>NC_086319.1:292469792-293079792 GCF_036172605.1 Pelobates fuscus | reverse complement strand
CCTTATTGCCACGCTACAGTCAGTAATGAATGCTGCCGCCACACCTCACCCCTCTGTCAGTCCTTACATTGGCTTACTGTATCCCATAGGAGTCAATTCACTGAACAATTCTAGCCCCACATATATCTCTTCACAAATCCATAGGTATGCCCCTTCTCAGTCTCTCCGCACTGCCTGTGACCTCCCCCTGTCCATTGCTCGAACCCGTATGGTCAACTCACGCTTGCAGGACTTCTCGTGGGCGGCTCCTTTCCTATGGAATAGCCTTCCTACCGCCATCAGACTCTCCCCTAGTCTTCAATCATTTAAGAAGGGCCTTAAAACCCATCTCTTTAGGAAAGCTTATGGCCTCCCAGAGTAACCTCTACCTCACATACCTGTCTCCTGCCCTCTCCTAAAGCGCAGCACTCTACTCTCTCCTCCAGCTCTGCTTCACTCCCACATTATTTGGTTGCTATTTCCTATCCTAATGTGTTTTATACCCCACCTCCTATAGACTGTAAGCTCGTTTGAGCAGGGACCTCTTCAACCTATTGTTCCTGTAAGTTTTCTTGTAATTGTCCTATAGTTAAATCCCCCCTCGCATAATATTGTAAAGCGCTATGGAATCTGATGGCGCTTTGTAAGTGGTGGTAACAAGAATAACCTTAGGTTATGCCTTCCCCTACCTCCTCTACAGTAAATGAGACCTACTCTAGTTTGTTATACAAGAGATTATTTTTTTTTTTTGGCAACTTAAGTTGTAGATTTTTTTTATATATTCCCCTGCCATTAATCTTGGATGGATGGATAGATGAAGACTAGCAGTAGGAATGGTCAGGGACAGGAAGTGAAATGGGTAGGAAATAGAAATGAAATATGGAAAGGTCCCTCTCTCCCCCACCCCAAAAAAAAAAAAAAAAAAAAAAAAAAAACACACAGGAAGGGTGTGGCTAATCTTACCTTGTTTGACTCCGCTAACCTGTGCGCGGTGTAAAACTCTGCATCAGCTTTCCCTTTCTCACGAGCAAGAAAAGCAGAATCTGCAGAAAATACCCATAACAATTAATATACCACGTAAGAATCATTTAAAGGGCCTAAGCAAGATAATCACTAAATGCCATTGTACTGGTTATGGTGCTAGTAGGCTCTGGGTGATGACCTCCAGAAAAAGATCATACGTACACTGACAGCCACTCAGTTTATTGAGAGAGATCATACGTACACTGACAGCCACTCAGTTTATTGAGAGAGATCATATGTACACTGACAGACACTCAGTATATTGAGAGAGATCATATGTACACTGACAGACACTCAGTATATTGAGAGAGATCATATGTACACTGACAGACACTCAGTATATTGAGAGAGATCATATGTACACTGACAGACACTCAGTATATTGAGAGAGATCATATGTACACTGACAGACACTCAGTATATTGAGAGAGATCATATGTACACTGACAGACACTCAGTATATTGAGAGAGAGCATATGTACACTGACAGACACTCAGTATATTGAGAGAGATCATATGTACACTCAAGACCTCCATTAATAAGAGAGGAAATACATTAAGGACAGCTCCAATGTAATAGCAGAAAGCACACTTATACACGTAAAGATTCCCACTAATAAGATGGTGTATGAATCCAGACAGCTGAAGGATTGAGAGGACACAAGCACAGCATAGAACCCCTAGAGGAAAAGGGAGCATGACACACACACACACAATATAGAAACCCTATAATGAGGAAAGACATGTTCAGTAAGGACAGTGGTTACACTGACAATCTCCAAGTAGCGACAAAGGGTGCAGAAAATAGACAAACATTGCAAAACCTAGCAACAAGAAAAACTACATCCAGACTCACCTTCAATCTCAGAAATCCTTTTCTCTGTTTCCTTTTCCATTATTTTCTGCCCAAATTTTATCTCTGCTACTTGTGCAACTTTTTCAGCCTCTGTGCAAGGTAAAGATCAGACATTAAGCATATTTATTTATCGCACTTATTCAAATGTAAAAAATATTCATCACACTTGTTCATGTAACTTTTCAACATTGCTTTTACTTTTCCATTCTGAATTCACTAAAATACCTCCTCCAAAAAAAAAAAAAAAAACCCACCACAGAAGAATCCAAGGATTTTTTTCCAGCTTTAGGGAGAGCCTTAACATTGTCACTTTGAGTCCTTAAAAAGCAGAAGCTGTCCCTTGTACTTTTAACATAAATGCAACAGACTGCAGTGATAGGAGATGCAGAACAGCTGAATGACATGGGCTAGGTGTCCCCTAATATATATATATATATACACACACATATACACACACACATACATACACACACCATTACGTACCAATAACTGCTTTTTTCCTTTCGGTCTCTGCTTCTTTCTCCACCACTTTCTGCTTTTGGGCAGCAATGAGAAGCTTGGTTTTCTCACTTTCCCTGTAAATAACAGTTAAGTACTCACTGTTCAAATTGCCAAACCATTTCATATGAATAAGATAATCTGGGTAAATATCTTTTTAAAAAAAAGCCTATGTAAGTTATCAGTTATTGTGATTCCGAATTAAAAGGGAGTTCTATTATAGATTTAATAAATGATATATTGGTGTACCCGCACATGGCTTATTGAAATGTGTTATCCCCAAGTAGGGCATCACATACCATTTCAAAATGTTTAGCTTAATGTTTTATGACAAGCTTCAACCCTCTCCCCTGCAATGATTAAATTTTTTGCATTTTAAAGTTAAACCATTCTATTGATTAATGTGTGAATTGCTGGGAGTTCAAAGGGGATTTTAGATTTTAAGCTTTAATAGTAAAACTAAAAACATAGACTTACATTGTATTTTCTCCTGTTGGACTACTGTAGTCTACAATTTGGAAACATATTTTTCAAGTATAAAACACTTTAGGTTTATTTATACACAGGGTGGCCCAAAGGTAGGTATACAGCATAGTAATTCTGTACATTCTAGAATTATTTTATCTGTCCCCCACTATTCTTCCCAACTGCCACACTGATATTTATATGCATGAAATGTAACTGCCACTTTGTAGTGTGTTAGTGTGTATGTGTATCTAAACTGTTGTGATTAATTTCATTAAGTCAACTGTATAACATCAAAGGGTTACTCCAACCCCCCAAAATTGTGTCCGACATCAGTATGCTGTGCGTGCCAGATGACAAAAGGCAGACGTGCACAGAACTGACATTAGCCAGCCTCGAACTCTCAAAAATGTGCACACATACAGACCGCAAGCACCACACCAATTCAAATCAGTGAAGAGTTAAAAGTGCTAGGAGTAACCCTTTACATCCAGAGCAGCCTGTTCCAAACCTCTTCTCATCTTTTAAAATTGTTCTTTTAACACAACAACTCTCTCTTCATACTGCAGTATTTCTAACACGTCTTACTGAGATGCTTATGTCACTAAATTTCATGATAATGTTATCTTACATAAGCTCATAGTTTCTGCGTATGGTTTCAGGAATATTGGGTTTCGTGACTCGCACAGCCTATGGTGGGGAAAAGGTTGAAAGGAAATGTTAGACCAGTTTGTTTAATCATTTACAAAATCCATGACAAAAGCAGCAATACATTGTACGTTGAAAGCCATAGATAGAACCGTTCCCTTTTTGAAAATATTTAAAAGGGATAATACATACAGGCATACCCCACTTTACATACACTCACTTTAAGTAGACTCGCGAGTACAGACATACCCGCGAGTGTACGTAAAGGTGTCTCGCGAGTACAGACATTGCCGTGCCTTTTCTGTCTGCGAGTGAACAGGAAATGGAAGGTTCTATTCCCGCCCGGAGTAGCTCTGTTCAATGTCTTAGGGGCAAGAACTTTGCACACCTTCTGGCATGGCACCGGTTAATCATCTCAAATTTATAATGCCTACTCCTAGCTGAACATATGTATATTTTTTCTGCCCCTACATTGTCCATATTCTGCAACCGGTGCCATCCAGTGAAAGGGAATACCCTGCCGTTTTCTATAACTATGACTTAGCAGCTTAGCTGCATTAGCCACATTTCTGAGAATTTAAAGTTAAACCATAAATGCTTAAAGTGATGAAGAGGCATTTCTAAACAAAGTGTGCTAACAAATACAAATTGGCACTGTATTGACAGAAAATGACCCAGTGGGCAGGTTTATTTTACTTTTCCTCCCAATGTAAGGTTGTCAGATGAGTAAAACATTAAAGATAAATGGTACAATCTGGAATTAGATTTTTCATTTTACTGTTTGTTTTAACTTGAATAAAAGCCCACAGGAAATCACTAAATAAATCACTGCAAATAAAATCACTGGAAATCCGCAGTTGCAGTATCAGTTATGCCTGTAAATTACTATTGCAATGCAGTACATGCATTGGGAAGTGAAAAAAGGTATTGCTTCAATTTAAGTACATTTTCGTTTTACATACATGTTCTGGTCCCATTGTGTATTTAAAAGTGGGGTATGATGTGTCACCCTCCAGGAGCAAGCATGGAAAACTATGCTTCGGTGGTATACCACGCCAGTGAAGTTACATCGCATGCACAAGGTAGATACAGATGACTGTTGGGGGTGGTTCCCGTGGCACATATATCCACATGTGGTGGGAATGCCCTAAAATAAGCAGCTTCTGGAGGTCCGTAGAGGATCTCTTGAGACAGACGTTCAACAGGCCCTTAGGTATGGATCCATGGATATACCTGCTAAATAGATCAATTGACGGTTGGACGAGAAGAGAACAGAAATTGGTACATAAAATCACTCTAAGCGCACGCTGCGCTATAGCGACCGCGTGGCTCTCTCCAGAGTGCCCAGACTTCTCCGGGGTACTATCCAGGATTCGAGAATGCAGAATTATGGATGACTTGACTGCAAGAGTACGGGGGACGTCAGCATCATTTAAAAAAATTTGGGAACCATGGGACAACAGTTTAGAGGGTCCGAGAAGAGATTGAGTGGGCCTTTGTCTCGGAGGATATGTCCCATTTAGAGGGGTGTTCTCCCTGAGGGGGACAAGTTCCTGAGTTGCTACCACAAGGCTTATGCCAACCACCTCTCCTCCCCCCCCCTCCCCCTCCGCCTTCCATCTTTCCTCCTTTCACTCTCTTTCTCCTCTACTCTTCCTCTCTTGGCTACATCTTTTTTCTCGCTCTCTTCTCTATGCTTCCACTCGGTTCTGATCTTATATTTTTTGTTACCTTCTTTTTTCTTTCCTAAATTCATAAACTCTTCCTCTGGTTTCTCCTCGGGATGTGGCTTGTATTTTTTACATTTTTCTCCAGAAGCGAAGATACGGATGGACGAACAATGTCGTAAATGAGCAAGTTTAGTACTTAGACTGGGTTGATGGTTTTGTCTAATTGCACGTCAAATACTACCAAAATCACAATGATCAGCAAGCACCTAAGATATATCTCAGGGATAGACATGTACTATAACTGAATGGCTATACAATATGTTTTGGAAAATAATATTGTTTTATGGGCATGCCCAGGGTGAAGGTGCCTTCGCAATAAGGTGTGGAGTATAATTTCAAGCATGTTTTATATTACTCGTAAATGATGAGGTAAACCATAAATCTGTCTAGTTCAACATGTTTATTCCAACCTATCAATGATCAACAGTATGATAATTTTGTTATTGTTCTTAAACTTAAAACCGTGCTGTATTAACCTGCAACACTGTAAAATGCTATAAAAAATGCTTACAGACGCTGATGTGGTTCTGTACTCCTGTTATTACGTGCACGAAAAAATAAAGAATTTAAAAAAAGAAAGTGGGGTATGCCTGTACTGAGGTTTAGATAGAGATAAAATACAATAAATAAAAATACTACGTGCACTTTGTATGGAGCAAATCTTCAGGCTTAGCTCCTTCTGAAATGTCTGCAGGGTACAAGAAATGGTAGAAGCCATTCCCATTTCTCCAAGGTGTTTTTCTTATTGCATAAATTGCACACAACAGACCTTGTCAAGCTGCTTCATTCAGTTTTTTTTTCTTTTTTAATGAATGAAACTACTCGAGACAAGGAATTCTGCAAATGCACTTAGTTTATGTGGAACTCTCAAAGAAAGCTATGTGACAATGGCTACTCTCAAATACATTTAGAACATGGTTTCATAGTATTTGTGCAGCTGTATTTTTTCGTTTAGTTCCTCTTTTGCGACTGTAGCCAAACTGCACATGTTTTCCCCCCACTTTTGAAACAAACTATGCATCTAGCAGAATACAATAAAACATCCTAACCTATCCATTGCATTTCATGTGCCAGTAGTGTTCCTTTACCACCACATCTGCCTCATTAGGAGTTTGTGGATTATATACTACACCTCTAGTTTGTTATGTAACCAAGAAGGGCAACTTGGGTGTTAAATCTGCAAAACGCGCATATTCTCATGACAAAAACTTAGTTGAGGGTCAGAATGTCTTCACTCAGTACTTCTGATGTACTCAGTAACTCATGAGACACACAAAGTGAAAGTTTCCTTGCTGCTGGCATTCTAAAGTGTTGTTCAGTTTCCAAAAAAAAAAAACACATTTTTTTTTTTTAAATGTGTAGAGAAATAAGGCAAGAATACCTGAATAATGAGTCCAGGAGCCATCGAATTGAGATCTTCTTGAAGGGCCAACTTGAGGTTCTCGTCTATCTGATCTGCAGAGAGTAGAGTACAATGTAAGAATTTAACTGACAGCTGCGTATTAATTGCTAGACAATCAGAATAATATTATCCAGCAGGTGGCATTCATCTCTCTAGGTTGGTTTCCTGCAAGCAGAAGTTATGAAACACATTTGCAAACTCAAAACAGGAGTCACCGAGAGAAAAGGTTTCATTTCCAATGAAGATTTAAAAATACATTTAAATAAAAAAATAATAATAATAATTTCCCCACGTATAATTAAATATGGACCCTTTGTTCCGCAATCAACCTCGTTGTGCCAAGATAAGCATGCCCCATGTTTTTTTTAACTCAAATACAGTAGCACAAAAATTATGAAGAAAAGTGGGATTTATCAGTGGTAGGGAATACAGTATTAAAGGGGCACTCCACATCTACCAAAAAAAACAAAAAACAAAACAAAAACACAAACACACTTTAGTAGATATACCCTAAACAAAAACGTGCATGCATTTAACCCCTTCAGGACGGAGTCAATAGTACACGTTCTGATCAAAACAAAACGTAAACAAAAACTGAAATTTGCGCTATATGACTTTCATATTAAATGCACCCACACTTATAATATAACATTTTGTTCATGAGAAACAGGGCTTTCATTTCATATCAAATATTTATATATGAAACATAATTTATTATGAATAAAATAAAAAAAACTGTGAGAAATTTTAAATTTAAAAAAAAAAATGTAGTTCCGCCTCACATTTTAGCTGTAAATGTCATAATACTGTTAGGTTTTACTGCAAAAAAATGCACATATTTGTAATCAGCGATGTCTCACGAGTACAACAGTACCCCCCATTAACAGGTTTTATTGTGTTTTGGAAAGTTACAGGGTCAAATATAGAACGTTCCATTTTCAAATTGAAGTTTGCCAGATTAGTAATGTTACCTTTGAGACGGTGTGGTAACCCAGGAATGAGAATTACCCCCATAATGGCATACCATTTGAAAAAGTAAACAAGCCAAGGTATTGAAAGTGGGGTAAGTTTATTCTTTTTTAGTAGCCACTTAGTCACAAACACTGGCCAAAGTTAGCGTTCATATTTGTTTTTGAATGAAAAAAGCAAAATAGGGGGCGGAGCCTGACAGCTGAACAGAGCGGTCGCACTTCAGACTAGCTCCGGGCCAAACAGCCCCAAATCAGCTCAAAAACTGCAATTACCTGCACAGTGCCAGCTCTCCAGCCCGAGCGAAAGGGGTATACCATGGAGAAGAAGCCAAATCGCGACCCTGAACAAACCTGGCAACCGCAACCAGGGGATAGACCTGAGGCCTACTTGCGGCCTACTCAAGAGGCATGGGGGAGACGGCCGATCCCCCAGCCGACTGCAGCCCACTTTGCTCGAGGTCTCCCCGGAACACCATCTCCCCCCCCCCTGCCGGTGGGGGTTATCCCGGCAACCAAAGCATGCAACCCAAGACGGAGATACCAACCTAGATTTCTCAACACCGCAGGACCATCGACACCCAACATGGCGGAAGCCACGTGGGCCCCAGCACCCGAGCCCTGCCTGCTCCCGTTGTCGGACAGGTTAGACCGGCTATTTGCTGACTTCTGGGCCAAGATAACCAACCGTGGGGACACCCCGGGAGAGGCCTCATCAGCATCAGCCCCAAGGGACTCCACACAGAAGCCCGCAGCACAGATATGGACCCGGAGAGGGACCTGGGCAGCAGGAAGGAGGCGGAAAGCCCGACGCAAGCTCCAGCACTCCTATACTCGACCACGGGTGAGTCGCCTAAACCCTCAACAGGGACTCATCCAGGGGCTACCCCCGCACCACTCCTCCCCCATGCACACAGCTCCATCAGTGAGATACCACGCCGGAGGGCCCAGTCGGAACAGCTCCCCTACAGCCACACGGGAACCCCCAATACTCACCGCCCAACTGCATCAGGAGAACCAGCGACGGAAAAGGGCCGTTTCCACGCCCGTAGACCAGGGATACCTCCTAGTGGCAGCTCCAGCACCATCACGACACCAAGGGCAGCAGGGGCCAACCCATCAAACAGGCTCACATACCAACATGGATCCAGGCCTCTCAGAGATACTGTCCTGCCACTGACAGGCGTTGGCTAAGCACCCCCAGGCGGACACTCCTAGGCTCGCTCGAGCTATTTCCCGGGACTGACGTGATGCACCATCCCTGGCAACGACCCAACCCATGGTACACATTAGACTCTGACACACTTCAGCGCCCACAAGATGCCATTTATTCTACTCTAATAAGCCTGTGTAAATTGTTATAATTATCTGTTGTGGTTCTTCACCAATCTTACGCCACTCATTGAGCACCTGTCAATAGGTATCTCCTCACTTGAATAGGCATTACTGCATTATGCGATTACACATACCTGCAACCTACAGGTCTAGACTCAAGCTACAACTCATGGGCATAACGCCCTTACACTAATCTGGTATCTGTAACCAGTGCCTGCGCCTCAAACGTTAGTCTGGCGACTTAATACTAGCACTGTGTCGTTCCAACTTGTACAATCAATACAAAAATGTGAAGCTTTCAATGTGATCAGTAGGCTTAGCCTGATAACACATCCTGTTTAAAATATGTTTTTGTTAAACGACTTGTAAAACTAAAAATGAGGCATTCATATTTCGGAGAAATGATCCTGTTAGCATCAACACACGAATAAGTTTATTCATATAGAAATGTTAATCTGTTTAACGTGTGATCTAAGAAAATCTCTTTTCCTCTAACCCTTAAAAAATGTCCACAGTTTATTCTCATGCCATGTAATGTTTTGCTATTGAAAGGCTCCCTACAGCTGTTGTGGCGTAGCAAGCCAAATTGTTCATATCTTGCACAAACAAAAATAAAGAATTAAAAAAAAAAAAAGAAAAAAGCAAAATACTAATATTTGCCCAGTGTTTGTGACTAAGTGGCTACTAAGAAAGACTGGACATACCCCACTTTCAATACCTTGGCTTGTCTACTTTTGCAAATGGTATGCCATCATGGGGGTAATTCTCATTCCTGGACTAAATTTCAATGTCAAAAAAATGAAATGCAAGCCTTATATGTGACTAACTTTCCAAAACACCATAAAATCTGTACATGGGGGTACTGTTATTCTCAGGAGACTTCACTAAACACAAATATTAGTGTTTTAAAACAGTAAAACATATTACAACAATAATATAGTCCATAAAAGTGCGGTTCGCTTGTAAAAAATGCAAAAACCGTCACTTTTACTTAAAATATCATCGTTGTAATACAATTTACCAGTTTGAAACACTAATATTTGAGTTCAGCGAAGTCTCCCGAGTAAAACAGTACCCCCTATGTATGGTGTCTTGGAGAGTTGCAGGGTCAAATATAGTGCTTGCAAATTAAATTCTCTGCACTTTCTCCCTGTGTTGTAAGGCATGTCAATCAAATTTTAATTAATAAAAATCACATAATTATGTTAAAAGATTATTTAAATATACACGTAGAATTTTAATATATATGTATTTATAGGTATTTAAATTCTACATGTATACTAATGTAATTATATATATATATATATATATATTTGCGGTTATTTGTATTTTATATATACACATATATATTTTTTTCCCAATTCTTTATTTTTGCGTGCATATAGTTAACATCGTTGTTAACTTAGCCACAACATCTCATGTTCACAGTTTTAACAGACATTTACAACAACTATGGCTTTTATATCTATGCACATTTTTATAAAATATAGTTAACTCTATAGAAAAAAACAACAACAACTTTGTAGTGGTAACAGTAGTGCCCTGTTTGGGGGTGAAGAGAGTGTGGTGCTGCTATCAATGTGTCTGCCCTTGAGGGCTGCCCCCCTTGCCTTTGTTCAGTGTTGTCGCTTTCAATGTGGTCTGCTGTGTGTCGGCCGGAGGGGGGGGGTGAGGGTATCGTGGGTTAGTGGTATCTCTGCGTGGTATGTATCTGCCTACCCATGTGGGTACGTGTGGTGTGTTTGCGGCGTTTGGCGCATGTATGCATTCTAGTTGTGTCAGCCACTAGGTATTACGATTTATATGAGGGAAGCAGTGTTGACTTATACGAAGAAGGTCTTGTTAGGAAAAACAATGCACCATTATGTAAGCATGTTTAAAGAGGGTTGGTGAGTCTGCTGAGAGTGAGTCTCTGACTTAATAAAACGTTCCGTCTGCGTAGGTGGTGGAATGAGAAAGAGAGGAGAGTCACTTTATGTTGGCTGGTCGATGGTTCCTCAAGTGGGCGATCCGCCTGTGGAGGTTCTGGAGGAGTTCCATGGGGTAAAGTCCCGGATGTTGTATGGGTTCAGTTGGGCTATGCCCTGTCTGGATGCCAGTACCGCTTGCAGGATGCCTGTTGATTGCAGGTGAGTTTCAAGCTCCTGTTTATCTTGCGCCTTATATGTAATCCCATTGTGAGTGAATGATAAGGCTCGAGGGGTGCCCCATCTGTATGGGATTTCTCTGGACTGGAGATGGTATAGAAGGGGTTGCAGGGTTTTTTGCCAGGCTATTGTGTTCCTGGTCAAATCTGGGATTACTGTTAGCGATGCCCCCTCAAACAGTAGGTTTTTTTTTCCCCGCAGTGCGGTCATGAGGGAGTTCTTGTCGTCTAGTGTTTGAAACCTCAGTATGAGGTCCGCTGTCGCCGCTCGGGGTGATTTCGGCAGCCTGAACATGCCATCAATTTTCATGGTTTTCACCCGCTTCGGCGGGAGCAGGATGTAATGGGGTAAGTCGTCAAGGCCTACCGACTCTGGTATCCCCCTCAGCTTTAAGTTGTAGCGTCTTCTTTCGTCCTCTATGGTATCCAGCCTGTCATTGGTAGCGGTTTGCCATTTGACCAGGTATGTAACTTTCTGTTCATTTACATGAAGCCTTGTGTCATGGGTGCTTGAGCTGGCCTTTAACTGTGTGATTTTTGTCGTGGCCCCTTCAATGGCTTTTCTATAGTAGGCCATGTCTGCCGCCAACATTACCTTGAGTTGGTCGGCTGTGACCGGGTCCCCAGTCGTTGGGGGTGCCTGTCTGCTGTCCGGTGGGTGCCTGTAGGATGCTCCTTCCAGGATGTCAGTGGCGAAATCCTCCGAGGAGTAGGAGGAGAGGTCGTCGTGCTGCGCCATTTTGGGCCATGCGGCCTGTTGCGAAAGCATGAGAATTTTGCCAATGTCCCTCCCGTGGGGGCTTTTGCCTTTTTAGATTTTCTGCCCATGTTCTTTCAGCCCGTGCCTGGGTTGTTTGGGCCCGTTTTCCACCATATATCTCTGTTTTTATAAAGGTCAGAAACGGAGCTCCGAGAAATGCGTCCTCTCAGTTGCTCTGTTAGCGCGCGCTCTCTCATATTATATATATATATATATATATATATATATATATATATATATATATATATATATATATATAATATACTCGAGTATAAGACGAGTTTTTCAGCACATTTTTTGTGCTGAAAAACACTCACTCGTCTTATACTCGAGTCAGTTGTCTGTATTATGGCAATTTTCATTGCCATAATACAGACAAGGACCGGGGGCTGTCAGGAAGCTGTAACTTACCTTCACCGCAGCTCCTGTCAGCTCCCTTCTCTCTCCTCCGTCCGTGCAGCTCCCAGGTCAGCTTCCTCTGCAACTCTCGCGAGAGCCGCGGGGTCAGAGCATTGCCACGGGTTGCAGAGGAAGCTGACCTGGGAGCTGCACGGACGGACGCACGGACGGAGGAGAGAGAAGGGAGCTGACATGAGCTGCGGTGAAGGTAAGTTACAGCTTCCTGCCAGCCCCCCTCCTACAGCCCATCCACTGGACCACCAGGGAGTGAGAGCCCCCCTCCCTGGCCAGCTAACAAGCAGGGAGGGGGGACGAAAAAAAAAATAAAAAAAAATAATAACATAAAAAAAAAATATATTACAATAATAATTAAATAATAATAATTAATAAAATGCCCACCCCCACCAATGCTCTGCACTCACACACACACACACTGCACTCATTATATACACACACTGCATTCATACACACACTGCACTCATTATATACACACACTGCATTCATACACACACTGCATTCATACATACACATTGCACTCACACTGCACTCATACACACGCACTGCACTCATTATATACACACTGCACTCCATTCATTATATACACACTGCACTCCATTCATTATATACACACTGCACTCCATTCATTATATACACACTGCACTCCATTCATTATATACACACTGCACTCCATTCATTATATACACACTGCACTCATACACACACTGCACTCATACACACACACACACTGCATTCATACACACACACACACTGCATTCATACACACACACACACTGCATTCATACACACACACACACTGCATTCATACACACACACACACTGCATTCATACACACACACACACACTGCATTCATACACACACACACACACACTGCATTCATACACACACACACACACTGCATTCATACACACACACACACACTGCATTCATACACACACACACTGCATTCATTATATACACACACTGTAAATAAATATTCAGTTAATATAACTTTTTTAGGATCTAATTTTATTTAGAAATTTACCAGTAGCTGCTGCATTTTCCACCCTAGTCTTATACTTGAGTCAATAAGTTTTCCCAGTTTTTGGGGGTAAAATTAGGGGCCTCGGCTTATATTCGGGTCGGCTTATACTCGAGTATATACGGTATATAACAAAATACAGTTAGAATGAAATTACACATGAATATAATTTATATTAACATTTTGTTTCAATATTTTATTTATTATTGTAATTATACATATATATATATATAAATATTATATGTGTATATATCTATTATATACATATTATATATATGTAACGTCATTCTAAGTGTATTTTAATATTAATATATACACACTAATATTAAAATACACTTTGTATGACGTTACATACATACATACATACATACATACATACATACATACATACATATATATATATTATATAGAAAAAAACAAAAATTCATGCACTCAAACTTATAAATATATAGCCTGGTGCCCAGCAGCAATTAAGTATAAAATAGAAAAATACCGGCACTCTAGGTCTTCCAAACAGTGTCGTTTATTTTCAATCAATCCAACAGGTCAACGTTTCAGCCCTAGTTCAGGGCTTTCATCAGGACACATTGAAAGCCCTAAAATAGGGCTGAAACGTTGACCTGTTGGATTGACTGAAAATAAACTACACTGTTTGGAAGACCTAGAGTGCCGGTATTTTTCTAGAAAATATATATATATATATATATATACATACACACACACACACACATATATTATATGTATATAAATACTTTTAATTTAATTCTAAATATGTTTGATTTTTTTTACACTACCTACCAGCAGGGGGACTGTCTGACATTTCCACAGCCAGCTATAGGGGGCCATGTGATCGCTCTTTAAGAGTGATCACATGGCCCCGGGGGCCTCATTTGCCGGGGGAGGGCTGCCTGGGCTGTGAGGCAGCCCTCCAGAAGAGGATCGCGGCGGAGGTGAGTACGCCAGACCTCCTGGGGGCTTAAGCCGTTACGGCTTTAAAGCCGGGACGGCATAGAACGCCGTAACGGCGTTAAGGGGTTAATGATGCATTTTTTAATTGAGATATACCTAAAACAACTTGCAAAGGTTGATGTTCTGCCTGCGCAATCCCTGCCTTTCTGTGGATGTCCAATCACAGACTTCCCAAGGCAGATGCTCTAGGCAATTGTCTGCATCTTGCGCTTAGCTCCACTGAGCTAACCATACCAGGAAGTAACAGTACCAGTTGTCTGTTTGAAAGTCAAGAAGTGTTACCAGTTTAATTTATAAAAGTGTCAATTTCTATTGAAATCTGCAATTTTTGCACAATGCAATAAAGAGGACACACTCTTATCACAAAGCTTTGCAGCAACCTGGAGTGCTTTAGGGGTCTGAAGTGTGACTTTCATCACTGTTAGATCTTAGCGGATTAGATATTGTGTTCCACATATTACAGATCTATTTTTCAATGAATACGTGTAACTCATAAAAAGAAAGCCACTTGATGCTTTGTGGCTCAGGAACATTCTAAGATTGTTTACATACCAAACAGCTCAATGTAGACCTCTTGTAAGGTGTGGACACTACAGAACTGGTTCAGCTCATGGTGGATCTTGTTGAAGATCAGTGCTTTATCATAATCTGCAGTGTAGTTTTTCACAATATCATACACTAGGAAGAAAAACTGTTATTAATATTTGACACTGAAGGGTTACATAGTAATTCACGGTTTTCCTCATAGACGGCCAATGTCAGAGCCTAAAATTAAGTACAAAATCTACATATGCCCAGCACTTCTTGGTGTGTAATAATCCATTAATACATATATTTGCATTGTACATTATTAAAAGTGCCTCTAAAATATACACATACATATATAAAACACAAAATCCAAAAGAGGAATATTTGAAATGCAGTATTGAATAATCTTTTTAGTCTATTTATCTAAATGTTTTTCTCACTTTTGTGTTTAAGATACTGTACGTGTAATGTAATGTTTTATTAGAAGGCAAAACATTTTCAGGTATTTCACAATATAATCTTAAAGGAAGAAGATAATATAAAGACATACGGTATAAAAATGCAGTTTGAAAAGAAAGACACAGTGGGGTTGGGTATATAGATTTTACTGCTGGTCTGGTTTACACAAACTAGGTTACTCACCAGCATTTGAGATCAAGAAATTGACCACCTCGATTCGATCAAAATAGATCATGACACCCCCACTGGGAAAAAAAAAAAAAAATAGAAAAAGTGAATAGTTTGGATATACTAGGTCAAGCTCATATAGCTTGGTTGAAACAGCACTTAGAAAAGCAAAGTGTCCCTTTATCTTGTTCCTGAATTTCTCATATCTTGAACTATCTTTCATAGACAATTGTAAGGGATTACTCGCAATTACCGGGGATATGAGGGGTCTGCAGTAACGCTAGAGAAGCGAATGCGATTTGTTCATGACACCCTTAGTAGTGCGGAAATATGAATTGAAACATGATAGTTCTTTGTTTTATTTACTCATTTAAAAACACTTTGTGGGATGTAATGCGATACTCAAAAACGTTTCAGCATGACTGGAAATTGCTGGCAACGTCACATTATACGAGCACAGACTTTGGATTGTGACACGCTCGAAAAGTACGTCTGCACGGATGCCGACGTCACGGAGCACCATTATATTGATGCATATTTGTGTGCCGTATTTCTGGTTCTGTTTATATGTATGCTATGTATCTGCTGTCTTGCAAAGCAAAAAATAAAGAATTAAAAAAAAAAAAAAAAAAAAAGAAGTAGCAAAGTGTGTGATTGGAGATATTCTGGAGAGTTTTACAGAATCTTCAACTGTCTAAGATTTTGCCAAGAGTTCTTTTTTTACTGTTACAGGTTACAGATATTACTGTAGGTGAAAGTTTAGGATCCAGTGATCATCAGTCAGTGTGGTTTAATATAAGAACAGTGACTGAGTCACACCACACAAAAACAAAAGTTTTAGAGTTTAGAAAAACATACTTTTCTAAAATTAGAATATGTGTAAAGGAGTCATTATCAGACTGGAGCAGTTTAAATGGGATTATTTAAAAGTTGCACTGCTGAAGGCAACAGAAAATTGCATTAGGCTTGTCAGTAAAAGCAAAAAAAAGTCAAGAATCCACTGTGGTACTCTGCAGATGTGGCCAAAATAGTAAAAAAACAAAAAGTTAGCATTTAGTAATTAAAAAAAAAAAAAAAAAAAAAAAAAACCAGAGTGGGAAGATAGAATGATCTATAAGAATAGGCAGAAAGAGGCTAAGCAAGTTATAAGAGCTTCCAAATCTCACACAGAAGAGAAAATAGCACAGTCAGTTTAAGAAAAAAAAATAGGGTGGGGGGGACAAAACATTTTTTACATAAATGAGAAAAGGAAAGTAAAACAAGGATTAGTTAGATTAAAAACAAAAGAAGGAAGGTATGTAGAAGAGGATAAAAGGTCTTGCTGACAACCTCAATGCATTTTTGTGTTCAGTATTTACAGATGAAAATAAAGGAAAGGGGCCTCAGTTAGGAAAAAGGACAAATTAGTAATTTGTTACATATGAGTTTACAGAGGAAGAGGTTCTATTTCAACTGTCAAAAGTAAAGACAAATAAGTCAATGGGACCTGATGGAATACACCCAAAGCTATTAAAAGAGCTTAGTGGTGTACTAGCAAAACTATTAACAGATTTATTTAACAAATCATTGTTAACAGGAGTAGTCCCAGAAGATTGAAAGTTAGCGAATGTTGTGCCCATTCACAAGAAAGGTAGTAGGGAAGAGTCTGGCAACTATAGGCCAGTAAGCATTACTTCAGTAGTGGGGAAAGTAATGGAAACCATGTTAAAGGATAGGATTGTTGAACATCTAAAATCACATGGATTCCAAGATCAGAGACAACATGGGTTTCCTTTAAAGAGATCATGCCAAACTAAATCTTATTGATTTGGTAACTAAAATAATAGATCAGGGTTTTGCAGTAGACATTGCTTACCTAGATTTCAGTAAGGCTTTTGACACTGTTGCATTTAGAAGGTTTATCAATAAACTGCAATCTATATGTTTGGATTCCAATATTGTTGAATGGGTAAGGCAGTGGCTGAGTGACAGGCAACAGAGGGTTGTAGTCAATGTAGTGTATTCGAAGCATGGGCTTGTCACCAGTGAAGTCTGTACTTGGACCCATTCTCTAATATTTTTTATTAGTGATATTGCAGAAGATCTTGATGGTAAGGTATGTCTTTTTGCTGATGATACGAATACAGGGAGTGCAGAATTATTAGGCAAATGAGTTTTTTGACCACATCATCCTCTTTATGCATGTTGTCTTACTCCAAGCTGTATAGGCTCGAAAGCCTACTACCAATTAAGCATATTAGGTGATGTGCATCTCTGTAATGAGAAGGGGTGTGGTCTAATGACATCAACACCCTATATCAGGTGTGCATAATTATTAGGCAACTTCCTTTCCTTTGGCAAAATGGGTCAAAAGAAGGACTTGACAGTCTCAGAAAAGTCAAAAATAGTGAGAGATATCTTGCAGAGGGATGCAGCACTCTTAAAATTGCAAAGCTTCTGAAGCGTGATCATCGAACAATCAAGCGTTTCATTCAAAATAGTCAACAGGGTCGCAAGAAGCGTGTGGAGAAACCAAGGCGCAAAATAACTGCCCATGAACTGAGAAAAGTCAAGCGTGCAGCTGCCAAGATGCCACTTGCCACCAGTTTGGCCATATTTCAGAGCTGCAACATCACTGGAGTGCCCAAAAGCACAAGGTGTGCAATACTCAGAGACATGGCCAAGGTAAGAAAGGCTGAAAGACAACCACCACTGAACAAGACACACAAGCTGAAACGTCAAGACTGGGCCAAGAAATATCTCAAGACTGATTTTTCTAAGGTTTTATGGACTGATGAAATGAGAGTGAGTCTTGATGGGCCAGATGGATGGGCCCGTGGCTGGATTGGTAAAGGGCAGAGAGCTCCAGTCCGACTCAGACGCCAGCAAGGTGGAGGTGGAGTACTGGTTTGGGCTGGTATCATCAAAGATGAGCTTGTGGGGCCTTTTCGGGTTGAGGATGGAGTCAAGCTCAACTCCCAGTCCTACTGCCAGTTTCTGGAAGACACCTTCTTCAAGCAGTGGTACAGGAAGAAGTGTGCATCCTTCAAGAAAAACATGATTTTCATGCAGGACAATGCTCCATCACACGCGTCCAAGTACTCCACAGCGTGGCTGGCAAGAAAGGGTATAAAAGAAGAAAATCTAATGACATGGCCTCCTTGTTCACCTGATCTGTACCCCATTGAGAACCTGTGGTCCATCATCAAATGTGAGATTTACAAGGAGGGAAAACAATACACCTCTCTGAACAGTGTCTGGGAGGCAGTGGTTGCTTCTGCACGCAATGTTTATGGTGAACAGAGCAAAACACTGACAGAATCCATGGATGGCAGGCTTTTGAGTGTCCTTGCAAAGAAAGGTGGCTATATTGGTCACTGATTTGTTTTTGAATGTCAGAAATGTATATTTGTGAATGTTGAGATGTTATATTGGTTTCACTGGTAAAAATAAATAATTGAAATGGGTATATATTTGTTTTTTGTTAAGTTGCCTAATAATTATGCACAGTAATAGTCACCTGCACACACAGATATCCCCCTAAAATAGATAAAACTAAAAACAAACTAAAAACTACTTCCAAAAATATTCAGCTTTGATATTAATGAGTTTTTTGGGTTCATTGAGAACATGGTTGTTGTTCAATAATAAAATTAATCCTCAAAAATACAACTTGCCTAATAATTCTGCACTCCCTGTATATGTAACAGGGTTGTTGTTCCAGGAGGGATAAGCCAAATGGCAAATTATTTAGGTAAACTAGAAAAATGGTCAGAGTTGTGGCAACTGACATTTAATGTGGATAAGTGCAAGATAATGCATCTTGGACGTAAAAACCCAAGGGCAGAGTACAGAATATTTGATAGAGTCCTAACCTCAACATCTGAGGAAAGGGATTTAGGGGTAATTATTTCTGATGACTTAGAGGTAGGCAGACAATGTAATAGAGCAGCAGGAAATGCTAGCAGAATGCTTGGTTGTATAGGGAGAGGTATTAGTAGTAGAAAGAGGGAAGTGCTCATGCCATTGTCAGCACACTGGTGAGACCTCACTTGGAGTATTGTACGCAGTACTGGAGACCGTATCTTCAGAAGGATATTGATACCTTAGAGAGAGTTCAAAGAAGGGCTACTAAACTGGTTCATGGATTGCAGGATAAAACTTACCAGGAAAGGTTAAAGGATCTTAACGTGTATAGCTTGGAGGAAAGACGAGACAGGGGGGATATGATAGAAACATTTAAATACATAAAGGGAATCAACACAGTAAAGGAGGAGACTATATTAAAAAGAAGAAAAACTACCACAACAAGAGGACATAGTCTTAAATTAAAGGGACAAAGGTTTAAAAATAATATCAGGAAGTATTACATTACTGAGAGGGTAGTGGATGCATGGAATAGCCTTCCAGCTGAAGTGGTAGAGGTTAACACAGTAAAGGAGTTTAAACATGCGTGGGATAGACATAAGGCTGTCCTAACTATAACATAAGGGCAGGGACTACTGAAAGTTTAACAAACACAGTGACAATTTATGGGCATACATATTGATTTCTATGGTGGCACTAGTGATTAGTAACAGTACTAAAGTCCCTTTAAGCTGAGGTCTATACTAGATCTTAGCGGACATTCTGCTGAATGAATTTCTCAAAGTACTCAAGCATTAACACCACTGTATATTTTCAGGAACAGATTACATGAACACGAGTCATTCTTTCATTAGTGCATGTGAATCTGCAATAACAGAAACTAATGGGTCAAAACGTTTACATATGTGAGAAGAGTATCCAGAGGTCTATGGAAAGTAGCTAGTATGAAAGTGATGCCCATAGCTAATGTAATGCAAATAAAGTAGAGAACAGATTTCAACTGCTGGCTCAAACTGCTGTGAATTCAACTAACACATTTTCTACTTCATTGCACAAAATCCAATGTCTCTTTATCGCAGTTGAGGAGAAATGTGCAGTGTTTTTTTTCCGTTGCCAAGACCCAACATGGCTTTTAATTAACAGGATTGCTGCAGATGAAATGAATGTGCCAAATCCTTTGCAATTAACACTAGATTCACATGGTAGCAGAGGTAGGTGTTAAATCCCTAATAAACAGAATGCCTGGTGTTTGAGCAAGCATACCTTGTACCGCATGGAACATTCTTTACCTCGTCTGTCTGCAAGGTGCTCTAGAAAATATTAAATAAAAAAATAAAATAAAAAATAATGAAGTTCCACATAAATGTAAAAAAAAAAAAAAAAAAAAAAAGCTCATTTGCACCGTAACCACGTGCTTGAAAGTAACAATTTTTTACAGATTGACAATTGTACTTTTATTCACCTAAAATACAACTGTTCAAGCATGATTATTTCTATTTATCATTCTATTGCAGTGATGGAAACACCCGTTTCTCATGTTTTAGTTCCAAAGTTTAGACAAAGTTTTGACTTAGGTACAGGATAGTGCCGAAACCTTGTCTTTTCCTCTAAACGAAAAATAAAAGACTTCCTATTAATAATAAAACAATTGGGTGTGCCCAGACGTATATATTTATTCCAGTTGGATTGATTGGGAGTCGGCCCACCTTGTTTGTCGCACCCAGGTAGGAGTATTCCCCTAGAGAGTATGTGCATTGCCTCTTACACTCTGCAAAGTTTAGAAAACACTGCCTTGTCGTCATCAGATTATGATACATTCCCTCACCTTCCCCCCCAAAAAAACCCCAAAGCAAACGCGTTTCTACAATCCATAAGAGTGTTAAGAACAGCGATATGGGTCTATGTGTACTACCAACATGTGGTCAACTACACAAACAGAAATACTCTAGGAGTTTCTGACCCTTTCTCTAGTTTAACCTATAATACATGGTACATGGAAGGTCAAGAATGACTGAAGAGGAAAGGAGAGAAATGCAGCCTTTCCTATTGTCCGTGTGGGCTCATGGAGGTTGCATGTCTGCATTCTTGATTTTAAACACTGTTCAGTGATGGATGAGGTTGTAATAGCTGCATATATACCAATGATATGTTCAGTGTTAACACACACACAACTAGCCATGTAATGCAACGAAAGCCACACATTTCTTTGATATTTAGCCCTGTGGTTAGAGTCAAGTAAAAATTAATCTTGCCTCCATTTTGAAACAATTTTGGATGAGAAACACTTTAATTGATCCAACAGCCAAAATGTCAGCAGTTTCCTTTTTTACATATGCATTGAAAATAATGAATGCAGTTATCAAACCTCAAATGTCAGCCATGCATATCTTTCATGCCAAGTGGCTTTTCAATTCACAAAGAGCATCTCAAAATAAAATGATGTAGGTGTATTTTTGGCTTTGCATTTTGAGGGAAGGCTTCCAATGTACATCATAAGTCATGGTAATTAAATAAAATGTGCAGTTTATTTATGTGCTTTATATCCAATCCCCAATTTACTGTGCTTGGTTTCGGTTTTCCTAAGATGCTCTGTCCGTCAAACACATTTGTCTATAACTGCTGTAATGTTAAAAGTTAAATATCTCTGCACTACAATAATGGAACGGATTGAGCCCTTGACAGGGGAACAGATGCGATAAGCACCATTTACATATATATTTCCTAAAGTGTGCATGCCACGCCACCGGTGTAACTTAGAACATAGATGGAACAATTGTTAATTTGTGTCCATAAGGTTGCAAATCCATGAATATAAAAAGAACAAGGTGGGAATCAAAGCAAACTAGCAACAGTTATAGTAAAAGGGACATCAAAACGCCTACACAGAATCTGTCCCTTTTCTCTGATAATCTATGCAATGGCAATGTTTACATTTACCAAGAAAACATCTCTAGTGGCTGTGAGACCTCATTGAAAACCTTCATAAAATTAAAGTCTTAATATTCAGTGTCATCATACATAACATGATGATCCTGAATGCCGCTAAGGCTTCTAATAGAGTATTGTTTCTCACTGTAATAACGTGTTAACACATACACATATAGACACACACACACACACACACACAGGGATTATTATTACCTGCACAGATTTGAAAGACGTTATAAATGGAAGCATCAGATGGAAACCAGGACCACTGGTAGAAGTTAGCAAAGCTCCACCCCTGCAAAAGATGGGTTTAGTACCCTTTTCACTTCAAAGCACAAGTTCAAACATAACTTTTAGGAAACAGATGGCACTGGGTTTAGAACGGGCCAAATATACATCACTCAGTCATAGAGTTTTAAATCGGAATCCAAACATAACATTCAGGTAAGTCATTAGCTAGATGCTTTCTCATAAAAAAATAAAATAAAATAAAAACCACACATGAACTGTGAGTGAGCACAGTATCATGGGAGAAAAGATGCCCAACATGTACCCGCTTGTATCTCCTTGGGCTGACCATAGTGGAGGTTCTATTTATTCCTGCTGTACATCTCACTGTGAGGGAAAAGTGGATGGTTATCATCAAAAATGTGTTGTTCCACTTTTAAGAACAAAATATTTTGTTTTGTCATAGATACTCTCCTGTACTATTTAAACACATGTTAAAATGTCACAAAAACAGCAATTTTTCTAAATGCAGATCTCCAAAATATTAGCACAATGTGTACAATGGGACTGCATGTAATAATGCCACAAACAGCTGACTGTGTGTATACAGTCAATTGTTTAGAAAATTCCAGCTCTGATTGCAACGGTCATGATGCCTTGTTTATATGCCCAAATGCTTGGTGGAAACCCCCACAAAAAAAACATTAAAATATCTTTACACCCTCTGCCATTTACTACGCAATTCTGCTGTTGATTAAACGAATACAACTGATCTGTAAAGAAATACTCTTAAGAAATTTACTGCCGGCTCAATTCACGGTTCTGTGACTGGACCCGCCGGACAGAATTTCACCAGAGACTTTCTTATAGTAAGTTAGAGGAATATGGATGTCTATAGCTTGAATACACCATCCAAATATTTAGACAGGCTGATAACGAAGCACTGTTTACTTCTGTGACATCAGGCAGTGAAGAGGTAGGATTGTAACGTCAGGGATTGTTGCAAATCGCGGCAGTTAAAATTAGATGTGTGCAGGGAGACAGACTTGGTGCTTACAGTGTCCTTTTTATATTTTTCTGGTCCATAAGAATTTGTTACTTCCATTTTATGCTAATTGAGGCAAAGAGTAAATGGCTCACTGAAGATGTAGTTTCTATATCTACAATCAAACGTGAACTCACTCACTTTAGAGTACACATTTGTTGTGCCTTTTTCCGATCTATAAAAAATATTTTGAGGAAAATCTCGTACTTGTAATTGCCAAAAATGAAAAACACAACACACAAACAAGGAAACAAAGTAAATTTGCCAAAATAATATATTTTCACATATATTTGTGTTGAAGAAATAAAAAAAAAAAAAAAAAAAAAAAATAGTCACAGATTGCAGCAAACAAGAGAAAGATGCCACTTTTGCAATGACTTCTCCTGCCCCCAGTCTGTCTCTTTCACTTTATAAGAGGAAATGCAAATGAGAAAATTAATTCCAGATTAACAAGTTGAACAAGCCACCTGCTTAAGGCAACAGTTCTGTGCCAAAAATCACTCCCGGATCTACATCCGTTGGGAAATAAAAGCTATTCCCTTTGGATGATTAACAATGTCAGACAAGCTAAAAGGCACATAATTTAACTACTTCAGTGCCCAGGACTTAAGGCATGAAACCAGGATATTAACGCATTTAGTTAGGGCCATGTTTTACATTACCAATGTCACACTTGATATCCATTCACTTATTCTCTGGTCTTACCTGTAATAAACTCCAACATGCCCTTCTTCTATTTTGTGGATTGCTGAGAAGAGAGAGGCAGCAGTAATTGCAACTCCAATTGCAGCCAAAGCTCCAATCTGAGACATTTTCAGAATCCTAGAAGGGAACAGAGGGAAAGATTTCACGAAATGTGCTCATTCAAGAAAACAAAATTGTTCTTTATTTATCTCACTTGCCAGTGTGCAATAGTTTATTCAATGATACCAGGGATAAATTGTCACACACCATCTATGATATGTCATCTTCTTGATACACAAAACCAGGGGGGGGGGGAATTGGAATAGTACTAATTACCAGGTATATGCTCTCATGGGAGATAACATAATAGGATATAGTGTATCTTTTACAGTAAAATAAATAACAATCTCTTGAAGTTTGCATATCTGTTGATTCAGAAGACAATGGAAGCAAAAAAAGTTTGACTAAAATCAAGACAGACAAGTGCAATTTGTATTGTAGACAATGTGGGGTAATGCTTCGCTGGTGCTCCTAGGCTTAGAACTACAAAGTTATAACCACATTACATAGAGCACTGTGTATATCTATTAAAATATCCATCCCATATTCCTGTAAGAAGTGCAAACTGGCATAAGGAGATTGAATTACTTTTTACAATATGCTCTTGCTCAATTTGAGGAGTGCCAAGTAAAGTTACATTTTACCAGTTGATTACGGTGTTCTTTTTCCTTATCACTAATTTATGCGACTTGAACTTTGCTTGCTCTACAGTGCATAGACCAAAATGCAAGACGTGCATTTCTTGAAATTCAGTATTTCACTACAAAAGAGGTTTCTAAATATTAAACCTTTCATCAACTTTTTGGTAACTGCATACAAACAAGCAAGAAACCACTTACCACACATTTTCTACAATGGGCAATCTTGCTATGGGCATTTTATAGAAGTACTGTAAATGTAGATTTGAATCTGTCAGGTAGAGTCCTCTTACTGATTTTCCTCTCTAGTCAGTCCTCTCACACCTCACCTCTCTGTCAGTCCTTACATTGGCTTCCTGTATCCTATAGGAGTCAATTCAAAGTGCTAACCCACACCTATAAAGCACTGAACAATTCTAGCCCCTCTTATATCTCCTCACAGATCCATAGGTATGTCCCTTCTCAGTCTCTCCGCTCTGCCCGTGACTACCTCCTGTCCGCTGCTCGCATCCATACGGCCAACTCACGCTTGCAGGACTTATCGCGGGAGGCTCCCTTCCTATGGAATAGCCTGCCTACCACCACCTGACCCTCCCCTAGTCTTCAATTGTTTAAGGAGTGCCTTAAAACCCATCTTTTTAGGAAAGCTTATGGCCTCCCAGACTAGCCTCTACCTCACATACCTGTCTTTTGCAGTCTCCTAAAGGGCAGCACTCTACTCTCTCCTCCAGCTCTGCTTCACTCCCACCTAATTTGATTGCTATTTTTTATCCTAATGTGTTTTACACCCCACCTCCTATAGACTGTAAGCTCGTTTGAGCAGGGCCCTCTTCAACCTATTGTTCCTGTAAGTTTTCTTGTAATTGTCCTATTTATAGTTACATCCCTCCTCTAATAATATTGTAAAGCGCTACGGAATATGTTGGCGCTATATAAAATGGCAATAATAATAATAATAATAATAACTGTTTCAAACATTTGCATTGTACAACACTGCAGAATATGTTAGTGCATAGCCCTGACAATGTTCTACAATGCCCATGAGCTTGCAAACCACGGGGCCATGCGACTGAAGACATCATCAGAGCCGATGTGTGTGTATGAATCAAAGGAAGGAATGCCTGAGCAGACCTGTACTTGAATAAGACTTTTTTTTTTTTAGCAGATGCCCAATGATGCATGCATTTGCCCAAGACATCTCTGGCAGGAATCACCCTGAGAATGGAATTTCTGTAAGATGTGTGTTTTATACTTATCTAACCTACACTCCAACCCTCAGTCAACATTTCATTAGCAGTCACTGTGATGATGAGATTTAAAAACACACACAAACATACAAAAAAAAATAAAAAAAAATTAAAAGTATGTTATAAACTTGGTCATATTGTTTGGCATGTCTCTCTGGTAGGGGGATTTCTATCTTCACTCCAGTCTTCCATGGTCTCTACCCACAGAACCTTACCCTCTCTCACCTTTCCATTGAACAGCTTTGCCGCAGATTTATTTTTTTTTTTTTTAAACAAATGTTTCATACCTGTCAATCCTTCTGGGCACGTTCTTTATCTTGTGCGTTCTTATCCCGCTTCCTCTAGATTCCAAGCTTGTTTAGAGTAGGTACCTGTTCTCCTTTGTTGTTTTTAGATGCCCATTGTATAGCACTGAAGAACATACAGAAGACATTTAAAATAATACATTTTCAAAACGCACTAATACATTAAATATTTTAGGCCACAATAGCCAGCGTGATAGAATTAATGGAGACATTTTCAGACTTGGTAGTTTTAGCTAACATTTTCTATTCCTTTGTCATTTCTCAGATTACTGAGTAAATGGTTAGGAGAAAACCGGAGATGAACTATGTACAATAGCCTATTAATCCAAATGCAATGTTTGGGATAATAAAAGAATGTTTTACAACTTCACATTAGATATTTTATTTGGGTAACAGTGTGCCAATTTCTGAGAGATAGATGAAAGGTAGAGCCCACTGAAAATAATTCGTCAAACACCTAAACCTTACACAAACCATACTGTAGTTGCCATCTGCATATTCTCAGCAAAATTCAGTTTTGTTAACCAGGATACCTGTACTAATCTTCATGGCTGCCGTCTTCCCACGTTCAGTTTAACAGCTGCAGCAATTTTTGCAAATTGCTGGTTATAATCCACACTGAGCTTTGAGACAACAGTATCAAGGTAATCTATGTACTGTAAACTATACAATGAATCAAAATTGCTATGGCATGGAGTTTGACCCTTTATGGCAGCACTGCCATTAAGAGGGTTTTTGCCTATTTTGCTGTGATGACCCGCAGAGAAACTAAAGATAAACTTTGACTAAAGGGATACTAAAGTGCCAGGAATACAAAGCTGCATTACTGGAACTATAGCTCCCTCTGCCTCCCCCCACCCTCACCACAGTCAATAAAGGGTTAAAACCCCTTTATTTACTTATCTAATGTCCCTTGGAGCTGGTTAGCGACTCCGCCTCATCCGACGAGCAGGCGCTAATGCACACATTAGGCCTCCCTATAGGAAGGCATTGAATCAAGCGTGAGGATGTCCAGCGTCAGTTACAGGACCAAAAGTCTGTTAACACCCAGGAGGCAGACTTAGTGCTGCAATATAAACATTGCAGTTTCTCTGGAATTGCCATGTTTTACATTGCACCACTAAGTGCAATAGGGACAGTGCAACCAGACCACTTCAATAAGCTGAAGTGGTCTGGGTGCCTATTGTGTCCCTTTAAGCTCTCATTGTCACCATCTTCTTCTGGGCTCTGTCTTCAGCTAGCGAACTTAAAGGACCACGATAGGCACGCAGACCACTTCAGCTCAATGAAGTGGTCTGGGTGCCAGGACCCTCTAGTGTAAACCCTGCAGATGAAAACATAGCAGGTTCAGAGAAACTGCTATATTTCACTGAGGGTTAATCCAGCCTCTAGTGGCTGTCTCATTTCCTCTGGGCGATTTGAATGCGCACGCGTGGCTCTTGCCGCGCATTCGGCGCTGACGTCGGCAGGAGGAGGAGAGTTCCCCAGGGCAGAGGGAGCCCGGTGCTGGAGAAAGGCAAGTGTTTTAACCCCTTCAGCCCAGCGGGAGTGGGGGGAACCTAAAGACCCTATAGTGCCAGAAAAACAAGTTTGTTTTCCTGGTACTATAGTGGTCCTTTAATCTGCCAGGAGAGAACGTAACTGTTGCACTCTCAAGCATGCAAAACAGAGGTCCACAGAATATTGCTACACCACAGAATCCTCTATAAACCTTCATGCAAAATGCACTAGAAGATGCCTTTTCCCACAGCCATCCTTTAAAGGAACACTATAGTCACCTGAACAACTTTAGCTTAATGAAGCAGTTTTGGTGTATAGAACATGCCTCTGCAGCCTCACTGCTCAATCCTCTGCCATTTAGGAGTTAAATCCATTTGTTTATGAACCCTAGTCACACCTCCCTGCATGTAACTTGCACAGCCTTCCATAAACACTTCCTGTAATGAGAGCCCTATTTAGGCTTTTTGTTTATTGCAAGTTCTGTTTAATTAAGATTTTCTTATCCCCTGCTATGTTAATAGCTTGCTAGACCCTGCAAGAGCCTCCTGTATGTGATTAAAGTTCAATTTAGAGATACATTACAGTAGTGATGGTGCGCAACAAAAAAAAAAATAATAATTCATATTCACTATGGACCTCTTATAGAGAGTGAAAGTAACCCTGTGTACATAAAATGAGGTGTTTACAGAGTGGAAATATTATAAATAATTGAAAAACAAACAGTGGTTGTGGTGAAACAAAGCACAATCTGTAGGTATACTTGCAAACATGGAAATCACTCTGACACCTATTAAGGAGACAAAAACAGAAAGAGAGCTCCTAGTGCAGCATAGTAATTAACTTATAAATATATAGAATAAAGCAAACAGAGGTGCCTTTTAGGTGTCACACTCACAAGATTGGAGTGGTAAAAGCACCACTCGTTGCTATAGCACTCAGGGAGGATCAGCCCCTAGAGTGCGTGGGATCCGTGGAAAGGAAGCTTGCAATCCGGATCTCAGGTAAGTATACTTTATTAATTTTAATTTAAAAACAGCAAAACTTGTTGTGGAGGTAGTTAGTCCGCTCACCAGCCTCAGGAAACCGCAAAGAAAGTTCCATATCCCTGCTATAGCAACGAGTGGTGCTTTTACCACTCCAATCTTGTGAGTGTAACACCTAAAAGGCACCTCTGTTTGCTTTATTCTATATATTTATAAGTTAATTACTATGCTGCACTAGGAGCTCTCTTTCTGTTTTTGTCTCTTTAATAGGTGTCAGAGTGATTTCCATGTTTGCAAGTATACCTACAGATTGTGCTTTGTTTCACCACAACCACTGTTTGTTTTTCAATTGCAGGGGAATGATCTATACACTAAAACTGCTTTATTTATCTAAAGTAATTGACTATAGTGTTCCTTTAGGGAACAATCTGAACATCTAAAACACTTTAACATGCTGAAATGCTGTGTATGTGAAAAGTGTATCTGCTTTTTTTTTTACATTTTACAAAGTGCAGATTTCAATAGAAATTGGCCCTTATATAAATTAACCCGGTTAGAACCCCCTTGGCTGTCAGACATCTGGTCCTGTTATTTCCTGGTTTGGTTAGCTCAGTGGAGCTAAACTCAAGAGGCAGCAATTGCGCAGAGCACCTGCCTTGCAAAGACTTCTCATTGAGCTGTAATGGGAAGTCTGTGATTGGACAGCCATGGAAACTCTGTGCGGATGAAGGAGAGAGTTTGCAAACGCTTTAGACAAGAGAACTGCAGGTTATGCAAGCAATTTTTTTTTAGCTATTGCCTTAATGAAAAGGATGGTTTTTTTTTCTGGGGGGGAAGGGGAGTACATCTATTAAATATGATTTTTTTGTTTGGGATTTGGGAAGGAGAAAGTCTTTTGAAGGATGGCTTTGCCTGCTTAGAAATACAATAGTTGGCAGCAGAAACTATTTTGATGCTCCACCTTTTGCAAACCTTGGAACAGTCTGAAAAATCAAAGTAGAATGCTTCTTTGTTTTTGGTTTTTTAATTGTGATTGATTTCAGTAATAGTCCTACAAGGTTCCTCACTGCTCCTGACGACGGCGTGCTGTAACGCCGAAACGCGCGTCGAGCTAGCCTCTTTAACTTATTTTATAATTTTGCACTTTATAGGTAGCACTAATAATGATTTTTGTTTAATTTAATTTAACTTAAGTTATTGAGATAGGCACGGACTGGGTAGGGACTTGGAACTAGGTAGGCACAAGTGGGTTATCCACTGTGCTGAGGTATTCAGGGACAGCCTTCTCACTATAGGAATCCTTGCTTTGGACTCAGTACTAGTGGGGGTTGAGTAGGGTTTTTTTACTTACAGTGCTGACTCCTTTTTAGCCCTATTTCTTCAAGTCTACTTTACTACTCTGTTTTGAGTTACTGTGAGTTTCTCAAGCCGGATGGGGGATTTTTTGTAATAGGATAAAGATCAGCTTGTCTCCTTGCATAGCGAGCAGCTGTCTTAGTATTATCCCCCCAGGCTTGGTCCAGTATTACTCCCCTGCCTATCTATTTTATTTATTTTGTGTTTTCCTTTAGGATCATTAAAAGGTAGGGACCTCCCTCCCCATTACTCTCCATTTGGGCTTAGTTTTTGGCCCTTCCTCTTTCCTCTGTCCTACAAGGTTAATATGTGTTTTATTAAGATTATAGCTTTATAAAATATACAAAAGTTACAGTGGGGCTATAAAGTTTGTCTGCCACAGAAAAAATCCTTTGAGTAGTTTACAAAAGATTAAACCCTTTCCGAAATACTTTAAATTGATTCTTTTTTTGTGTGTGTGTTTTAAAAAAATACAAAACAAAGAAACTGTCGGGATGGAGCACCCACAGGGTGGGAGGGAGGGGAAAGCCATCTTCCTGTTGCAGACACTTATCAGGATAAGTGATTTATTAAAAAATAAATAATAAAAAGCAATATTGCACAACGCGTTTCAACCAACTGTTAGTAGTCTTCCTCAATAACAGTTGGTTGAAACGCGTTGTGCAATACTGCTTTTTATTATTTATTTTTTAATAAATCATTTATCCTCATCAAAGTGTGAGTGAGTTCATCTCAGAATTTCCCATTTTATTGTATATAATATACAGGTTGCACTATGTTCTTCTCTGTGTTTATATTTTTTGTATAGGGAACTCTATAATTGAATCTACTCACTGTATATAAGGAGGAGATACCTATTATTTGTTATACTCCAGGTAAATAACCCTCCTGGGTGTGTGTGCGCTTTTACCTTTTTTTGGTTGTACTGTATCTTCTTTAAGTATATATAGTGGTGATATACTTGGGTATAGCTGCACCATTCACCTATTTGATCCTCTAGCGCCACCTCTATACTGTTTCTTGCTATTCCAAGACTATTGTCTGACAGACATTTGCAGCTGCAAATAAATCAATGTTCGCTTCCTGGAATCTGTGTGCATTCTCTTATGTGCTTCTTAGCCTGGAGTTCCTATAACAAGCGAGCGTGTGTGCCCATAGGAAAGCATTGTGAGTCTAATGCGCATGCATAGCAAAACACTGAGACAATCAGCATCTCCTCATTGAATCAATGTGTCTATGGGGAACGTTGAGCACCTCCAAGCAGAGCATGGAGATTCTTAACAAAAGGGCAGCACACTATGCAGCACTGGACTAGGAACCACCTCTAATAGCGGTCTCAATGGCTGTCATTAGAGGTGTTACTAGGTAACAATGTAATATGTTCTCTGAAAAGTCAGTGTTTATATTTTAAAGCCTGCAGGGCTATATACACCAGAACCACTAAATTAAGCTGTAGTGATTCTGGTGACAATAGTGTCCATATACGAAATGTAGTTTTGTCTTTAAAAATAAAGCTTTAAAAAAAAAAAACCCTGAATCCTAACTTTTTGTTTGCCCTACCCATGGGTGAACCAGAATACCCAAGTTTTAAAGTAATAAAGCCATGAGATATGTTCTGGTGGGGAATCAAACATATTAAATGCAGGAGGGAAGCCAATTTGGAAACAAACTAAGATCGCCATAAATGTATGAGAATATAATTAGGATGCATTCATTAATTTGTACCTCCATATGGAAAAAAAAGAAAGAAATATAAGCCATGTGATCCAAATAAAATGAATCTGTTCAACTACAGACAGAACCCTACAGACAGAGCTAGGTCTCTAAGGTAAAAACACCATGACCTTACTTACAGCACCTCTAGGACAAAGCTGATCCGATTCCTTCTAATCTTTCCCTTCCACCTGCAGCAGCAGCAGATTCTTCTTGTTCTTCCGGGTGTCGCAGTGATACGTCATTAGCCGGAGCCAGCAAGCTGTGAGACAAGGCATGCTGGCTAAGGTCCTCACAGGGAAATAAATCTGTCTGATGGTCTCCTGGCATGTGCCAGCAAGCTGTGAGACAAGGCATGCTGGCTAAGGTCCTCACAGGGAAATAAATCTGTCTGATGGTCTCCTGGCATGTGCCAGCAAGCTGTGAGACAAGGCATGCTGGCTAAGGTCCTCACAGGGAAATAAATCTGTCTGATGGTCTCCTGGCATGTGCCAGCAAGCTGTGAGACAAGGCATGCTGACTAAGGTCCTCACAGGGAAATAAATCTGTCTGATGGTCTCCTGGCATGTGCCAGCAAGCTGTGAGACAAGGCATGTTGGCTAAGGTCCTCACAGGGAAATACATATGTCTGATGGTCTCCTGGCATGTGCCAGCAAGCTGTGAGACAAGGCATGCTGGCTAAGGTCCTCACAGGGAAATAAATATGTCTGATGGTCTCCTGGGCTGTGTGTAAAGGAAAACCGTAACCCTTCCCTTCCACAGAACAAGGAACCCATTTATCTCTCCAGCAATCATTAACCACAATATTTACTTATAGTCAGATAACAGATAATGAACTCTCCCTTTCTGGCTGCTTCCCCCATGTTCTTATATATGCTTGGCACTAAAGTGGAAGAGTCACTTCTCTGAAATGTACAACATTGAATAAAACTATAAAATTTACATTAACTTGTGTTAACCTTTTTTTCATTATATGCTTTGTTTTCTCTTAATTTTAGATCAACAATTAAAGGGATACTATAGGCAACCAGACCAGCTCATTGGGATAAGTGTGACAAGGTAAGGGTGAGTGAGTGTGATAGGGGGTGGGTACGTGAGTGTGACAGTAAGGGGGTAAGTTTGGCAGGGTTAGGGGTAATGAGTGTTGCAGGGTTTAAGGGTGTGTGTTACAGTGCTAGTGTGGTAGGGTGACAGGTGTGACAAGGTTGGGGATGACTGTGATAGAGTGAGGGGGAGTGATTGTGACTGGGTGAGGGTGGTGAGTGACTATGGCAGGGTGTGTAAGTGGGTGATAAGTGTGCGTGGGGCAGTGACAATATGTGGGGGCTGCATTAAACACAGCAATGCCTTATATATTTTTTTAATATTACATTTGCCCCTCTTTTGATTACATCCTATGCCTGAAAGAGGGCAAATGTAATACATTCCCTGGTGGTCCGGTGGATTTCGTGGTGGTTCAGTTTGGCCGCAGGTCTTACAGTCAGAGTGCAGTCTGGGAATCCAAGCGCCTGCACTCTGACTCTGTCACAGAGCGCCAGCACTGCAAGGAACCACTGACCACCACACCAGGGCATGATTTCTAAAGGGTTGTGCAAGGAGATCTTTTGATCGCCCTGACATCTCGAGAGGGCACCCGCTCCTAGCTAGAGCTCCAGGACCAGGACCCCTTGGTCGCCTTATAAGTAATCTGGCTCTGATATCATCAATGGGAAAATTACAAGCTTTCCTAAGAGACATCTCTTAAGCAACTTCATAAAGGATTGGAGTCTAGGGGAAAGCATGATAGTAGTAGGTAAGGCAGGAATGGTGCAGCCCTTGAGAAATCCCGTAGCTAGGAATCAGCAATGTGAAAATGAACAGAGGACAAGAAAATGTTTATATTTAATTAAAGATCCTTTGTAAGGGGGGGGGGGGGGGGGGATTGTTGAGGTATTCGAATGTTACATATCATTGTAATGCATCAAATATACATCCCTCACAAAATTGTAAATTATGAACCCAGGAAAAGATTGTCAGAACGGGGAACATTCATGCCAGACTGGTAGTGGGCTGCTTTGGCCCACCACACTAGGCCACCTATGTGCAGAATGCTGTGGAAGCTTGTGTCTAATTATGTACTCATTACAGGGAGTGCAGAATTATTAGGCAAATTAGTATTTTGACCACATCATCCTCTTTATGCATGTTGTCTTACTCCAAGCTGTATAGGCTCGAAAGCCTACTACCAATTAAGCATATTAGGTAATGTGCATCTCTGTAATGAGAAGGGGTGTGGTCTAATGACATCAACACCCTATATCAGGTGTGCATAATTATTAGGCAACTTCCTTTCCTTTGGCAAAATGGGTCAAAAGAAGGACTTGACAGTCTCAGAAAAGTCAAAAATAGTGAGATATCTTGCAGAGGGATGCAGCACTCTTAAAATTGCAAAGCTTCTGAAGCGTGATCATCGAACAATCAAGCGTTTCATTCAAAATAGTCAACAGGGTCGCAAGAAGCGTGTGGAGAAACCAAGGCGCAAAATAACTGCCCATGAACTGAGAAAAGTCAAGCGTGCAGCTGCCAAGATGCCACTTGCCACCAGTTTGGCCATATTTCAGAGCTGCAACATCACTGGAGTGCCCAAAAGCACAAGGTGTGCAATACTCAGAGACATGGCCAAGGTAAGAAAGGCTGAAAGACGACCACCACTGAACAAGACACACAAGCTGAAACGTCAAGACTGGGCCAAGAAATATCTCAAGACTGATTTTTCTAAGGTTTTATGGACTGATGAAATGAGAGTGAGTCTTGATGGGCCAGATGGATGGATTGGTAAAGGGCAGAGAGCTCCAGTCCGACTCAGACGCCAGCAAGGTGGAGGTGGAGTACTGGTTTGGGCTGGTATTATCAAAGATGAGCTTGTGGGGCCTTTTCGGGTTGAGGATGGAGTCAAGCTCAACTCCCAGTCCTACTGCCAGTTTCTGGAAGACACCTTCTTCAAACAGTGGTACAGGAAGAAGTCTGCATCCTTCAAGAAAAACATGATTTTCATGCAGGACAATGCTCCATCACACGCGTCCAAGTACTCCACAGCGTGGCTGGCAAGAAAGGGTATAAAACAAGAAAATCTAATGACATGGCCTCCTTGTTCACCTGATCTGAACCCCATTGAGAACCTGTGGTCTGTCATCAAATGTGAGATTTACAAGGAGGGAAAACAGTACACCTCTCTGAACAGTCTCTGGGAGGCAGTGGTTGCTGCTGCACGCAATGTTGATGCTGAACAGATCAAAACACTGACAGAATCCATGGATGGCAGGCTTTTGAGTGTCCTTGCAAAGAAAGGTGGCTATATTGGTCACTGATTTGTTTTTGTTATGTTTTTGAATGTCAGAAATGTATATTTGTGAATGTTGAGATGTTATATTGGTTTCACTGGTAAAAATAAATAATTGAAATGGGTATATATTTGTTTTTTGTTAAGTTGCCTAATAATTATGCACAGTAATAGTCACCTGCACACACAGATATCCCCCTAAAGTAGCTATAACTAAAAACAAACTAAAAACTACTTCCAAAAATATTCAGCTTTGATATTAATGAGTTTTTTGGGTTCATTGAGAACATGGTTGTTGTTCAATAATAAAATTAATCCTCAAAAATACAACTTGCCTAATAATTCTGCACTCCCTGTATATGCTTTCTAGGGACTTAGTCTGTGTTGGTCCCAGACGTGGGATACCAAAATGCAAACCTTGGACCATGGGAAGGATCCCAAAACCAGGACCATCCCACCAATTCTGGAAATTTTGGGAAGAATAGCAATATAGATAGTTGTTGAAGGGCTTAACCCCTTAAGGACCAAACTTCTGGAATAAAAGGGAATCATGACATGTCACACACGTCATGTGTCCTTAAGGGGTTAAAGACCAGTTTGATTTGGAATCATCTTTTTCATGTATATAATAATTATTTTTTTAAATGCTCTTTCTCAAATCTGGTCATTTTGGCTCTCTATTATTTTAATTTAATCCCTCACCAAATAGAAACATAGAATGTGACGGCAGATAAGAACCATTCGGCCCATCTAGTCTGCCCAATTTTCTAAATACTTTTATTAGTCCCTGGCATTATTTTATAGTTAGGATAGCCTTATGCATATCCCACGCATGCTTAAACTCCTTCACTGTGTAAACCTCTACGACTTCAACTGGAAGGCTATTCCATGCATCCACTACCCTCTCAGTAAAGTAATACTGCCTGATATTATTTTTAAACATTTGCCCCTCTGGAGATGCTACATACTTGATTAGGATAGATGTTTGTCTTCAAAATATATCATGCCTGTTTTCTATGCTTTTAAATGCAATATTGCACTGTAGTGTTCTGCTGTTAATATAGTAGTGTAGTATCAGGATTTTTTGTGAGCCTGATAGTATATATAGATTTTGAATATCCATTGAAAGGTTACTCCAACCTTTTTTAATTCAATTCTGTTTCTTTTTAAAAAAAAAGTAACTTGGTCTACACTTCTCCTTGTATTTCCTTAAAAAAAACAAAAAAAAAACTTCATAAATAAGTTAAAATTTATCTGGAATCCAGTGCTCGGGCAAGTTCCTCCTTCTATGCCCCGTCTGCTTCCTTCTACGAAATCCAATCCAATGCTTCTTATATAGAAACATTTGATTGGACCAATCTCCAGGGTCAAAGCTCATGTGCACAGGGATGGATGGGAGGGGGAGGTAAAGAGAGGTTGGGAATTGTGTCTTTTTAAAAAGAAACAAATCAGAATGCAAAAAGGCAGAGATCGGTGGAGAGGAAGTGCTCAAGTAAGGGTGGGAGAGGACATTCACATCGTAGGCACACTTTCAGCCCTACCTGCAATGGCAGAAGCTGACTTCATCTGTATTTTTTGCACAGAATTAACATTAGGCAGCCCAGAACAGTTCCGGCTTACCAGATATCTCTGCACATACAGATTCCTTGCTCCATGACCTCTTCTAAAAGCAGAGATGATCATGAAGCTTTGAGTAACAGTTTCATTTACAAAACTGCAAACTGCTGACCAAAAGAAAAAAAAAGTGGAATATTTCCAGCTCAAAAATGTTTCTAGCTAAGCTATTACGGAATAAAATGTGTAATTCCTTGGTAAATTCACAACTCACTTTTAAACGAAAAACCCTAGGAGAATTCTCTCATACAACTGTAGTCTCATCTTGGGTAATTTAGCCTGACGTGTGCAACACAAATATGAATTTACTACAATTTTGTGTTTAGTGAAAAACTCTTGTCTGATCATTTGTATTACTGATTATAACAAAGCATTGCACATATTTAAATTTTTTAAGTGTATAGGTCTCTATCCATTTACTGGTATTTAATGAGACTGCAGCCATCACTTGGACCTTACATCATTTCTTTATGTATTATTTCTTTTTATCCATTCCAGGTATTTCACGAACACTGTCAGAACATTCAGATCTGTTAGCTATTTGTATGGATTTTACAGATTCTTGTGACTTACATATATATTCCCATCTATATACACGCATTCATTTTAGACCTAGAGCGTGAATATGAATGGATGCGATAACTACAAGTAACACAAAAATACTGGAAACTCATTTTAACAGTAACATGATGCTTATAGTAAAGTTAGCCCCTATGTAACACATTACAGTAAAGATTTACCTTTGTCCGGAATGTAATTGCTGGTGTACTTTAGAGACCAATAGGTTTGGAACCCTGGTCTTTTCTGCTCTCCAAATCAATAGATGGAATGCCCACGCATACATGCAAATTATTCAACCAGCTAACACTGGCAGCCAGCCCTTGCCTAACACTGGAATGGTGGGGGATTCCCTTGGTGGGTGTGGTGGTAGAAAAAAAAATCAAAGATGCTTAATGGACAAACTTACTGCCCTAGTAAGACCCTCTATCAAACTATTTAGCAAAGTATGGCAGCCCTTGAAGGAGAGTCAGATGTCCTGAACAAGGAGCATGCAGAGCTTGGTTGTCCGCTGGTGGGTTCCCATCGGGAGAGTCACTTTTATCCTATTACCTAACCTTCTCATCCTTCTCTTCTCATAGTAAATGGTGCCTGGTATTAACTCCCTACACTACCTTAACATGTAAACTAACCTAAAATGTGATATATAAGATACATAACAGTGAAGCATGTATTATGGGAAAATAATGTCATCACTGGGCTCTTGATAAATTTATAAACCATTTTACCTTGTCTCGTGTTTATTTATCTACCTCCCATGGGAGGTATGAAATGGAAAAACTGACAGCCTCCAGTTTGGCCCCCAACATACTGGACCATGCATGCATACTGGAGTGTTGCTGAAGTGCTCTCTGTTTGGTTGTAATGCCCGAGGCACGGTGCACATGTGTTTGAGTATGTGCTTGCACTGTACTGCTTGAGGACAGCTCCCATTCAGTCTCTTTTGGGATTCTCTCCCTCTGAAAATGGGAAAGTTATGGACCCTATATTATGATGTATCCAGAACCGTAATATGGCATTGTTTTACCATAACACATGCTTCATTATGTATCCTCATTATATATTTATAAATATACACAAGTAACGTAAAAATATAGATAAAGGAGAGATGTGTTGTGCCTATAATTAAGTGCCTGGTTGTACAAAATTAGTTAGGCTATTTTCCTGGCATGTGCTTTTCTAAGTATTGCACTGCTATGTCCCCTATTTGTCTTTTTATTTTTAAACAATTTCAATAAAAGGTTTTACTTAAACATGGATTGCATCTACTTTATATATGGTCCTCAGTGTTAGCCGGTGTACCTACGGATTTTGCTCAGAGATGCGTTACCTGTAATTTAGTTAAAGTCTTCTTAAACTGCTGGAGTACGAAACGCGTAGACTCCTACCATACTGCTGAATCACAAGCTCTACATTGTGTGTGATAAAACAATCCAGAAAAAACACAAAGTGATTTGTGAATATATAGGCGCTTAGGTACAGTTACAGTTATTCAATCCCTTGAATGAAAGAATCGCCGCAAGTTACAGCAATCAGGAGATGGGGTGCATAGGTATCAAAATGAACGAACGTAATGGCGTAACGTATCGAAAGTTTTCACTAATGTTTTATAAAAGCAGAACAGGTAGCTGTAAGGTGGTTGTTTTTCAAATCTCAGTATTACCTGTAATTTTATGTTGCATCGCTGTCCTGACCATATTCTAATGATATGTTACGTGAGTCATGAGTAATGTAAATTTACTAATGCAACATTACACAGTTAACGTTGTGCAGAGATGCGCTATCTTTCAGCCAGTTTACAAACCCAGCTAAAAGTTCACTCCATTTAAACAATGAATACAAGTATTTAAATATGCATGAAATATGGTCAGGATAAGAGGTGTAATTTTATGAATTATTTTTGCTCGTGGCAGTGATATTAAATAACACATCTCTATAGGACAATATGTTTAAGCATATATTTTTGGGCAGAAGTAGTGTCTAGTATTAACATTGACCAGCAGGAGGCACTGAGAGACCACATTATGTTAGCACTGATGGTAAATGGTAACCACAGTTTAAACCTAGTTTAAAAAAAAAAAAGTTAAATGCATATAATTAATAGTTACAATGAATAATGAAATGCTCTGTCTGCACAATAATACTGCACAAAGCTAACATTTTAGCAAACTTTTTTTCCAAAACCCCTTCACAAAAATAACATTTATAAATACATCTATATATATATATATATATATATATATATATATATATATATATATATATATTGAAATAAACAGCAAATATTTAAAGTGCCTCTGTCACCTTTGTATATCATGAAGATGTCACGTGTGCAGCCATCTTTTGTCTTCAACTCCTCACGCTTCATTGATGCATAAGGAGGATCTTATAAGACAACAGTATCATTCATAGGCTAAAAGGATTATTCACTAATGTGAAAATTCGAGTTCAAAGTGAGTTTAAAATTTAAGGTAATTGTAGCCGAAATGGTATAATTCTTTAAGTCATCTATGCTTCCAGTTCAAGTTCGTTGGTCTTACAATTGAAATTTACTTTGAATTCCCTTTGAATTCTCATTTTTGTGAATTTCCCTGTGGGTCCTATAAATTGGAAGATGCAGCGTGATTCCCACAGACTTCTCTAGCATTCGAAAATGGGTTAACCCCTGACGATAAGAGGACACCCAGACACTCCTGGTATGAAATTACTCTAAAACAAAATATAAAAACATATATTTTTCTGTCTACGCATTTATGAGGAATGCTAGTGCCATCATCCTCTACTGAATTTCTCACTCCCACTTGTTGAGTCCACCTTGTGTTTCCGAGTGTATTAGGAAGGATTTTCAAAGAAAGACTCTAAAAATATGGAAATGTACAGTCATCTCAGACAATAGATTAGGAGAACGTTGAGAGATCTCCATCATTCCATCATTTAAAATGAAGTGTGTCATCATCTTCTTGTAAACTGTCTTTCATCGGAATCCATGCTTAAATCCGTCACAACAATAAGCAGTCTAAGGTCAGCAGTGAGACAGATTCCTTAACATATTCAGTGCTGTTCCGTGGTTCAAGGTAAAGTTGAGGCCTATCATCCAATTAACCTGGTGTCCACAGGGATCCAATTTTCACTGCATTGGAATAAAACCCTGTTCCATATTTTCAGTTTTTATTATTCTTAAAAAAAAACGTTTTAAATCAACAGATTGGAAAAAAATTGTTTTTTGAGACAAAAATATGTCACTTTAAATCATTGTATTAATATATTATAAGCCTGCAATGCATGAGTCGAAATGTAGCTGCATAGAAAACATTCATGATAAACAAAAAAATGCACAAACAAAACAATTAACATAGGATAAAAGAAAATAGAACAAAACATCACAAAATAGCTTTGCGCTCTAAATTTTGTTTTGTTTTTGCTTTTTTATTACTTTAGATTATATTGTTATGTCTTGTTTGCGCCATCTTGAAATGGCTTACTGTATACATTTTGATTACTTGGGATTTGTGAGAAATGACCTGTTAATTACAGCTGCCATTGTGCGGTTTATTTATTTATTGGCATTGAGGTTTCTGGTTTTGTGCCCAACAAGGCCAAACATAAAGGATGCATTCAGACGATAAAATGTTAAGTTCATGTAGAAGGTATCGTCTCCAGGACTCCTTGGATTGACCACAAGCCAATCTTTATAGTTAGCATAAAACTGTATGCTAAGAAGTAACAACATTATTAAAACTGCAAGAATATGAACAAAAAATACATGCATATTCAAAGCATAATAATCAAATAAAGTGCAATATTTATTTTACATGTGGTTTATTTTTTTTTACTTTTAGCACTGCTTGTGTAAGGATTGAACCATCCATATTCAGTATACAGAAATATAAAAGCCATATAGTGTAAAATAGTTTACCAAACACGTATATCTCATATATAAAGTCTCTCAGAGAATATTTCACTCACATGATGAAGAGCTTAAATCCAAGCTCAAAGATATCAGGCGTATGTAGTATAATCCGAACCAAAGATATATTAGAATGTGTTTTGTTCACAGCCAGTAGCAAATTTCCATTAATATATACTAAGAATAGAATCTCCCAGTAATCCTATATTGTAGGATAAACCCGTATCGTATAACTATACATGTTTATAATCCCATATAGATACAATTTAGGTGTAATCCCACAAGGGGATCAGACCTCCGTAAATTACCACCATATTTAAATCACCCTAAATGAGTGATTGAGATCTGGTGATAACTGTCTGAGGTCTGATCCTCTGGTAAGATTACACCTCAATTGTATCTATATTGTTCCAAGTTTTATGTTAAATTGCCCAGACGACCATTAGTACATTGGAACCCTTTATGTGTATCTGATGTAACGTTTTGTTTTTGTTCCAAATATTTATACTCCCATAGTTAAGAGCAGGCAACTATGCTCAGATATAACTTGCTTATGTGTTTTATAATCCCTACCAATGGCTTTAACAAACAATCAGTATATTTGGATTCATTAAATTTAAAACAATAGCATCAAATAAAAGCATATAAGAAGAAATGAACAAAAGAATTTTCACCTATTTTACATTTTCAAATTGTTCACGGCGCAGGGCCAGTGGATGGGCAAGTCCATTAGAAAATCAGGCATGTTACGGATGACAGACTTCCCAAGAGGAGACCAAAATCACCATATCCCAAGGGCTGAGTATAATTCACTCCTAGTGCACTGCGTATGGGGATTACCATTGCGGTGCACTTCCTTAAATTCTCCCAACGCTGGGTGACTGAGCCTATTTATGGGGAGAGCATGAGGACTGATAGCAGCTTTGTCGTCACACTAGAAACTCATTTGACTTGACATGCTTCGGGTGTTATAGACACAGTTTGATGACATTAGAACATTTTGGAGCCACTGCTAGTTTATACCATCACAAGCAAAGGAAAAGGAGGATGCATAAATCATGATTTGAAGTGGACGATGGGTCTTGCACTAATCATTATTATTATTATTATTTTATTATTTATATAGCGCCATCACATCCCCTAGCGCTGTACAATGGGATTACATTTTACACTGTACCCTCCCATCAATGTTGCCAGGAAATATTTGGGATCCAGATTTGGCTCCCGTGGTCCTGATTCCTATATCTTCACAGCCTTTCCTTTTGGATTAGTAGATAAAAGAAAACTGGGCTGCATCCTGGCTAGCAGGTGTAAAAAAGGCTAGTGAATGAACAGGGAATTTCTGGTTACTAGGACGTCCGTGTGACACACGATTTTTTAAAACCATGAATTTATTTTTAATGTTGTAAATGTAATTAGTGAGTCAAATTATTTATTCTAGGTCACAGTTCAATGCGTCAAAAAAAAAACAACAGCGCAACGCAGGCAGCAAATGTCATAGTCAGATGATTTGATGATTTACTGCTTGAAGTCTCTATTAATTGGACAGAAAAAAAAGCCCATTATGGAATTCGTAGCATGACCTGTTTAAAGGATGGAAACTAGCAAAAATAAAAATGAACATATGTATAGGGACAGACACATTTTTTTTATTATTTAATGTGACACTATAGTCATGTTGTGAATAACGACTTGTCAGAATCATCCGTAGCATGGGCAGAAATTACAAATGGGAATATAAATCACATGTTTAAATGTATGGGAAATATGTTGCTGAATACTGTCTGTTGCTCGACTTCCTACAGACATGTACAGCAGAAGATGACGGGCTAAATACTTGATGTGTACAGCACAATATGTGTACAAACTAGAAGCTGTACATTGTGCTCACATTAAAGGGACACTGTAAGCACCCACACCATTACAGCTCATTGAAGTGGTCTGGGTGCTCTGTCCCTTTTGCACTTAGTGCTGCAATGTAAAACAGAGAAACTGCAATGTTTACATTGCAGCACTAAGTCTGGCCTCAGTGGTTGTGTACCAGTCAATAGAGGGCTTCCTGAATTGAAACGGACGTTAGATGGTCCCGTATCTAACTCTGGACGTCCTCACACTCTGCATGTGGACCTCTAGCGTCAGGTTTTTCCCCATAGAAAAACATTGATTCAATGCTTTCCTATGGTGAGGTCTAATGTGCGCGCCGCATTTGCCGCGCATGCGCACTAGCGCGCGCTAATCACGGGACATCGGAGGGAGAGGAGCATCGACCCAGTGCAGAGGGACATCGGTGTCAGGATAAAGTAAGTTAATAAAGGGTTTTTAACTCTTTATTTACCCGGGGAGGGGAGCGCAAGGGAGGGAGGAGGCAGGGGGAGCAATAGTGCCAGGAATACAGCTTTGTATTCCTGGCACTATAGTATCCCTTTAATGAATAATAAAGATTTGTTACAATCCTAGTAGTCCCTTTAACCAGACTTAAAGTGATGTATTAAACATGGTATACATAACGTAAAGAAAAATAAATTGATGTGTCAACATGTTGTGTGTGTTCAATTTCCAGTAACAAAAAGTGTCATGTTGTGTGTATGTATTGGAGAAAAAATCTGCAATAATCACTCATCTGGGGCTTGCACTTTTACAGCCTGAAAATGAAGTGTTATGTTATCCAACACATGCCACTTTTATTTGATGAACGGTGTTTAGAGAGTGACGTGTTACTATGATAGCTCACATGGTGTAATCATTTATGCCAACCATAGCTAATGCTTTCAATAACCAAGTGCACGACACATATAATGCATGCGCAGAAAGTAATATGTTGCACTAATAATTCACATGATGAATGCATTTATACTGACAGCAAGGGACATGTTAATTAACCAGGCATTCTATATACAGAAACGAATAATACACTACATGCCAAAAGTATGAGAGCACTTGCTCATTTAATAACTCATTCCATAGTTACATAGTTACATAGTTACATAGCTGAAAAGAGACTTGCGTCCATCAAGTTCAGCCTTCCTCACATATGCTTTTGCTGTTGATCCAAAAGAAGGCAAAAAACCCAGTCTGAAGCGCTTCCAATTTTGCAACAAACTAGGAAAAATTTCCTTCTTGACCCCAAAATAGCAGTCAGATGTCTCCTTGGATCAAGCAGCTATTACCCCACTAATTAGAAATTATATCCCTGTATGTTATGTTTTTGCAAGTATTTAACCAATTGCAGTTTAAACATCTGTATAGTCTATGACAAAACCACCTCTTCAGGCAAAGAATTCCATATCCTTATTGCTCTTACTGTAAGAAAACCTTTTCTTTGCCTTAGATGAAATCTCCTTTCTTCAAGCCTAAATGTGTTACCTCGTGTCCTATGTATAGCCCTGTTTATGAATAGATTTCCCGATAATGGTTTGTACTGGCCCCGAATATATTTGTATAATGTTATCATATCCCCTCTCAGGCGCCGTTTTTCCAAACTAAAGAGATTAATTTTTTTTAACCAGAATCATTCTAGAATCATGGACATCAATAAAGAAGTTGCTCCTTCTTCCCTTTGCTGCTAAAACAACGTACAATTTTCTGGAATGGCTTTCTGCTAGGTGATGGAACATTGCTATGGGTCTTGAGCTTTAGGAAGGTCAAGCAAAAAGTGCAGAAGCGTGCTACAAAATTAATAAAAGGAATGGAACATTTCAGCTATGAAGAAAGGTTAATAAATTTAAACCTATTTAGTTTAGAAAAACGTTGCCTGAGAGGGGATATGATAACATTATACAAATATATTCGGGGCCAATACAAACCGTTGTGTGGAAATCTATTCACAAACCGGACTTTACATAGGACACGAGGTCATGCGTTTAGACTGGAAGAAAGAAGGTTTCGTCTAAGGCAAAGGAAAGGTTTTTTTACTGTAAGAACAATAAGGATGTGGAATTCTCTGCCTGAAGAAGTGGTTTTATCAGAGTCCATACAGATGTTCAAACAGCTACTTGATGCATACTTGCAAAAACAGTATATTTAAGGATATAATATTTCAATGTAGGGTAATAACTGCTTGATCCAAGGATAAATCTGCCATTCTGGGGTCAAGAAGGATTTTTTTCCTAGCTTGGTGCAAAATTGGAAGTGCTTCAAACTGGGTTTTTTGCCTTCTTTTGGATCAACAGCAAAAAACAAATGCGAGGAAGGCTGAACTTGATGGACGGAAGTCTCTTTTCAGCTATGTAACTATGTAATAGGTTTGACTTTCAGATCATATTCTAACTCAAAGAAATTAGTTTTTCGTTGGAATTGCAGTTCGGGCTCTGTGCAGGCCAATCAAATTCTGCTACACTGTTTTCAACAAAGCATTTTTGTATGGAGCTCAGGTTCTACACGTTAAGGCGCTGCCCATTTTAAACCACTGCAGAATTTGTTGGCGCTATATAAATAATAATAATAATAATAATAATAAGAAGAACACAATTTGCAGACTATGATTGTGTGCTATATCAATACAATATAATAAAATTAGAGAGGCATTGTAAGCACCATAACTACTACAGCAGTGGTTATGGTGACAAGGTGTCCCTGGTGCTATCACTTGGTTCTAAGGCAAATCGTTTATGGGTGTTGTGACACAAACTTTGGGTTCTCCAGATCCCTATATCATGGCCTCTCATTATATTGCTATAGTAGAAGATACATTTTCATAGTATCATTTTTGGCTAGATCTTTGTTCAATTTTATGCATGTTAGTGTATATATGAGTGTAAGTGTTTGTGTATGTATGTTGGTGTGTGTCGATATATGGCTGTCGGAGTGTGACTGCGTGTATAATTTTGTGTATGTTGTAAAGGAATTGGGGGCATACCCAGGAACATGCATCTTGGGGGCACACCCAGGAACATGCATCTTGGGGGCACACCCAGGAACATGCATCTTGCAGGAATGGTGCTACCGTAGTGACCAAAATACATATGTAATACAGATTAAGGAACAGCGCACATATAAAAATACATTTTTACATTTTATAAGGCTACTTAAAATCACCTATCTCAACAAACAAATATGGGGCTCCAGTTCCACCTTATTGCGTTCATCAGATTAATTTTGTATTATATATATTCACAATGCTCTCACAAGAGATTATTTAAATACACTTTAGCTTATTTAGCACTATAAAAATTGTCTCTCACGTCGTAGTTAGTGTAGGACCCACCGATATTGGGGTACTGTAAAGTAGTGATGGGCTTAACACAATATGGCCATATCGTGGAACCGAATTATTTGTTTGCTGAGATAGATGATTTTAAATAGCCTTATAAAATTTTAAAAATATATATATTTATGTGTGCGCTGTTCCTTAATCTGTATTAAGTTTGTGTATGACTGCCATTGTGTGTTTGTATGTTTTGGTGTGTGTATGTAGTTCAATGTGTTTATGTATGACTGTCAGTACATGTCTGTGTGTGTGTTTGTTAGAGTGTGGGCGCATGACTATCAGTGTATTTCTGTGTGTATGTGTCAGTTTGTGTCAGTGTGTGTCTATGGTTAACTGTAAATAGGTATTAATGTGTGTTTGGGATTGTGCATTATTGTGTGTCTGTACATCTCACCACCAGTGGCGTAACTGTATATTAAAGAGCATTAAATTCCAACTAGAGGGGTGTGGCCTGTACTCCATCGAAGATGGCAGCTTAACTTGAGATCTCTGTCCCACATAGCTCCTATTAGCGCACTATCCAAGTACAGAGGCACGCAGATGGGTCGCACTAAACGACATGACACTCACCAAACCCAGAGGGGCAACCAGGGTGACTCCCAAGCCGGACCGATGGACCGTTTCCTCCAAACGCCGGCGAGTCCGTCCTGCGAAAAAGCGGGCCCAAATATGGCCGACACCCTGGTCCCATCACCGACCTCCGATACATCTCCTCTCTCCCTGGCAGACATTAGCACAAATATCAGGGCACTGTCAAGCACAATGGTCACCAAATCTGACCTGAAATAGCTCTCGGACACCATCCACGAGGCTGCACGCTCGGAAGTAGCAACGCTGTGGAGAGATACATGGCGGTCACATTCAAATGCTGGAAACAACCGTGCAAACTATGACAACCCAAATCGAGGCCTCTAACCTTGCCATAACAAGAAAGGGCAATTTGCTCTTAAACCTTAGACGCCAAAATGAAGACCTGGACAATAGGAGTCGCAGATCCAACATAAGAATACGAAACTTACCCTAGCCTATTGAGGAAGAAAATGTGGTGGCCACTCTAATGGCCCTCCTTCCATGAAATTCTCAGTGCTGAAACCCGGACCGCATCGAATTTCACTGTGCCCACAGAGCCACCGCGGATGGTGGAAGGCGCACCCCTGCGATATTATTTCCTGTCTACACACCTATAAGGTGAAGGAAAAGATCATGGCTAAGGCCCGCTCCAGACCAACGTGGCGATTCCGAGGTAGTGGGGTGCAACTTAACCAAGACCTGTCCTCCCTCACACTTGAAGTTCGCAGAGTGCTCAGGCCGGTGACCCTGCTGCTGAGCCAGTGACCCTGCTGCATATAAATGGGAATTTCCATTTAGCCTCCTTGCCAAACTGCACAATGAATAGATCCCTTTACGATGGCCGGAAGAAGTGCCAGCCTTCCTACGCCGCATGGGACTATCCCACACAGAAGTGCAAGATTGGATCCTCGGGCCACTCGAACAAAGGCCAGGACCGCAGCCCCAGATACCTATCTGGAGGCGCAATGAGTACACTCTACGACATCCGAGTTCACAACCACGACCTAAACAGACCCATTAACATCTGCCCATCCTATTAGCACCCCGCCACCCCCCCCCACCCCAACCCCTACTGCAAGCTGCGAAAGATGTCAGGAAGCACCCACCAATGCGTGAATGTTCCACACTGTAAGCCTACCAAATGGCTGAAGGCGAAACCAGGAACTGCCGCAACCTGAACAAGGCCTTGTGGACACTTGGGAACATAGGGAATGGGAAGGGAAGACAGGGGACGGTATATCACCACAAAGGGCTCGGACGAAGTTGGGGAGAGGGGGCTGTTCAGGGGAGGGGAGAGGGACAACGCTCCCTAACAAGTTTTGGGGAAGATTAGGGGTACAAAGGTGGGAGCTCTGCAGGCAAACAATGAGAAGAGGGGGAGGGAAGAACCGTTCAAAGAAATGTAAAAATAAATAAATATATATATATATATATATATAAATAAAGGGTTTGTTACTATGTCTAGCACGAATAATGCTTAATAATGCTAAATAATGCTCCCATTAGGGTATGGCTACAACTCGCACAAATACATACACCCCAGATGATTACTAATATGACTATTAAAGCAACTTTCCCAACCCACAAGCAGTGCCACTAACCTTGCCAGCTGGAGGGTCGCCCCTCTCCCCCCTATAATATAACCTTATCCTCTGTTAGCCACCACGGTAATGCAGCGCAACACTAGCCTATTGCCAAGTAGCACCTGCAATCTACACCTAGGGGCAGAGCGTTCCACCCGGTGCCAGCACGGAGCACATAATTTGCTCCTCACCCTAGCAGACCATAAGACCGAAATAGCTAACGAACCACAGACGGGCCCCTACCATGATGGTACCTACACATCAGTTCCTAGACCTTAGACCAACGGTAACATGACCTCACAGTTTGATATTATTAAGCTGATTAGTGCATAGTACCTGATTAATTTAATGTGGATATCGAGACTCACCTAGATCCTTTATTTCTTGTCCACTAACCTAACAAACATACGACTACCAAGCCTACAGATACTTCCCTTCATTGATCTCTGGGCTACATTCGCGAACAGACTCGTGTACTCTTAGATTACTGGGGGAGCCAATGTTGTAACCATGCCAGTTTTAACTGCGCAGTGGTATGATTCTGGTTGTCCACTCAGTTACACTGGGCTCTCTCACGTTGAGGGTAACTACACTATCCTTCAAGGGGGCCAACCTAGGGGCACCCCTGTAGCATTACTAACTTCTATACCCTTCCTGCTTCTCCCTTTCCTAATCCATCTCTATCCACTCCTACGGGCTCTCCGGGCAGTCACCCATCGAGAACCTTAGGTGGACCGCTACTTGGCGACCCCGTGGAGTCTACCTGTACTGCATCTTATTTTGTTTTTTCCCCCTGGATCTTTGCTTTATGCCTCAACTCTTACACACCTAAATCTCCTGCTGACTTTGGCCCCTCCGTCTGCTGCCTACGTGAGATTCGATGTTGGCAATGGCCAGGTGACCTAATTGCTATACCTACACCACAGAACTTCCCTCCTTACTCTCTCTCTTCGGGGGACCTCCTCGGCGCCTACCTCGGAAGATCTACTTCATTAGGACAAGTACCCATTGGAACTCAAACGATCCGCAAATGTTTACAGCATGGTGTATGCTCCTGCTCCCTTCCACATTGTTACACAAAACTGTAGAGGATTGAACAGTCCTGAGAAACAAATGCATCTCCTACGGGAACTCAAACAACAACACATTTCCATAGCACTTCTACAAGAAACACATCTATGAGCAGATGTGAACACACTGCTGAAAGACAGGAACTATCCAGTAAACTATTATAGCACACATCAATCAGCCCGCAAGGCTGGGATAGCAATCCTCCTCACAGCATCCTTGCAGTTCGTTCTCACTGAGAAGCTGGAAGATCTGGGCGGAAGGTACCTGTTCATAAAAGAGGAAGTGGCACAGAAACTTTATACATTTGCCTCAATTTACTTCCCCAAATCCTGGGCAAGCCAGCTTTATACGCAGAACAATGGCAAAACTCGCCAAATTCACAGAGGGTATTCTGATACTTGGTGGGGACCTCAACGTCCCTCTGTACCCTCGGGTTGATTAGTCAACGGGAACGAGTAGTGTCCCGCATTCAAAACTCCGAACCATCCACAAATCTTTCAGGATCTGAGACTAGTGGACATATTGAGAGCCCTACACCCAGAGGGTCGCTACTATACGTACTATTCAACCTTACATCACAGATACTCCCGCATCGATTCAATTTTTATTCAACAAGAAGGGATCACGCACCTCCAGAAGTGCAAAAATACTATTCACACACTGGTCTGATCACAGCTCTCGTACAATATCTCTGGACTCACCCCTATACAGACCGGCACAAACATCGTGGAGATTGAACAAAACGCTTCAATCCAGATACAGGAACAAGTAACACGCCATTTAACACAGTACTTTGAGGAAAATGCCACTGACGGGATGTCAGATATGGCACTGTGGTAAGCGCACAAGAGCGTCCTTAGTGGGCACTTCATCATAATGGCCGTTTAAAACAAGAAGGAGACTAGGCTACTATTAGAAAAGCTTACAGGGAAAATCACTCATCTAGAAATGCTTCATAAACGCACCCAGACGGAACAGACATATCGAGAACTACTGTCTACACGACGACAACTATCAGATCTCATAGTATGTAAACACGTTCGAAACATGCAGAGATCCAAAGCTTTTTTCTATATACAAAAGTTGTAGATTGCTAACACAGATGTTACAGGGCCCGCAGTTGCAAGCCCAAGTCCATGCCTTGCAAACATCACAAGGCAAACTAACACAATTCCCAGAAGACATAGCAGGCAAATTCCGGAAATTTTATGAAAAGCTATATATTGCCCACAACACTACAGCTAAACCTCCTACAGACACAAGGGGACACAGACGAGTACCTCCGAAAATTCACACCAGAAGCCCTTTACCCTGGCAGAAGCCAACAAACTGGAAGCCCCCATTTCTGAGGACAAAATCCGGGCAGCATTGACATCCGCAAAGAAGGGTAAAGCATCTTCCCTTAGGGTGTCTTAAGAAATCTTGCGAGATACTGATCCCGAGACTCACAAAGTCATTGAATCAACTAAGAGACAGAGCCACAGTCAATTGCCACGTGGCAATTACCGCCCAATCTCCCTTCTCAACATGGATGTGAAAATCTTGTGCAAGATTCTAGCAACGAGGATACAGACCTTCATGCCTCGACACATACATCCGGACCAGACAGGCTTCATCCCGGGATGGGAGGCGAGAGATTGCACTCGGCAAACGTTCTTGATTCAACACTCTGGAAATTACTCCTTCTCTCCACCGAAACCGAGAAGGCGTTCGACCGGGTAGACTGACACTTCATGATGACAACGTTATGGAAGAACGGATTAGGCTTACCTGGATTAACTCACTTTATCAGAATCCAAGCGCTAAAGTCCAGGACAATGGAGCATTCACAAACAGCTTCACTATTAAAAATGGCACCAGACAGGGATGCCCACTCTCACCCCTGCTCTTGGCCTCTTACCTTGGAGCCATTTCTCCACTGAATTAGGAACACACCCTCAGTCAAGGGATACGGATTTAAAACCCAGGAACATAAGGTAACTGCATATGCGGACAACATGTTTTTTATTGAAGACCCGCTCACAACTTTGACGTCTCTAATAGAAGAATTGCAAGCCTATGGGCGCCCATCTGACCTTAAATTAAACCTTGCTAAATGTGAGATACTGAACATCACTACTCCAACGGAGGATTGCGCCCAACTCCAACAAAGATTCCCATTCCATTGGTGTACGAATCACTTGAGATATCTGGGGCTGTGGATCACGCGAGCAGCGAAGGACATATACAGCCAAAATTATGCACCGCTTCTAAACACTATCCTGGAGGATCTCAAGAAATGGAATTCTAATCACCTTTCCTGTCAGGGTCATATAGTGGTGTTGAAAATGATCAGCGATCTTCAAATTTATCTGGAAGGGAGACAGAGCTAGAATATGCCATGATAAACTTAGTCTTCTGAGAGAATGGGTCAGACTGGCATTACCTGACTTTCGAAAATATTATCACGCAACGGTACCCCAGAGACTCTAGTAATTATATACTGCCTTGCCACAAAAGCTCTGGTTATCGCTGAGCAGAGCTGCCACCGCCAACTCCCTACAGGTATTGATCTAGCATAGGGAAACAGATGCTACAAACGTTTTAATGGAGGACTCACCTATAGCACAAATGCTAAAGACATGGTCCACCCTACATCTCCCCAAAACCGAGTCCCCTAATACCTATAAACCACAATCCAGACCTGGGAGATGGACTTCCACCAATGGTCTGGCCAGTGACCAACCAGGAGGGGTTTATCCCCTACAAAGTGTACTCAGCGATACAGGGGTGAGAGACCTACAAGATCTCCTAACAGAACAAGCACCCACATTGATGCTCAGATTCCACTACGCTCAACTGAGACAATTCTACCATAATATGACACATAGGCACATGGTCCATTGAGACCTGACCTGGTATGAAAACCTCTGCTCGCAGACCCCAGATGTGGAGTGCACAGTATCTACCCTGTATAAATACCTCATAGTAGTGTTATGGTACTTTTTAGCAGTAAACCAAAATGTTTAAATGTCTATCTGTTCCTGTCCAAATTAATAAAATAAATTGCGTATATACGCTGAAGTAATTAAGTCTGACACACAAGGTTCAGGTTAAAATAACTTCGAGAAAATTTATTGGCAAGTGATTAAAAAGCGGACGCGCAGGTCCTTTTAAGAGACATTTTACGTCATCATTGATTATTAGAATATCAGCAAATAAACATCATTAATTGGATTAATTGTTAAGTGTCGTGATTAGTGTCCTCCTATCAATATTATTAATTGGTTCAAACAACTAAGTGGTTAGTCCCGTGCCCACCCACCAAGAGGTGGGATTGTTCTGGACACGGGTGGGGGACAAGGGGTCTTGAGCGTCATTTTACACGGTCGGTGATCTCAGGCCTCGTGGCCAGGTGCAAGGTCTCTTATGAATAGAACATTTCATTACTACTGTGTTCTCATGGCCTTCAAACTATACTATGTTGCAAATCTAAGGAAAAGTCAGCAATTCCTGTGTTAATCATGTCTTTATAGAAAATACAGTCTTTGTTCTATTGTATTAGATGTGCTGGGAAATTCTGTCATGTAAGGTAGTTTTAAAATGAACAAGTTAGGTTATGAGGACAAAATGGAGGATTGTCACAGTATAAAGTTAAAATGGAGTTAGTGCAATAATTGAATACAAGTGCAATAAGGTTTTTTAAATAATCCCACATCAGTCCCCCCTATGAAATGTTAGATTCTAAGAGATAAAACTTTATTAAGTTAGTACCAGGAAGACGTGTTAACCCAAAGGCACAGGAACCCCGTGGCCGCTAGCTAGGTGTTAATGCAAAGTGCAAGGCTGTCCCTAGTTCTGACCCTGATAGGCTAACTCATCCGTCAGTATGGCTCTCGAACACTTCACACCCATGGGTATCCCATGGCAGCTAATCCACCACTTCTCCAACACGGGGTCTTTACCATTCACTGACAGATGCTGTCCCTAAGTTAGTCCCTTCCTAGAATTCCTGCACTTTATCAACAAAAGGGATTGTTTGCAGCGGCAGACAGGGTGAGTTGATGTCTTGGAGCTCTTGGTCATCAACTTCGAGATGGGTGAAAGTGGGTGCCGCTTGGTCAACAGTCTTCAGGAGGGATTTTCTCAGACATGGGAGGATACAACAAAAGAGAAGAGCAAAGATAAAAAGAAAAATTAGTATAGCCATACCAATATGCATTAAAGCCTTTTGCCATCCTGTCATCCAACCAAACCATCTTTCCCAGGGATCTTGTATCCCAGAATTCCTTTTTAACTCTATAGACAGGTCATTTAATTTTTCTATAGCTAATGTAACCTTACCATTAGGGCCTGTGTTTTCTGGGATATAGGTACAACAGGTCAAGGTGTCAGGTAAAATTTTACAAACCCCTCCTTTTTCGGCTAAGATCATATCTAGGGCCATTCTATTCTGGAAAGCCATTTGGGATGTGGCCTGCAACTGTTCGGCCAACCCCTGGAGGGCGTCTCTGGTATAATTAACAAACCGCTGTTGATTATAATAAATGTAATTGATCCAATTTAAATTCTTGTTTGTGGTAACTATGGCAAAAAGTGATTCAAATCCTGCAGCAACTTCATCTCTTGCTTTAAATTCATTGGGCACCCCCCTAGGCACCCCAATAGCATCAATATAAACATGAGGATCAAAACTTCCTTTCACTGGGGCGTCACGCTTAACCTTAGTGTGCCTGGACTCATGGGTGACGAGGTGTGTGTCAGAGATAATATGTATAGGCATAATAGCTTTAGCCAAAGTACACTCCCCCCACCACTCCTTGTCCATTCTGGATCTCAGCTGTAAATCCCCACACAACCAGTAGATATCCCCTAATGACCTGGTGTGAAACTGCAACAAGTCCATAGAGACACTCCTGTAGGTAGCACAATACCCCTTAGAGAAGTTACCCAAGAATCTACCAATTCCATCATAATTAGCATAACAAGTGTAATTACCTTTATACACGGTAATACCGTCTGGGGGTTTGACATCCTTGGTTAGGAGAGGATACTCCTTTGTCCATGCACTACATATGGACCTGTTAAAATCATAGTGATAGGCAAAAAGGCTTAAAACACATTCCTCTATATCTACTGGCAGGATTAGAGGTACGGTACCCAGGTGAGGCCGGGCACCACCACACACATAGCATGCAGTCTTATTATGCTTATTAGCATTATATTTCATCCATTCTAACCATAAATTTACATCATTAAAACCTGTTTCAGCGGCCATGGTATCTTCAAAGGTGGGGTTAGCAATGGCCATCATGTCTTGAAAGGTCTGGATATGAGGTTTTAATGGGTTAGGGACCATATGGGTGGCCCCTTGCCACTCGGAAGAGTTGCACATATCTTTTAGGAAGAAATGCCCTAATTTGCGGTAGGAACCCTTTTTCCAATACATTCCCATCACATACTGGTCGGCATCCGTTGGGCTTGGATGCTCAATGTTAAGGATTAATTTCATTGGTGTACCTCCCCCAGGTTTTCTCAAAGTCATTCTCTGGAGAAGGGATCTACCTTGTTCATCTACTTTAGATAAGGCACTTTTTGGTTTGTAACCCCAGGCAGGCCCGGCATTCCATCCCGCCGCCCCCCAATGATTACAATTGTGCCCCCATTGTTTGTCAACTACACAAACATATGGGTCTTTTGAATGAGGGATATCTCTGTAAATACTCTGGATTTGTGATGTGGGGAACGGGCATTCTACAATGTCACAATATTCAAAGGTGTAAGTAGCCACATGGGTGCATGATGAATTGTACCAGAAGGTATACCCACTAATATCTTTGGTGATGGCTACTTGTTGGGCCTTTATAAGGCTGATTAAGGAGAAGGTGTACCAGAGGTACATGCTTGTGCGGTATCTGCTTCCTCAGGGGCTGGAGATTTCTTGCAGTGGGAAGCGTGGATCCAATTTGGCCTGCCGGCCAGTTTGACGGAGGTTGCGGTAATCAGGAGAACTTGGAATGGACCGTCAAATCTTGGTTCCAGGGTATTTTTCCGCACAAACTTCTTGACCAGAACCCAATCTCCGGGAAGCAGGTTATGGGTACCTGTATCCAAATCGGGATCTGGAATTGAAGAGAAAACTTGGGCATGTATTTTGTTCAAGGCACTTGCAAGTTCAGTTACATAATCTACTAAAACATCTGATTGGAGCTGTAACTGCTGCGGATAATAACAACCTAGTCTGGGTGCTGTCCCAAATAGAATTTCATATGGGGACAGTGAATGCTTCCCTCTAGGTGTGTGCCTAACACTAAACAAAGCTATTGACAGGCTTTCTGGCCAGGGCATCTTTGTTTCTTGTGACATTTTTAACATTCTGGCTTTTAGAGTGCCATTCATGCGCTCTACTTTACCACTACTTTGTGGGTGGTAAGGGGTGTGGAAGGCTAGGGTCACCCCTAGAGCAGTCCAAATTTCTTTGGTCACTGTTGCTGTGAAGGCTGGGCCTTGATCACTTTCAATGACTTCTGGGAGTCCAAACCTACATACTATCTCTGTAAGTAGGCGTCTTGCGGTTGTTTTTGCGGTGATATTGGCCACTGGGTAGGCCTCTGGCCATCCTGAGAACATGTCCACTATGACTAGTGCATATTCATGGGGCCCACTCTTGGGCATTTGGATGTGGTCAATTTGAATTCGCTGGAAGGGGTACATGGGCTTTGCCAGGTGTTTTGCAGGCACCTTGATTGGTCTTCCTGGATTGCATTTTGCACAAATAACACAGGCCTTACAGAAGCTGCTGATCAATGTTGTGATTCCGGGTGCTTCATAATACTTCTGTATGAGGGCGGCCATCAATTCCTTTGACAGGTGTGCAGGCCCATGTGCCCATTGGACAACTGCTGGATATAAATTTTTTGGAAGACAGAATTTGAAGTTGTTGTAATATACTCCGTCCTTTTGGACAGCTCCTTTATTTTTCCATTTTTGGGTTTCTTCAGGAGTGACTGCAGCTTGCTGTTCTCGTAAAATTCGTAAATCAGTAGGAAGAGTTTGCAGAGCAAAAATAGGGACTTCTTCTTCTTCTTCTTCTTGTCCGGACACTTCTTCATCCACTTCCTGCAGATCCCTGGCTGCTAGCTTAGCAGCCTGATCAGCCAAATGGTTGCCCTTGGCTTCATCTGTATCCAGTTTCCCATGGGCCTTTACCTTCAAAACGGCCACTTCTTCAGGGAGTAGGAGGGCATCCATTAGCTCCTTAATTGCAGTACTATGTTTGACTGGTGTACCGGCGGTGGTAAGAAATCCTCTTGTCTTCCAAATTAGGCCGAAGTCATGTGCCACACCCAGAGCATATCTTGAATCTGTATAGATGTTGGCACGTTTTCCTTCGGAAATTTTGCATGCTGAAGTCAGAGCCTGTAATTCAGCTTCTTGCGCAGACATTGCTGGCGGTAAGGATGATGATTTGATAACTTCGTCTGTTGTGGTTACGGCATATCCTGTATGATATCTTCCTTCTTCATCAGCATATCTTGAGCCGTCCACAAACAGGGTAAAATCTGGATCTTGTAATGGATTCTCATGCACAGTTGGTAGGTGTACTGTCTCCATTTTCATCTGTTCAAAACAGTCATGAGGTGTTTCGGGGTCATAATCATTCACTATGACCAGATCTTGAAATTCCTTTTCTAGGAAGTGGCGTGGCCATGCTTCCAGAAGGTCAGTTGTTGGGTATTTGACAATACCATTTTCCTGTAGCTGTTCTTCATCCATGGTGGCCCATAGCTTTGCCATGGGCCCAAGATCATTCCATGACCTTGTCTTCAATTTGGTAACAGGAATATGTGGGATAGCAGTATCCCAATGGCGGTAGAGGTAGTTAAGTTGTTGAGGTAGTTGGATTAAGACCATGCTATTGCCTTCAGAGTCACAATAGAAATCTTGAGCAGTGAGCTTCACATCAGTCCAGTGGTAAAGCTCATCTTCATAGCAAGGTTCGGGAGTAATGTCTGGTTTGTACCACATGGTACAGAAGGCGTAGTCTGGGCCTTCACAGAGAGGCTTCTCATCTTCATAAAATGTCAAATGTGGATGCATGACTTTCTTGATACATCCACAAAGCAGGTAAATGTAGGTTTCATCTGTGATAAATCCATAATAGATACCCCCCTCAGGGAGTGGAAGAAGAGTGGATGGATTAAGAACTTGACATCTTTGGATGGAAATATTGTCAGGTAGAAGAAGATGGCACTGGAGGCGTAGGTGTCTGGCTGGAGACACGTGCTTAAGCTGGACTTGGTTGATGATGGCAGAGATGTCATGAGGGGCCAAAACAACCAGAGGGTGGCCAAGGACCAGGTCTGAGGTTCTTTCTATGAGCTCTCTTGCAGCAAAGACAGCCCTGAGACAGGAAGGAGTCCCTCTGGCCACAATGTCCAGTTGACATGAGAAATATCCAATAGGCCTTTGGCGGCCTCTTAAGTCATTAGTTTGGGTGAGAACTCCTGTTGCGTGGCCTTGTCTTTCAGAGACAAATAACTTGAAAGGTTTTGAGTAGTCAGGTAGGCCCAAGGCAGGAGCAGAAGCAATGGCACGTTTGAGAGCATTGAAATTGTCCAGAGCTTCATTAGGCAAACAGAAAGGGTCAGACTTAAGTGCGTCATAGAGAGGCTGCATGAGCAGGGAGGCTTCTGGGATCCATGCTCTGCAGTAGGAAATGAGGCTTAGGAAGGCATGGAGGGATTTCGAAGTCCTTGGAGTTGGAATATCCAGTACAGCTCTCACCCGGTCTCGGGTAAGATGTCTGGCACCTTGAGATAGGCAATGTCCAAGGAAAATTACTGAAGGTTGGCAGAACTGTAGCTTGATGAGCGAAGCTTTGCATCCTTGTTCTGCCAAATAACAAAGCAGACTAATTGAGCACTTTTCAGTAGTGGGTATATCATCTCCACAGAGCAGTAAATCATCCACATACTGGAGCAGGACAACTTCTGGGTGCTCAGCTTGCCATGGGTCAAGGATGGTGGCCATGGCCTTTGCAAATTGACTTGGTGAATTTTGTGCCCCTTGGGGCATGACAGTCCAGGTATACTGTTGCATCTCATGAGTGAAAGCAAACAGGTATTGGCAGGATGGGTCCAGTGGGACACTGAAGAAAGCATTTGCTAGGTCAATGACTGTGAAAAATTTTGCAGATGGTGGGACTCCAGAGAGCAGAGTATGGGGGTTTGGTACAAGAGGGGTGTCCAGGACGGTAGCTTCATTAACAGCACGGAGATCCTGAACCATCCTGTACTTCTCTGGCTCACCTTTGGGAGTTTTCTTTTTCACAGGGAATAATGGGGTGTTGCATTCAGATTTACATTTCACCAGGGCACCCTTCTCCAAGAGTGCCTTGATGTGGGTAGAAATGGCAGCGGCCTGTGCTGGTTTTAATGGATATTGTGGTTTTCTTGGTAATTTAGCTCCTGGAATGAGCTTTACCACCACAGGGGGAACATTTAGGTGACCTATGTCCTCTGGGCCTGAGGACCATAACTTGGCGGGCACCTGTATCTTTAATGCCTCTGGGAAATTGGACCTTAATTCTGCTGCTTTCTCACGGGGCTTTTCTAAATGCAGCATTAGAGGCAAGGAGCACAAGGCTGAGGTGTCTGATTCAGATAGAGGTGTGGACATTTCTACCTGCCCATCCGGGGTAAAGGTGATGGATGCTTGCAGGCGTGAGAGAACATCAGCACCTAATAGGTTAATTGGGCATGTGGAGGATACCACAAAGCGAGCAAGCAGGCTAGAGCCAACTCGTAATGGAGTTGTTAAAGGGCTATGTCTTGGCTGGCCATCCACTCCAACACAAGAGACGTCAATATTTGACAGAAAGGATGGGTCTGGCAGGTCTTGTTCTCGCAGAACACTACGGGCTGCACCTGTGTCAACTAGAAATGTGGTAGGGTGGCCTTCAATGGGCAAAGTCACTGTGGCAAGTGGCCCCCCCTTATCCCCTGTAGACACTGCCATGACAGGGGTTGCAGACACAGGCTTGCCAATTTCCTAATCATCAGGTTCCTCAATTATCGGAACCTGTTTGGTGGCTTTGGGAGCTGGGGCAGGTTTAGAGGGCTTTCTGGGCTCCCTTGGCTCCTTTTTAGGTTCTGGGCAGTCACTTCTAAAGTGCCCCTTGGCTCCACAATTAAAACAATGTCCCCCCTCCTCTGGTCTAGTACCTTTTGGGACTGGGGTGGAGCGGGATACCATGAGAGGCGCTGAAGTGGATCTTCTTGGGGTCTGAGCGGATTCCAAACCTCTAGCAACTAAAAGTAGGGTGTCCAGGGGAACAACCTTATATTCAGGGCGTGCAGCAATGATTCCCTTGCGTATAGAGTCCTTAACACCTTGGACAAACGCACCTGACAGCATTTGTGAATGAATCTTGTCAGTAAGATCAAACCCCAAATCTGTAAACATTTGATACAGTCTTGCATGAAACCTTTCCACTGATTCTCCTTTATCTTGAATAACATCAGTGAGGCCAGCAGCCTGATCTGCAAGTTTGTCCTTAGCCCATTCTTTCAATTGGGTGCAAAAAGTTACTCCAGAGGGGTAATCAACATCACTGTTGAGCTGATCTGTACTGAGGTGTCGGGCCATACTTGGCCAATACGCATCCCCTGCTTTAATAGCACAAATGCTCAATAAATCACGCCATGCGGCTGAATAAGTTTTTTGAATTTGAACTATCCCTCGATAGAAGGGCATAGGCTGCTTTTCTGGGTCCGGGAGTGATTTCATCAGAGCACTAGCTTGAGTGGGGTTAAAAGCTACATATTTAGGAGGGGCCTGTTCTCCCCGACCCTTATGGCCGAAGGGATCATCGATAGAACGATGAGTTGGGGCTCCCGCAGCAAGTTCCGATGAGACATGGGACACCCTGTCCATCTCGTCATCATCGAATTCTATGATATTGACTCTTCTACGCGGTGCAGGTCCCGCGTGAGGTGAAAGGATTGGTGGTTGGGAATGAGCCCCAGATGCGGGGGTGGCTAGCGAGTCGTAACCTGGGGACAGGTAGTCGCCGGGAATTACTGGCATCAGGGCTGAACTGGGGGCCGCCATATTGGAGGCGGGGAAAGGAGTTGCTTCAGGATTGAGGGAAGAAGCGGCGGCCATATTTGATATGGGCACTTCCGGGGCAGATTGGGCCGGACTGGGCATGACCGGAACCTGGGGAGTGGCTTGGGGAAAGGGAGGGTAACCGGGATAGGGCAGGGCCATGGGATATGGGAAGGGGTAGGGCCAGGCAGGGGAGGGCAAAAGAGTAGGGTGGGCAGGTACGGTTAAGGAGGTAGGATATTGGACTGGGGCGGAGCTGGTTATCGGAGGAGACAGGACAGGATTAGTAGGGATGGATGCAGAAAGAGGAGTCGTAGCATGGGAGGGAGGGGTAGTTAGCTGGACGGGTGCTGATGGAAGGGGATTAACCATAGAGAGGGATTGCAGGGAGGAGGCGGCAGATGAGATGTTAGGATTAGGCATGGAAGGGAGCGTGGGGATGGCTGAGGATGATGGGACCGTTAGGGAAAGGGAAGGGGTAAAGAAAGATCCATCAGAATTCAGGACCGGGCAGACAGGGGAGGTGATGGGATGGGATTCGGGAGGATCGGGAGTGGGGAACATAGTCAGCTGGCTATCACCTATGGCTGACTGAACCTTGGGGCTTGGGAAAACCCCAGCAACACAATTTTTATGATACACAAACAATTTCACACCTTTGTGATTTACTTCTTCCTCAACCCAACCTTCTAACTGAATAGCCTTCGCTACTCTGTACCATGCTTCAGCAGTCTTTAATAAACCATTATCTGTAAGCTTGCCTTTCATTTCTGCTAGTAACTTGCGCCAACTTTCTGGTTGCAATCTCCCACATGTCGGTACAGCAATTTTACATACTTTTGCAATCTTTTCAACACCTTTAACCATCTCTTCACCCTCTCTGTTCTCTACTAAATCACATGCTAACCATCCCTTGCTGGGCTTATCTAAATCCTGTCCCATAGTCCCTTTACCCCTATACCAGCGTCCTAGATATAGAGAGAGAGAAGGAAAATTGAACAGGAACGTCTACAATGCTCGACTGCCACCCGAGAATCGTGGAACTTTCTCAGGTGCGTCTTCCCAAAACGTAGACTAGTCACTGAATCCGCCTACCCGGGGTGGTAGACACGGATTGGAGCGAGGTGAGAAGTGTGTGACCAATCACTTCTCTTTTAAGAGGAATGGGAGTGGATAGTATAATAATATAGAGAGTGTAGAAAAGATGAAAGGCAAGGAAAAATCCTTAGAGACAGACACAGGAGTACATGAGACTCCTCATTAAACAAACAAGACAACAATACAGTTGAAATACAGTGTATGCATCACAGTTCAAATGAAATCAACAGTAATTCCTTTCCTTTACTCATGTGCTTACTCCAAAGTCACCTCCCTCAACCCCGTAGTGCCCCTATAAAACCCACTTATAAGTCTCACTACCACAAATAAACAGAAGAACTGGAATTCCACCAGCCCCAGCGCTCAGGGCGGTGGTTACCAAAAGAAAACTGGAATCCCCCCAGCCGAAGCTGAGGTTTACCAAAACTGGAATCCCCCCCGCCTCGGTACTCGGGACAGTGGTTACCAAACTTGGAATTCCACTAGCCCCAGTACTCGAAACTGTGGGTTACCACGTGCACACTGAGGCTAGCTAAGCTCTCAGAGTGTCACCAGAAGGATCACAGGAAATTATGAGTCTACACAAAATCCACAGTTCCAACAATCCCCTTTTTCCCTACAGCCACAGCCACGAGGCTCCTAAAAGAGGTAAACAGGCAAAGAAGACCCCCAGGAACGCATCCACAGGTCAACCCCCCTTTTTCCCTACAACCACAGCACCGTGGTTCCTAAAAGGAGTAAAACAGGCAACAGAAAACCCAGGCAAATCCCCTCAGGTCCACCCCCCTTTATCCCAAAAGGGGCAAAATACAAACAGATAGACAGATATACTGAAGACCCAGGCAAATCCCCTTAGGTCCACCCCCCTTTATCCCAAAAAGGGGAAAACAAGCAAGACAGAACCCCAGGCAAATCCCCTGCAGGTCCACCCCCCCTTTATCTCAAAATGGGGAAACAGGCAAACAATTCAAACACAATTCAAACACACCCAGGCAACAGATAGACTAAAATGCAGGTAAACAAATGAGTAACGAGACACCGGGCAAGATATTACCTGTCTTTGATGTCCTCCCGGGAAGCAGTCACAGACACGTGGACGGGTCAATCAAAGGGGCCGGAACATACCGGTGGCTCTGCAGAAGTCTCTACCGTGTACCTGGAGGTGATCAATCTCCTTTCCTTCCCCCTGGATTCCTCCGTCCAACAGCGTCTTCCTTAGGACGGCTCACCGGCCAGACATAGCCCGGTGCCCCACGTTGGGCGCCAAGTTGTTATGGTACTTTTTAGCAGTAAACCAAAATGTTTAAATGTCTATCTGTTCCTGTCCAAATTAATAAAATAAATTGCGTATATACGCTGAAGTAATTAAGTCTGACACACAAGGTTCAGGTTAAAATAACTTCGAGAAAATTTATTGGCAAGTGATTAAAAAGCGGACGCGCAGGTCCTTTTAAGAGACATTTTACGTCATCATTGATTATTAGAATATCAGCAAATAAACATCATTAATTGGATTAATTGTTAAGTGTCGTGATTAGTGTCCTCCTATCAATATTATTAATTGGTTCAAACAACTAAGTGGTTAGTCCCGTGCCCACCCACCAAGAGGTGGGATTGTTCTGGACACGGGTGGGGGACAAGGGGTCTTGAGCGTCATTTTACACGGTCGGTGATCTCAGGCCTCGTGGCCAGGTGCAAGGTCTCTTATGAATAGAACATTTCATTACTACTGTGTTCTCATGGCCTTCAAACTATACTATGTTGCAAATCTAAGGAAAAGTCAGCAATTCCTGTGTTAATCATGTCTTTATAGAAAATACAGTCTTTGTTCTATTGTATTAGATGTGCTGGGAAATTCTGTCATGTAAGGTAGTTTTAAAATGAACAAGTTAGGTTATGAGGACAAAATGGAGGATTGTCACAGTATAAAGTTAAAATGGAGTTAGTGCAATAATTGAATACAAGTGCAATAAGGTTTTTTAAATAATCCCACATCAGTAGGAGATCAAGTGACAAAAGATACTTTCAAGAGACAATGGGAAGACCTGACGGACAGGACATTTTCTGAAGACCAGTGGGAGATATTACTCCTTCTACAACATAAAAGCTCAATGTGCACCCACTATCAGGAGGTTAACTACAAATTAATCTCACACCCCCAGCACTACACCAAATCTTCCCGAACATACCAGAAACCTGCTGGAGATGTGACTCGGCAACTGAATCTATACGCCACATGTGGTGGGACTGCGAAAAGATCAAGCCTTATTGGGACGAGAGTAAACGGGCGATACAGAAGATCCTAGGGGACCTGCCAAGCTTCACCATTGAGAACGCCCTCCTACATCACACGAACCTTTCGCTAGCTCAATATAAAAAAATTGATTCTGCGACATTTGCTCAACTCAGCCAAATCTTTGATACCAACACACTGGAAGCAAACACTGCCTCTAACCAATGGCTACAGAAGGTGAAAGACATAAACGCGGCTGAAGCCAAAATAGCAGACTTGCTAGGTAGAAGGGACAAACATGCAAAGCAATGGAATTTATTCACTGCACAGACAGATGCGGTTTACTAGAAGCAAAAGTGGGTCTGGGGGGGACCCGGGTGGACCCGCCCTAACTTTTTAACTTTTTTTTTACCCAAACCTTTACTCTTACCTCTCCTACAAACTCCCTACTCATCTCACCCTACCCCTGGGAGTCACAGAATCCTATGTTACCTCCCCAGCCTGTGGCCCTGAGGTCTGCCTGCCTGTGGGGCTGAGATTTGTCCACACTCTCGGGATGATCATACAGTGAGGATGCAATACCCCATTTCACGCACCGTGATTCATGAGAAGGGTTAGTCCCACCTCGATATGGGACCCAAACCGACTGCAGACCTTGACGCTTAAAAGATAAGGTTACGAGCAGGGTGGACTGGGTGTGAGAGATCTAAGGACGAGTGTCCGAGACCCCTTTAATTCTAAATCCAGTCTGAGATAAGGACACCTTATGGTAGGCGAATGACAAATAAGAAGTCACGACCTTACTTAAGTCACTAAACATGCAGGACGACGACGACTATTGCGAGTGGGTAATAACTGCGGCATTGGAGATCTGCGTATCTCAGGTTGTTGTGCTAATTTTTCATTTCTGTTCTCATCTTCTCAAAATAAAAAATCTCGATATAAAAAAAATATATATAAATTCCAACCATAGAGTGTGCTAGCAGAAATGCTAACAAATGTATAGATTGCTGGGTGAATAAGGGATGCACTGATGTCAGTGTACTGGCATTGAAGCTAGCATGTTAGCTTCAACACAAGGGATTGCAATGCTTAGGGAAGTGACATCAAGCAGGGTCAATCACTCCACACTTACACAAAGCCAAACCCTATATACATTCACACTTAGCCAACCACACACGTACACACAGCCACACTCCACCAACTCCACATATACATATCACACTCAGCAACCACACACACCCCACTCAGGTGTATTGCTTAGGAGGAGCAAGGAGGATAGTAATAGGCGCCCTCTTTGACTCTTACACTGGGAACCCATGATTCCTAGTTATGCTTCTGCTCGCCACTTTAAAATTTGGTTTCCTCCTAAACCATTACAACCATCAAAATGAAAATAAACTCCACCAATCTGTATACAATATGAGATAATTTATTCAGCCATCACAATTAAATTAAAACCCCTCCAAAGGTCTTTGTCAATCCTTTGTATACACACTGCAAATACAAACAATTATTTCATATCTACAAATCAATTATCAAACAAGTGAATAAGTAAAATAATTTTTACATAAAACAGATCAGTATCACAGAACATGAACCGAATCACTGTGTTTATATCTCTTCCAAAGAAGATCACTGTCACATCCAACACGTGAAAAGTGCATTGTACAAATCAAAAAATTATATTAAACATCCCATAAATACAAAATCAAAAAACACAAATATATAATCCCAATCTAAATTAACATTATGGAATATTTTGTAGCATTTTTTTAATTGTTATTTTTTTGATAAATACCTCAGGAAGGTCCTTTTTTTTTCTTTTTTTTTTGTGGTGCATGGATAAAAATACAGAAAGGCTGAGACACATTAGTTTGAGTATGGTTAACAAGAAAATTCACTAAAATATGTCAGAGATACTGCACCATTTTTAAAATTAAGGATATTAGGTGTAAACAAATAAAACAGTTTGGCATGAATGAGAAAATAGTAGTAATTAAATAATGCAAGATTGAGCATGCCATAATGATGAGAGACCCCTCGTCCCTTAGATACACATACCCCAATCAGAGGAATAGGATTAACTGCTGGATTAGCTACACATAACCTCATGGAGAGATACCTCAATCCTCAGGAGATCAACCCTCCCCATCACCAGCAGGACATTTGCAGGTGTAGGCCTGTGAGTATTCAGCCAGTCCACCATCAGAGTCTTTTCTGCCAACTTTGCTTCAGGACCATAATTGAGATGTCGTGTTGTACCAATGAGGAGGGTGCTTCGGGCTGTCCCCAGAAACCGCAATGTTGCTCAGCTGTGTATGTCTCCCGTGTTTGTTGCTCTAGGCCTCACTGTCAATTGTTAGCGAATGAGCCTTTTGTGACTCAGCTAGTGTTTCCCAGCGTTGCCCGCCAAGGGTGTCAAAAACCCCAGGGGGGCACACCTTCTTCTTGGAGCATGGAATACTTTCAGCCACCATATTTTTTGGTAAATGAGTCCTCCGACTCAAGTGGTCAATGAAGCTGATAGTGGGGCCTCAGAGTGGACTGGGATGACCCCCACTGGTCCAGAGGAGGAAAAGCAGGGCCAGCGCCAAGTACAATGAAGGGTCTGGCTCGTTCTAGACAGGCAGGATAGCAGAGTGGCAGCCGTTCACCACACTCCACACTCCACATTGCCAGAGTAGGCCTCAGTCACGGAGCTTAAATTTCTCCCCTTTAAGGGGTCAAAACTTGAATTGCGGGCAGAGCTCAAAGACTAGCATCACTTAGTGCTTGTAATTGCCGTTTCTAAGTGCCAGATGAAGGGTCAGATTGCTGTTGTGGACCAAACGGTTTGCAAAGTGTTCATCCATGCGACTAGTCTGCATGGCAGTCCGGCCCTGCCCCCCAGGAAGGCCCTTTTATGCAGTATCACTGGGCCTTAAACCTTGTAATCCAGTAAACAGTATATACTAAATTCTAAAAATGACTTAATTATGGATCTGGAGGCCTTACCTTCTGGGTTGTTGACACTCTGAGCAGTTAAATAACAGATCTAGTAGAAAATACGAGTGCGGGTTCACAAGAGTCGTACATCACTTGCTACTGGTGCCCTGAGTTTATCTGAGATCTAGGATTATCGGATTTCTTTTTTTTTTTTGTCTTTCCTGGATTATGAGGTTCGGAGCCTAGAAATGCATATTAAAATTCCACTAGAGTGAACTTCTAATGCAAAGATTTTGTTTGTCTTGACCTAACAGTTGTTTGCCATAACATTAATCAAGACAATTTTGTCTTAACTAAACAGGATGCATCCTTAAAAGCAGACACAACATATATCTCCAAAAGCAGTGTTGCATCAGTTGTATAGTGTTACACAGGCTTTCCGCTATTTCGTGCAAGAACAGTATATATAACAGGATTCCTGTATTTGGAACTCAATACAAAGTAACCGAATACGTAGAATCTATATTATTGGTATAAAGGCAAAACCAGTATTCTTTGCCGTAGCTGTGCTCTATTTAATCCGCCTGATTAAAATGAGCCGCTCCGCCTTTATCTTTCGCTGTCGTATTCTTTGACTTTTAAGTCGTTCTGTCTGTATATTTCTGTGACATTCGTGGCAACTGTTGGACCTTGTCACCGATTCCACTTAGCAGCCCAGGATTCCTGACTAATGAGTCTTTTTTTTCCCTCCATGACATGAGAAGCACCATCAGTAATGCACATGTATAAACAGACACACATGTAACCCTAAACTGAGCAGAGGCTCCATGCTCCCGTCAGGCTTGTCATGGAAATGATTAATGGCCAACAGGCTCCAAATTACCTTCATTGTCAGCTCTGTATTGTTAGTTCTGACAACTAATGAGGTCCGACAGCCCTTCCTTTCTCACACAGCACTTAAAGAGCGTGTGATTCTTCTCTCCGACCCTTAACTCTTCTGTTGCCAATATGTCAGCACTCTTCTATTGAATAAAAAAAGTATTGGTACCTACATAGGCCTGGAGACACAAAAGGCATTCTTTACTAAACTTTTATAAATCAAATTTCGAAATGTACACAATAATAGCTGCTTTAAAAAAAAAAAAACGAACTCAGCTATAGCTACAAATTGTCCATTTTAGCACCCATTCTAAGTTTTGTAGTTTTGTAGTTTTTTGGTTTTCAATTTGCTGTACTTTGTAATAAACTAATACACTACATTTTGTGTAATAAAGTATTTTTTAGTGTGTTTTTAGAACAAAAAGCATTCTGGAGTTACTCTCTTTATAACGCACAGCATTCCTACACAGAATGGCCTTTCCAAAATTAACCGGTTTAAGTTGGGTATTAAAGGCAGGGGAGAGAGTTTGGATTTTAAGGTTAGAATTTAGATATTACTTTTTAATTGAAAATTCTAGCAGTGGTCTGTGTACCCTTACTATATGGCTGTAGCTATTCTTGCACTTCCTGCACTGACCTGTCTAATTTCCTATTGAACAGAGATATAAGAAGGAGTTGTTTGATACACACTCAGAGATGCTCATTAAAACATTAAATATTGGAAATTCTAAATTAATTCATGCCAGTAGCTGAATTAAAAACATAACTCACTGAAAAAAAAAAATCCTATTTTACTATCTTGGCCTAGAATTTGAAATTCACGAAAAATTCAATGATTGCTCAATAAATCACATTTTAGTGTGTGTAATCCCATATGCATAGAATTGACTTAATTATGAATTTGTAATCAAAACAATCACTCCAGAATTACTATAAAAACATGTTTTAAATATAAAATGTTCTAATTCTATAACTTTGACTTTTTAACAATTTTACTTTCTATGAATTAGGTTGCATTCAGTTTACATTACAATTGTTGTCATCTATACAGCGCCAAGCACTTTACAATATTAATGTGAGGATATAACAGCACGTAAGAGATAATCTGTAAATGTTAACAGGAAACAAGAGGTTACTGAATCCACTACTCGAACAGGCTTACAATCTAGTTTTCTATCAAATGACTAAAACATTCTACTAATGAAAAGTATAAACATAACGTTACTTCCAAAACACTTCATATTATTTGCTAAACCACTAAAGTGTAAAGAACTGAGAAAGGAACTTGCACATTATAAGCCAGTATAGCTAAACTACAAAAAAAATCTGAGCTGTCATTTTCTTTTCAATCTGATTATTTTTTTTTCAAATTTAAAGTTTTTTTATTTTCCAGGAAAATTCAAAACAAAATCTGATTATTTTGTCCTAATAACCCCCAGTGAATATGCTGATAACAGAAAGAGATATGAGGCCATTATTTCTTTCTTATGACACTGTCTCTTTAATCCAGGCACCATTTGAGAGAATGTGACTTACTGGCGTGATCGTATTGGCATTTTTTAGATGTGTATTATTTTTGACAGATTCACACATCGCTAATGCGCTCATCCATATCATAGATTTACTGCATAATTCATACTGCATTAGATACGGAGTTTGAGTTATAATACAGCAAACGCATTATGTTGACAAGTATATATTATGATCCATAGCAACATTTCTTCCCCATTATCACAATGTTTCTCAATCCAGACCTTGAGAAACCTCAACAGCTTTCTGTTTACAGACATTTCTATCAGAGCTCAAGTGGAGTAATCATAGCTCAAGTCAATTAGTGTAATCAGTGTACCCATAGAGATAACCAGTAATGCGAATATGACCTATTGGCACTTTACAGATAATGATATTTCATCTATTTATTTGTAAACTAGAAATGGAATATACGGTAATTCTGCCTCATTTTCTTTCCAGATCAAGATCTTTCCATAAATGAAATGTAACAATTATTCGATTAAAGTTAAAAGACACTAACAGCACTAATAATTTCAAAATACAAGGGTAATGAGATAGTAAGTGAAGCTTCTAGCCTATCGTGAAGGTCTTTAAAGCCAACCTATAGAGAAATCCAAATTCATGTTCAATCATGAATAGTGGCTAGTATTTTTCACAGATTTAAAGGTACACTAAAGCGTTAAAAATACAAACATGTATTCCCAGCACTTTCCTGTCCCTCTCTCCCCATGCCCCAGTTTAGCACAAAAATGAGTAAAAATAGTTTATTGCTCACCTTTTTCCAGCACCTCAGTGCTGCTTAACTCTCCTCCTGCGGCGCCATCGAAGAGGCCTCCTCCTTACTAGTACCAAACCAATGCTTCATAGAAGAGCATTGGGGTTCTAAAGAACATGGGCGGCGAGCACTGCGCTAATCAAATATCCTCATAGGAAAACACAGAATAGGTGCTTTCCTATAGTGGGTGAAGTCAGCTGACAAAGAGCCTCTAGTGGCTGATGTATTAACCCTTAAAAACTGCAATGTTTTACATTACAGGGTTAAACCTGCAGGACCCAGTACCCAGGCCACCTAAGTGACTCTAGTTGTCCTTTATTCACTAATCACAGGTAGTTAAGCCTCATTTATTTGTTGTGATATAGCATGCCTTAATGGAACGTGAAAGTCTAGAAAGCTGTATTGTAAATATGATAGTCACTGAAAGCACTTTCTCTGTTTGTTTGGTATATGTGTATAGGAACCGCATAGTGTATGATTGGTAGTACAGTCCTATCTCACTTTACAGAGTTGCTAATACAGCACTTTCATTTATATTCAAATAATAAATCTCCACTTGTAGCATTTTTTTTACTTATTATTTTTACTTTAAATGTTTTTGGGGGGATTGAGCTTAATTATCTGAATACATATATAACGTATGATAGTGTAAACATATTTTAAGGCTTTTATATGCATTAGCAAATTTTAAATAAGCTTGTGATTCCCATTTCTGCGATACTCGCTTTGTGGCGGTAGTTTGGAAGGGCAGAGCTGTGAATAAAAGGAGTGTGTCATATCAGACTGACTGACCCTGGCCCACTTACAGCAGATTGAGCACGCTGTTGAAGTAATCCATGCATTTTTCCATAGAGCACAGTATGAGCACGTCTATTGAACCAAAGCAGGATGGTGCGACAGGACCCTGAAATTGGTACTGTCCAGTTTTATTCGGGACTCTTGGGAGTTGTTATAGCTGTTTTTCCAAACATGTCGCAGCTGTAAGCCCACTGCCCAACTTACAATTTAGGGTTGTTTAATTATCACAGGCCCTCTCACAGCTTTTCATGCAAGAATCTGTAGTCACAATTCAAGAAGAAAATGGCAAACTAAGATTCTACTCAGTGGCTGATATAGACTAAAATTCATCATAGTTACATAGGCTTAAAAAAAGTCTTGCATCCATCATGTTCAGCCTATGTCACATCTGTTTTTGCTGTTGATCCAAAAGAAAGCAATAAACTAGGAGAAATTCCTCTCATTGGATCAAGACGGTGCTACCCAATATATTAAAAATGATTTCCCAAATGTCTTTTCCTCAGATTTCATGCATTCTGTAGAAAAGATTCGTATTCTTCCAATTTGTCTTCCTTCCTGTGTCATGTGTCACAGTTTTTTTTCCCAGGTTAATAAAACACCGTACATCAAATGTCTGAAGGTAACAAGGGGTCACTGAGTGTCAGGTGCATATGGAACTAGAAGGATCTCTAAACATACCCCAAATAGATCTCATTGCTTAGTTAATGGGTAGTAATCATTCTTGTCTTCTGTCAGGCAAAGGAAGTATCTGGTAAGAGATTCTGTGGAGGCTGCCTTATCTGCCGTGGGAAAGGAACTAAAGACTATACTTATCTTTGTGCATCTATGTTTCAATGTGTGTATGCAGAGCTGTACAAAGTAAAACAACATGGCATGCAGTATGGAGATAAAAGAGCCATTTATACAAACGGCTGGCAGCACAATGTGACTATATGCAGTGATTTTATTGTCCTCCTTATTTATATCAGTTTGTGTTTGATGGACAATCAGTATGGTGCTTTTATAATTAATAGAGAGTGCAATTTAGAGCCACATGTTTTATAACAATTACAATGTATTAAATGGTTTCTCAAACCACTTTTTCATCTATGATAGGATAGTGCCCTAATTGCATTATGCAATCAGTCCTCCCGAGAAAAATGATCTAAGAGCATTGTTAAAATAAGTGTACTTACCTTAGTCCAGCGCCCGGCGAATCTTTCTGACGCTGTTTGGAATACCCCTGTCTGACGTCATGGGAGCCAAGCTCAGGACCATTCGTAGGCTTCTCTTAGATTGGAACATTCCGGTACAGAGCGATGAGATGGGATGAGAGAGTGGGAGAGGAAGACGAACAGGAGCGGGGATTTAAAAAAATAGCGGATTTGGGATTGGGAGAAAGGCTTCCCTCAGTGTTGGAAGTAAAGTATACAAGAGCTTCTCATTTGTAGGCTCTGCCTGCAAGGGAGAGGCTGTTATGTCTGTCGGCAGTGTGCAGTGCACGCTGACAACAGACTTGTTTTATGCACAGAATTGACTTTAGGCAGCCTGAAACAGAGTTCTGGACTGCCTAAGTCATGTGGGCTGGCGGTGTAACTGGCCCCTGGCAAACAAGTACAAATTATTCTGGATGCGCAGTGCTTCAAGCTGCAGACCAGACTTCTGCCACCATAACAACTTAAAAAAGCAGAAGTGGTAATGGTGGTTAGAGTAACAATCTAATGATCCGGCTATATTAAGGGACAGTCTAAAGAACATAATCACTACTGCTCTTTGTAGTTGTTAGGCACAGCAGTAAGCCTGTTACATATTTGTATGGTGTATATCTATGAGCTTCTTGTCCAGAAACTAAAACAAAAATGGTGTGGTCCTATATGTGTGCATGTAGACTTTAAAAAATAAGCAGACCCCTTGTCAGTATTATAATTTCTTGCAGCGCCAGCTGAATCCAGCATCAAATGAAATTCAGTGGGAGCCCATATATGCTCTGATAGGTTGCATTGGCACACGAACATAGGCTGCACATTTAATTGATTTTCCTGTGCCATCTGGTTCATTTTTGGGGTATTCCTTTAAATAATGCATTGTAACAATCTCCAATTCAGCTATTGTTCCGATGTGACTAGTTTAGTCAACATTTTTCAAGTTGATTGTCATTTCACCACGCTTCACTGTCAGTTTAATTTAAGAAATTGTGAGTGGCATGAAATTCAAAGAGAATTTATTTTCACCTATATTTTCAATTGACCTATTTCTAAAATTTGAAATTCACAACCATTTTCACTTCAGAGGATAACTCAGTAGAAAATAAAACCTTTAGTAAAATTTTTCATCTTTTAGAAACACTGATTGAATTTCAGGCTGTGTAAATAAATGAGGAAATTGTGCATTAGTCACTATTTTTACAGATACAAATGTTGCCAGTATCAGAGAATTATATACAGTGTTATTCACGAAGGTGACAATAGCCTAGAATTCAAAGTGAATTTCAAATTTAGGTCAAAAATAGACAAACTGAATGTAGAATTGACTTGGAGAATTTTTCACTGTAATGTGCATATGCAAACTTGCTTTAAACATACTTCTTTACACTTGATCTTCACTGTTATTTTTTTGTTATTTTTTTATGTTTGGCAATTTTAAAAGCCAAACACAGACAGATAGAAGCAGTAAAATGGCAAACTAAGCCCGACCGTGATTTTTTTTCTAAAATTTTTTTTCTAAATATAGTATAGTATATAGTATAGTATTATAAAAACAATATATTAAAATATATTATAATTGATGTAGCTACTAAATGCTTACAAAGCACCAGGGTGGATGTTATATATATACAGGGTTTTTCATGAATCCAACGAGAAATCCAAGTAAATATCAAATTTAAGGCCATAGTAACTGAATCGGAAGCATAGAGAATTTTTCCAAGTTGGCCTTTTTAACCTTAAATCTGAAATTAATTTTGAATTCACTTTGAATTCTCACTTTAGTGAATAATCCTGAGTGTTGAGCAGTTGCTCATATTGCTATGTACTAATGTAATTCACATTCCTGAGCAGAATGTGTTTGAAGATGGTAAAATACACTTAGGAAATCACAAAGCTCTTCAGAGTTTCATGGAAACTCTGTCTAAGTATATCTCAAATGAAATAATTAACCTGACCTAAAACTCAAATTCTTCTCGATAATTCATTGTTTGTCAAGAATCTTGAGTTTTGACTTGACCTTGGCCTCACCTCTGGAGCTGGGGCTCAATGCCGGGATATCTTTCCTGAAAAAAATTACAAGCATGTTTTCTAAAGCTATCCAACTTGATAAGTATCAATACTTTTTAGCTTTGATCTTTTTTTCTGAAGTGGTCCTCCAGTCCTGTTAAAGGAACACTATAGTGTCAAACTAAATCTTCAGGTCACTGGCTCCCCTCCGATTGCACAGGAAAGGTGAATTTACTTACCCTTACTTACCCTTTACTTATACCCATACTGCGCCGGTCTTGCTGCAGCTGGCTCCACCTCCACGGCTGAGATCATGCATCTCGATGATCTCAGCAAATCCAATGCTTTCCCATAGGATTCTCATAGAGATGCATTGAATCAATGGTATTGTGTGTGTTTAAGGGCTGCCTCTCACCCATTTGGGCGCACGGTCTCATGTGCCATACAGCGGCATCCCGTGTGTCTTAGGCTGCTGACCCGTGGCATAAGGGATAGCATGGCACCAAATGGTATATTTTTGCTGTAGAATCCCTCAGGATGCTTAAACAATTTGTCACTCATTAAATACAGTAAAACAATATTCTTTGACCAACATGTTACACTATTGAGATCATTATAGCATTTGATTTACCTTAAACCTCACAGATTAAGTAAAGGTCCACTAGAGTCAATAATCTAGTTTGACACGATATTCAATAAGACAGAACGAGAAGAATTGTTCTGAATGCAAGTAACAGAGAGAAACCACTTGAAAGATGGAAACCTTGGAGCAGAAAATAAATTCTGACCCAAGTTCAATATAATTACTGCACCTGACGCTGTTAGTTAATTATTCTTTGTTAAAAGGGTTTGGATGTATAAGCTTTGAACCAACACTCCATACAAATTCACTCAGATGTCCATAGACATTTCCATCTAGAGAAGCTGGCAATAGAAACTGATCAGTGTTTTTCAACACCTAATTAATCAGCCTGATTATGTTGCTTGGCATGGAACTATTTCTACCTCTATTCTGCATTGATCGTGGCCATATGGTTTTGGTGATTATAGAGCCATTGCAAACAGTTTGTGTAGAGCGTATAACAAATATATATGTTCCATGGCTGCTGGTGGTGCAACAGCTGTTTAATTAATAACCATGCTGATTTAAACTTTTATTGTAAGGGATAGCACTTGGTCCTGTTCAGGTATATATTTAAATTACTTACGGCAGGAACGTATTTATACACAGATTAGCTACACCTCAGATGGAAAGAATTTATTTAAAGGAATGCTCCTATTCCTAATGTTAGACTGATGTAGGGGCTTTTTTTATTGCAGCCCTGTCCCCTAGATGTAATTACAAAAAAATTGTAAAAAAAATATATTATATTTTATATATAAACATTGGTTGTGTTGATGGTGCTTAGAGCATCCCTTTAAGAAAGCAGATGACATTGTATTATTGAATACAGAAAAACATTTAATATAAGTTTATAGTATACACATTTATATGACATATGTCTGCAAATGCATTTGAGAAGGAGCTTCATCGTCTCTTCTTCGCGTTTGCTTAAATTGTCCTCAAACTTCCGTGTCTGGCGCATGCACTGTACAAAGCTGCTGAATATGTTGTTGCTTTACATTTACAAATAATAATAAAATAAGCTATATTCAGTGGGTAAATACCATTAATCCATTTTTTTTTTAAAATGAATATTAATTACTGAAACTTCATATACTTCTTATGTGGATATAATCATACTGAGAAGATATATAGAGTGCTGCTGTAGTGCCTCAAGTGGTAGTCCTAGTGTCCTCAACACAGTGTGATCGAATCTAATAATACAATCAAACTGTGCTTGCTGTTGTAACATGGATGTGGGACACCAGGGAACAAAATCTGGGTGGCATTACAGTAGCCCTAAATTTGGACTGTCCCACTGAATGCAGGACAGTAGGGGCTGCAAAAATACGTAGCTGAGTTTGTTGGTGCAGTAAGATAAAAGGATGGAGAGAACCTTTTGCGAGGCCTGACCAATGTGGCATCTACCGGGGATTAGAATTTTGATTCGTCGGGGTTATTGGGCAGAAGATATTTACTGAACAGAGGTAATTATGAGTATAATGGAGGATAAAGATCTTTCATAGGTTGACTAATTCGATCAACATATTAAAATTAACAAATTATTTTGCAAAGGCATCTAGTGATAACAAAATAATTTATGGAATACATCAGAAGTGCTAAAAGATTAGCAGGGGTATTCACTAAACACCGGATATTTCAGTTTTTATCAGAATGTAAAAAATCTAGTGGAAATGACCAAATTACGTCTGCATTTATCAATGACAGCATGGCAACCGAGGATAAACTTAATACATATGGCAGGATGCACATTCACAAATGATCATTTACTTGCTTTTTGTAAATTAATTGACCGTATGAAGTAATTGTTTTTTTTTTGTTTTTTTTTATATTTAATTATTTTTGTTGAAATCTGGACCCAATTTAGAACAATATCCAGATTTTGCAGTCCAATATGCACTTTAGTGAATAACCCTGTAAATTCATAAAATATTGACTTAAAATCATGAATATTACAAATCAGACTTTTCAGTATTGACTGGCTAAGTTAAGCATCGTGTGAGTTGTAATCCATCATCTAAAAGTGTTGTTTAGACACACTTGCTGCTAAACGGTTAAAAATAATTTTAAATTTGGCCACCTTAGCACCTGGTTTTAAAAGCTTTTCAATGTCCCCTCAACTCATTAATCATTCTGTGACAGACTGGAATTGGCTCGGGAAGTGTCCGCCTGAGATATTCACCTCCTCTGTCTAAATGACTGTATGACAAGTGGGGCTTTGAACTAGAGTTTTATAGCGGAAAAGGTGAGAAAACAGAGGGGCAGCTGTTCCATTAATTTAAAAGCAACTGCTCCTGCACCTTCAGAGAGTGGGGGAACAGTACCAGAATTCTCCAAATTCAGCCCGTTGAGATAGTTTGTTATCCGTCTTCACAGTGAATCAGGAAATCTCTAAGATCCATGTAATCTGGCCTTCAATTTATGAAAGAGTGTGACCGGAATCCCCAAAGATGCATGAAAGTATCATATAACGTGCGGTATTCGTTGAAATGTTCCATGTGCTTTGGTTGGTGGGATCCAAGCAGCATTCAGGCCTTGGTCTGTCCGCAGCTGCAAATTAATCATTGTCATGTCTTTCCAAAACTTCACACTTAAGTCCAACACAGGACATCCCTTTGAAATATTGCAGCCTAATAAAACATCACACATCTTTTTCCCCCCCAAGTATTTAATGCAATTCTCCAGTGAGCTAGAATGTCACTTGTCATTCCCTGTCTTAGAAAGCCAACTCATATTAATTCTGTAGAAAATTGAGACTCTTTTAGCATCTGTGTTCAAACTGATTGACAGCAAGACAAAACTGAAACCAGGTACCACTGTTATGGCTCTAGAATTTAGACTGAACAAACATCAGAAGGTTTTGCAATTACAGTGGGCCCAAATCATCATAGGCCACCACAACGTTTACTGCTGAATTCTGCCACTTGTATTATACAGTTAGTGTATCAATGTTCCCTTTCCTGTCATTGTTTGCACCCACCTCTTGTGCAAACATCCAACTGCATGTAAAATATGTGCTCAGTCATTCTTATTAAATACAATTGTCAGGAAGGGATATATGCTTAGGAGAATAAATCTGATTTTGAAGAGGTACATACAATGTAGCAGAGCAAGTCTGAATTTCAGGCTGGAAACCAGCACTCCCGTACCCAATATTAATTTAATAAGAGGAAGGCGTTGTTATTATCATTTATATATCACCAACATACTTACATTGCAGATAAAACAGTGAATCATTAATAGATTAATGGGAGCAGAAAACAAAAGGAGAGAAGGGATTAAAGGGGTCGGAACGAAAGGTGATGGAGATCTCAAACAGAACAGTTACATTTATTAGCATTTTGGATATGTTCCACCCGTTTGGATGGGATCAGTCTGATATGCAAATGGCCTGGTACTTTTTGAAATGGCCCAGGATGAGCTAAAACCAGGTTGAGATCTAAGTGGAGACCCACCCAAGGGCAGGCTATTTCAGCTGTTGTCCATTCTCAGTATTCTTTTGCATCCTGTTTTTTGTTCTCCATATTTAGAGATGTTACTCCAGGTAGCTAATGTGCAATAATCTGTATGAATAGTGATCTACCCCATTGAGTAGACAGTTGGATGGAACACTTTTTAATGTGTTAAACAATCTCTTCTTCCTATCTATTAATGTGATCACAATTTGAAATGAATTCCTGATTTACCAGCCAACTCGATACACTATATTCACCTTATAGGGACGTAGTATCAAATATAAATCTCCTGGTGTGAACCAAGGAAAATCCAATACATAGCAAGTTTTCAAGTTTGAATTGTATGATAGAACATCATGCAAAAAAAACAAACCAAAAAAAAATCATGCAAAAGTGAGGGACAAGCTAAAAAGCACAACACTACTTGAATATTCTCTATATACCTTTGATGTGCAGTCAGAGTAGCTGTTAATATGTTACTATGTACTTGATCAGTTTGGTGTTCTATTATATGACTTAATGGTCCCTTGTTATAGACATGTCCTGCCACAGTAAATTAACTTGTTCACCACCTGTACTTGAACATATGATCCTTCTTGTGACAAACAGCAGTAAGAGTACAATCATTGATGGATTTTGTGAAAAAGGTGTCTATATTTTTTGGCCATCCTGAATTTTTTTTTTACCTCTTTTGTAGTAAGTGGTGGGTTGCCATATTTGATTTTTTTTTTCTTTTTATTATCTAGGTTAAACTGCTTCAAGGGTACAATGCATATGGATTGATGTTCCCTACTGAGTCCCAAGAGAAATGCCCTGGATAAAAAGATCTATTACAGCTCCTTATCATCTTAAAATTTGCTTCTTAAACAATTTGCAGTCTAACTGTGTATTAACCTGCTCATCTTTCTCTTTAATCCATCCCATAGCACCCAATTATGATTTCCTTACCTGCCTGTCACTCACACGATTTCCATACATCTGCACTAAATTTTGACTTCATTAAAAATTTTACTTTATCTGCTTTGTTATCATGACCTTGTCAACTTGCTCCTCTAGCCCTTCACCAGCAGAATAGGGGGCAGTGTGACCTGTTTTTTTGTGTTTTTTTGACAGAGAGAATTCTACTTGTGTAATAGGAAAAAATCTTCATATCTTCTAAAGGAAACTATGTACACAGGCTGGTTAGATGTCATAAGAGACATTGTCTTGAGCTAATGCAGTTTACTCTTTATATTATACAGGATTGTGTTGATTGTTGGAAAGATAATATAATAGTAGCATAAAAGTGGCGTGTACAAGTTAAAGGTACACTAGAGTCACCAAAACAACTTTAGATTATTTAAGCCGTTTTGGTGTATAGATTATGCCTCTGAAGTTTCACTGTTCAATACTCTGCCATTTAGGATTTAAATCACTTTTGTTTTTGTTTATGCAGCCCTAGCCACTCCTCCCATGGCTGTGACTGACACAGCCTGCATGAAAACAAAATGGTTTTGTTTTCAATCAGATGTAACTTTAAAAGTTTTTTTCTCCTGTTCTATAAATTGAACTTGAATTATTATTATTTTATTATTTATATAGCGCCATCAGATTCTGTAGCGCTGTACAATGGGTGGACTAACAGACATGTAATTATAACCAGACAACTGGACGTACAGGAACAGACAGGTGGAGGGCCCTGCTCAATGAGCTTACATTCTAGAGTTACACACAGGAGACTCAAGCAAGCTATTAACAGAGCAGGAGATAAGAACATTTCAAATTAGACATAATGTGTAATAAAGGAATTGTAAACATTAGATTACTTTTTACAGGAAGTGTTTAGGAAGGCTGTGTAGGTCACATATTGGGAGATGTGACTAGACCTGCATACAAAAGTGATTTAACTCCTAAATGGCAGAGAATTAAGCAGTGAGATTGCAAGGGCATGATCTATTCACCAAAATTGCTACATTAAGCTAACGTTGTTCGGTGACTATAGAGTCCCTTTAAATCTACATGAAGAGGGGGAAATAATGCAAATATATATATGTATCCCATTCCTACAGAATGGCTTTAATTTGCCTTGGAATGATGCCATAGACATCAGGAATTATTTGTAGTAGGGTATTGTAATATTCTTCAAGAAGGAAAGCCCCCAGTTATTTTTGGGACGGTGGCGTGGAAATCTGCCTCACGTTCAGTGATCTAATTTAGTTATTTACTATATAGTCATTGTTGCCGCCCAGGAGTAGTGGGAGTGTGAGCACAAGGCTTAAAGGACCACTCTAGGCACCCAGACCACTTCAGCTTAATGAAGTGGTCTGGGTGCCAGGTCCTTCTAGGGTTAACCCATTTTTTCATAAACATAGCAGTTTCAGAGAAACTGCTATGTTTATGAATGGGTTAAGCCTTCCCCCTATGTCCTCTAGTGGCTGTCTCATTGACAGCCGCTAGAGGCGCTTGCGTGATTCTCACTGTGATTTTCACAGTGAGAGCACGCCAGCGTCCATAGGAAAGCATTGTGAATGCTTTCCTATGTGACCGGCTGAATGCGCGCGCAGCTCTTGCCGCGCGTGCGCATTCAGCCGACGGGGCGGAGAAGAGGAGGATCGGAGGAGGAGAGCAGGAGGAGATCTCTCCGCCCAGCGCTGGAAAAAGGTAAGTTTTTACCCCTTTCCCCTTTCCAGAGCCGGGCGGGAGGGGGTCCCTGAGGGTGGGGGCACCCTCAGGGCACTCTAGTGCCAGGAAAACGAGTATGCTTTCCTGGCACTAGAGTGGTCCTTTAATTATGTTTGTTTGTTTGTATTTGCTTTTGTATTACACAGCCATGTTACAGTGCTTCCCATGTGTTTTTGTCAAGGGTTAATAAGTGTGTATGGGTTTGGAAAAATACCCTCCTCTGTCTCATTAGAAATTTTACCCTTTGGCTTAAAGAAGCAAGATGAATTGTTAGTGTAGGACTCACCTAAGAGGTTTTGCCTTGACCTGGCAGGTGAGATTACACTTTAATGGCCATTAGAGTGATACCAAAAACCTCCAGTTGTTTAAATGTACATAGGGATTTGGGAATGTGCGCAAGTAACATTTTTTTTCTGGTTTTATTGTATGTATTGTATGTACTATACTGCCGTCCATGAGTAGTGGGAGTTTGAGCACAGGGCTTAATTTTGTACGTGCGCCATATTTAAATTTGGTGGATCATAGAATATGTTTCATGTCACGCTAAGAATGTTCAGGAAACCAATGTGTTGCTCACTGTGTGTAGGGCTACATTATTTCTGAAATACAGGAACTATATTTGCATACCTAAAAATGTAGGTATACGACCTTGCTAACCAATCCTAAAGCCTTATATTCCCACAAGATGGGTACCTATTCCATTGTGGTCCCCTTATTTTTAAAAAAACTTATAATGTGGATTAAATGTTTTCTTTGTTTTTCTTTTTTTCCTGCAGACAGAAGCCCATTGAGATAGAGAAAAAAGAATGCACTTATTAGACTTTATTATATATTTTCTATTATTATAGATACCCATTTTATGTTTTTAACATCGTTTTTTGACCATGTATACAAATGTTTTCTTAGTAATATCCTGTCATGAATTCCATCTTCATGAGGTTCACAAAGTACAGGGGTTTTTTTTTGAGTCAGAGATACTGATTAAATTCTGGTTTGTTTATTGTAATCTTTTAAATTCTTCGATATGTACCTCTGTGAAATTTAACCACTATCCTGTGAAGTATCTATCCTTGTCTTTGAACTTTGACTGTTCCTCTTTGCTGATCCAACTTCTCTACACGCGGCATATACTGTCATTATTTTTGAGGCTTTTCCCCTTGACACATTAAATAATTTAGCAGTTTTTGCAAATGATGCATTCACAGTTAAGACAATGTCTGATAGTTCTTTGAAAACTTACATATCAAAGTGCTAATTCTCAGACCTCTTTTATAGATGACACACACGGCTTATCGTCAGTCATCCTAATATGACTAATCCTTGCAGATTTGCAATGTCAGCTTAGTCATATAAAAGTTAAACCTATTTTTTAATCTTGTGTTTAATTTATTTTGTAAACTCCCTATATATTCTGCACCCCTTCCTTAGTTTATGTTTCAAAATTGTGTTAATCAGAGCACTGAATACATTTTTTTTAATATTACATTTGTAATATAACTCTTTTCTTTTTTTTAAGTCCTGTGCAACATTTGTATTGGGAATAACTAGTATAATGCTTACAATATATAAATATATATATAATACACTATACACAAATATACTCTTCAGCATACAGTTTATCTAAACACCTACCTGCAAAGAGTAACCTAAGGGGAGTCTGGAGAAGGCTGCTCAGTAAGGTCCTACAAGCTAAGCAAAGTTAGGGCTAGACTAACATATTGGGGTTATTAAGTAAGCTATGTAGGGTTAAGGTTAGGGTTTCAATTAGGGTTATGGATAAATCTCCCCAAATCTCACTCTAACCCTAGCCTTAACACTAACCCTAAACTTTATTGTTATCCTACAGGTAAACCTAACTATGACATTTGAATATCCCTCCTTAACCCAAACCCTATTTGAAACCTTGATGCTATATAGCCTGGCATCATTTGCAGTAACGACCTTCAGTTTAACCCAAACTGTACTAATTCTGTAGCACCAAGCCAAGGAGCCCCCTATGGTCACTCTACTTACATATTCCCATGCTACGAGTTACCTTTCCATAGTGCAAACAATACAGTTCCTACGCCATTTGTAGCTACCATTGCACAGTGTGAGCGAATTTTATTCATGTGTTATAATTAAAGGAACAGTATAAGCACCCAGACCACCTCTTCCTAATGCATTTTAACCCTGCAAGTGAAAACATTGTTTTTCTGTAGAACAGTAAAGTTTTAATCTCCAGGTTTAAATGCCTTTAATGACAGCCACTAGAGATGCTAAATTTGAAATAGCAGAGTGAAACTTTGCTATTTTAAGCAGATGGTCTTTTTGGCACATTAGTCGTTTTGCCATGCATGCACACTAGCCTCCCAAAGCATTAGATTGGCTGAGATCATCATTCTTGATGACCTCCGCAAAGGAGGCGGGACAGCAGTGCGGGGATTGGCACTGTGAGGCAGAAAAGGTAAGTAAACTACTTTTGTTACTTCCTAGAGGTGGGGACTGGGAACCTTAACAGCTACAAGGGCAATATAGCATTAGAAATACACATTTGCATTCCTAAAGCTATATTGTTCCTTTCATTCAGGGTCTCCTAATACCACCTTATAGCTTGTGAAGCTGAGGTATGATGTCATTTATACTTCTTTGCTCACTTATGTTCACGGCAACGTCGATCCACTTCCTATGTGATGTGTTCATAGGGGGAAGAACAAATCCCTGAACAAAAATGCAAAAAAAAGTGTCATTCTGGTAAGCGTTTTCCTTATTTTTCTATTGTATTAAATTTGTTTTATTTCATTATCTATATAATGCATGAAAAATCTAAATCCACCCTGAACTGTCAAGTGCCATCCTTAAATGTATGAATGGTAATGTTCACTTCCGATAAACAATATAATTTGATTTCTCAATAATTAAAGCAGCATTGCCCATACATTAAATAAATAGATTGCACTTATACGTTATGTTCAGTGCAGTGGGACAGCTGTTCACCCGTTCTTCCCCAATGCAGCTGTTTCAGTCCTGGAATGATGTGGAATTACCTTGGATACAGAGTTTGACACCCTTGCATCAAATTATTTCCTCTTGGTAAGAGCAGACAATCAGAAAAGCATTATCTTAAGCTAAGTGAATATACAACGCCATCTTACTGTAATATTTTACTTGTGTGGTTCATTCTGTTTCTCTCTGTTTTTGTTATCACACTTTGCACTCACTTAGTAATGAGCATTTTGACAATAATTTACAATAAATGATGTTATACTTAATAATTATGTTCTACTGGAGAGGAGAACTCATTTACCATAATGTCTTCGTTAATGGATGACACAGAGAAAGAATAGTACCCTCAATGAGATATGAGGTGAGGTATGCATTAAAGTACGCGATAATGACTTACTAATCGTTTCTTTGATATGTTTAGAATTCTTGCTTCAACCATCTAAGCTATCCCTATATTGCACAGAATGAAATGTGTTTAGTCATACATTTTAAGGACAGCCTCTATAGGTGTATAGACTATCTACATCATTATAAAAACACTCTGATCAGGCAATTACCTATTAAATCATAATATTATCTGAACTTCTTCCCACATATAAACACTGGCAGATATCAGAACTATGAGGTAAAAGTTCATCCTACCAAGGATAATTGTCACTGTGGATCGATAGAGTGAATGCTAAACACACGGAACGGACAAATTACTGTAAAATTGAGCACTTATACCTGTCCAGTGAAGGAATATGTCAATTAAATTAACTGAAGGCTTTCGGTCTATAATTCTATACTTATTCCGTACACATAAGTACCGTAGAACAAAATAACACCGTTAGATGGATGACATTTTTTCCGAGATAGTATTAAATAATAATTTGGCATTTTTACATGGGGTACATTTTCAAAACACTCAGTTCCCAAAGGATAATGTAACTGAATTGAAAAAGATTGGCCCAAATAGTAGACTTGGAGAGGTAGTCCAGGTTATTTTTGACCTACGTTTCGACTCAAGTTGTAAGCTCCCATAATCAGTTTATTTTAATAGCTTTACATTGTTTGCATATACTCGTCGTGTTTTAGTATATTTTAAATATTCCCTTTTCTATGGAGTAGGGGTATGCATAATTTCTGCATTTTCCACAGGTTTCTAAAGTGAGGATTTTACACCTAGAAATTTAAATGCCAGGCCAAACATATTTCAGTGAACATATTGTAAAATAGTTATAATAAATAGCTATGCCCATGTTTGTGCTTTTTTTTTTTTTTTTAGAAATAAGACGTCCACTTTGCAGTGTCAGTCTATTTTAATACTCCGGGCCAATGTAACAATTCCAGTTAACTCTCGTATCTACGCTGGCAGTTAATGAAGCTTAGTGGAACTTCACCCACCAAGTGTTAAATCTTAGACTATCACAAAGAGCCGACAGATCTGTGTTTCCTAACAGCCTTAACTGCGCTGAAAAGTCCTGCTGTCAGCACAAGCTGTGCATCCTAAATTAGACCTGGGTATAGAAGCAGTGGTGAATTAATACCGGAGTGACCTTTCATAGAGTAGCGCCATACATCATGGCTGCACTAAATAACACAAGCTGTTTTGCTTAGCTATGTGCAATGATTTACATTGCTCAGCACTCTTAAAGGAGGGCTGCGATATGAAAGGCACAGCCAGCCTTACAGTTTAAGGGCAGGGAATCAAGCAAAATAAGGTTACTAGAGGGAAAAACCAATACCGTGTAGAATTTTAAAAAGACATTGTTTTTTCAGATATAAATACTTTGATTCGGACATGCAAATGTGTTTTTCTTTTTTTTGCTTGAAGTCTTTGGGCCGGCTAGAGTAGATGGTTAGTTAAACATGACCTGGGCTAAGAAAGCAGAAAACCAGAAATTATTTTATTTTTAAAAAAACACGTTTATTGTTTCCGTAAAGAAGCAAAGCTTAGTAGTGGTGGAATCTGGATGCTAGCTCCCGTTATGATAAGCCGTTGGGTTTTATTTTAGATTTTATACTATACAATTTATATTTTAGGGATTCCTGTGTTGTCCAGCAGACCCACCCAGAATAGGAACATATTATTCCAAACCACCCTAAGCCTAGTTAGGACATAGGTTGTTTGCAGTGTATGCATACAAATGTGACCCAGAAATGGAGCACAATATATGTGGTGAAGAAGCAATGTCAGATTTCAGCTTTAAAGTGACCCTGTGACATTTGAGTTTTTCGTAAAGATAGATTCTATGTGAAAAACTCATAATGACTGTGTTTGAATCCTTGAGTGTAGACATGTGCAGGGCCGGCGCGTCCATAAGGCGGCACAGGCGGCCGCCTTAGGGCGCACCGGCTCTGGGGGCGCAAAATTCCAGTGACCGGCAGGAGGGAAGTGCTCCCTCCTGCCTGGTCACCTCCTGGATCCCCGGAGCGGCGCTGAAGTTCATTAGGAGGCGTTGAGGGAGCTCTCTGATCTCTCTGACCGGCTCCCTCACGCGCCTTTTGCTGATGCCGCGGGAGCCGGAATATGACGTCATATTCCGGCTCCCGCGGCATCAGAAAACAGCCTGCGAGGGAGCCGGTCAGAGAGATCAGAGAGCTCCCTCGCCGCCTCCTAATGAACTTCAGCCGCACGCCTCCCAGCAGCCCCACTGGACCACCAATGAAAGACCCACGCCAGCACTCCAGGTAGGGAGGCTGGGTGGGAAATTTAAATTTAATTTAGATAATTAATTACTGTGTGTGTATGTGTGTGTGCATGTGAGTGTGAGTGTGTATGTCAGTGTGTGTCTGTCAGTGTGTGTGTCTGTCAGTGTGTGTGTGTGTGTGTCTGTCAGTGTGTGTGTGTGTGTGCATGTGAGTATGTGTGTCTGTCAGTGTGTGTGTGTGTTCGAGTATGTGTCTGTGAGTTTGTGTGTGTGTGTGTGAGAGTATGTATTTTTCTGTAAGCCTGTATGTATGTATGTATCTGTATGACGGTATGCCTCTGTATGTATGTATGTATGTATGTGTCTGTATGTCTTGTACGTATGTTTCTGTATGTCTCTGTATGCATGTATGTAACTGGATGTATGTTTGTCTCTGAATGTCTGTATATATGTCTCTGTATGCATGTATGTAACTGTATGCCTTTATGTCTCTGTATGTACGTATGTGTGTGTCTCTGTATGCCTGTATGTCTTTGTATGCATGTTTCTGTATGTATGTATGTGTCTGTATGACGGTATGCCTCTGTATGTGTCTGTATGACGGTATGCCTCTGTATGCATGTATGTCTTTATATGCCTGCATGTCTCTATATGCATGTATATCTCTGCTTGTATGTCTCTGACTGTATGTGTCTGTATGTCTCTGTATGATTATTTCTGTCTTTGTATGGCAGTGTACCTGTATGACTTTGACTGTGTGACTGAAAAATGATGCCTGTGTGCCTGTGGCTTGGGAGGAAAGACACACAGGTGAAGATGCATTTTTTTTTTTTTAATGAGGGTTGGGGGCGCCAAAATGCATCTTCGCCTGTGTAACTAAAAATCCTAGCACCGGCCCTGGACATGTGACATTGGGAGGGATGTCTCTGCAAAATGTGCAAAAAACCCAAAAGTCACTGTGCGTGCTTTTGTGTTTTTTTGTGTTTTTTTTATGGATTGTTCTACAGAAATATTCTGATAGTGTTTTTCTTCTATGTTGTATCTCCTGCATGAATTCATACTATAGTAAACTACCCTCACAGATATTACTGGTACAGTGAAACAGTGTCATGGTGGAATGGTCCTATAAGGATTTTGTTGGATCCGGCTGTTTATTGATTGAGCACTCTTAAAGGGAAACACCAGTGCCAGGAAAACGATCCGTTTTCCTGGCACTGGAGGGTCCCTCTCCCTCCCACCCCCCAATCCCCAGTTACTGAAGGGGTGAAAACCCTTTCAGTCACTTACCTGAGGCAGCGACGATGTCCCTCGTCGCTGCCTCCTCCTCCGCGCCACTCCTCCTCTGTATTGCGTCGGCCGGTGGGCGAGACTGATCCCACCCACCGGCCGAGGAGACCTAATGCGCATGCACGGCAATGCCGCTCATGCGCATTAGCGCTCCCCATAGGAAAGCATTGAAAAATAATTTCAATGCTTTCCTATGGGGAAATGAGCGACGCTGGAGGTCCTCACACAGCGTGAGAACGTCCAGCGACGCTCTAGCACAGGTTTCCTGTGCTATGAAGGAGGAAGTGACCTCTAGTGGCTGTCTACTAGACAGCCACTAGAGGTGGAGTTAACCCTGCAAGGTAATTATTGCAGTTCATAAAAAACTGCAATAATTACAGTTGCAGGGTTAGGAGTAGTGGGAGTTGGCACCCAGACCTCTCCAATGGGCAGAGGTGGTCTGGGTGCCTGGAGTGTCCCTTTAAGTACTTTTTCTATGGAGGAGTATTTTGATGGACTATTCCTCTTATGTAGCCTTTATAGTAGAGGTTTAATTCAAGTCCTCAAGGATGATTAATAGTTGAAGATTAAAGAATTAAACATTAATAGTGATAACTATAACTGAGTAACAGTACTTGTGTGCAAAACACTGCTTTATAGTTTGGGTGAGTGGATGTTGGCAGCTAGCCATGCTATATACAGAAGTTCATAGAATTCTAGCACATTTTTAGTTACTTTTAAAGTAAAAACGTATGGTAATTATTGGAGAGTAATGTTGATCTGAAGTTCATCTAAACACATGTAGTTATGGAAAGAAGCCATGAAATGTTTAGAAAGGTTGCCAGCAGAAAGCCTCTTTTCTTTAACAAGAATATGGCAGAATGGCTTGGGTTTGCAAAGTTGCATCTGAACAAACCACAAGACTTCTGGAACAATGTCTTTTGGACAGACAAGGCCAAAGTGGAAACGTATGGCCATAATGCACAGCTCAATGTTTGGTGAAAACCAAACACAGCATATAAGCACAAACACCTCATACCAACTGTTAAGCATGGTGGTGGAGTGGTGATGAACTGGGCTTGTTTTGCAGCCACATGACCTGGGAACCTTCCAGTCATTGAGTCGACCAGGAACTTCTCTGTATACCAAATATTCTAGAATCAAATATGAGGCCATCTGTCAGGCAGCTAAAGCTTGGCTGAAATTGGGTCATGCAACAGGGCAATCATCCTAAGCACACCAGCAATTCTACAACAGAATGGCTGGAAGAGAAAAGAATCATGGTGTTGCAATAGCCCATCAAAGTCCAGACCTCAACACGATTGAGGTGTTGTGGTGGGACCTTAAGACAGTTGTGTATAAACAAATGCCAGAAAACCTCAATGAACTGAAGCAATGTTGTAAAGAGTGGGCCAAAATTCATCCACATTGATGTAAGAGACTGATAAAGTCATAAAGAAAATGATTACTTTAAGTAATTCCTGTTAAAGGTGGTTCTACAAGCTATTGAATTGTAAGGTGTACTTTGTTTTTGTTTGTTTTTTTTACACATGGCTTCTCCATTTTGGCTTTATTTTTGTTAAATAAATCATGACATGGTATAATATTGTTCAACTAAGGTTGTATTTACCTAATTTTAAGACCTGCTAAGGAACAGATGGTTGTTATTATGTCCTAATATGTAATACCATAATATTCAAAGAGGGTGTACTTTCTTTTTCCCATGACTGTATTAAATTTAGCAGATAATAAGGGACAAAGGAGCACTTTGGAGAGAAAACATTCATTATTATGTGCTGTTTAAATGGAAATGCAGAATGTAAACACTTGGTAGAAAGACAGAATGCACAGGGTTGACATTAATATTTTACATTTTACAAGATTAACAAGTAAGTACAGCTAGGTTTTTGGTTTTCATAATTTGTTTTGACAAGGTCACAAAATGCCTTTTCACATACCTACCTGCACTCATGCAGGGGATGAGGGGACATCCATTGGGTTATGATTGGTTGTCTAGCAGAAATGGAGTAGAGATCTATGTCTCCTTCAGCACAGATCTCACTTGTTGTGTTCCCTGGTAGAACTTGGTGATGACAGATCAACAGGGTACAAGGTCATAAATTGACATCAGGCAACAAGAGCATAGGAGAACCATGAAAAAGCCAAGAAATATCTAGGTACACAGATATAATCTTCCTTATGAACTATTAAATTGGAGAATACACAAACATAAAATTAAAGTCTTTTTATGAGTGTATGTGTGTCTTTGCCTCCAAGTCTCAGTGCACTTTACCAACAATCCAACAATAGTTGATGGAGATTGAGATTGAGATGGAGTAGAGATGCATATCAATTTGTCAACACGTCCAGAAAGAAAGTCCTACTTTGCTTACTGTGTATTGCATGATATCAGTTCCATATTATTTATGAAGATTGTAAAAAGACCAATATGATTATTTGTTTTCGCTGGGTCTCTTACAGCAGGACTAATCGGATATGCACATAGACTACCCACTAGCTACCTCACTAGTGGCAACTACTCATCAGTCGAATGGCGAACGCGAACTTCCGCAAATGTTCGCGAACGGGCGAACCCGGCAAACCGCCATAGACTTCAATAGGCAGGCGAATTTTAAAACCCACAGGGACTCTTTCTGGACACAATAGTGATGGAAAAGTTGTTTCAAGGGGACTAACACCTGGACTGTGGCATGCCGGAGGGGGATCCATGGCAAAACTCCCATGGAAAATTACATAGTTGATGCAGAGTCTGGTTTTAATCCATAAAGGGCATAAATCACCTAACATTCCTAAATGGTTTGGAATAACGTGCTTTAAAACATCAGGTATGATGTTGTATCGATCAGGTAGTGTAAGGGTTACGCCCGCTTCACAGTGACAGACCAAACTCCCCGTTTAACGCAACCGCAAACAGTCCATTTGCACAACCGCAAACTCCCCATTTGCACAAGGTTGGATACCAAGCTAGCCATGTCCCGTTCCTTGGCCTCACTGATGTCATTGAAGGTCTCTTCCTCCACCCAGCCACGTACAACAAGGGTCCCCGAAAGGTGACAACAAGCCCCATGTATTTTTTTTTTTAAATGTACACTACTGTTACACCAGATAATGTATAATAAACACAGGTTACTGGCTATGGGGGGGATAATGTATAATAAACCCAGGTTACTGGCTATGGGGGGATAATGTATAATAAACACAGGTTACTGGCTATAGGAGGGATAATGTATAATAAACACAGGTTACTGGTTATGGGGGGGGGGATAATGTATAATAAACCCAGGTTACTGGTTGTGGGGGATAATGTATAATAAACACAGGTTACTGGCTATGGGGGATAATGTATAATAAACACAGGTTACTAGTTGTGGGGGGATAATGTATAATAAACACAGGTTACTGGTTGTGGGGGATAATGTATAATAAACACAGGTTACTGGTTGTGGGGGATAATGTATAATAAACACAGGTTACTAGTTGTGGGGGGATAATGTATAATAAACACAGGTTACTGGTTGTGGGGGGATAATGTATAATAAACACAGGTTACTGGCTATGGGGGGATAATGTATAATAAACACAGGTTACTGGCTATGGGGCATAATGTATAATAAACACAGGTTACTGGCTATGGGGGGATAATGTATAATAAACACAGGTTACTGGCTATGGGGAGGATAGTGTATAATAAACACAGGTTACTGGTTGTGGGGGATAATGTATAATAAACACAGGTTACTAGTTGTGGGGGGATAATGAATAATAAACACAGGTTACTGGTTGTGGGGGATAATGTATAATAAACACAGGCTACTGGCTATGGGGGAGATAATGTATAATAAGCACAGGTTACTGGCTATGGGGGGATAATGTATAATAAACACAGGTTACTGGCTATGGGAGGATAATGTATAATAAACACAGGTTACTGGCTATGGGAGGATAATGTATAATAAACACAGGTTACTGGCTATGGGGAGGATAATGTATAATAAACACAGGTTACTGGCTATGGGGGGATAATGTATAATAAACACAGGTTACTGGCTATGGGGCATAATGTATAATAAACACAGGTTACTGGCTATGGGGGGATAATGTATAATAAACACAGGTTACTGGCTATGGGGAGGATAGTGTATAATAAACACAGGTTACTGGCTATGGGGGATAATGTATAATAAACACAGGTTACTAGTTGTGGGGGGATAATGAATAATAAACACAGGTTACTGGTTGTGGGGGATAATGTATAATAAACACAGGCTACTGGCTATGGGGGAGATAATGTATAATAAGCACAGGTTACTGGCTATGGGGGGATAATGTATAATAAACACAGGTTACTGGCTATGGGAGGATAATGTATAATAAACACAGGTTACTGGCTATGGGAGGATAATGTATAATAAACACAGGTTACTGGCTATGGGGAGGATAATGTATAATAAACACAGGTTACTGGTTGTGGGGGGGATACTGTATAATAAACACAGGTTACTGGTTGTGGGGGGATAATGTATAATAAACACAGGTTACTGGCTATGGGGGAGATAATGTATAATAAACACAGGTTACTGGCTATGGGAGGATAATGTATAATAAACACAGGTTACTGGCTATGGGGAGGATAATGTATAATAAACACAGGTTACTGGCTATGGGGGGATAATGTATAATAAACACAGGTTACTGGCTATGGGGGATAATGTATAATAAACACAGGTTACTGGCTATGGGGGGATAATGTATAATAAACACAGGTTACTGGCTATGGGGGATAATTTATAATAAACACAGGTTACTGGCTATGGGGGGATAATGTATAATAAACACAGGTTACTGGCTATGGGGGGATAATGTATAATAAACACAGGTTACTGGCTATGGGGGATAATGTATAATAAACACAGGTTACTGGCCATGGGAGGATAATGTATAATAAACACAGGTTACTGGTTTTGGGGGGTAATGTATAATAAACACAGGTTACTGGCTGTGGGGGGATAATGTATAATAAACGCAGGTTACTGGCTATGGGGGATAATGTATAATAAACACAGGTTACTGGCTATGGAGGATAATGTATAATAAACACACCAAAAAAAAATAATGCAGCTTCAGAATTAATCTAAATTGTATGCTGTCTAGGAGGTGGGAGGGTCCGGGAGGGAGGGTCTGCTGCTGATTGGCTGGAATGTGTCTGCTGACTGTGAGGTACAGGGTCAAAGTTTACTCAATGATGACGAATAGGGGGCGGACCGAACATCGCATATGTTCGCCGTCCGTGGCGAACGCGAACATACGATGTTCGCCAGGAACTATTCGCCAGCAAACCGTTCGGGACATCACTACTCATCAGGCAAGCTATTTACCGTTGTCTGTTTTTTTTTAATGTCTCTTACGTGACATTTATTGCTTATAAAATTAAAAAGTCAAGCTGGATGATACATCTACAACAAAACCTGCCAATGGATACATTTCTTTCAAGATCACAAACAATACAGCAGATCTTGAGATGTTCTATTTAAACGTAAAAACACAGGGTGAGAGCTAATATGAAATAGAACATATACATGAAACATGTATCACGTTTTCGTTATATTCACTTAATAAAAGGTTTGACAAAAATGTGAAGCATAGCTCAGAGTAATGAAAGTGCACATTTGACATTATTTCAATAACTTGTTGAATATGATCTCCATGTCTACCGTCACGTCTCTTCCCAAGAACGGCATGCCATTTGTCAATTAACATCTATTTATGACTTTGCTGAAATCTGTAGCTTCAGATGTCAAGTGCAACTTTAAATAAGTTGACGTGTATGGATCACCATTCCTGTAAATATATATGAATGTATGTCAGTAAAAAGATATATATTCAAAGATATTGTGTGCCAGATTTGTTGTTTGTTAAATGGACAGACATCTATACTTCTATTAAGCCATATCATTTTTATTTAAATCAAGGATATGAAATTATTATTGTTTTTTATATACCTTTTTTTTTTGTTTTGTGTACTACATAATCTTATTTTACTACAATTTTTAAAAAAAATCTCAGTGGGAGAGATTGTGCAGCCATGCATCTGACCTTAAACTGTGTTACTGCTGATATACACAAGCCTAAGAGACCCTAATTATTATTTTGCACAACAAAATACCCAGCAGTAGCTCCAGCATTGGGTTTCTGATCTTGTGTTGACAGACGTCTTGGTTACTAATGGTGTCATCACAAAGACATATTTATATTCAATCAATCAGTTGATGAGATGAAGTATTGTGGCAGATAGTTTCCATCGTTCAGTGTAGCCTGATAGTGTCCTAAAGATAGTTATCATGCATGTTATTTAAAAAAGGCACAAATCCATCATGTTCTGCCGCCTCTGCACATTGAATAGGGGTAAGCAGCAAAATAAATCAAGTATGTAATTGGCAGTTTATCTTTCCAAGAATTTTCACACAAAAAATAGGTTGTCCCCAACAAAATATGCATACAATATTTTTATTTTTTTTGTAATATGTCCCAGAGGACAAGGAGGTCAGGCCGGTTAATTAATAGTTTGATCAGCACGAGCAATGTCATGATTCTGTGGACTCTCCTGGCTATATACATATTGTAATTCTCCTGTGTTTTGTCACTATCCATCTAATCTACACAATTTTTGACCATCTTTAAAAGTAGCATTCCATTTTGTTCCATGAATACTTTTAGCATGACAATAGTAATGAAACAGACAAAATTATATATAAAATAATGATATATCTTTTCCAGCCACAGACAGAACAGAGAAGATTCTCACATATACTGGGTATTATTTGATTACAAAATGTAATATTATTTTTCATTATAACCTACTCCTGATAATCCAAAACAAGATTATATAGAAAGGTTAAAATGATACCATAGGCACCTAGGCCACTTCATCTCACTGAAGTGGTCTGGGTGCAGTGTCAGTGTTCCTGTAACCCTACAATCTAAAACATTGCTGTTTTATAGAAACTGCAATGTTTACATTTCAGGGTTCAGACTGCCTTCAGCCACTAGATCTGCTTCCTGCAGTTTCACAGAGTTTTGCATGGGAACATCCAGTATGTTGAAACCCTCCTACGAAAGCAATAAAACAAGACTTTTTTATGGGGAAGGCCTAATACACGTGTGGCACTTACCGTGCATGTTTATTAGGTTCCCTCCATCAGCTGATGTTGGCGGAGGAAGAGCCAAATCCAGAGCAGAGGAGCATATACAGGCCTGTACTCCTAACACTATATATTACTTGAAAACATTTTGGGAATGAGCAGTTTGGTTTCTGAAAGGATAAGTGCCTGAAAATCTATTTGTCCTTTTTTGCAATCACAATCATGACTTTATAACCACCAGACAACAACAACAAAAGGCTCAGAAACAGAAAAATAAGTTTTACTACAGGGTGGAACCCCCCTCCCCCACAACATTGAGTAGGCTAGCGCACATTTTTTTTTTGAAAAAAAAAAGCATTGTCATCTAGAGGCCACATTTAGAGGCTAGTGAGCGAGTGCTCTGTAGTTCTCTGTCAAGGATTTATTGAGCAAATCCTAATGCAATAATGTTAGCTTATCTAGAAATGTTCCTTTAGAGGCCATATTCCCGGTCCTACTCAAGACTTCAAGACCATGGTCCCAGTCCTCGCCGTCCTCCCCAGAGATACATCACGGCACTGAGAGCAGCAAGTGCAAATTGTTACCCTCCAAGCGATATACTTAGTTCTTTTCATTTTACACACTAGAGAGAACATGGTGGTGATACAATTACAATTATTTAGAGAGCACCAACAAAATTGTCCTTGCTGTACAATTGGTAGACAAGACAAACATTTAATTCTAACAAAACATGTTTGACATACAGAAACAGTAGGTGAAGAGGTCCCCGCCCAAACGAGCTTACAATCTAAAAATACTATGTCAATCAATGCCAATGTATGAAGGAAAACCATTCCTAAGTTCTCTGTCAGGATCAATGATGATCCTCACACGAAAGCACACATCTAACTAATAGGCCTCTGAGCCTCCTTACTCTTTAGTCTATGTCATGCACTGGCCCGGCCCGATACCTACCTCAACCACTTCTTGATGCTAAACATTGAACCGCATTGCACTGATGAAAGGTGCTCTGTTTGCGTCTTCCAACACTGAGAATGGGAAGCATCAAGACGTACCCACCAATCCAGAGTTTTCTTAAAGGGAATGAGATGTTCTTTTAAGGGGAAGCACCAAAGAGACAAGTAGGACAACTAACGGGGTGTGTTCCTTCTCTCCTATTTAAACCTGCTCCTAGCTACTACCTGTACTCAGTATTCTGTGCTTCTCGCTGTTACCTGTTACTTCCTTGCTCTTGTTCTGAATATCCAGTACCTGATCGTTGGCTTGTCTCCAGTTTATGAATCTGTGTTGCCTGACCTATTGTCTGTTTAACCTCGCTTCTGCCTCATCCTTATCTGTACCTCACTTTAGACAGTCTCATTTGGTTACTGCAAATTGGGCACTATCTACTAAAACCATAACAGTCTATTACAACTGTCGGTAAGAGAGCTCTCCCTTTACTTGATAGCTCACTAACATGCACTAATTCCCTCATTTTGGACTACTACAGAGACACTTTGATTTTATGGACTACCCCAATGCTTATTCCCACCCTCTCTTGCATTACATCCTATACACCCCCTTTTTTTTTAGTCCTTTATCATTATTACTAATTTTATACTCCATATGCTTGCATTGTACAATTTTAGGTAACAGACAAAGTTAACAACGGACAGGCAAGTTTGAGAGGCTAATAACTTCACAGGTGCATAGTTGCTATATGGGGGGGCCGGAATAAAAACCCTACATACCTAACCCAATAACACACAGAGACTAAGGTATATGAATCAAGATTGTCCATAGCTTTTATTAATAATATTTGTAATAAATTAACATTGAATAAGTCATTACCCTAAATCTGCCGTGTCACATCTGTATCCCCCACACTTATACATAAAAGGCAATGACCCAAATATAAATTACATAAACATATACATATTTTCAACATGAACATAAATTAAAGTGCCAACGACTTAAGTAAACATGGTAGCGGTATACCCGGATACCCCTACACCCACCAGGTTCTGACCTCAAAAACCTACCAAACACCATATTAACCATTTACAAAAACCATCATAAAGAGGATAAACTAAGTGTAACGGCTTACCTGAGGTGGGAGTCCAGTAGGCAGAGATATATGCTCACCCTTGCAATTAAACACAGGCCAAGGTGGTCAGGTAAGAATTCACCTGGCCTGTGAGTCTGTGCACAGGGGCTGTGCAGGATATTGCTCCAAGTCGCAGTACAGGTAAGGACACAAGAAGGAGAATCGTCGAGGGTAAGCCAAAGTCAGAGGGCCCCAGAAGTCAGGATAAACAAGGGTAAGCCAAAGTCGGAGGATGCTAGAAGCCAGGACACACCATAAGAAAGCCAAGGTGGAGAACACTGGATCACAAATACAAACACATGAACTTGTGTCAATGAACTGACACTGCCCTCAGGCACCTGGCTAATCAGAGGTACTATACAGGTGGACCATGATTGACAGGAACAGTCACAGGTTAAGTCCAGCCCCCAGTGCTGGAGACATGGTAGGGCTATGTTTCAGGCTAAACCAAGAACTGAAGTGGCTCAGAGGCAGGAACACAGGCTTAGAACCATAAAGCACCCAGGTTCAATTTCCTTGTTGGGCACTTCTGGGGCGACCTCGTCTGGCTGTTTGGATGTCACGGTGAGAACCGTGATACTAAGATGAAGGTAGCACCAATGAAAAAATAAAAAAGTGTGTACTAAAAGAATAATATTTTAAAAAATAATCAATATAAATATAAAAAGAAAATAGAACAAATGGGTGTACCGGTGCAGCGCTTATATGAACAAAGGAAGGTGTAAAATAGAATAAAATATTAGAGTCTATACCTTAGACTTTAAAATCCTCTTATTTGTACTATTGGCCTTCCTGTGTGTGCCCTTAAATAAGCATACAAAAATACACGGACTGGGTACCTCCGTCAATAGCTGCTTCCTAGTAATCCTTGAGTATCATGAGCACCGCACCGGACACCATAACCACCGCAAACCCCACAAACCGCCGCAGCTTGGTTGGGGTCTCGTTGTCCTCCACCCACCATGGACCCAAGACCAGGATCCAGCTTCCAGTGGGTAGACCTCCCCTAGTCCAGAAAGCAAAGCAGGCTGCTCTTACAAGAGCAATTGTTATAAGACAAGGGAGTATATTGATTATAGCAATCCCCAGAGTGAATATAGCTCTCCAATCCCCCAAACATGTGCCTAGACTTAATGAAGGGTAAAACAAACCTCTTTAATGGCAGCCACAACTGACCTTATATGCAGGTTACTCTGCAAGGGGCACTCCCCCCTGGACCTGAGAGTAGACTATAGTAAAAACATACACACAATTACATTGGCTCTCAGGTCTAGGACACTCCCATACAAAATTGGTCAATCCCTCCCCTGTGCCTGGGAGATAATTGAGTCATCACTGTATTAAACTCATGACATGTGCACAGTCGTCCTTGTCGGCATATGCACAAAACCCCCCACCACATACTTAGTTATAATAATGACACTGACACCTGGGTTTTGGCAAAATTATATCACAGCTTTTATTTATTAATTAACATAGAATTATAAAGGTCATTGTCACACAACAGGCCCACGTTGGCCTGCACAGTTTACCACATTATTTTACAATTTAACCCCTTGACAATGACCCACCCCAACGTAACATCATAACATAATACACCAACATTGTAACACATTAGCTTAACCTGAAACATGACCATTGCCACCGAAGGGCATCAACCATTGCCACCAAGGGCACCATCCATTGCCACCAAAGGGCACCACCAGTGTAGGGGCATACCGAGACACCCCTACACACCCTGGTTCGGAGCTACCTACGAGCTCGAACCTACCAAACCAGTCCAAAGGCCTACCTATTAGCCCTGAACTCCAAACTGTCCCCCCTCTCACTCTTTTCTCCCCCCAACTTTACTCTCCATCCCCCGCCACACCTCAGAGCTCGACTCCTGAGCGACACCCCCCCCCCCCCAGGGAAAAGATTGCCCGCTGGAGGCCCTCCTGGAAACCTAGCAGGAGAAAATCTAAGCCCACGTCTGAGAGGTGAACCCCATCCCGCCTGAAATAGCCTGGCAGCATATCCTCCAACTCTCTGTGCCTAATTACAACCCCCCCCCACTCGCCTCACATATGCCGCCATGATTTTGTTGACCTTACCCTTAATTTTCGCCACCGCGGAGGGGTTCCGCGCGTGCCGCCAATAAAACCTCGGAACCATTTCCGACCACACCACTATAACCCCTGGCACTAACTCCTGCAACTTGTCTACATCCCTCTTCATACTTTCGATCAAAACTTTCTGCGGCAATGCCCCCACATCATTGCCTCCTGCATGCAGTACCACAATGTCCGGGACCTGGCCCAACAAAATTTTTTGAAATACCTCCCCACAAATAGCATTCCAACCCCAACCCCGGTATCCAAACCACCGGAGTTGCACCACGGATCTTGGAAAGCCCAGCTGTAGACCCCGATGTCGAACTGCAGCTCTCCGATGTGCCCAGTAAATATATGAGTGGCCAACCACCCATGCCGTCCAACCTGTAAAACATAAAACACAATTCCAACCGTGACACAACATTAACATAACAAACCCTCCGAACCACCCATAGGCCTCACACTAACTTGTCTGGCCTAACATACGACCTGAACCGCAGGGACTCCCACCTGCCGATCCTTTTCACCCTATCATCACCCAACCCCAGCCTTGCCGCTTCCGTAGCCGCACCAATCCTGAAGGAATGGGTCCCAAACTGCCTTGGGTCCACTCCCAACTTGTCCAAAACCTTCCGCATCACCTTGAGGAACTGGAACTTCGACAACGAAGAACCATCCTCGTGTCGAAAATACGAACCTCCGGCCGTCGCCCGGACTCCGTGGAAGGCCGTGGCGCACTTGACCGGGCACGTGCCCCCACCCGGGAGCTCCCGCAGCGTAACCAAGGTCCCCTTACCCATCATGTCCGTTTTGGACCGCCTCAAATTGATCACCACCTTGTCACTCCACACCTCCACATCCGCTGCCTGAAGCCCCCCCGCCCCTTGGCGGTTGCTGCTGACCAGCTCGCTGATCCGAAACGCCCCGAAAAAGGCGAAACTAAAAACCACTGAGAACAACAGAACTTCGTAACTCGAAAAACACACACCGGGCAAGGCCCCCACAATCCGTTGCAGCAGCGCAAACGACACCGGCCTCCTGGAGTCCACCGACACTTTCCCCCTCCTTAGCCCTTTCAGTGCCTGCCTCACCAGAAAGTGTTTCATGGCGTCCTCCCAACCATTGAATTTAAACAAGAAAGCTAACGCCGCCAGCTTGCGCCCTATCACCGCTGCTGAAGATCCTTTGGTAACCGATCTACACACAAGCCACAACAGCGTGTCCAACCGGCCCTCCCGCGAGGGCTGGCCCCCCGACTGTTGCCCCAAGTCCTCCCATTCCCCCCACACCTTACTGTAAGCCGTCCATGTAGCGGGGGCCAGGGAGTCCCGTATCAGTCCACCAAGCATGATGTCCCGAGCCGCCACATCTCTTCCGGGCAAGACATCCCCTCCTCCTGTGCGCCCGGCGCCGCCTGCCGAAACCTCTCCCACTGCGAACGAGATAACGCATCGGCAATCACATTCAACAGACCGGGCACATGCCGGGCCCTAAAAACAATATTGAAACGCATACACAACAATACAAAACGGCGGAGAAGCCGAACCACCGGGATAGAAGACGCTGACAGCCCATTCACTGCGTCCACCACTGCCATATTGTCCGAAAAGAAAACGACCTTCTTGTCCCTCAACTGCGGACCCCATAGTGACAGTGCTATGACCAGCGGGAATAACTCGAGGAACGCCAAGTTGCGGATCAGCGGGCTGACCCTCCACTCCATTGGCCAAGTCCCCGCGCACCATTGCCCGGAGAAGTAGGCTCCAAACCCAACGCTACCTGAAGCGTCCGTGAACAGCTCCAGTTCCTGAGACGAAGCCACCGGCTCCCGAAAAAACACCTTCCCATTAAACTCCCGCAAGAATTCACCCCAGACCTCCAGGTCGGCCTTCATGGCCGCCGAGACCCGGATAAGGTGGTGCGGGAACGCCACCCCCGCTGTCGCCCGGGCCAGGAACCTGTTAAATACCCTGCCGACTGGGATCACCCGACAGGCGAAGTTAAGCCGGCCTAGCAGCGACTGAAGCGCCCGGAGCGTGACCTTCTTTGCTCCTCGCACCTCCGCCACTGCCTGCCGCAGCGCCACCAACTTATCCTGCGGCAGCCTACACTCCCCCTTGATCGAGTCGATCTCCAAGCCCAAGAAGCTCAAGCACGTCGTGGGACCCACCGTTTTGTCACCCGCCAGGGGGACTCCAATAACATGCGCCACCCATTCCAGAGTCCTCAATCCCCTCCTGCACTCCTCCGAACCGGGAGGCCCGACGCACAGGAAGTCATCCAGGTAATGGACTACCATCCTAGTGCCCGCTTCCAATTTCACCACCCATTCCAGGAACGTGCTAAACTTCTCAAAGTATGCGCACGATATCGAGCACCCCATGGGTAAACACAAGTCCACATAGTAAGCCCCCTCAAAATGACAACCCAGCAGGTGATGGCACTGCGGATGGATTGGTAAAAGGCGGAAAGCCGCCTCAATGTCCGCCTTAGCCAACAACGCCCCCCGTCCCGCTCGCTGCACCAGACTCACCGCCTGATCGAACGAAGCGTACGAAACCGAACAGAGGGCCTTGTCGATGTCGTCGTTGACCGACGACCCCTTGGGGTAGGACAGGTGATGTATCAAGCGGTACTTGCCGGGCTCCTTCTTAGGAACCACCCCCAACGGTGAAACCCGCAAATTAGGTAAGGGGGGCTCGCTGAACGGCCCCGCTACCCTACCCAACTGCACCTCCTTAAGCAACTTTTCCCTAACCACCCCGGGAAATTCCCCGGCCGACTTCAGATTGCGAAGCCGTGGCACCCCGTCCCGATCCCGAAACGGGATTACAAACCCCTTAGAGAACCCCTCTTCCAACAACCCAGCATCCGCCCTGTTAGCGTATAGCTTTAGCCAGGGCAGCATCGCGCCGACTTTCACTGGCGTTGCTCCCAGTGGCAGGGGACGCGGCCGAACCTCCGCCCGCTGCGGGAGCGGGCTTCCCCTTCTTAAAGCATCTGTGGAGGCCGTGAGTCCCTCCGCACCCTGAGCACTCGTGCTTAAAGCGGCAGGTGGCCCCCCACTTGCACTGTCCCTCGTTGAATGACCAACAGTAGCCCCGTTTCTGGTTGGCCGACACGGCGGTAGAAGCGCCCGTGCCGGCCCCGGACTGAAAGGGGGACGCTTTTTGCGCCATCATCAATTTTATCCAGAGCGGTAGGTCCATCTGGTCCCACCGCATCCCCGGATTAGCGGCCAGGCGCTGACGAAATTGCTCGTCGTACCGCCACCATGCTAGGCCCCCGTACGTCCTATACGCTTCCCAAACCCCGTCCAGGTAACAGAAGAGCTGCGAACAGCGCTCCGCCGCCTTCTCGCCCATCACGCTGGCCAAGATGCAAAAGGCTCTGAGCCAGTTCCCAAACGTTTTGGGAATCTTCCTGTACCTCCGTTTCTTTTCTTCCTCCTCCTTTTTTGCGTCTTTTTTATCCTCCTCCTTGAGGTCAATGTATTCCTCAAGGGGGAGACGCGAAAAGAGCTCCACAAATTCACCTTTCCAGATCCTCTCCTTCACCTCGGGCTTGAGGTGACAGCCTAAAGGACCCGCAAACGAAACGTGGACGTTCTGTCTCGCCGCCTCCGGGACCCCCCCAAACAGATTCTCACCCTCGGTCCCTACACTGGAAGCCTCCGCCGCGGGGGTCGCGCCCCCGCCTCCGTCTACACCGCCCCCGGCCCCGGAAATCCCGGCTGGACTAGACCCGAGGACCTTCCCTTGTGGAGCCCAAACCTGACTAAAATCCCCTTCCTTCCTATTCCCCTCACCCCAGGAATCAATCAACTGTCTAATGCCTGCTAAAAGCTCCCCCGACTGCTGAAATGACAGTGTCTCACCTTCCGAACCCCTTGCCGCCGAAGGCCGTGGAGTTGTCATCCGGCTCTGTGCGACCTGCCCCAAGCGTTCAGCTGCTCCGGGCCGTGGGCCTGTGGCGCTGGGTCTCACCCGGTCCACGGGCGACCTTGACGACTCCTGTCCTGCTGCCCGGTCCGCCTCGCCCGCCGGCGACCGTCTGGAAGTCCTCGTTGCGTAGGGTCGCGCCCCCTTGGCGGGTGACCATCTGCGAGACCTGCAAGGAGAAGACGACATCTTGGGTAGGCTGGTCGTAGGAACCCTGCCCCGTCCTCCCTCCTCCCTCCTCCTGGGACCAGTCACCCAACTCCCTTCTATTCGTCCGCCTTCGAGGGGTAAGAGCCTGCGCCGCAGTCCGCACTCCCTCCGAGGAACTCCCACTCCTGGAACTATCGTCCCGCAGCGTCCGCCCCCTACGCCTGGCGGGGGGCAACCCACGCCGCCCCCGGGTGTGGACCTCCCCGCAGGGGCCCCTGCCGTCCGACTCTGATCCCCTCCGGTGGTCGCTCCGCGACCTGTGTCTCCTAGCTGCTTGTGCTCCGGCCCTGCGGGCCTGCCCTTTAGCGGGCGCCGATCTCCAGCGCTGTCCCTCGCTGGCGCTACCGTCCGTCAAGTTTCCGCTTTCCTGACCAGCCTGACTACGCCCCCGGCCTAGTCGCACGGGAGACCCTGGCGAAGCGCTGCGCCCCTGCCCTCTGACTGGGGACCCCCCATGGCGTCTCGCAGCGGTGAATCTGTCCTGTTCCCTCCGGGCCCTAGCAGTCCCCTGCTTACCACCTGCCACCCTACCGTCACCAACCATGCCAGTACCGGGACCCACCCCCGGGGTAGCCCGTGGGCTAGCAACTGAGGGGGCAGTAGCGTTGGAGGGCGACTCACCCGGGCGATTTGCAACCGTGGCTCCTGCTCCTCCAGCAGCACTTCCAGCACTCCCGGAACCAGCTGCCAAGCCTGCCGTACCGCTCCTCTTCCGTCCGCTGGCCTGCGCCTGCAATGGCCGCTTCCTCGAACTCCTGGCAACATCAGACACTTCTCCGTCCCTTCCTGTAAAAGAGGACACAAAAACCGAACGTTCGGCAGTTTTGCTGCCCCCACGTTCGGCAGCCGAACGGCCGGCAGTAGAGCTACCTCCACGCTCAACCCCCGAACGTTCGGCAGTGGACTTGCCTCCCCGTTCGGGAAACGACTGTTCGGCAGTATTAGCACCTCCACCTTCGCCTCCCGAACGTTCGGCAGTTTCGGCCCATTCGCCAGATCTCCTACCTCCACGTTCATCTCCCGAACGTTCGGCAGTTTCCGTCCGAACAGCGATCCGCCCACCTCCGCGTTCGCTCCCCGAACGTTCGGCAGTTTCCGACTCGGTTCCTGAACCCGCGGCCTGCAACTCCGGCCTCGCCTGACGGCCGTTTCGAGCTGCCACACCGCGACGACGCCCGCGGCCGGTTCCACCTGCGGCCTGCCCGCCAATCGCCTCACTGACGCCCCGACGGCCTCTGGAGGGGCTCCTCGGACGCCGGGAAGCTGGAACCACGCTGGGGCTCAGCCTCTGTGGAGGCCTCGTTCTCCTCACCGGCCTCTGACCCTGGGAGCTACCAGATCCGGACGGCAGAGCATCACCAAGACGGTCCCTCAGCCACTCGAGACCCCTCTCCTGCACAGCAGCCCTGACTCCTTCCAGCCAATCTTCCATCGTCCTGACAACCTGCAGAGGAGACAAAAGAAAACAAAGCCACACAAGTCCTGCTACAACGAACAGGTAAGTGTAACTTTGGATTAAAAGTGCCGTTAGACCTAAAATGGCCGCTACTTATACCCCCTTAGTAACTCCTCCCCACTCCATGTCCTTAGACCAGCCCCCAACTACAGACAACTAGCTGCCTGCCTCCTGGCAATGTCAAGGCCCATTCCCCTTAGCTGCGCTGCTCCATGGGCTTCAATTATCTTCAGGCACAGAAAACATACATTTTTACAAAACCCCCAAAATACTTTTAAAAATACAAAATCCCCAGAGGTTCAGGAATTTCCCGGAAGTCCTAATTTTTACCGACCGTGCACATGGTCCTATGCCCAAAACAGTTCCAGGGAATCAAGGATAATGGTCTGTCTCTCTTTCTTGAGTACAAAGGTACATAAATCACATGAACTGAGCCTTTTAAGGTGCATTGGGTAAGGTATATTGCAGGGCCTGACGTGGTTCAGTTCGTCAAGAATACTTATACCTTACTACTCCTGGGTTTTAGACATACAGAGAGAACTATTTTCTTCCTTTTTATCTGTTTTATACTACCTTGGGCTTCGTCAACGACACCACGCTGAGAGACCTTAAAGAATTCCACTTACCCATATATCCTAGAAGGGGAGATAATACCACTCTACACTGTTTATACCAGAGCTGGCCTTAGTTCCGGTAAATGTGAGTAGGCCCTGTTTGTTATTTGCACAGTCTTAATATCTGGAATATACTGTACCATTAGATCTTTTCTTTTGTTCTTTCTACATATGCACGTTTGGACTTCGAGCCACACGTGACCCAGAACCCTATATAAGACATTTACCTCTATCAAGATTTGGCTGTTCTAATACCAGTGGTATTCGATTTCATTTTAGTTGGACTTTTTGTCGTGGACTTTTTATATTTATATTGATTTTTTCTTTTATTATTCTTTTAGTATATACTTTTTTATTTTTTCATTGGCACTACCTTCATCTTAGTTTATTCTTTGTTTCCATAACTGTGTAGGGTTTGTGAAGGACCCCTATTCCCTTAGGTGTGCTGCCTTTCAATATTATCCTTTGTGTTTTTTGTTAGTGCTGATCCTTTGTTTTGTTATACCTATACTCATCATAAAGAGGAGCCTATTTTTCTATCCTTTAGCTCACTATTCCGCCGCTGTGACTGAATGGGACAATCTAGCCCACTTACCCAGGGAGGGAGAGAGAGAGGAACAAGCTCAGCCAGGTAGGCAAGTTAAAAGTGACTTTTCTTAGATGGCTGCCTATTTGTATAGCTGGGTCCCCTAACCTCTAACCAACCAATCCCTACATAACTTCCACCTATGCCCGCTTCCTAGCCCTGTCAAGGCCCCGTTTCGACTAAGCTGTGCTTTTGTTACATGGAGCTACAATACACACTTATAATTCTTATATATCTATACCAAAACCTCTGTATTGCACCTGACGCACATAGAAACCTTGGATGTGGTAAAGGATTTTGTAATAGTGTTTCCTCACAGCCTATGGGCCTACATACTACTAACATGTAAGACAAGGATTTTTCATTTTTTTCTCTCAAGGGTTAACATAGGCACTAAACCATTATATGCAGATGTAGTGGTTATAGTGCCAAGAAGCTACAGGTTCCATTCCCCAGTTCCATAATTTAAAGTAATTAATTGAATGGCTTTAAAATATGGATGAAATGAATACTGCGAATCAAGAAGTGTTAATTACTCATTAATAATAGACAAGCAGGAGGCTGGGACATGTGTGCCTCACGGAACCCTGGTTTCGGTCAAACTGCTTTAAAACAGTTCCATTACATTCCATATATTCTATTATATATATATATATATATATATATATATATATATATATATATATATATATATATACATATATATATATATATACACATATATATATATATATACACTGACTTTCTCCACTATAAATTTATACTACACTCATACAGTTTGGCTCTTTCCCAAAACTCAGAAACATAGCTCACATTCACACCTATCTACTTGAAAAAGCCTACTGTTTGGCGAAACACGTTGTGTATTTTTACTTTGTTTTTAATTAAAGTATTTTGTGACTACCACTTACCTTGGGTTAGTACATTTACTTTATATGTTGCTGTTTTATCCTGGCTGATTTTTTTTAAACAAGATCCAGTACTTCCAAAGAAATCCCTGGTGGGGATTATTCCACCCACGCTTGGTTCATAGAGCCGTGTGGCTGCTCTGAACACTGTAAGTACGTTTCATTTTTATTCCACTGTCATTTTATATATGGAAAACACTATGGGTCCTCTCTTGTGATTTTATTTTCATAAGACCGGCACTGCAAGCATCATTAGAGGAATATCCTACACGTGGGGAGTTAAAACACCACTGTATGCTGTTTTACTCAGAGCTGGTCATAGCTCTTTAAATTGTAAGTTGGCACTCTTAGGACCTCAGTGTTGTCTGTTGTTGCAGTATTACCAAAGTTATTGCACCATTGGGTTTTTCCATCTTTTATATATTTTATATGCTGACGTCTGTCTGGGATGGTGTAAAGAATCTTGTGAAGACACCTCCAATTGTCCAGCAATATCCTACATGTGGGGAGTACTAAATACCACTGTATGCTGTTTTACCTAGAGCTGGGCTTAGCTCTTTAAATTGTAAGTTGGCACTTCTCCACGTCTGTGTTGTTCGTGATCCTTTCCGCATTACGGTTTTGCACTATTGGTCTCCCCTCTCTGCTTTTGTATTCCATATTCAACTACTGAGATCCCAAAGAAAGAACATAAGAACACTCACTCAAGGTCCACATTGTACCTATAAAGACTTTTTCATCTCCCTTTATTTTATTTAGCGCACCCTGTATTTGTTGTCTTTTGTTCTCTAAAGTTGGATGCGACCGAGGTGCTGGTCCATGCCGCTATCATCTCTTGCCTTGACTACTCTCCTTCTCTCTCAAGTCCAGTCACTTGCCAAATCCTGCTGCTTCCATCTCAAAAACATAGCATGCATCCACCCCTATATAATGCAGGATGCAACCACAGTGTTGGTCAATGCCGCTATAATCTCTTGCCTTGACTACTGCAATCCAGTTCTCTGTGGTCTGAAATGCTCCTAGCTGGTCCTGTTACAGTCTATAATGAATGTGGTGTTGTGGCTCATCTTCCTGTCTGCCCACACCACCCATGCTTTCCCCTCTGTCAGCCCTTACACAGTCCTTCCTGTAAGATTTAGGGCTCAATTTAAGATTCTGGTACTTGCTTACAAATGCCTACATAACACTGCTCCTACCTACCTATGCTCACCAATACAAAAGAATGTTCCATCCGGGCCCCTGCGCTCTGCCGAAGATCCGCATTTAACCTCTGTTCCTACTCCCACCTCTGATACCCATCTTCACAGTTTCTCTAGGACTGTACAGCTCTGTTAGATTTTCACCTAGTCTTAGTTCCTTCAAAAGATTACTAAAAACTCACTTCTTTAGGAAAGCAATAGCATATCAAATAAACTGTTAGTATCATCCGTTCTCCGCAACTTGGTAACCCACCCTGCTTCCTCTCCTGCAACTGTCATCCAATAAACGTATCCTTATTTGTAAATTATTCCAGTACCCTACTTTTTCATGTACACGAAATACAAACTACCCTTACCCTTACCTCTTGTGCCACTTTACACCACTCCCTCTCGTATGTAAGCTCACTTGAGCAGGGCCCTCAACACCCTCTGTTCCTGTGCGTTATTCCTGTGTTAGTCAACCTATTGTACAGCGCAGTGGAATTTGTTGGCGCTTAATAAATATCAATAATAATTATATCATGGGTATGAGAGAAAGTCAGCTTATGTGAAGTGATTCAGCTGTAATAAGTGTGCTTAGGAGATCTGGCCAAAGTACAAGACAAAAAAACTTGTGTTTATTTACTTTGTTTATTTACTTTGTTGTTGGTTTGGTATAGTGCATAGCCATTTTTTTTCTTCTGAAACACTGGCTGCAGTCCTAAACTTGACTTTGCTTCATTTCGGGGGATAAACAAGCCTATCACTACTGAACATTCATTCGTTTAGCACGTTTATTGACACTAAAACAAATAGGTGTAGTTCTAAGCCCCTCTAGCAATTTAGAGAACACTTTTCCATCAGTCCTGAGTTAACAAAACAAACCGTAATTTAGACAGTCTGATGAAAATTCAGCACATAAATATCATTCATTTCTTTATTGCCATTCTATTATGTTGACCCTCGCACAATACAAACTGGCTATGTTAAGGAGAAGAATTGATTTCAGAAATACGCCAATATTGCTTTTACTGACTTCTGTGGCACATTGATTTTTAGGCTTGATTAATTATAATTAGATCATTTAAATTTTACTGCTGATTATTAGCCATTTGAGTTGTCATATTTGTTTCCCTGCTGTTGGCTCACTAATGCCCTATCCAGTTTATTGCCCTTAATGCACTATGTTGATTGTGTTTTAAGTAATTGATTTTCTGCCTGAGCTGTAGCTAATTTTAGTTGCTTTGAAGCGTCAGACTGTCTTGGCAACAGGGAAAGAGAGAGCACGCTCACGGATGTGTGTGTGAAAGAAAGGAAGGAATGTGTTCCAGTCAATACAATATTTTCACATGTATACATTTCATATATATATATATATATATATATATATATATATATATATATATATATATATTTGTGCTCGGAATTTAAATACGTAATGGATAGTAACTGAGCAAAGTTGGTTGTGGTGTGCCGAAACCAACGTATGAGTGGGCCTGTAAATAAAAGAGGGCCCACCAAGGAGAATGTAATTATAACAGGGTGTAGGTGGGTGGGAACAATCAGCTGAAAGGCAGAGGTGAGTAGGGGCTGGGAGTTTAAGTAGGGGACTTACTCCTCCCACAAATTCAGGCCTCCACAAGTTCAGGCCTTTTAACTTGTGCTCGGAATTTAAATACGTAATGGATAGTAACTGAGCAAAGTTGGTTGTGGTGTGCCGAAACCAACGTATGAGTGGGCCTGTAAATAAAAGAGGGCAAAAAGATAAATTCGAGAAATACACACTTTATTGCATTTTTTACAAAACCAAGTTGCTGAAAGCTTGGCGAAGCTCTTTCTCCGGCTGTGGAATATATGCAGTATATATGGAGGATTTCCACCGCCCCAGTCTCTTGATGATATGGACCGGTGTGTTAGTGCTAGAGGCTGCTCCTATACGGAAGGAGTGCCTAGAGAATGCAATCGGGTTGTGTCCGAGCTTAGATAACAGAATTCTGATATGAACCATCAATTTTGCTGTGGTTAATGGGTGCCCTTGTAGTGTTAAGAGCGGAGAGTCCAGTAGGTGACCGTGCAGAGTTGACCGTAGGTGGTCTAGTACTTTTACCGGACACCAGGCATTATCAGTAGGGAAGAGAGGAATTATAGTAGGGTGTAGTGACCGGTTGGTTTTAGTTGTAGGGATCGAAAGTTGGTAGTGATCCTCTATTTTAGTGAGGTGTGATATTTTAAGTCTTAGCTTCGTATCTCCTTGACAAATTACGGTGAACTCTCTAGGTCTGAGAGAACCATAGAAAGCGAGATATAAAGCAGATTTGATCACCGTATTTGTGCCGATGTCGAATGGGGCTGTGTCAAGGAGATTACCATTAGATTACCTATAGATGGTCCTATCTTCAGGTCACTTAGCAGAGAGTGGAGGTGAAACCTTTGATATTCCTTTCAAAACCTTTTTGATGGGGTATGAAGACAGGAAAGGTGTGTTGTTAGGAAAAAAAGGTGAGGCTGTGGTGCTGGACCCCCGTGAGATATAGTTTAATGGTGTTGTGAGATAGTTTAAGGTGTAGGTAGAAAAAAGAGGCAAAAGCCACCATGGTTTGAATAGAGAAGTCACCTTGTAAACCGAACTCTGCTGTGAATTTATTAAATATATTAAGAGCCCTATTGTAAGTGATAGCCGTGTTTGGTGATAATGCTTGGTGAGTGAGTGCTCTAGCGTGGTTCAAGAGTGTGCTTAATCCAGGATTAGATCGTGGAACCGTGGTGTCCTGGATGGTTGTAGGTGAGCCGTTGGGAGTGCCTGAGAAAATGCCTGAAATTGAGAACGAGAGAGCGTCAGCGGCCGTGTTGTGAATACCCGGGATGTGAAAACAAACTAAGTGAAACTGGCCGGATGCTGCCAACCAGGTCAGCTTGCGAATCAGCCGCATGATGGTCAGGGAAGATGATCGCCCTTTGTTCACGATTTCGCAAGCTGCCGAGTTATCAGAGTAGCATTTGACTGCCTTGCCAGACCAGAGATGACCCCAGGTGTGTGCGGCCGCCACAATGGGATAAATTTCAAATAGTGCTGAGGTCTCTCTGAATCCTGGCAAGGCATCCGAATCAGTGGGCCAATGGCCCCTGAACCAGTGGTTCCCAAAAATGGCTGCAAAACCGGTATTGGCTGCTGCGTCTGTGTGGATGATGGGTGAAGAGGTGGAGAGAGGGGGAATAAACATGGAGATTCCATACCAGTCCTTCAAAAACTTCCCCCACATAGCTAAGTCAGCCTTGGCGTGGGGGTCCAAAGAAACTGTGCCAGAGTCCGGAACTCCGTGCAGCAGGCAAAGGAGTCTGGATATGAAAGACCTTCCCTGCAGAATGATGTGCATCGCAAAGTTCAGGGATCCGAGAAGGGACTGAAGTTATTTTCTAGTGCAAACATCATTCCGCAGGAACAAGTCATCTCCCCTCTCAAACGTGACAGTTTGTCGTGGGGGAGGCTAGCTCTGAGGTTAACCGAGTCCAGTTCTATCCCCAGAAAGGTCAATTTAGTTGTGGGGCCTATAGTTTTGGCTGTGGACAAAGGGACTCCAAGTGTGGAAAATAGTGCAGTAGTGCTTCTGATTGCTGTGGGTGAAGGTGACCCTGGCTCTATTAGTAAAAAGTCGTCGAGGTAGTGGATAACGGAGTGACACCTGGTGACGTTCAGAAGCAGCCAGCATAGTGACTCTGCGAAAATGTCGAACAGTTTGGGGCTGCTTCGAGAACCGAAAGTGAGTCGTGTAGAGAAGTAATATTTCCCTCGCCATTTAACACCGTGTAAGTGCCAGAGTGAGGGGTGCATGGGTAGTAATTTAAACGCGTTTGTGATGTCCGTTTTGCTAAGCCAGGGTCGATTACCAGATGATATGATGGACTGTATGGCGTCGTCGATGGTTACGTACTGAAGTGAGAATTCGTCTGCTGGAATGAGTGCGTTTATGCTTGGAACAAAAGAGGAGTGCGGTGCCGATAAATCAATAATTAGACGTTTTTTTTTTTTTGGGGAATATTTGTGAATAGCAATACCAATGGGGGAGAATGGTGAAGAGGTGAAGGGGCCGATCATGAAACCGTTGGTGATTTCAGAGGCAATGAGAGTGTCTATGGAGACTGGGTCTAAACGTGCTGACTGGAGATTAGGGCATTCTAGTGTACCTGGGGGAATGGCTACAATACCCGTGAGAAACCCTTTAGTGAACCCTGTGGTGAGATAACCCACCAGATGATTAAGCCTGGGATCCCTTGTCTTGAGCACCACAGAGATATCACCGTAATTGAATGCCTTGTTCTCAAGTACATCCTGTGAGGCTATGAGCAAGGACACCAGACACACATCCTTCCCGTCTAGGATATCTTTCCTGATAGAGTCAGGGACGGAGTGTGCTGGTGACTCAAATGGTGTAATGGCTGTGGGGCATGTTGGTATAGTAGGTACAGCCTTGAAAGCGACTGGGACTACCGTGGTAGTACCTGGGGAGGAGATGGCGCTTTCCACCTTAGATAGCCTGCTATTGAGGGTCTGTAGATTGGCCAAGATCTCTGCCAGGGTATCCTGGGTGGCCGTGCTGTTGCTTGGTGGTTGTCCTTGAGAGCTAGTCCCTGGCCTGGGCTCGGGGGCTTGGTGAGTAAGTAGCCTATAAAGTTCAGCCTTCCTAGCTGTGGCTGGAATGGGGATTCCCCTGAGCCTAAGCTCGGCCGTAATTTTGGGAATAGTCCATGCTCTCAAGGACGTGGGGGTTGAAAGAGTGAGTGATTCGCCTGGGGACCCGGGTCTGGTAGGCCTGAATGGAGTTTCTTCTGTCAATTCTTTGGTTGGAATAGGTTCTTGGGACATTCTAAAAGGAATGATTATGTGAAAGATATATTAGAAGGGGCATAAGGTAAGTAGGCGGGGTATGTGGGGTGGTGTATATGGAAGAACTGGACTGTAATGCTAGATGCCAAAGCGAAAAACTTAACTGTTGAATGTTTGGATAGGTGAGGCCCTGCTAATGCCAAGTGGCGGTGAGAGGCTCTACCTATGATTTGGCTTATGACGTAGTTGCCACAGACGTGGTGGCGGGATGTTGGCCTCTCGGTGACAGTAGAGAGAAATCAAAACGTGTGGCCGTGACAGGTGAGGCCCTGACTAGCGCCCTGTAGTAGGGCATGCGAGGCTTGTAACTATGATTTGGGCGTGGGGCCGTACCTCCGTGTTGAGGTGGGGGGGGGGGGAGGTGGAAGGCCTCGCTGGGATGGGTTTTCTGATAGGGTGCGCTAAGGCATTAGCCTAGACCCTGTAGCCAGTTCGATTGTATATTTAAGGATAAGGTGAGAGGACTGGAATGTTGTGTAGATACTAACCTTGACTTCTTGCGAATGGTATCTGGAACCTTCTGGTGGTAATAAGTGTGGTAAGTCTCGTCTTATGCTGTCCTTGAGGAAGAGTCCTGAGGCTTTAAGACAGATGTTGACGTATTTATGCGTATCGTGGTGGCGTATGATTTGAATTGGGAGTAGGTTGTTTGTTAGGGGCGCAACGTGAGATCCTGCATTGAGGGATCTGGAAGGTTTAAGTGTGTGACTGGGCTGAAATAGATATTTGTGAGAAGGCTGGATGAGGCCTTGGGGTGACGATTGGACGTATTTGGGTATAGACGTAAGTACCTGAAGGTATGGCTGAGTACCGGGTCAGGTTTTGGTGTTTACCGGAGCCTGATGGCTGTATGACCGTATGTCTGAGTAGAAATAATAGTAAAGAATTAACGTACCGTGGGCGTAAGCCTGTGGAAAAGTAGTAATGAACTTGAGACCGTGATAGGTTTTATATGAGGTGTAGTAACAAACGAGTTGTGAACTATACCTTGGTTTGACATAAAGAAATTACGTTATGTGAAACGGTTTAACTGTGTAGAACCGGGGGAAGCCTAGAATAATACTGGAGCTAAGGGTTAACCGAAGAAAAATTCCATAGTTAACGACAGGTGTGGAGGTAAGTAATAAAACCCAATATGTAAACATTTTAGGCCTATGGCTTTATAATGCAAAGTGATAAAATACAATACCTGTTCCTGTAATAAAAGACCTTGAAATAAACAACTTTAACGCAGAAAAAGCGATAAACCGATGCAGTTTGTAAAGCCAAAAATATGTGACAGCGTGTTTATATGGAAAATGAATAGTACAGACGTTTATGTGCCGGATATTGTGTTTATAAACAGTATTTATTAGTATATGTGACAAAATGAAGTGTTTAATAGGTAAATATTTGTTGTGTCAAGGTCAGAGAGTCTTTCTATGTTAGTAATAGATTGGAGCGCTCTCTATTCCCAGCATGATGGGGTTAATTGGTGGGAGTCACCCCTTGAATGTTATATACCAGGTGAATGTAATTAACCAGCACTAGGGTTTTAAAAGGTTAGCCTCTGAAGACAGAGAATCTAACAGCTGGGAGAGAGGAGGCAGTTAAGCCTGAGACAAAGGTACTGTGTGAAACCTGCTTAAAGTGCTGTATTTCATTTTGTTTAAAACTGGGAACTAGATTAGCTGGCCAGTTGGATAGTTAGTAATACTGTTTAGTAAGTCTCCAAGTTGGAGTAGGATTTATTTTCTTTTTGTTTTATTTTGTGGGAGAGCACAACCTTGTATATATTGTGGAAAGTGACAATAAACTGCAGTACTATTTTATCCTGACTGTTGCATTTGAAGTTTGTGAAGAGCCTGGCCATCCTGCCACAGTGTATAGAAACCGTACGTTTATGATAGACGTGGATATTTTAAAAAGTAGTAAAACAAATTAACTGGTTAACAGAGAAAATCACAAGGCAGATTTTTAAACAAGCTAATTATATCCCCAAACTGACAAAAAAAGGTATCAGTAGCAATATGACCGAACAGGGAATATACGTAAAGAAAAGTAGAATTCGTGAAATAGAACTTAGTGCATACTGTAGCCTATAGTAAGAACTAGCCGAATATGGATTTAGAGCAAGGTGTTTGTGTTTTAATCGTACGAAATAGATTGGTCCTGGGTGACCAAACGGAAATAAGAGAATGCCCGTAATAATATTACTGTGTATATAAATAATAATAGATTAGGTAGTTTCCGTACGAATATGTAAAAGCAGTGATAAAGTGCCGAGCGTTCGTCTGTTTTGGCGTGAACACTGAAATCGGTTAAAAAAGCGTGTATTTGTACAAATATGATAGAGGGAGCCTACCCCTACGTTTTTAGGCCCGAACGGCGGGAAATAGCGGGGCGCTATTTCCTACGCCTAACTTACGTGAACGTGCCGGTCTCGTGACCAGAAACCGGGTACCTTGACCGGGAACCGAGTGGAAGGCCTCAAACGGACAGAGGACTGGTCAGGACGTCTGACTGCTGGAAACAGGAAAAAATTCTGGAGGGAAGCTGGACAGGAAGTGCTGGTTGCTATGGGGACAAAACAATCAGCTGAAAGGCAGAGGTGAGTAGGGGCTGGGAGTTTAAGTAGGGGACTTACTCCTCCCACAAATTCAGGCCTCCACAAGTTCAGGCCTTTTAACATATATATATTTCATGGCAAACATTATGTTTTGCAGCAATTTAAGCTACAGTAGCTCTTCTTTGAGATAGGAGCCGGCGGGATAGCGCACTCTCTCTACGTGCATCAGTGAGTCTTGGGCGCTCATGACTATAATGCCGGTTCACCAGTTGTCCTTCCTTGCACGACATTGGGAAGGTACTAATAGTGATTACTTGGAACAAGACTTGGAGATGCTCTGACCCAGTCGTCTAGCCATCACTATTTGAGCCTTGTCAAAGTCACTCAGATCTTTTCGCTTGTCCATTTTTCCTGCTTCCAACACATGAAGTTCCAGAACTGACTGTTCAATTAATAAACAATATATCCCACCCCTTGACAGGTGTCATAGTAACAATATAATCAATGTTATATACTTCACCTGCCAGTGGTTTAAATGTCAGTGAATATTTACATATATGCTATGTACATATATATATATATATATACACTGACTTTCTCCACTATAAATTTATACTACGCTCATACAGTTTGTCTCTTTCCCAAAACGTAAAAACATAGCTCACATTCACCCCTATCTAACGCCGGATGCAACCACGGTGTTGGTCAATGCCGCTATCATCTCCTGCCTTGACTACTGCAATCCACTTCTCTGTGGTCTTAAATGCTCCCAGCTGGCCCTGTTACAGTCTATAACGAATGTGGTGTTGTGGCTCATCTTCCTGTCTGCCCACACCCCCCATGCCTTCCCCTCTGTCAGCCTTTATACAGTCCTTCCTGTTAGATTTAGGGCTCAATTTAAGATAAATAAACAAAATTATAATAACATTGTTCCATCTGTTTCTAGTATCTGGTCACACTGGTCTAGCCTCATGATATTCCATGCATGTTCCACACCCACCATATTCAGAACTTTCTTCCAAGAGCAAAGCCTCAGGGACGTATTATAAAGCATGCAGGAAACTTTGCAGTGGCTAACTTGTGTCCAGATGCATGAAGTAAACAGGGGTCATTTAGTTTTAGATTGTCTGCTAATCTATATATTATTACAATTACAAATACAGTTATTTACGTAGTGCCAACACATTCACACACACATAAGTCATGCCGAGGTAAGCACTGAAGAAGTCCGTGCTAAACGGACGAAATACGGAGGGACTTTTCATATGTTTTATTTATTTATTTTGATTTATTTTAGTATTTATTTGACTGTGTTTCCAGTTTTAGTGTTCTTATCCACACACCACCAGGTTCATATCTGGGACACCTACATAACTGCTGCACCTCAGACATTGTATCCAGGACCATACCACTGGCATTGAGATAAGGTTTTTTATATTTCAGTCTTGTAAGTGCAATATTATATTTAAGGTGTTTGTTTCAACTTGACGTTCCGCACTATGGTTGTATTTCTTTTTATATTCAAAAATTCACCATGGAAGTTTGACGTTCCCTGCTGTTGTAACTCTGGATTGCTGAAATGCTGTTTCTTTTCATTGTCATTGTGAGTGCTTTCAATACCACAAATTGTTATACACTTTGTACTTTATTAGCTTATGTATATATATATTTTTTTTATCACATGGTCTATAGAACCTGTTTTATATTTTAATTGAAGATTTGGGAGGAATCTTGTTTTACTTTAGGGGTGTATATTTTTGTCACTTGAGGTGGGGTGGAACATATCTGTGGTGGGATGTTTTTTCTGGGATGGGACATATCTGCTGATTAGTGAGGAGATATCAGCAGGGGCATGGTTGTGGAGCACTCGACAACTTTGTACCGAGCCCTAAACAAAACAGGAAGCCAGTGTAAAGACTAACAGAGGGGTGAGAGTTGCATGGCATAAGGTATATGAGTCTGGCAGAGGCATTCATTAGAGACTGTAGACGTCCTGGGCACTTTTCAGGCCAACAAGCAGAGGGTTACAATAATCAAGGAAAAACACTGTGTGCATGGACAAGTGTCTTAGTTGCGTCCTGAGTATGAGAGGGGCTAATGCCAGAAATGTTTTTTAAGGTGAAAGTAACAGGATTTGGTGATAGATTTTATGTAAGTGATAAAGGAAAGGTCCGTGTTAAAGAACACACAAAGGCAACATGCCTGCAGGATTCAGATTATGATAGCTCAGTTTAGTATTATGGAAATAGACAAATATGTAGTCTTATATGGGGGAAAGTTTAGTCTTAAAGAGGTAGAGTTTAGAACATTTTGAAGTCATCTAGTCAGAAACCAAAGATAGGTAGTCATTGAGACGGTCCAGCATACAAGGAGTAAGATTAGATTCAGGAGAAGTAGATCTGAATATCAACATTGTACATGTGATATTGAAAGTCAAAGAACGATATTAGGCCACCCAGGGAGCCTGAGTAAATTCAGAAGACATCATATCCCAGTAAAGAACCTTGAAAAGCACCCACCAAGGGAGGCAAAAAAGGGGAAGAGGAACCAGGCCAAGGTTGTAAATGGTTAAGAGGAGAAGCATGTGGTCAACAGTGTTGAAGGATCAAGAAGCAGTGAATAATAGGATTTAACTTAGTTAGTGATTTAACCATTACTCAGTCATTAGTCCCCTTGGTCAGGGCAGTCTCTGTGGAATTTTGGAAGAGCAAGCTGAACTGTAGCATGTCGAGTAAGGAATTGGAACACAGACAGTCCATAAGTTGAGTATGAACAAGTCTTTTAAGTAACTCGGAGACAAAGGGAAGGAGAGATAGGATGATTGCTATGCAAAGCAGGGTTTGTTAGTATTACATTATTCAAATTCGAAAATAAATCTTCAAACATAACAAGCCAATGAATAACAGAAAAACTGCTAAATGTCTATTATAAAAAGACTATAATAATATTGTAATTTTGCAAATCCCCAGTGTGACGAAATGCCTTTTGTCACTGGGTTTATTGGTGACAAGCTGCCCTTTACCCCTGGCTGTTGGAGGAGCCTGATTGCCAGCCTCTTACCTGTTGACTATGGTCCCTGGGAGATTTGGCCCTTCAGGTGCAACATTTGGGCATATTGGATTTGTATGGTGCTGCTGCTGGCCCTTTAAAAAACATCCGTGGACATATTATGACTTTTAGGAACAATGTCCCTTTAAGACTGTGTAGCAGATTGCATTCAGGCTGTCTTCAATATTATGTATGCTATTATGTGTTAGGTAAATTGTAAATGTGTAGGTTCTATGTGATAAATGTAACAGTATGTATTTTTACGTCTTTTATTGTCCTTTGTCTGCCATGTGGCTAATGGAGTTTTACCTCTGTCCTTGGAGATAATTGGATTACTTCCCAATTATCTCCAGGATAGAGGCTCTGTGGAACTGTTTTGGGAAGAAAAGCCTTGCTTCATTTGGTAACAAAGGACTTTCTCTTAACTTTTGAACCACTGGTCTGATTCGCACCATTTTTTAATATGTTGTTCCCCTGAATGGATTGATTGTGAATATGTATTTATAGAGATTGGATGTATGGTTTTAGAGTTATGAAAGTTGGGTAAAAAGTATGTTTTAACTGTATGTATAACTGAGTTTCCTCTCAGGATAAGGGGAGGGGATATGTGGGATGTAACTGTGATATGATTGGTTGTTTTATCCCTCCCTGTGGGCGGTCCTGTATTTGCAACAACTGTAATAAAAGCCAGACTGGGTGTGCTAGCACCTCAGATCATCTTGTACCTTCATGAAGTTTCGGCTCATGTTTGGGGGATTGGAGAACTACACTCTGGGGATTGCTATAATCACTATACTCCCCAGGGTATAATCGCTGAGCTCTGCTAAGAGCTTGTTCCTGTTCCTGCTCTCTGGAATTCGGAGAGGTCCACCTACTGGAAGCTGGACCCTGGTCTTGGGTCCAGAGTGGGTGGAGTCGGCGAGACCCCAACCAAGCTGCGGCGGTTTGTGGGGTCTGCAGTGGTTATGGTGTCAGGCAGAGTGCTTGGAGACCTCGGAAAGCACTAGGAGCATCCGTCAGCGGAGGGTACCCGGTCGGGGTGCCAGCGGTTCCATTACACCCAGTTATCACCAGTATGCTGGTTTGAAAATTTGAGTCTGTAGCAGCAAAAGCATATTAGACCTCAAAGGCAGTGGCATAGCGTGGGGGGCAGAGGGGCTGTTGCCCTGAGTGCAAAATTAAAAAAAAAAAGTAGTAATAATAAATTAAAATATTGCACACTCTCCTTCTCGCCCATTGCCATGTAATATTTGACAATATTTTTCTTGCTTATTAAGACCATACTGTTTTTGTGTTCTACTTATCGGTGAATTACATAATACCCATTAATAGCGTGATTTCCCGTTTGATAATACTGCCAGTATATTCAAACCGGAAATCACATAATTGATAGGTATTATATAAATGTCTATTAATAACGGTACACTGGTAATGGGCGCCTAGATAACCTCGTTCCTCCTTCTGTAACCACCTCGTCTCTATGATGTGTGTGACACTGATAGTTGCGTTGCGTAATTTTTTTAAATCCACCTCACGCCTAAAGTAATAACTTTACTTTAGGCTATAAGTGAACTTTTAAAATTACGCATCGCAACTATCAGTGTCACACACATCATAGAGACGAGGTGGTTACAGAATGAGGAACGAGGTTATCTATGTGCTCATCAAATGACTCTTGGAATGCTAACGGTCCATGGGTTAGGGGGTGAATATGTGCCTTGCCCTGTGTGCTGGCAAACCACGCTATGCCACTGCCCCATCAGGAACAACAAGAAAATAGCCTTAGCCAAAAATCAGTAAACTTCACATATCATTTGTTTTAGACAAAAAAAATAAAAATAATGGGCATTAGAGGAAATGGGGAGAGGAGTTACATTGGTAGAAATAAAACCATTACTACTTTGAGGAATGGTTAACTGTGCTGACAACTTGCAGCATTCCAATGGGCAAATATTTATACTTGTGTATTTGCTGATATATATTTAACAGTATAAATGTAAAAGCAATGTACATTAATGTATTTAAATGTAAACTAATGCCCTACCATGAACGGGAGGAATATATATTTTCTGTGCTACTGGCCAGCATCTGTAAATCTTCAGTCTGTGGGAGACTTAATGTTTCATTTCAAAACTCAGATCATCACTGATTGTAAAGTAAACACTAACGTCCTGGACAACAGGTCAAAGAGAAGCTAGCAACTTATTTCAACAGTTGCGTCATTGATAGAAATAGTTAAAATAATCAGCAGTGACTTTCAGTTGTGATTGTTCTAAGAGGCTGATGGTGACTAATAGTCTTTCACTCCTCGTCGTTACATGTTGTGGGCAAGCGAGGCCTGGCATGGAGGGCATTGCCCCTGGTACATAGGTTTGTAGGCTGCTGCCTCACAGCACAGCACAGCACTAAATATATGTCCATTTATTAATATTATTCCCCTTATTGCTGTATTAGTATAAAACATTTAATATAAAAAATAGGAAGTAGAGTGTAATGTGACCAATATATTGGTGTGGCCTCAAATTATGCTTCTTGTTTGACGTTGCCCTCCCAGATCCAATGTAGTCAGCCCACGGGTGGTTGTGGGTATAGTTTAAGTTGGTAGGATGCTCTGTCTAAGTTATATAGATTTTCTCAATAATTTTATCCTATTTACATATATGCGTTAGTTTTGATCTTGTTTAAATTTTGGTCATACTTTCTACTTGCCAAATGATTCTACAGCAGAGGTGCACATAAGGTAGATTCCCAGATGTTTTAAAAATACAACTCCCACGATGCTTTGTCATTCTGCAGGTATGCAAATCATCATGGGCTTTGTAGTTTTAGTAGGGTTTTAATATTTTTATTTTGTGTTTAACCAATAAAAAAGCAGCAACACATATAGTATAAAAAAATCTGAAGAATTTATTTGAGACAATGGTAAAATGAAAGCCAACCAATGCTCTCAACAGAGTCATATTATTATCATCACTCTCAAGAAAAACGGAACAGACTTGCCCCGTTCCCCCCCCTCTGGACCGGTGGGGGATATCCCGGTCCATTTCTTAGGCTGCACAAACTCACTGGCGGGATACTGAATCAGCTACAGAGGCTCCCAGGGACTCCCGTAAAATGGTAGACGCCACATGTGATCCCGATGCCTCAGGGGGCAAGCAGGACTGGGAGGCCAGGCTGGACAAAATTTTCAGCGAATTCTGGAGTAAGCTCGAGGAAAGACTACATAAACAAGCCCAGACACAACCATCTGCCTACTCACCTCACAAGCGGATACCTACCCTGCAGCACAAGTCCACAGCAGCAGGAACAATGCAGGCCCCAACATGGCGGCGGCGCAAGACGCACAGGAACAAAACAGCAAGCAGGAGGGTGCCGTTACGATCCGGCACAAGAAACAACCAGAACCTGGTCCGAGAGGTTACTATCGGCAGTTACCCAAAGAGGTGCCGACTGAGAAACCGGCCACACAAGCGGCAACGAAGTGCCCGCTCCCTACCTAGCATTCACCTCCACTTCAAGCCACCACGACTCCGGATGGGTGCTGACACAATCTACCCTTCTGGGAAGCACCGACCCCCCCACTACGCAATGCTCGTCCTTCAAGGCCTACCACATGCAGGAAGACGGTCCCTAGACCCTGTTACCCAGGCTGTGTACAGCTGGACCCACGGAAACACAAAGCTGGCACTCATCGACGCTCACAGCTGGGAGGGCGCCCCGGCACGAATTGGTGGACTCTCACATAAATGTGTCCCTGTTCCTCCATCCACTGGCATCGGCTGAACGGCTCCGTGACAGTATCATCAAGTCTCTGCAGCTACGATGCCAGTACTCGAAATGCGGTACTCCATGTTATGCGATTGACTGTGATACTCTGGGCCTCTAGTGACACTATATCTCGTTTATATTTAGCATGTTAGTCTTCAATGGCAGGTAGCCAAATCCTGGCAAGGTTGCCACCACCCCTGATTTACCCTGGCTAATTTTGTAATTGTGCCCTAGTTAACCCGCCACAGTTAAGCAGTTACCATCCGGTAGTTATAGTTAACTGTTGAATCTATCTGCAATTCTATTCCACAGCACTCTGACTTCTCTCTATACATGACATGATAGAATTGTGTCCTTATCCTTTGATTGTTTTACCTAGCCTGACTTCTCTTGTTTTTTTTTTTAAAAAAATGTGCTGATAATGATTGCCATATTACTGAAAATCCTGTTTTATTCCATCGGCTTGTACTTGCTGTTGTGGCAATATAAGCGTGTTTTGTTATTCTAAGCACAATAAAAATAAAGAATTAAAAAAAAAAAAGAAAAACGGAACAAAAAAGATTTAGTGGCTGATTGATAATGCAAAATAATGATGTTGCCCCTTGCAATTTTCATAATGCCAAAGTGTCCCAGTCACCTGTAATACTCATTACGTGTATCAGTTTAAAACAACTTTCGAACCAGATTAATATATTTTTCATGTAAGCTAGCTACAGATTTAGCTCTAATTACTACTTGAAGATATGGTGGTTTTTCAATGTGATGATGGTAATCCTGTAATTTATGTTTTTTTAAACCATATAAAATAAAAGAATGCCTGCATTCACTGGTTTGATGCTCTGAAAGGCAATGTTACCAATGTTGATAAAATGACTACCATTAAGTTGAGAAAAAGAAAAATCTTCGTAACATAATCGTCTAGACCCCCGGACTACCGCAAAACCAGCATAAGCTTAATGTACCCTTCTTACCTAATTAGTTCTATATTATTTATACTCAATGATGATTGTGAATGTCTACTTGGCTAAACAAAGTCCATGCAAGGAATATATATTTATGAAATGTATATTAACCATTAATAACTGATAATGGTCCATAATGTCATAACAATGTATTCTTTAATGATAGTCCAAAATGAAACACTCCACATAATTAATGACTACAAGGCTGCATGGATATCTCAAAGCTAAATAACAGAACATTATATGCTTTAGGGTCCAGATTGTGGTAATGCAGTGTAATTTGGGGCCATAAGGGAAAAAAAAAAAAAAAAAAAAAAAAACAACAGCTAAGAACAATTAAGAAAAGTGCTAAATGCCGAATTACAGAAAATGATGATATAGCCATTTAAAAAACAACATAGAGAAGAATAGGACACAGGGCTACCAACAGGGCACATAGCTGGTATTCCATAAAGGGGAACAGCTTTTTAAAAAGACTTTGGGTGGGCCCCTATTAAAGGGCTGCTCTTTTCCCCCAATTTGCATGCTTGAATTGGCGCACTGTTAAGAGCGCTTTGCTGAGTTTCTCTGATGTCCCCACAGCATTTAGGGTGACTGGTCAGCTGAAACAGGATTTCAAATTAGTATGGAATCCCAAGGTTTCAGACAAAAGCAAACAGTATATTTGTGATTTTTTTTCCATTTGTTAATGAATCCTATACATACAATATATCTGTTTGCTTTCTTTCTTTGTCTTTATTTTTTCTTTTCTAGTAACTCAGTGTGATGGTTTTAACAGCAATTACATTTATGGTTCCAGGAAAAAAACAATAATCTAGAACAGTTTTACTAGCCTGTATGTATTTTTTCATTTTATTTTTATTTTGTCTGTTTGTTTTGTTGTGGGTTTTTGTTTGTGAAAAGGGGATTAGAAGTTATCTCTCAAAATATATTTCCCATGTATAACTTTTTAATTAATGGGAACTTGATTCTAAAATAAAGAATGCACACAGATCCATGGATTGCTATATAAAAAGATCCAGATGGATTTCTGAGATTAAAAGCCGACACAGGTGCAAACGGAGCCGTAGAGGCTATGGATTAGATCACTTCCTGCCAAATGTGTGCAGCATATTTCATTATGGTACTAAACTGCTATATGAAACATTTATTGATTTCTATATAACTAAAATAATATAGAAATATACAGCTATTTTAATATAATTTAAGATAAAAATGCTTTTTTAAAAAAAAAAGTTTTTTATTCTTTATTTTTGTTGTGCATATATATATCGCAGGCAGGTAGGAGGTGCCCCAAGAGCAGTCCTCCGACTTTTCCCACGCTCAACATGCGGGGCATAAGAAAAACAAGCACATTTTATAATAATAACAAGTAGAAACAGTCGCTTGTGTAGGTAGCTATATGGTTAATTTAGGCTAGATCTATGCTTTTGATATCTAAACAATGTTGGTTTACAATGTATATTGCGATTATTGGTAAATGTAGATCGCTATAGCAAGAGTTGCGGGTGCAAGAGGTTAATATACATGACTGACCTAGGTTAGTAACATGCACAGTACTTTGCTAGTGTATCTATCTTATGAGGCAAGTGCTTATTAGTATATGCATGGTAGGTAGGCTAAACTGTGGGTCTAGTCGTATAAACTAAGGAGTGATGAGATGCCTAGGGTTGCAGTTTGCAAAACATATATAAATAAAAGTAAAGGTTACTGGCAAATTGCACAGCGCGTAAGAGTTAATAGAGGGGGAGATCACCGGATTATCAGTGTTCAGTGTCCGGTGCAGCCGGCGGCCACCCGCCTCAAGTATTCAGTCCAGTGCTTGCTTTAGCCAATACCCAGTTTCGGTGTGGTCTGATTGCTAGCTGATGGCTTCTCCAGGGTTGTGGGACGGTGGGGGCAGCACTCTCCCTCCTTTCGGCTCCGGGATGGTTCGAAGGTTCCCCCTTCTGTGAGTTGTGGAAGGGTCCTCCGCCTGGGGTTCCCTCCTGCAACTGACGCCACCACATCCCGGTCAGTGTCGCGGTCGGTACCATGATTTCTCCTGTGCAGGAGCGTGTCACGCTGGGCATGGGTTGCTGGGGCCGCTGAAGGGCAAGTAGGTCGGGTGCTCCGGCGGTTCTCGCTCTGGTGCTTGGGGGCATTGACTCTGGTGTCCAAGCAGCCTTGCACTGTTTCCCGCTGTGTTGGCCTTTGGCTCCGGTTCTGTCGGGGGGCCGTTCTGGCTCGAGGGGGATTTACTCCCAGGTGGCGTCGGATTGCCGGGCGGATCCATCCCACTACCGCTCTCATCACCTGCTTGAAGGTCAGTCTCCAGGTGTTTAGCTGTGTCCAGAGGCTGGTTCGGAGCCGGTCCTAGAACTCCCATGTACGCTTAGGAGGCTCAGTACGTGGGCGCTTTGTTGTAGGCTGCATCTGTGCCGCCATCTTGCTTGGGCCTCGCCCTCCACATTTTGCTTTAGACATTGTCGCTTGGTCAGGCAATTTTGTGGGGGTAGTTGCCCCCAGCGAGGACCGGGATATCCCCCGCCGGTCCAGAGGGGGGGGGGGTAGCAGGGCTGTGTGGGGGTCTCACTTGTGAGCGTGTCCTGTGCCGGGTGATCGGCCGACTCCCTCGGACCTCAGGCTTTGCTCTGATGTAGGCCGCATGGTCGGCACAGGTTTTTCTGCGTCGAATTGGAACCGGACCGGTACCATTCTTTGTCTCATGGTGTCCTGGGTCGGTCCCCGGGCACCGTTTGTTACCATCGTTAGTAGGTCGCTCTGTAGTAGCCCGATTATGCTCTTTATTACAGGAGCTCTTAGATTGTGCGACAGGCCATCTTGGCTGTCAGGCCCCGCCCCCGATAAAAATGCTTTTAACCACCAGATAACGTGGGGGGACCAAGTGGGCAAGTTGCTCCTCAACTTAACTGAACATGGGCTTATCTGGCACACCTTTTGTGCAAGCCTATGTCAGCTGCTCTAGAGACTATGTACCTGTGTTCTCAGTAACACTTACTTCTATTTTGCCAAACCTGCCTTTTCTATCTTATTATTATTGTGTTGCGTTTTTAAAGAGTACATTTCCTCTTATGTTTTATTTATTTAGGACTACAAATAGTGTTGGCAATTCAATAAGTCATACAGTATTTTGAATTAGGTCTTAATTTGTGACCGTTTTATTTTATGCTTTGTACTAATCTTTTTGTTACTGTTTCTGTGTTTGTGCTCTTTCCTTCAAGAGCCTTGGTGCATGTCTTCTAAGTTTACTAATTTCCCAATAAAGCGTGAAGTCCTATTGTGGCTACCAGCTAAGTGTGGTGACAACGAATAACGTAAAGACTATATCTTTCCAAATATGAAGAATTCCCGGCAGATTAGAACCTATTCACTTCCCCATTGAAAACACAGCCTATGACATTGACTTTGTATATATTGTGCTGCATTGACTTTGGACACAGTAGCTAGTGTCCTTGTACGTAATGTCAATAAATTATCACATAATGTATACTACTAAAGCATGTAATGTACACAGAATATGTCCTTGTTTTCTTACAAGGGAAGCCCAAGCACAGAGGTCAACGCAAGGGGTCACTCAGCAATTGTAGTCCTGAAGGAACACATTGTCTGTGAGCCGTTATCTTGGTTCTCAGATCACAAACACTAGCAAAGTTCTCAGCTACTTCACTGAGAAAAGTCCCCTTTCATCTGGGCCATGTTGTAAACATCAGGCTACAGAATCCCAGGCTCGGAAATGACTAATGCCCAGAGCTGCTTTGTGCATGTAAAGGTTGCCATTCACTCAGCCAACACCACAACTTTGCTTTGTTTATAGCATTTCCTTTTTTCATTCCGATGTGTAAATTGTTATGGAATTATCTAATAAGCTTCTGTGTTCAGATTATTCCATTGTGTGGATATCTGGCAGTATTTATGTACGGGCAGTGAATGTATATGTGTTAGAAAAGGATGATGTAATGGATATAAATAGTTATCTATTCGTAAGGCAATAAATGAGCAGAACCCACAATGCTGAAATGTAGTTACATATTTTGGAACAAAATAATTAAGACATCCTTTTTGCGAGAGCCAATAAATCATGAGCTTCAGGGAAGTATGTACTTTCTTAGCAGGTACTTGAGTGGCTTTAAGAGCTTTTCATAGAGTTTAATAGTGTTTTCATACAGTTTGACCTTTGGGAGATATTTTACTTTGAGAGCTTGATTAATAATTACCTGTAAAGATGTTTTGTGTTTAAAAAGTTTTACAGAAAAGAATTCATCATCTGCCTAGGTCTAGGAGCTACCAGCTCTCTGTCTGAAATGGTAGACACGGGGAACGGTGTCGGGCAGACTCCAGGTAACAATCAAGCTGTTCTAAAACAGTTTGACTACTTACAATGGGGGATGCCAATGCACTTCTAGCACAATAACCACCACATCATAATGTAAAGGTTATGGTGCTTGGAGTATTACTTTAACTTTTCTGTTCTATTTTCCTTATTGTATCCAGGACTTTTCCTCCAATTCTACCGCTTATTCTACTGACTTTAGTTTGACTCCTCTTCTCTGGTTTCTCTTTTTCTGCAACTCCCTAGAATGATTTTCCTTAACAACAACTGTGTCCACTAGAATAAGATCTTGCACAGGAAGGTAGAATCCATTTAAATCATTAGGCTCAGGATGGGACAATATGTTTAATAGAACTCATAAGAGGGACTCTTATTGTAAAACGCTGCGGAATAAGTTGGCGCTACAGAAATAATAACCAATTATAATAATAATTGCCGTATAAAGGTAAAGTGAGTATTTTAATGCAATACTACCTAATGGGCACACATACAAATTTTATCTAAATATTCAAGATCTGCAGAAAGTACTGTCAAGGACCTTATGTGACTCGGTGACTTAAAGGTTATCTGAAGTAATTCAGTAACACTTTTAGCAAATGATTTACTGCCTAGAGTGGTTATGTTGGCTGATATTCTAACAAAATAAATAGTCACACTATTGGCGAAACAGAATATAGAGTTAGTATGAGCATTGTATAATATATTTAATCTAATTATGTAATTAAATGAACCCAATGAATTTCTATGACTGTGGAGACCTGACTATCATTGTAACATAATACCATGCTTAAATGAATGTGCCCAATACTGTTACTTGTATAACAGGGCAAAGGATCTTTCCTGCCAGGACAGACATCTACAAGAAAGTGCATGATACATTTTATATTATGGTGGAGTTTTGTTGAGTAATATAATGTGCCTTATATTATGCCTCAAAAAGCAGCTTCCTGCCAATGAAACTGAGGAGGCTCAAAAATAGAAGAGGAGGGAATAAGGGTGCAAACGATACATTGTTTTTTCTCATCTAATGTCTCAATACTGGAGAATTGCATCACCATGACTGTTATGGTATTTGACGATATGCTATCAACTTTCTCAATGTAATCAAGGAATTTCACTCTTATTGATAACACACCTGCTTATCAATGAACAGAAATCGGTTTAGGTTTAATAAGAGGAGTTCAGCTGCAGCATTACAGCCCCAATGACTTTCTAGGGAGCATTACTTTCAAGACAATGAATAGACTCTAACGGACAATATATACCTTTTCTCTTCCTCATATTGAGCTTTTAGAAAATTTAACCAAATGAAGATGAAGTGAAAAGTGGGTAATATGCTCATTTGGGGTACAAGAATAGAGAAACATTTATTTCCCAATAGGTATAGTTAATATCTGTTTCTAATTATTCTTATTAACATATATCAATTTTCCTCTTGCCCCTACTATATAACGTTGAAAGATAGATACATTCATTTTTTCCTTTCTGTTAATTGAGTTTTTATCCACTTCGCTGGGTTACACTGTTGGTTCAAGAGTAATTAACCTATAAAGGGGTTAACATGACCTGTGCTGTCATGGGCTAGCTAGTATGACCCTCCCAATATGAAGATGACAGTCTATTATCCGAGGTTGAAGTTAGAAAGATCTGTAGTGTCATTCCTCCAGTCAGCAGAGCAGCTAAGCCTTTAGACTAAACAGGAGTCACAAAAAAGCAGTTTGCACAAGTATGTCTGAACTCATTAAGCGTCAAAGGGAACAATGTGGAGGCTTTGGCAATCAGGGTAATTTCAAGGTTGTTTGGTCATTAATCATTCTTTGACAATCCGAAGGGCCCAGTCACTCTTTAAAAGCTCAGCTGTCTGAGAGAAAAGTAACCAGAGACCAGAGTTAAAGTTACAGCCCCATCAGATGACCGCCTTTGATATAAGCCTCATGCTCAGGTTCATATACAAAGTTCTTTGCATAGGCAACACCCGGCGAGCGTTGCTGGCATCCATTTTATCCTGAGATGGGCATGTTGTGTATCTGTCAACAGCTTGTAATGGTGACTGAAAGTTTGTGAAACCTTCAGAATTATCTGCATATTCGTCATCTTCATTGAATTCTTACTAATGAGTAAAGAATATGTAATAAATCAAAGAACACACAACTAATTTCACATTGTCAGTTTTATTGCTCCAGTATTCTGTGTCTATTTTCGAGAAAGTATTTAACTTTAGTAAGTAACATGTGACACTCCCTTTAACACTCGTAACATCAATAAAAATTATCAGGCAACTTTAGGAGAATTTTTGTCCCATTCCCCTTTATATGATTGAAGTGACAGTTCCTCTGAGCTAGCTGACACGAGCTGCTAATAGTAAAACATTTCCATTGGGTAAAAGCCAATTTGTCTTGACCATGCCAACACACAACATCTCTTGCCATTTAGTTGTAGATTTATTTGTGTGTATAGAATTGTTTTGTGCCCACATCCTGACGTCATGGTTTGCCTAACATTCTCCAGCAGGATATACTGGTATCTCTCCCCGTCCCTCTTGACTAGTGTCTCTGACTGCCTCTCTGCTGTTTCTAACTGGAGGGCTGCCCACTTCCTTAAACTAAACTTGACCAAAACTGAAATTCTGGTCTTTCCTCCCTCAGGTGTTGTTACTCCTGTCTGTCTCCCTCCAAGTCAATGGTGCTACCATCAGCTCCACCATGCAGGCTCGCTGCCTAGGTGTTCTCTTTGACTCTGACCTCTCCTTCAAGCCTCATGTTCAATCTATCGCCAAATCCTGTCATTTCCATCTCAAAAACACTGCGCGCATCCGCCCCTACTTAACGCCAGATGCAACTAAGGTGTTGGTCCATTCCACTGTCCTTTCTCGCCTTGACTACTGTAATTCGCTTCTCAGTGGTCTTACGTGCTCCCAACTTGCGCCGTTACAGTCCATAATGAATGTGGTGGCGAGGCTCATCTTCCTGTCCGCCCGCACCTCCCATGCCTCACCCTTCTGTCAGTCCCTACATTGGCTTCCTATAAAATATAGAGCTCAATTTAAAATTCTGGTTCTTGCTTTCAAATCTCTACATAATGCTGCTCCCACCTATCTATCCTCCATTATACACAAGTATGTCCCGTCTAGGCCCTTACGATCTGCTGAAGACTTACGTCTATCTTCTGTCCGTACTCCCACCTCTGATGCTCTCCTTCAAGATTTCTCGAGGGCTGCACCATTCCTGTGGAACTCGCTTCCCTCCTCCGTTAGATGCTCACCCAGTCTGCACTCCTTCAAAAACTCGTTAAAAACCCACTTCTTCATAAAAGTGTATCAATTAAACTGTTAATAGCTCCCAACTGGTTCCTCTTCTGCAACTGTCACTAGTCTAATACTATCCTTACCTTTTGTGTCATTTTACCCCACTCCCTCTAGCATGTAAGCTCATTGAGCTGGGCCCTCAACCCCTCTGTTCCTGTGTGTCCAACTTGTCTGGTTACAACTACATGTCTGTTCGTCCACCCATTGTAAAGCACTGCGGAATTTGACGCTGCTCTCTAAATATCATCATAATAATAATAATAATATTCAATTATTATTTTGTATCATTAGTGATTGTAAGTCATGTGAGTTGTGAAGCTGAACAAATAGGATGAAACCGGGATAACACCACCACCATGCTTTATATTTCATGTTGTGGTCATAATTCAGAAATGAGGACCTTGGGATTTTTATTTTATTTTTTATTTTGCAATCTTTACTAAAAATACTCACAGCAAAAAACACAATATAAAACTGAATACGCCCCCTGAGAAGTCTCAGTGTTCCTGGGAAATATCAACCATCCATTTGAAATTGGAAGTACTGGAAACTAGCAAAGCTCCGCCCACCCCAAGGGGACAAAAATAAGCACATTTTTAATCATTGCAAAGGATTTTTTATGTTCTACAATAGCAAGTCAGTACATAACCACAAATTGTTCATATCAATCATAAGCTAAAAGTTGCTCATAAAAGTTAATTGTAAGAAATGGGTTGGGGTGAACAGGTACACAGACAAAGAGACGAATACAAGAAAAGTAATGTAGGATCAATATTTTCCACAAAGACAAGTTAAAGCATGAATTGTTAAGTTATTTGTTTATATTCTCATTATAATTAGATGAGATCATGGTGTAAAGCCAAACTGATCAAAGTAATAGGGGTTCACAAACATTCTATCACTCTTTCGTGACTGCACACCCATCTGCACCTCACATTCCCATACTATTTCAACAATCTGCCAACCCATCCAAATAAAGAGGACACCAATTGTTCAGTATAATAGGGCACAGCTTTATCAACAAATTCTTATGTCAGCAAACTTGAACAAAACAAACTGTCAGCTGCTGGGGTGAGTACCCAGCAGCCCTCTTATTTATTAATTAACCAAGTCTCAAGCAGTTTGCTTTCCTCCATCAGTCGCAGCAAAGCACTCACTCAAACCAAGGCCAGGTTGGGCACGTCTTCACCTACCTTTCTGTTATACTCCAGCGATAAGTTCCACGTAGCTGTAACAAAGAAAGGGACAAACACCACCAACACTCCCGCCATAATAACACACGGACTAAACGTATTCATAGGGAATAAAGCCAAAACTGGGATGGTGGGTGGTTAGGCATCACCTCTCCCTTCTTCTCTCCTTAAGTCCCATCCTTCCATTGCTTACAATGTATCACTTTTCGTGTCCAGCCCGTCTAATATGCCCTATGCTATCTGACCAAGAGGGTGGGTTCCTTATCAGTGCTATTTTGTGGCATACCACCACATAATTTCACACACTGCTCAGCAAACCAATATGTTGGGAATGACTGGTTTGTGTAGTGATTTCCTGCACTATCTTTCAATTTCACAGGATGCGACATGCATTACATATAGTGGATAATTACTTATTAAGACTAACTCCATAGATAGGCAAACTCCATAGATAGGCAAATTATAAATGAATTGTCAAAGGTCATAAGCCCTTTTTATTGTCTTATGATGGCCCAAAGCTAGTCAGACTTTGTGACAAATGGATGTCTTCTCTGTGACCACACTGCAAAGGAATTTAGCAGTGCTTCAGTTTAGTAATATATTTCATTGCTGTGAATACTGTGATTCCAGACAGACACATAATGCTTTTATCAACTAATTTTAAGCAGAACTGTAAATCCCCCCCCCCCTCATAATAAGTATTCCATAAAGATAGAATCTTTATGAAATGCTCATATTGACATATTGAATTTCACCTTAATTGCAGCCCATTCAAAAGATATACAGAGACAAAGTAATATTTTTCCTACGCCTGACAATTCTAGACACTTGGCGGACCTACCACCGACTAGAAGTGCCACAGCCGGTTTCCTGGGATTCTCCATAGACCTTGACGCAGTACTCTCGCGTAACTTCAGCGCACCTTCCGTTTTGCCTATTTACAGATTTTACAGTTTTACAAATTTACTGATTTTTCAAAACTTTCTTGGCTGCAAATGTGGATATCCAATCATTATAAAGCTGAAAGAAATAGTTCTACAAATCCAATTTTTGTGCTATTTCAAATGGGAAACTGTACCATGGTTCGTTTTGAATAGAGCTCAAAAGCGGAGATTATCTTTTGTTGCTCAAAAAGCACATCTTCAGCTCCCATAAGGTTTTTTTGACCTGTTAGAGTAACTGTTGGGTGGGAGAATAATTGTAATCTAGCATTAATATGAGTCACAAAAGACATTATTAATATATAACAGAATATTTATATGTCCAGGCTTATTCCTTATAAGGTGGCATTTCATTTCTTTCTCTGCTGGATCTTAATAAAATTGTAGAACAGTGAGATTGTAGAACAGTGAGAGTCCTTTTAGATAATGAAGAAGACCATTAATTAACAGAAGATATTACTTATTCCACATGACTTTGCTGAGCCTTACAAAAAAATCTGTGTTCTGAGCAAAGAACAGACCAAAGAAAACGCACTGGTGGAAGGAATGCAAAATAATGTAGATATAGCAAATAAACAAAATAGATTAGGGTTGCTATGAACAGAGTATTGATACCTGCAATGTCCCTTTAAGCAACAGAAGTGGAAGATGCACACCTTTATCCCAGTAGACGTGATGAGTTGTAAATGTCAAACTGCAACATTAAAGGGACACTATAGTATCCAGAACAACTACAGCTTAATGTGTGAGTATAATCAGTCCTTGAAGGCTTTTTTGCTGTAAACACTACCTTTTCAGAAAAAAGCAGTGTTTTCATTGCTGCTAGAGACACCTCAAGTGGCAGTTACTCAGACAGCAACTAGAGGTGCATCCTGGGTCAATGCAGCATTGACGTTCTGAGTCTCTGATGCTTTGCATGGAGACACTGAACTTTCCCCATAGAGATGCAATGATTCTATGAAAAGATGCTGTTTGGCCAGGAAGGCGTTTGGGTCCGCCCTGTCTCTTTGGCTGAGATAATCAGAATTTAAAATCTCAACCAATGCTATAGGAAAGCATTGGATTGACTGAGATCCTCAATTCTGATGATGTCAGCCAAGGAGGCAGATCAGGGGCGGGGCTATCACCCGTGGGCCCCTGCAGTGCTGAAATAAAGGTACGTCTTCTGTTTATTTAAGAGGGGTAAGGAAGTGGGGCCTAAATAGTATTTTAACACTATAGTGTCATGAATACAAATTTGTATTCCTGACTAGTGATGTCGCGAACATGAAATATTCCGTTCGCGAACGGCGAATGCGAACTTCCGCAAATGTTCGTGAACGGGCGAACCTGGCGAACCGCCATAGACTTCAATAGGCAGGCGAATTTTAAAACCCACAGGGACTCTTTCTGGCCACAATAGTGATGGAAAAGTTGTTTCAAGGGGACTAACACCTGGACTGTGGCATGCCGGAGGGGGATCCATGGCAAAACTCCCATGGAAAATTACACAGTTGATGCAGAGTCTGGTTTTAATCCATAAAGGGCATAAATCACCTAACATTCCTAAATTGTTTGGAATAACGTGCTTTAAAACATCAGGTATGATGTTGTATCGATCAGGCAGTGTAAGGGTTACGCCCGCTTCACAGTGACAGACCAAACTCCCCGTTTAACGCACCGCAAACAACCGCAAACAGTCCATTTGCACAACCGCAAACTCCCCATTTGCACAAGGTTGGATACCAAGCTAGCCATGTCCCGTTCCTTGTCCTCACTGATGTCATTGAAGGTCTCTTCCTCCACCCAGCCACGTACAACACCAAGGGTCCCCGAAAGGTGACAACAAGCCCCCTGTATTTTTTTTTTTTAAATGTACACTACTGTTACACCAGATATGAGTTGCACTGGTGTGACACTGTGCCCTGGCAGGCCCTGAAACGCACACGTGTGAAGGAAACTGACTGCTATTATATTACAGTCAAAAAACTTTTTTTTTTTTTAAATGCAAGCTATTGTGACACCAGATATGAGTGGTGGCACTGGGACCACCTTAAAAATATTGGATATCGCTAAAAATCATGATCACTATATACTTTCTCTACAAACCTCTAAAACGAACCAAACTACTCATCCATCCGCTATACCACTTTATCCCACCTAAAACTAGTGCCCAGTTAAAATACTTGACTCTTACTTACCCACACTGAGTCATGCCATACACATTTCACCACTACTCTCACTGAATCCCTCTGACTACGGCTAAATTCATCTTCTACATCAGAACACTACTCCTAAGATTGGGTTGTATCCATGTCTCGGGTCTTTCATTTAGAATAGGGGCAGCTTCGGTCTCCTTCAACACTGACACTCCAGAGCATATTATTAAAAGATTGGGCAGATGGAAATCCTCAGTCTACAACCGATATATTCCTCATCCCGAGAAAGAAACGAGGAAAGCTTTTAAAAGTTTGGCTTTGTAAATTTGATGCAATAAGTGTGTTTTTCTTTAATACCTTTTCACCCTCTTTGCATGAACCCGATTTACATATATTACCAATATGTTTCTGAACATATATATTATATTATTCACTCACTCACCCACTCACTCTCTGGGCCGGCCTAAGACATCATGCTGCCTAGGTCCAACGATAAATGACTATGGGGGATAATGTATAATAAACACAGGTTACTGGCTATGGGGGGGATAATGTATAATAAACACAGGTTACTGGCTATGGGAGGGATAATGTATAATAAACACAGGTTACTGGCTATGGGAGGATAATGTATAATAAACACAGGTTACTGGCTATGGGGGGATAATGTATAATAAACACAGGTTACTGGTTGTGGGGGGATAATGTATAATAAACACAGGTTACTGGTTGTGGGGGGATAATGTATAATAAACACAGGTTACTGGCTATGGGGGGATAATGTATAATAAGCACAGGTTACTGGCTATGGGAGGATAATGTATAATAAACACAGGTTACTGGCTATGGGAGGATAATGTATAATAAACACAGGTTACTGGCTATGGGAGGATAATGTATAATAAACACAGGTCACTGGCTATGGGGAGGATAATGTATAATAAACACAGGTTACTGGCTATGGGAGGATAATGTATAATAAACACAGGTTACTGCTATGGGGGATAATGTATAATAAAAACAGGTTACTGGCTATGGGGGGGATAATGTATAATAAACACAGGTTACTGGTTATGGGGGGATAATGTATAATAAACACAGGTTACTGGCTATGGGGGATAATGTATAATAAACACAGATTACTGGCTATGAAGGATAATGTATAATAAACACACACACAAAAAAAAAGAATGCAGCTTCAGAATTAATCTAAATTGTATGCTTTCTAGGAGGTGGGAGGGTCTGGGAGGGAGTGTCTGCTGCTGATTGGCTGGAATGTGTCTGCTGACTGTTAGGTACAGGGTCAAAGTTTACTCAATGATGACGAATAGGGGGCGGACCGAACATCGCATATGTTCACCATCCGTGGCGAACGCGAACATGCGATGTTCACCAGGAACTATTCGCCAGTGAACCGTTCGGGACATCACTATTCCTGATGCTATAGTGTTCCTTTAATAAAGTGCCACTAAGGGAAAGATTTAACGATTACGGTGTTTAAGGACAGAATTTTGGGAGCCATGGGTAGGGAAAATCTGTAGTATTATGAGTAATTATCTTTGATTTAAGGTGTGCTTGGCTGAAGGGCATGTTTAAGGTGAGACATGTCATTAAAGTGGACTTTTGGTTAGGAAAGTATAGGCTTGTGGATTCCTGAATAGCTGCACTGCAACTCAAATCAATCTCAACCAGATGATGTTCTTAACAACATTACAGTGCTGAAATGCGGCGTGTGCCCATGGAGTAAGTTGTCCAACCATACTAAAACATTTTGACTACTCACAGTGGGATAGCGCCATAAGCAATACAGCGGACTGTTGTGGTTTTGGTGCTTGGAATCTTCCTTTAAATGTTCCTTTAAATGGTCATTGTAAGTTGTTCAAACAAGAATAATGCAAGTTATAGAAACATTTTTATAGCCATCCAATAAGTTTCAGGATAGAGAAGCCTTAAGGGGTCAGTGGACCTTTATAGACCTATAAATACCAGGAGGTAACACCCAGATTGTGGTTTCTTGGAGATAAAGTTTAGTTAGGATCAACTTTGAGATGCTAAATGCAAATCCATTTATTATTCACCTATTGGTTTCCTGACAGCTGAAATATTATATATCGGACATTGTATAAATGCCAGAAAAATGTGAAGAAATGTTCTAAAATTTAAAAGTAGGATCATGTCCAAAAATGGGCACGCTCGTGGTAAGTGTGAAGCTTTCATTAAGAGTTGGTGCTTCACTTTTTGGATCAAAGTGTTTGCAATTCTTACTGGGGGTTTTTTTTTTTCATCACAGATGCGTTAAGCATGGTTGAATACAACTGGAAGGAGAACCTCTCGGCAAACGTTTGAACTTTTCAGCTGTAGTAATATGGGATACTAAGGAAATACCGTGCTCTCCCTGCAGTTTTAGTTTAAATAATTTACCTTTTGGTTTCTCTATTACAGGCGGTTGGGGATTTAGTTGGGCAGGGATGTCTTGTTGCATTTCCTCACTGATTTTGAAGTTAACAAAAAGTGGTTTATGAAGCAGCATTTTTTTTTCTTAGGCTTAAGTAGTACGAAACCTAATTGAGAGGTTTAGATTTCTGATGGCATATCTCTATCCCCATTGCAAAATAAAAAGCCAGACTGACTGCTTTTCAACACCTGGACCTGTACTTTGCAGAGCCGACCGCACTGATTTACATAGGATTACACTGGCGTCATATCACAGGCAGATCCAAAATATTTAGCATTTTAATATTACCTTTAAATGTTGTGTTTTTATTCCAGGTCCATATACCAATCAAGTTCCAGATCTAGGAAATAAATTAATCTCTTGGCCCCAGATCACATTATTTTTCATCCCTACTACAAATTCAAGACGCTTCTCCCCATTTGCACATGAATTTTGAGGAAAGGTCACACGAGTGTTATGGAAAGGTTAGGCGTTTTTTCCAGTATACATCCTGAAGCTGGGAACCTGATTTTGTACAGTGGACACTTTATTAGGAACGCCCATTCAAGCAAACAGAATAACAATGAAATCTTTCAGATGCATCTTAATATGTAAAGCACTCATGCATGAACTAGAAGTATAGAAGTTTAGTTTACAGTCTGGCCAAATAATGAACACGTCACATGATCTAAGTGACTTTGAACATGGTACGGATGTTCTAGGTCGACATCATAATTTCAACATCTTAAAAACAGGTGACCTCCTTGAATTATGCTCTACGAAATCTGTTGAGTTGAGTTTACAGAAGGATTTTTTTTAAATGAAAAATATCCAGTGAAAGATTCCCTAAAACAGTTAATCAGAGGTTTCTAAGGAGAATGTTAGAGCAGTTTAAGCTGACAGAAGTGACAAAAAAATGTTAATCACTCTTTACCATGGTGATAGGCATAAGGGTATCTCTGAGTGCAGAACATGTTGAACCGTAAAGAGTATAGATGCCAAAGAAAGCACTTTTATCAATGAAGAAAAGAAATAGACAGATACAGAATAGAAGTAATCGACAATTTGGATGACTGAAAATTGGACAAGTGTAGCTTTGTCTGGAGAATCTAAATTTCTACTGTATCATCCAGAATGTAGTATTGGAATTGGAGTAACTTCACAAATCCATCAATCTATCCTGCTTTGCATTACGTACAGCACGGTATTGTGTAACAGTGTGGGCAATGTCATTGTTTATATGGCACATGCTTTACAGAGACACAGTAATGGGATGTTATGCTGTTTATTGATATCATCACAGATCTACTGAGCAGAAATAGATGGGGTAAATGCAATACACATATTGTTATAAAAAGTGTTACAGAGACTTTAAGGCCTTGGGGATCTATTTAGTTACTTTTTCTCTCTAATGGCACAGAAAGTGGTAGAAAAATGTAATAGTCCATCACACCACTACCATAAGTGTTGTGTAGAACATTGAATTCCACAGGTGAGCCCTTCCCTAGGATACTTATGATTCTAAAATTTTTCCCCAATTATTAAATTGTCCTGGGCAGGCTAGTGAGGTGACCCCAACAGCAACATCTACTTTATTTATTTTCACGTTTTATACCCCAAAGCTTAAATTATGATACAGACAGAGACATACCGTAAACATCCTTGAATGGCCTGGTTTGACCTTCATATAATTAAAAAATGTAAACAGTATGGTCAAAAACAAGCTGAGTAAAAAGGGAGCCAGAGATCAGGTAAGAAAGAAACAAAGCTGGGCCAAGGATGCCAGAAAACAGAATAGTTAGGAACAGCCTAGTCAAAAAAACAAAGAAACAAGACACCGAGAAACCATACTACCAAACCGGATCCACAACAGAGCAATGAGCCAGAGATAGACTGGAATATTTATAGTAAATGACACTCTGCATATTTTCTGCCTGACCAAAACATTAGCATACATTGTCGCTGAAATGAACGCAGGCCTTTCCCCATCATTAATATGGTGCCTGATAAAAACAGTATAACATGATATAGGCATGGAGCATAAAGTTGCAAAAATGACACCGGGATGACTGGTCATGTATTATCGATGCAAAGAGAACATGCTGTATCAATAATTATGCAGAGGACACAGGCGTATAAATGGAAATAAAAGTGACGCTTGCTATGCGAGGTACTGCCGCATAAAACAGGTAACCTTACAATTAATTTATGTGTGTTCCTGCGGCAAAGAACTACATTTTGCTTAGTAAGTAGAATTAAATATCAAAATGTAAAAATGTATGCATTAAACTCATACATTAATAGATCTCTATAATTAAACATTATTACAATAAGGTGCTCATTATAAGAGAGAAATTTATGCTTAACTATCAACAGCGAAAGAATGCAGGCAGGCTATTAAAAAAACACAAACATTTTTTTTAAGCTCGTAAAGACTGTACCTTGCTATCGTTCCATATTTGTCAACTACCATAATTCCATTGCTTTTTTATTGGACATTTTATTATGATAAATGGGTAGGTTCGGAAATGCCCCAGTTTTGCCTTAACATACAATCCCTACAGAGCAGCATGCATTTAGATTCTCCTTATAATCCTCTAGTGAAATGTTTATGCAAATTAGCGTATATAATTATCTATTATTTATGTAGAACCAACAATTTAAACAGTACTTGATAAAGTCTTTAAAGGGTATTAAAAACTCAATTTGACAAAGACAAACAGATATATCTGGCCTACAGGGCCATTTAGAATAGATGGGGCACAGGTAAATACGGCATATAGAAAGATATTGCCATAGTTGGATGCTATCACCGAAACAATCTAAGCTATGAATATTCTAGGCTAATAAAAAGTAATTGGAAAATGTAGTTTGATGCATTGTTAAAAACCTAGTTTTGTTCTAGACACTCCTAAAAAATATCAAAATGAATGTGGGTCCAGTTCGGTGTAGTGTCCACAGAATGTACCAATGTTTCAACAGTGAACACATTGTGGACACAACATTTTACAACACAGCATATATAAAAGTGCCTCATCTTACCAAATCAGATGTAATATGGCATAAAATCAATCAAGTACCAATTAGTTAACACAATATATCAATATATTAATAGGTAGCGCAAATAAAAAAAAATAAGAGCAAAGGGCTCATTTTTAATGTATCACTTGGTGTATATAAGGTAACATTCAACAAATTACAAATGAAACCACATATTGCTCCTACATGCAGGGAGCAATTCCATTTTATATTGAATAGATAGAAAATCTAACTACTAGCCATTGATTAATAAGAAAACAAGGTCTCTCACTGCAGTACCGCTAAAAGAACATCACTACCTGACAGTTGATTTACCAACAACCACTGTAATAGGTTGGGGTACACGATGATGCTGTCAGATCACAACGCAAATCTGGCAAGCTGGCTTCCAGAAAAGTTAGATGTAAAAAAGGCACAAATATACAAAGCAGAGGCCAAGAAAGATAGCAATCCAGAAGCACAATTTGTATGCATGAAACTAGGGTCAGTTTGCAAGCTGAAAGAATACAAGACCTAAAGATCAAATGTTAGCAAAACAAACTAGCAATGCCATGAGTTTGCATAAGGATTTGTGCTGCAATATGTAAATCAGAAAACACCATCTGTAATGCATAGCATTTAGGGTAGCTGAGCATCAAGGGAAATGTAGTTCTCAAACATGTGAAGTGTTAATGCTATCCATCAGTGGTGGAAGATGTTTGTGTGTTTGATGAAAATATTATATGCAATTGCGTACTTTGCTTATTATAAAAGTCCTTTATAACCATAACAGGATTAACCATAAAGTGACCCTAGGCAGCTGCCATGAGGTTAGACTGAGGCCCTGGAACTATGAATGTGCTTGGCCCCATTATCCATCCCTATATGAAGAATCAAGTAGCCTTCATAGGCCCCTGTGGGATCCTAATCCTTCTCGATTGATAACTGAAGGCATATTTTTAATCTATAGACTCTAATTAAACCAAAAGGATACTATATCAGATGCCTGTCATGTGTTGGGCCCTTGGCCCTCACTGTTCCAGCTTGCCACTCTATAATCCCACTTCCTCAAAACGTAACAAAATGCCACCTGTCGACTCAGGTAGTACATATGCACAACTGGCTGATACTCAGACCTATGCTTAAGGCAGATTAGCTGTGTGATATATCCTTCTTGATTAAAACTAGCACTTCGTTACGAAAGCACCAGCATTGGGAGCCATGCTTGAAAATTCTATTTGTCATATTTGTGATCAAAGTCTGTACTGAAGACATTAGGTAGCAGACTGATATTAAAGGAACACTACTGTGTCAAGAATACAAACATGTATTTAGGTGACTGTCCCTTCTCCAATCACATGGGAAAGATGAGTTCACTTACCTTTTTTTCCAATGCTGTGTCAGCCACTAGAAGTGTTTCTAGGCAGCAATATAAACACTGAGCGTGTCTATAGTCTGCCCCTGTGCCTCCAGGGACAGACTATAGACACCAGAACCACTACATTAAGCTGTAGCAGTTCTGGGACTACAGTGTCCCTTTAAATTTGTATTCTACCAAACACATAGATTACACTGCCATGTATTAAGTTAAAGGCCTGAATTGAGAGGCCTATTAAATCTAAGGCCTGAATTAAATTGAATCCTGTGGCACACTGAAGACCTGCTTTATATTGAAAGCCTGTACTAAATCAAAGTCTCTATTAAATTGAAGGTCTGTATTTAATCAAAGCTTGCATTAAAATCGAAGATTGTATTAAATCGAAGGCCTGCATTAAATCGAAGGCCTGTTCCACTCTCGGCCTGGAACAGTGTTCTCATCTGCAGAGTTATTTTGTCCTTGGAAAAACAAACCGAGGAGGGGAAAAAAATGCGAAATGACTGATTTGAGTCTGGTAGATTTATGAAGTTCTAGGCCTGCTGTTATTCTGCAGTCAGCGAAAGATAAACACTGCCAAAACTGTGTAGGTTTCAAAACCTGCCCGCAAGCAGAAATTCTTCAGTTATTGAAACTCATTTATCATTTTAAATACATATGCAGTGCAGTGTTTCTGAACTCATAAACATTTTCGACTAAACTAAACCAAACTACGTCTCTTTCAGCAGTAATTTATATTTAACTTTTCCCATATGCGGCCTGTCGTTTAATGTCATTTCCGGAACAACAAGGAAAGCTAAAGAGGAATATAACATGTTTTGGCCTGCCGTATGAAGGGCTGGCAGTGAGAGAAATCTATCTTGTGCAGCCAATGCTCATTAATCATTGGGGCTGCCGGCCTGCCAACTCCTTTCAAGATCTTTCAAGAAGTGTTTTCACCGAAAATAGAGCGGTCCTGCTTTCACAGTCATCAATCTATGTATTATAGTTTGTTTCAGGCAGCTGTGACAGACAAGGGTTTTCTGTTCAAGGGGTACTGACTTCCACAGGCTGTCATATCATATGCTTGATCTACTTTGACAGCTTCATTTGTACCTACAGAATAGATAAAAGGCCACTTCATTGGAACAAATAGAGAGAGTGAGGGAAAGGGGGAGGTGAAAATGAGGGGGGATCTCTGTGCCGAACTGCAGGCTCAGATCCAGTGCTGAAGAACAGACAGGGAGAGAAATACAGAGAGAGAGAGAGAAAAAGAATTAAGCCTGTTTTGGGTTAGGGAATGACTGCCGGACATGATGAATTGTGTCCTTAACGGGGTGTTTATGAGATGAAAAACAGACACATTCTCCCCATATTGTCCTCCCCAGCTGCGTTCCCCTGCAAGCTACAGATTTGCTTTTAACTCCATAATAAAAATAATAAAATGCTCGATTTGGATTCTTTGCTACTTAGTACTATACATGCGAGTTATGTTACACTTAATGAACAAGGGGACAAATTATCTATTCATAAAATGCTCTAGCAAAAATAATAATACTAAAAAAAGCTGGAACTTCCGTTGAGACAGAAGTTTTCTGGTTAGGAGATTTATTCCAGTCTTGATCACGGAGGCATGATTAGAGGCTAACCACCAACACGGACAGTGTAATTATTGATATTAACGCGGATAAGGGAGAACTCTGTATCTCACCCCTTTCTCTGCCAATGGCAAGAGTGTTTTGAATAAAGCCCAAGTTTTGTAGGTTTAGCGGGAAGCTAAAGTGGAGGAGCAAAGAGACATCCTGCCTTGCTTCTTTTAGCTATGCTTCTAGAAAGGTTATCTACTAAAAATTACCCGTGGATGACATGTACTAATCCTGTGATAAGACTAAGGATGAGATATATTCGATTGCAATAACTAAACAGGTTCATAAAAAAAGACGATCATTTAGAATATTTACACAAATAGAATCTTTTTAGGTCAATAACATGAGTAATATTATCTTGGCCAAATAGGAATGCAGGGCTTTTCAAACTAGAGTTAAATGTACCTTTCCTGGTTAACTGGTTTGATATTATTAATATTATATTTTAAGGGGAAATATATTGTTATAGCCAACCATAGATGATAGAAGGATATTTTGATAACACTGACCACTTTACGGATTTATTTATTTTATAGCAATTATAGGAATTAGGTATCATAAAATAGTTGCACAATATTGACCATAATTATGAACCTGACAGCAGCCCTCATTATGAATTGTAAGGGGAGAATCTGGACACAAGTACAAATAATTAGTAAGACCGATGAAGAATGAGTTAAAGGACAGACTAAATCAAATTTTCACTTTTTTTGTTTGTTAAAGGTTTATTATATTTAAATGAACCTTAACGTTTATTTTATTTTTTTGTAATGAAGTATAAAATCTGTCTGAGCAGCCACGCTAGGTTAGATTGTATTGTAATCTGAAAAAAACTGCTTCTCAGTCTAACTTGTCTGCTGCTGCATTTGTTTTGTCTGAATCTGCAGCAGTGGCTGGTAGTACGGTATCTCTTATGGTGTCGTGATATGACATGGTTGAAGTTGTTCTCAAAAGAAGCTCCGTATTGGAGAGTTTGAGGTCCAGAAAAAAATGATTTCCTAGAAGTAGTACATGATAAATTTAGAGTTCTTTGAAGGCCTTAACAGTAGAATACTTGCCGGAGGTCAGTCATGAGCTTTCACTTATGTAGGTCAACCTACACTGCGTATGAAGGCACTCTTAAATGTCAATGATTACTATGGTGGAATAGAATAGTTATAAGTGTTATATTCTTATGTTTGATGTTTTATAAGGTATTTTTTTTTATAAAATAAATGCTATTGAGGTATATTGTTGTGTCAAATAGTAGCAATGGTATATGTATATGAAATTACCTTGTCTTTTTTAGATAAACCAGGAAATGCAAGACACCATTTTGAATTCCACTCGCTTTTGACATATCCTTCCTGTTGAGTGGCATTCCAGCTTGATGAGATAAGTCGGCACTCACTCCAATAATGACTCACCTCATGCAGGTTAATTTGGAGCTCTCTGAATAGACCTTTTCAGAAAGTATATCAACTAAAATGTATTTAAAATGAAAATGCATATCGATAGAAATAGAGATATGACTTTATGGTTTAAAAAAGATTTCCAGCTCTCCAGCTATAAAGAAGACCCAATTCCAAGTAATTTAGCATTTTGTTGTCATACTTTGGGAGGACTAGCTAACCTTTGGCCACAACATATATGGAGGAAGAGGGTACATGGCCAGGGACGGACTGACAGTGGCCTGGGCCCCCGGGCAAAATTAGCAACTGGGCCCCAAGCAGACCGATATATATGCTGGTGTAGGTGTACCGTGTATTTGATTATATGTACGTGTAAAGTGAATGTATGTTTCTGTGTGTATATTAACAGTAAGCGCTAGTGTGAGTGAATATTTGTATGTCTTTGTGTGTAGTGTCAGGATATGTGAATTCATTTTTTTGGTTTTATAAATAGGGTAGTATTTTTTATGTGTTTGTGTAGCATAGCAATTTGTATAAAGGGGTATTTCTGAATTTTGGCAATGAGTTTGTATGAGGTCCAAATTTTGCGTCTTAAATTACAATGCATCAAGTGTTAAATGTTACAACCTACCTTAAAGGATCACTATAATGTCAGGAAAACAAACTCGTTTTCCTAACACTATATAACCCTTAGGTCCACCCCACCTCCCACCCTCAGGGTCCCCTTCCCGCTGGGCTGAAGGGGTTAAAACTCCTTCAGCCACTTACCTCTATCCAGCGCTGGGCTTGCTCGGTGCTGGTGACCTCCCCTCCCCCGCCGGCGTCAGCTTCATAGTGGAGTGGAATGCGCATGCGCGGCAAGAAACGTGCATACATTCAAACAGTCCATAGAAAATAATTTCTCAAAACTTTCGTATGGACGTTCTGCATGATGAATGCGATTTTCGCATGCAGTGCCACAGAAACGCCTCTAGTGGCTGTCAGGAAGAAAGCCACTAGAGGCTGGGTTAACCCTGCAATGTAAACATAGCAGTTTCTCTGAAACTGCTATGTTTACATCTGAAGGGTTAAAACCTGGGGGACCTGGCACCCAGACCACTTCATTGAGCTGAAGTGGTCTGGGTGACTATAGTGTCCCTTTAACGGAACACTATAGGGTCAGGAATACAAAAGTGTATTCCTGACGCTATAGGTTTCTGGCCCCCCTTAAAAACAGGATTTACTCACCTTTTTTCCATCACCGACCAAACTCCTTGGCACAGTTCAACAATTTTAGATGATCTCAGCCAGCCCAATTCTCTACCCTAGGAAAGCACTGTAAGGCTATTGTGCATGTGCGGCAAAACACTACGCTGTGCCAATCAACATCTCCTCATAGAGATGCATTGAATCAGTGCTTCTCTATGACAAGTGTTAAGCGTCTCCATACGGAGCATGGAGATGCGGAATGTCAGTGCTGCACATTTTGCAACACCGACACAGGAAGCACCTAGATGTTCCTAGGCAGCAAGATAACATTGCTTTTTCTCTGAAATGGCAGCCTTTACAGCAAAAACCCTGCAGGGGCAGACTATACTCACCAGAATAATTACATTAAGCTGTAGTTGTTCTGGTAACTATAGCGTTCCTTTATGGTTGTGCGTGCAAAGGGGTAGGGACTGCAGAGGGTGCTGGTAGGAAGGGGCTGCAGAGGATGTGGGGGGAAGAGGCTGCAGAGGGTACAGGGGGAAGGGACTGAAGAAGGGCACAGGGGTTTAAGAGAGGCTGTAGTGGGTGCAGAGGGTAATAGGTGCTGTTGTGATTGTAAAGGGAAATATAAGCTGTAGTAAGTGCAGGGAGTGTAGGGGCTGCAGTTGGTGCATAGGGTATAGAGGCTGTAGTGGGTGCCTGGGGGTAGGGGCTAAAGTGAATGCAGGGGGTGAGGGGCAGCAGATGGTGCAGGGGTAGCAGAGGGTAGGATCTCTGCAGGGGGGTAGGTGCTCCAGAGGGAGCAGGGGGTAGGGGCTCCAGAGGGAGCAGGGGGGTAGGGGCTTCAGAGGGAGCAGGGGGGGTAGGGGCTTCAGAGGGAGCAGGGGGGGTAGGGGGCTTCAGAGGGAGCGGGGGGTAGGGGCTTCAGGGGGGGTAGGGGCTTCAGAGGGGGGGTAGGGGCTTCAGAGGGAGCAGGGGGGTTGTGGTGGCAGAGGGTGCAGAGGGGAAGGGGCAGTAGTGGGGGAAATATCATTAAAATATTTGTAATTAAAAAAAATGTAATGATTTAAAAAAAATTAAAGCCCCCCCCCCCTTACAAGTCTTACCTCTCTAGTAGTCCAGACATCCTCTCCTGGAAAGTCCCTCACAGCTCCAGCACAGGATCTTGACATGCTGTCTGTAACTCTAATCAGGGCAGCTCCGCACAGCTCACTCTGCACTGTGACTGGTGATGTCATTTTTGCAGAACAAGCTGCACGGAGCTGCCCTGAGCAGTTACAGGCAGCTCAGTGAGGCTGTGTTTGGAGACAGGCACACTGAGGGGCAGCCTAGTGGGGTCTTTGGAAGGCCCCTTAGCTGTCCCTCAGTGTGCCCTGCACGGAGGAAGAATATTTTTAGCAGCAGGGGCCCGCGGACGGCTGTGCGGGCCCCTTGCTGAGTGCAGGCTGGCTGGGGAGATTAACTCCCCAGCTCAGCCGTTACTGCACTGCAGCAGGGTCGGGCCCCCCAGAGCCTCGGGCCCTCGGTCCATGACCGATTTGCCCGTGTGCTCAGTCCGCCCCTGTACATGGCACTTTAGATTCTGGGGAAAGTGCAGCCCATAGTTTTATCTTATCGGGACAGGGGGCTTGCAGACTCTTCAATATGATCTAGCAACAGGGACTGGAGAAAGAAGAAGGATATTTGTGATATATTATTAACTTCCTCACTCAATATATAAACCCAATATTTTTTTTTTTTTCCTGGCTGACCGACGGGTGAGGGGCTCTTAGGCATTTTTTGAGACTTGGTGGCCTGTTTGATTGTTAAAAGTTCTGGGTAGCTGTCGTTTAGCTGCAGTGATTTTCACCAATGCCTCAGAAACTCTCAATGGTAGAAAGAGGATCCAGGCACTCCAAGTATCTTCAATTGTATTTATTAGGATAAGTGAGACACTGCAACGTTTCGACCCCTGAAAGAGTCTTTGTCAAATAACAAACTCTCAAAGCTGAAATAGAGAGTGGGGTACTAATTTCCCCCAAATGTTTTAGAGTTTATGACTCCCAACTAATGAATGTACCATAATAAATAAAAATTAATGCTTGATCCAAGGAGACATCTGACTGCTATTTTGGGGTCAAGAAGGAATTTTTTCCTAGTTTGTTGCAAAATTGGAAGCACTTCAGACTAGGTTTTTTTTGCCTTCTTTTGGATCAACAGCAAAAACATATGTGAGGAAGGCTGAACTTGATGGACACAAGTCTCTTTTAAGCTATGTAACTATGTAACTACTATGTAACAATACCAAAAAATTACCAGAATTCAGAAGTTAATAAAACAAAAATACCTGAAATACACAAAACAGACTTAAAATAGTCAAAGTAATATTATGAGTTTATCTCATTGATCTGAAGATACATGTCTATATTATTTGTTTGTTTTAGATTTAAATAATAATGAGAATGCGTATAATTGCTGACCAGATGTCTTATAGACAAAAAAAAAGGTAATTTGTCTGTGACCTCAAAGATAATGGAAGCAGGAAATCGCAGTTTAGTTGTTTTAAATATAGATACAAATTTGTTGTTTATTCATCCTATTGCTTAGTGTAATGTTAACATACTCCGTTTCTGTTTTGTCCTAATATGGGGATTGACAGGTATAGCGTTGGGGTATATTTATATGATGTCCTGCCAATCCCTATCAGTACCATGGACAGAGCTGAGGTAACACATGTCTGTTCATTCAGTCCTTGTGCTAGTACCTACCGGTATGCTTCATCAATGGCACCTGTTGTTAGAACTCACCTTTCCTGCTCTTGTGAAATACATTTACATTTTGTGTTCAGTAAAAAAATGTGCTTTTTGCTTAAAGTCTTAGCTTAAAGTCTTCATCTCTTATCCTAAGGAGTTTGCATCTCATCCTTAGGAAGCCTCACTAACCCATTTATAAACTGACTCTGGCTTGGATTTTCCCTATAATTCCAGATTGAATATTTACTAAATGTAATTCAGGAGTTAACATTGGGAACTACACCAAACGTGTTTATCCAGCTCGGAGCAAATTGGTATCTGTTTTGAACACTACTGACATGATGTTAGCATTGCATAACAACACTGTAATTGTTATTTATGCTATAAAAAGTATAATAAAAACTGTAATAAGCATTATTGGCAATATTGTAATGTTTCAAGGTAATAAATTCCATAAAAAGGGATAATGGCAACATTGGCATGCAAATATAAAGATGGGTGAGGCTCTGACATATATACTAGTGTTTCAAGACAGATTTATATATATAAAAAAAAAAACTAATTGTAAGTGCCTTCTATATCTGTATATCTATAATTAGTTGGAGATATGACAGAAATGGCTCTGCCACGTGTTCTTGGAGGGGTCTGCTTGCCAGCCTCCTGCCAAAAGACTATGGGCCCTGTAAAAACCATGTGAAAAGACTTTGTTTGTGCAATGGCTCTATTCTGTTCGGGAACCGAACAGGCGCACGGACCAGAGCTTGTTAAGCCTAATTGACAATTTGTAACACTTTCCACCGCAGTGTTCTAAGTGTTCGTCTGGGTGATTGTGTATTTATTTCTTCTGTGGCTTACTCTCAGGTCCAGGGGGAGTGCCCCTTGCATGGAGACCTGCATATAAGGCCAGTTGTGGCTACCATTAAACAGTTCCTGTCTACCCTCAACATAGAGTCTTATCTCATGTGTGGGGGGAACAGCTGTATCTGCTCTGGGGATTGCTATATCACTATACTCCCCTGGGTTATAATCACTTGCTTTTGTAAGAGCACCCTGCTTTGCTCTCCTGACTTAGTAGAGGTCTACCCACTGGAAGCTAGATCCTGGTCTTGGGTCCAGGGTGGGTGGAGGACAGCAAAACCCCAACCAAGCTGTAACGTTGGAAGTGGGGACTACGGTGCTGATGGTATCTGGTGCAGTGCTTGTGGTACTCGGTAAGCACTAGGAAGCAGCGATTAGCAGAGGCACCCAGTCAGGCTGCCAGCCAGTCTGCCACAATGACTAATCTTGAATAACACATACTTTGTAGGAGATTCTCATGGAGTACAAGAAACGCAGTTTGGTGTGATTACATTTATGTTAAACAGTATTTTGTGTGCGCACTGACTTTTGCATCTTTAATACCGATTCAATCATAGTAATGGGAAGATGAAAGGTTGAATTGCTTCAGGTTTTAAACAGGGTAGAGGGAGAACAGAGTTGTAGCACTCCAAGTGAAGCAGAGATTGGTATCAGTAACATTTGGAAAAATATCAGGCCCCAGAAATAAGGGAAGGTAATGCAATATGTTGGAAGCTGGACTTTGTAGATGATTAACTGCTTACTGGAAATGCATGGGAGATTTGAAGACATTTGAAACATGGCTGGCGAATTCCAGTTTTAGTTAATTTTGTATAGTGGACAACTGAGACATGGACAGACCACTTAATAGTAGGGTGTAGTAGTCCATGTATGATACAAGTAGGAAGGGATACATTTAGACACTTTCTGGGTTGTTTAGTGAAGACATTTGGGTTGTGGTTGCAACCAGTACTAATAGCTCAATACCATTAAAAGAAATACAGTTGGTGCACTAACCCACTGTTTCCTGTACTACTTGAAACTAGTATACATATGGTTTGTGATGGACAGAGTAAATTGATTGTAAGTTTAGGTTACGGTATACACAGCTATTTTGTTCACATATTTTAGTAGGACCCCTTGATGTAGACCGGAAGGCCAACATGGAACCACAACAAAGGTCTGTCTGGATTATAATTGATTCCAGCTTTTTGAGTTATCTGTCTAAAGAAATCTGAAGACAACATCTTCAGCAGTGCCTGGGAAAGAGGGACTTCGATTGGAGAGCAAAGATCAAATCAGCATCAATTATTAGTTCCCTTTGGCTATTCCTGACTGGTTTTCCACATACTTCTTTTACTAGGCAATATATTTTTAATCCATAATTTGACTATGTACACAGAGATAACAGCATTAAAATCCTGCCTATAGAGTTAATTTCAGAATGACCTTTTCCCCTGCAGAATTACCCCCTCTCCCCCGTGGTGCAGAAGGGGTTAAAACCCACTTCTGTCATTTACCTGATCCCAGCGCTGATATCCATCTGCTCTGGTTCAGGCTCCACCTCTGTTCCTCCACCGCGACATCAACCGGCTTGGAGTTTACCCTGGCAGGTAATTATTGCAGTTTATCAAAAACTGCAATAATTACCATTGCAGGGTTAAGGGACCTGGGACACTGCACCCAGATCACTTCAATGAGCCGAAGTGGTCTGGGTGCCAATAGTGTCCCTTTAAGTCCCCATTCACATCTGAATTATTTTGAGTGAGCACAAAAGTAACAATGAATGTTACACTAAACAACTCATCACAATGGCCACTGATCGAAAACTGAGGAAAATACATTTTTAGATGTGACCTTTAATGTAAGATGAAGTATTCACGTTCCATCAATATAATATCCCTAACACCCAAATCTGATCTTAAAATAGCTCTGTCTCCATAAGTAAATCCCTTTAAGTGGAAATAGTATGCCAGGGCAAGTTAAAGTAGGAGTCAACTCATCCCTCTCTGGTCTGGGAGCCTAAGAGATACAGACAGTTGAAAAAAGAGACATGGTAGAATGCAACAATGTGCAGACCGTCAAAATGAATGTGACAGAAATTAAAAGATACAAACTGACAAACAAAAAGAGTGACAGGTGAAAACGTCAACTGACAAAAAGATTTTGGTTCAATATGACAGATAATAACTGTGAGAGATTAAACAAGTGGAGTAAAGTGTCACTAGGATTCTGTTTGTCAATATTGCAGGCTGCATACAATTTCCCAGAAGAAATCACTAGATCATTGCTCCAAATCCATTTTGTTGGATAAAAGCAATATGAATCTAAAATAACAAAACCAAATACAAAACAGATGTGTTCCTATAATATAATTTAGAGTCTCACAAGTTATTTTATTCATAAAAAAAGAACAATAAACACATTATTTTCATACTGTAACATTAATTTTATTTATTTTTTACAAATAGATTGTGGAACAGAATTCATTTGTCTCCACTTCATTATATAATCATCCACAGAACAACATACAAAATATTACACAATAAATTCCCACAAGTAAAATCACATGCCAGTGATTTAAAGCACCAACCAAATATGGTTTTGTTTGTAAAAATATTTTTTCCCCCTCTGGTTTGAATATATATGAAGGGGAGAGTGACACAAAAGACAAAACACAAAAGACACACAAAGTGTAATTCTGCAATGGGATGCAATCCCTTTATTGTCCTGGCTACATTCAGACTCATGATAGTTGAGCAGCTCATTACTCCAAATAGGTTGCAAGTGGCACACTAAGCTGCTTGTGTCAAGAGGAGCCCTTACAAACTGTGCCGTTCGGGCGATTTACGCCAAAAATCAGGAACATAAAGTATGAAAGAGATAAAGGACTAGGAAGAAGTTGCAGGTGGATGAAATGCTTTGTTACAGAATGATTAGACATGGGAACCAGCTGTTGTTACATAGAGTAGGAAATGTGATGGGATTGGCTAAAGTGATGAGCTGGAGGAATGCCAGTGCAATTTTTAATATAAGATTTTATGTTATGGGTAGACATATGAGCACAGGATGTTGTTCATCTGGAATATGATACATTACATTTGTGTCAGAAGACATTTGGTGTCTTGTGCTGGGAAACCATGATTTTATTAAAGACACGGAGGCTCATATTATGCATAACTCTTTCTTTATTTCCTCAGCAGCAAAGATAGAGGAATATAAATATTATCAAAAATGAAAGAAAAAACTGTATAGGCATAACAGGCAGCCAATCACATCATATAGGAAGTAGCTATATAAGTCCTGTGTCTCCCATAATCCCCCTCTTTCTTTGCTGCTTCCTCAGACAGATAAGTGTTTTTTGCTCTGCTCTGATTCTGATATTCTGATTGCTGTTTTACATTTATGTGTATTCAGTTTGAATTTATTTGCCTTAATTGCCTTTATTGTGCATTTTCCCTGTTTATTTGACCTGTACCGTCAGTGTGCTCCAGGATTCCCTGGGGGCTTTTATCCCTCTACCGGGAGGTTTCCTTCCCTTCCCTCCCCTGCTCTCCCGCGCGTCCGCGCTGGTCCGGGCACTGCCTCCCTGCCGTGACCGCTTCTCTTTCCGCGGCCGAGGCTGAGTGCTCTCCTCTCCCCGCTCACGGGCTGCCCGCGCGGGTAGGGTGCACGCGCCCCTTCCCCCGCCGGGTGCCCGGCCGCGAGCGCCTCCCTCACGTGCGGCGGCCATTTTGGGCGGACCTTGCTCTGCTTGCTGTGCTGCCGCGCGGTCGGTCGCCTCGTCTCCCTCTCTGGATCCCCTGGCACTCTGACGGTCTGGTCCTTCTTGTTCTTTCTGCTGTGGGTTAATCAACCCTTTTTCTTCTAGTGGCTCTATTTAATTTATTTTATTTAGTCCCTTCACTGTTGTTATTCCAGTATGCAGGATAGGGAGGATGGCTCTGCAGGCCCCCCTGGGGACGTTCACTCAGATAATACTGAGGGCCCTATGGCCTCTCAAGAGTTTCAGGCCCTACTGGAGGCCACTATGGCTTCTTCTATACAAAAGGCTATTGCCTCAGCCATGGGGGCTGTATCCTCCTCTTTTTCCCACTCCCTGCATTCTATGGTATTGCCTACTATGACTACCCCTTCCCCCCAGGGTGAGGGGTCCCCTTCCCCTACTCAGACTGTGCCTGGGGCCCGTAAGGCTCGGGCCAAATCTAAAAATGTCGGCTCCCACTCCTCGATGCAGGTACTACCTGCCATGACTGACACGCTACAGGCGGTCACAGATAGCGCGCACCCCACGCGCACAAGAGCCCCTGGCCGGGCTAAAAAGGCTAGGTTGTGGAAACGGGCTAGGGCCCTTGATGATGGGTCGGATACCGACCGGAGTGTGGAGGACGAATCCGACGTTATGGAGTATGACTCCTTTGATGATGAGATATCTGGCGAGGATTTGCCCCTTACGGGCGTGAACCCCTCGGGGTCCTCTGCCAAAGCCCTGGGTCAGATATTAGGCCCCTCTGGGGACGACAAGACAATCCTCGACCCGCAGGGTAACCCCCTGTTTGACCCAGATGACCTGCGTCACCCCAGGTCCGCTGAATGGGTCCCCCCGGACCATATTGCCCAGTATGTGGCTAAACGCATCCGCACCCCCCTTTCTAAGGAAGGCCGTAATAAACTGCGTGCCGAATGCCCACGCCCTACCCTCCCGGGCGCTGCCGGTAAGACCCCAGACATCGACCCGCAGATTGCCCAGTTCTTAAACAAGTCGGGCTGGAAGCCCAAGAAGGGCCTTGACCATTCCCTGAAGGGGTGCCAGGACAAGATCCTGGATACGCTAGGACCCCTCTCGAAGCTATACGAGCTTCTTGATTCTGCCAGGACTGGCGACTCGGCCTTGGATATCGATGTGGCTGTAGGTTGGGTCCAACGGGCCATATGCTTACTAGGGAACGCCAATACGGCGATGTCTACAGAGAGGCGAAAAGCCATTCTCTTAAAGATTGACCCTAAGCTGGTCGCCATGAATGTGGCGGAGCCTGAGCCGACCGATGAGGGTTTGCTGTTCGGCACCTCTTTCGTTAAGGACATGGGGTCGTATGTCAAGACCTTCACTGCTATTGACAAGGCGCAGGCGAACATGAAGCGCGTGTTCGCGCCTAAGGTTTTCGGAGGGGCCGGGCGTAGCAGGAACCGTCCACCCGGCCGTGGTTTCCGAGGCGCACCCCGCGCGACCAGAGGTTCCTTTTTTCCCTCCCGGGGATTTCAAGATCAGAGAACCCCTCCCTTCTTCCCAGCCAGAGGTCGGGCTTGGGGCTCCAGATACCCCCGCGGTGGTACCCCCAGCAGACGTCCTTACGGTGAGTACCCTTTCTTCCCCTCCCGCTCAGGTGGCGGGGAGGCTGGCTTTATGTTACCGAGAGTGGGAAAATATCACCTCGGATGCTTGGGTTCTGCAATGTGTAAAGGGGTACCGTCTAGACTTTGTTTCCATGCCTGTCCAGTTTTGTTCCCCCAGAGAACTGTCTCTTCCACCGGATCAGGACGAGATGATTTCCACGGAAGTCGTGGAAATGCTATCCAAGGGCGCTATAGAGGAATTGCCGTTCGCCGCAGTAGGCTTTACGAGCAATCTTTTCCTGGTGCCCAAGAAAGGGGGCGGAGTTCGCCCTGTGATAAATCTTCGTCCCCTCAATGCCTTCCTACGTTACCAACACTTCCAGATGGAAGGTATACACTGCCTCAGAGACCTTCTACGCCAGTCAGACTGGTTAGCCAAACTGGACCTGAAGGACGCCTACTTCACGGTTCCCATTGCCTTGGAGTTCAGAGACTACCTCCATTTCACATGGCATGGGCGTCGTTGGCGCTTCACCTGCCTGCCTTTCGGTCTCTCCTCGGCTCCCTGGTGCTTCACCAAGCTCATGAAGCCTGTAGTGGCGTTCCTCCGGACCCGCGGGGTCCGCCTCATTATTTACCTGGACGACATTTTGATTTTGTCCCAATCAAAGGAGGACCTCCTACTTCACCTGGAGTGGACTACCAACCTGTTGCAGAAGCTGGGTTTTCTGATCAACTGGGACAAGTCGGTCCTGGTTCCCGCCCAGTCCATAGAGTTCCTGGGCTTCAGAGTGGATTCCGTCCAACAATTTCTGTTCCTACCGTGTTCAAAGGTGAAAGCCATCCAGAAGGAAATTCGAAGGGCTCTTCGTGTCTCAGACTTGTCCGTCAGACAGCTGGCGAGAATAATTGGCCTTCTCGCGGCCTCTATTCAAGCGATCTTCCCAGGCCCGCTACATTACCGGGCCCTCCAACGGCTCAAGGGGTCACACCTTCGGTCAGGTCACTCCTACGAGTCTCGGATACGCTTGGACGCGGAGTCCAGGGACGAATTGGTGTGGTGGTTGGCACACATGGAGGCATGGAACGGGAGAGCGATTTTCGGCTCCATCCCAGACGTAGTGATCGAGTCCGATGCCAGCTTGCACGGCTGGGGTGCTCGTTGTGGCGACGTTTCCACAGGAGGCAGATGGTCCGACGTGGAGAAATCACTACACATCAACTGCTTGGAGCTCCTGGCAGGGGCGTTCGCGATCCGCAGCCTTACCCCAGGACGGGCGAATTGCTGCGTTCTCCTCAAGATGGACAACGTATCGGCGGTCCGCTACATAAATCACCTGGGGGGTACGAAATCCAAGATGTTGGCGGTTCTGGCGAAAGATTTCTGGCAGTTCTGCCTCTACAACAACGTTTCGGTAACAGCGGAACACATTCCGGGTCTGGACAATTCGGGAGCGGATTGGAATTCAAGACACTTAAGAGACTCTGGAGATTGGCGCTTACACGCTTCGGTGTTCCAGGGCCTGGACATGCTGTGGGGAAGATTTCAGATGGATCTGTTCGCATCTCGGCTGAACACTCAGCTGCCGGAGTTCTACAGCTGGAGACCGGACCCAGCAGCGGTAGCGACGGACGCCTTTCTCCAAGAATGGCCACGGGGTCACCTGTACGCGTTTCCCCCGTTCAACATGATCGCGCGCACGATCTCGAAGATGGTCCGCCACGACTGTCGCTTGGCACTGATAACCCCTCTATGGAGATCACGACCATGGTTCCCTCGCTTGATGGAGTTATCGATAGATTACCCTCGGCTGATACCTGTCTTCCAGGACCTCCTTCTGGATCCGGATGGGAACTCACACGAGCTGGTGTTGCAACACCAGCTACCCCTGATAGCGTGGTTCCTTTCAAGGGACCTTGGACTGTCCCAGACGTTCCGCAGGCAACTCTCCTACTCCTCGATAACGCCTGGGCCCCAGGCACTCGTTCAGCCTATCGAGCTTCATGGAGATCGTGGTCTGGTTGGTGCATGGAACGGGCAGTGGATCCCGTATCTGCCCCTCTACATTTGATTCTAGAGTTCCTCACATTCTTGTTCGATTCAGGCAAGGCATACCGCACGATTAACCTTTCCCGCTCGGCTATTTCGGCCGGCCACAAGGGTTTGGACGGTTCCCCTGTCGGCAGGCACCCCTTTGTATGTCGCCTTCTCAAGGGTATTCGCCTTACTCGTCCTCCTCGTTCTCGCTTTTCTGCCTTTTGGGATGTCAACGTGATGTTACAGTTCCTATCATCATGGTACCCTAACCTGGAACTGACTCTCAAGCAATTGTCATCCAAGTTGGTGATGCTACTCTGCTTGATTTCTTGCAAGAGGGTCTCTGACGTCAGGGCCCTGGATTGGGACGCAGTCGCGTTCACCCCGGAGGGCGTTACTTTTGACATATCCAGGAGGACTAAGTCTGCATCCAAGTCATTTACATACCCTAGGTTTTCAGGTTGTCCGGCACTCTGCCCGGTGGATTGCATCAAAGCTTACCTGGAGGTTACACGTTCCCTTCGCTCAGCAGGTCTGCATGATCTGTTCATATCTTTCAGGTCACCTCACCGACCAGTTTCAACTCCTACTCTGGCACGTTGGATGCGTTGGCTACTATCTTCTGCGGGTATAGACACCTCTGTATTTACGCCTCATTCTGTGCGGGGCGCGATGGCTTCGAAAGCGTCTTCGGTGGGATGTCGACTGGAAGACATTATGCGAGCGGCGGATTGGTCTCGGGAATCGACCTTTCGAGACTTCTACTTCAGACCCATTGAACACATCGCATCTCGAGTGGTAGCACAGCTTTGAACTTGCATAATATGAGCCTCCGTGTCTTTAATAAAATTCCCAGATTTTACTAATATCATGACGTAAAGTCATGATTTTATTAAAGACACGGAGGCGAGTATTATTCCCTCCCACCCTCCCGGTGTGGATTTGGGATAAGAGATGCTTCGATACGATTCAGGTATGTTTTTCAATCAGGTCTGTATTTTTATCTTAAGTTTGGATCATGTATTTTATCATGTATTTTATCATATTTTAGATGATTTTGGAAGCTTTTGCTAGTTTCTAATTCTATATATTTTATATTTCAGAATCCGGTTTTATGTATGGCTCCTCACAGTTATGTTTGGTAAGTCTACAGTTTTGAGTTTGGAAATTACCATATTTTTCTATCTTTTGTAGCTTGAAGTTTTCGCATTGTCTCCTGTTTCCTGTTTGGATCTAATGGAGCATCGTTCGTCTTACCTGGTCTTCGGTTTCGCAAGAAAGAGGGGGATTATGGGAGACACAGGACTTATATAGCTACTTCCTATATGATGTGATTGGCTGCCTGTTATGCCTATACAGTTTTTTCTTTCATTTTTGATAATATTTATATTCCTCTATCTTTGCTGCTGAGGAAATAAAGAAAGAGTTATGCATAATACTCGCCTCCGTGTCTTTAATAAAATCATGACTTTACGTCATGATATTAGTAAAATCTGGGAATTCTATATCTCAAAGTCAGCTACAAACTTACAGTGTAGAGGAGATAAGGATCTGACAGACCTAAGTGCTTCATGTTACAGTAAGATGACGGCCAGTCTTTCTGGAGGAGTGCTACTCAAGCCTTATAGCAGGGGAAAGAATCAAATAGACAAGGCTGCTTGATTCCATTATTATTCTTATTTTATTATTTATATAGCGCTATCAGACTCCGTAGCGCTGTACAATGGGTGGACTAACAGACATGTAATTGTAACCAGACAACTGGACGTACAGGAACAGAGGGGTGGAGGGCCCTCCTCCATGAGCTTACATTCTAGAGGGAGCGGGGTATAGGGACACAAAGGGTAAAAGTAGGGGTTAGATGAGCGTTGCCCATGGGGTCAGCTAACAGTGAGTTAGTAAACATCAAGGTGACACAAAAGTATGGTTACACAAGATTTTGGAAGGAACATATTTATTGTAGTGTTAAATTGGAATTTTTAAAGACAAATTTTGTCCAGGTGTCCACATGCATTCATAAACCTCTAGATTGTAAGCTTGCTTGAGCATGGCCCTCATTCACCTCCTGTTCCTGTTTTTATCTTATTTTCTGTGATGTCCCTATATTAAAATTGTAAATCATTGCAGAATATGGTAGCGCAATATAAATAACAATAATAATAATAAATGCTTTACGACACAGGTTACAAGTTTACACTGGAATATCAGCTGACTGAAAGGAATACTTTGTCTGTGGGTTGTGGGCGCTGTAACACTCATGCACACATATCACCACGACAAGAAAACCACACAAGGTACCATAGAGATGTAATAACTACTCCTAGAATATCTCTGTAGCCATATTCTTTATTTTAAAACAGCCATGTTGAAAATGGTCCCATGACTACAAACAAAAAGCATATTATGGCCACATGACAAACAAATAGCATATTATGCAATGTGAGTAATGACATACACACTGCCACCACCATCACACTGGCATACATACAGACATACAAAATCACACATTTATCTGTGGCAATGATTCACTTTAAAGGAACACTATAGTGCTCCCCTACAAAGGGTTAAAAGGTACATTTTACTTACCTTACATCCCAAGGCATGCTTCTCCATACTGAAGCACTGCCTTTCTGGCTGAGATCATCAGTCTTCCCATAGAGAAGCATTGGGGTGGACAGTACGCGTGCATTGCAGAATGCCACAATGCGCCAATCAAATGCTCTTACTAAAGAGTCATGCGATTATAGCTGTGGAAGCGCCACTAGTGGCTGTCTTAACCATGTAAAACAGCAATGTTTACAGTTGCAGGATTGCAGAGACAGGGACATGGTGCCCAGACCACTTCATTGAGATAAAGGGTCTGGCTGCCTGTAGCGTCCAAGGCAAATAACACAAACGCACACACTATTTAGCACTATTTAGCAGTAATACATACAAACATTAAGTACATGAGTGGGAAACAGACAAATGCAACCTTAAAAGTAAAGCAGAAATGAAATGAGCATGATTAACTCATGATTTCCAAGGCAGTTCCCGCCTGCAAAGAGTTAAACGTGCAACTTTAACAAACAGCCATACACACTACACACCACAGGCCCTTAGCAACTGCTGCAATAAATCAATAAGCAAGCCAGCCTGCCAGTTAGACTAAACAGACACACTCTTTTTTTTCCAAGCATTGCTGACCCTCATTAATCACTCTGACAGCCCTAAAAACACATTTCCCCCTTTAATGACTGTATTTGAGTAATCAGTGGCTTTCTTCCTCAGTTAGATTTGGGAGGAACAGACAGCTGGTGTTATTGTATGCATTCATCAGTAGGAGAGAAGAAAGCATTGAGGTCAAACGGGAGTCAAACTCCGTGGGTCTCCCTTCTGAAGAGAAACTTGTTATGCAATAGTAGAGTAGATTCCAGCATTGCCCAACACATTCTAAATCGAACCCCCTGCGGGGTAGTTTTCTATACATACCAATCCCTGGAAAGACATGCCACCTAGACCCTTTTGTTGGCAATCTGGCAAAACAGAGGTTAAACTGTGTAATTACTCTATATAGGGGCTTCTATTTGTACAACTTAACATTATGGCGGCAGATTTGATAGAATAAAACTGTAGAAAAGTGTATATTGAGCGATGAGAAACTGTCTATGAATTATGCTAATTATTTCGCAATGTTATCCATGGCAGGGAAACTGTTGATGAGTTTTGTACCGCAGACCTGTCCTTGATGTCACTTCCAGGCACAGTGTGCTAACCAGCTACTGTACAAATGAACGTTCACAAGGGCTTCTGCTCCAGCTTTCTGAAAATAAAAATTGTATGGATCACCCACCCAACTTAAAGGGACAGTATAAGCACCAAAACCACTGCATTGAAGATTTGTGATCACAGGTGCTGTCACAAGTAACTTCAGGTTATTTTTTTTAAAAAATCATAATTTAATCTATTTGACATTCTGTGTAAGCCCGATTTTACTCCCCGCCCCAACTTATTGTGCATTACCCACATAAGCCCAAGAGATGCCGTGCCCTGTTAAAAAACAGTGCATTTCCAGTCATCAATAAAGGGGATAATGTAGGCTGAAAATATAATCATGACAGAAAAATGTTTTTTTCTAACACACCATTATTAGCAGCCCTTAAAATGCCAATAAATTTGATTTACTGTGTTTTGCAACTAAAACTGGGGGGATCCCACTCCACTGCATAAGAAGTATGTTGATGCCTACCTTTTTGTGACCAATGCTTCTCTATAAGAAAAATTGGATTGGCGGATCGTGGTGCTAACTGAACATGCACCATATGTCCGCACAGATTCTCTATGAGAAGCATTTCATTGGATGAAAATCAATAAGCTTGGCAATTACATATATGGAGGGTCGAGCAGCAGTAAGGAGTCTGTCTCTGCATTAGATTACAAGTATGTTTAATTAAGAATTAAACCATACTATCCCAATAGATGAACTAACAAACAAGTAATTGCAACAAGACATGTTGGATGTACAGCAACAGATGGTGCTGAGGGCCAGTCTCAAACGAGCTTACATTCTACCTATACTTTTCTGTTCACACTCTAACCCGCTATGCTTTGTTCTGTAATGTGCCATTAGCATGTGTTTTTTTTTTTTTTTTCTGCCCCATGCCTATAATGTTTTCTCTCTTTCTTTTATGGGACATTAGTGTTTTCCTTTTGTTCATTTTGGTTCTTCTCTCACCCTTTTAGATATGGTCCCACTCTCATTTTTTAGATTCTCCTCATGTTTGCCTTTTGTTTCTCTGTCACCCTGCACCCACTGGTATTCTAACCTGCTCACTCTTGTTAGCCTGGCAGCACACATCAGGAAGCACATCAACTGACCTGTATGGGTTGCACAATGACATTTCATGCAGTACTTCCTCCTACCAGACCAAGAATCCTAGACCTGCTAAAACAAGACCCCCACTGATGGCAGCCTTGACACATGTTACTGTGTTCTGTGTAGTTAACATTGCAGGCCAGCCATGTAAGTGAGATTACCAAATGTGAAGTTGATAGTAATATTATAATCATTAGGAACACTTAAGAAAGCCTAACTGTGCAAGCATGTGTTAGAACGGGTGATTTGGAGTCAGTACTTGGAATTACAATTTTATATAAGGGTTCCAATAGGATGCATATTTAGATAGATTCCATATTATTATGAATTCCACATTCTCGGCATGATTTAGACTTTGTAGTAAACAGCATATGCTATTTTTAATTCTGCACAAATGTGGCACGGACTTCACTGGTAAGTTAGAGTTGTTAGTATAGTTTAAGTTTTCCTATACTGACACACAATGTCATCTATGTTTTTGTGATATTTCCATCTGTGTACAAATCTGTGCTATTTGTTCTCTTTTGGGCTATTTGGATGCAACATATGTTTTTTGGTTTTTTTTACATGGGGACTGCAACTTTTGCATGTCTTTTGTACTGAGAATAGTCCATGAAGGGTAAAACATGGAAAGTGCATGGAAGAAATTGTGGTAGGATGTTTGATGGTTATTGCCTTTTTGTGATCAAAGTGCAATCTGCGAATTTTGATACAGACTCCTGATCAGATATACCCTTCAGTAGAACGTCTACTTTGATATTGGCAGTCACTGTCTAGTTGCTGAAGTAGCTAATCTATTGTGACCATAACTGTAAACATTACGTATTAGTCAATTAATAAATCATTAATATTATACTACATTAATAATATATCTTGTGCAAAAAATATTAAAAAGCACATGCAATTACCATGACATGTCCAATTCACAAAGCTTAACATGGATTACAGGAACATACTAAGTTACAAAAAATATATATTTATTTATTTTTAAACTTAGAAAGGTTCTTTATACATTTAGATTACTGGCCTCCTCTTTTTTCTTTTAAAGTCAGAAAAAAAGACAGACAAAAACAAACAAATAAAACAAAATACCATTAAACGTAGCGTTTGTACAGTCTCACCACTCCTTCTCTACTGAGATGATCAGTTGTGATCATGATCTCCATCCAATCCAATACTACCCATCGAAAGTTACGGCAATCAAAGACTTCTCTGTATGAAGAATTGGATATGGTTGTGGTCATTGTGAAGGGCAAATATGAACACTCTTTGAAGTTTTTCATGAAGATGCCAGTCTTTGTTAAAAAGTTTTAGTTTAGCTTTTATTAAAAATATGGCAACAGATTTGACTATAGATTGTGGTTTAGAGATACATAAAATTATAATGATTTAAATTTTGGAACTTTAATTTTTCATGTTCATCCTTGACAGAACTATTAGAGGATAAAAAACATGTTGGTGACTCTGTGATATCTTGCAATATTTTTAGACAGAGAAGAAATATTTTTTGTCAAATAAAATAGATATGAAAAAAATAAATGAAAAATTGTCAGATATCCTGCTTACGGGACACTGATAACATTCCAATGCAGTTAGCTAAAAATGCCACCAGTATGCAACCAGAATGTAAACCATATCAGCATAGGCGTGCGCAGCCTATTGCATTAGGGTGTGCACCCTAAAGCACAAACACACACGCCGCGTATATATGTGTGTATATATATATACATATGCATACTGCTGTGTGTGTGTGTGTGAGGGTGCTGTTAGTGCGTGTGTGTGTCTGTGCTGCCATGCCTGATCCCTGTTGGTCCTAGTAAGTGAACTCTAGCCTGCAGGGCTAGAGTTCACTCTCACGAGATCTGAGCGTGGCCGTGGCAACGCTCTGACCTCGCGAGAGGAACCAGGCGGAACTGCTGCTAGAGCTTCCCGGGTCCTCTCCTGCCTGTGGGCCCGTGAACAGGGCTGGACTGGGACAAAAAGTCAGCCCAGGCAGAGCAGCCCACTAGGAAGGGTGGGCCAGAAATGTGGCGCGTTATATCGCCACCATTGACAAGCACTCCCCGCCCTCCCAATTGTTATGTTAGTGTGATACCCCACCAGAGCATTCAGTGCTGTCTGATGGACAACAAGTTCTAGTGACTTGTCTCTGGTGTCCCCAGTAGTGAAAAAGGATTGTTAACGTGTGTTTTGCACGTGTGGGAATGCTCCCTGCTGTGTTATATGTGTTTGGATGTTTTTTATGTGATTGCATGTGTGTAGAGGTTATGCTGTAGAGTGTAAAGGGGTCTGTTTGTGGTGTATAATATGTAGCTGGGGGCTGTAGTGTATAGGTGTGTTTTTGGGCTGTATATTATATGTGTGTGTGTGTGTGTGTGTGTGTGTTTATAGGGTCTTTAGAGTGTGTGTGCCTAGTGGTGTGTTGCGTTTGCATGTAAGGACTGTATTTCGTGTATCAAGGAGTTGCAGGGGATGGCATTGTGTGTATGCGTATAGGTGTTGTGCACATGTGTGTATTGGTGTGGTAATAATAGGGGGTGTAGTGTGTGTTTAGGGGAGTTGTGTGTGCATAGGGGTACAGTGGGTGCACAGGAGGTGTATATCGGCATAGTATGAATGCAGTGGTGAGGTGTTTATAGGGGTATAGAGTGTGTAGTGCTTTTGTGTGTGTGTGTGTGTGTGTGTGTATGTAGTGTAATATGTGTGTTTATAGGGAGTATAGAGTTTGTGTAGTGATTGAGTGCAGTGTATAGGGGGTATAGAGTGTGTGTGTGTGAGTGCAGAGTGTGTAGTGTGTATATAGGGGGTATAGTGTGTAGTGTGTATATAGTGTGTGTAGGTGCAGGAGGTGTAGTGTTATGTATATGGGTATAGTGTGCAGGGGGTGTAGTGTTATGTATAGGGGTATAGTGTGCAGCGGGTGTAGTGTTATGTATAGGGGTATAGTGTGCAGGGGGTGTAGTGTTATGTATAGGAGTATAGTGTGTAGGCGCAGGGGGTGCAGTGTTATGTATAGGGGTATAGTGTGTAGGTGCAGGGGGTGTATGTTATGTATAGGGGTATAGTGTGTAGGTGCAGGGGGTGTAGTGTTATTTATAGGTGTATAGTGTGTAGGTGCAGCGGGTGTAGTGTTATGTATAGGGGTATAGTGTGCAGGGGGTGTAGTGTTATTTATAGGGGTATAGTGTGCAGGGGGTGTAGTGTTATGTATAGGGGTATAGTGTGCAGGGGGGGTGTATAAGGTGTATAGTGTGTGTAGGCGCAGTGTGTATATAGGGTGTAGTGAGTAAGTGGTGGAGTATAGTTTATGTATATGTTTTGATTGTTTCATTATTTAAAATTTTTTTTTTAAAAACCTACACCACATTTACTCCCCTTCCCCTTATTACCTTATTACTTTGCAGGGGGAAGAGGGAGCATGCTGCTGGTCATCCCTGGTGATCCAGTGGGCTAGTGATGTAGTCTGTACCTCCGCAGGGTACAGACCATGTCTTCCTCTCGCGAGAGCTGGAGTTTCAGAGCGTTGCCGCGGGTTACCACGGCAACGCTCTGAAAATATCGGAGATCGCGAGAGGGCTGCCCTGTGTGCAGTGTGGAGGCTGTTAGCTCCGTATCCAAACGGAACGGAGCTCTAAGTTCAGAGCCTCTCTCGGGGCTAATCGGGTAAGCTTGAGCCGGCAGGGGAGATATTTTGATCTTCCCTGCCGGCCTCGATCCATGCGCGGCGCACGGGGATTAGGGTGTGCCCAGGCACACCCGGCACACCCCGTGCGCACGCCTATGCATATCAGCCATTTTCACAAAATGGCTGTGAAATTGTTGTAGCTGCTAAAATGAGTTACACTCAAGTCAGGGAAAAGATACATAATATTTACAAAAAGGCTAACTTCTGAGCATAACCCAGGATAGGCAGGATTGTATTTCCCACCATTAACTTCATTCATGGTATTTACAAATAAAGCTAATTGAAGGTGGTAAAGCTTTAAGTAGAAACTGAAAGGTGAACAAACTATCGCTCTTATATGCAAAGGTTTATGGCATATGCTCAACAATATATTGGAGGACCTGGAACAGTGTAGCAAAAGCCAAGATACCATGAACAACGAGATAGTTAGACCTGCCATTTGGCCAATACCTTCAGAAATCTGAAATCGTAAAATATGAGACATCTCCTCCTAATAATAAGGCGGGTTGGAGCTCTTCTACAATCTATCAATAGTGTTCATACTGTTTTTCTCGAAAGTAAGACAACCTCGAAAATAAGCCCTAGTTCTTTTTTGGGGGGGGGGGGGGGGGGGATGCTAGTAATATAAGCCCTACCCTGAAAATAAGCCTTAGTTGAGATCGTCGCTAGTTCGGTAATTTGTTAATCTATGTCCAGGGAATTTTCCCCGAATATAGATTTGCAGGATTCTATGTGTTAGTAAACTAATCTAGATTAAGCCATCCCCCGAAAATAAGCCCTTGTGTGTTTTTTTGGAGCAAAACTTTGTATAAGACCTGGTCTTATTTTCGTGGAAAAACTGTAGCAGCTATGAGCACATGATGGAGCATGCTTTTATCTGGACCTTGCATCTTGGATGGAAACATATGAAGGAGGCAGAGTCCTTTTTGTAAATGCAGCATAATATCAGTCAAATTACTAATCAGGTCCTAAATATCTACCCAAACCTATACATCTCCAACAGAGAGAGGATTAGCCAGGAAAGACATTGACCAAACATTGTGGTACCCTATACAATCTCAACATTAGTTTACAATCAGTCTCCCAATAAAACAATAAAACAGAAAGAGGATTAGAGCCCAAACGTTGCTCTTGGCAGTAGTTGCCTGTAGTGGAGTGAAACTTTAAAGAAATTCTCCCTGGAGGTCATAACTCTTATTTTACCAATTTATATTCCGCATTTTTTTTTTTTTACATGTTTTTTTTTTGTTTTGTTTTGTTTTTTTTACATTTTTTTTTGCTGTGCAAGAGATAACAGGCATGCTTGTATTGCCACAACGGCAGTTACAGGCTATTAGAATACAAACATAGTTAAACATTTGCGTGGCAATTAGAGTGTAGGTATTTTCCGCATTTTTAATATATTATCTATATAACGCATCAAAGAGGCAAGCGTTCAAGGCATCCTAGGATTGAAGATTCAGTCAAAGTGCCATAATGACTGCAGCCAACAAATTTAAATCGATTAATCTGTACAGGTAACCACTGGAATTTTGCTATTTTGTGATATAGTTTTTCTTTTCTTTGCAACCTGTTGGTAGAAATGGTTTTAACTCCACATTTATGGGCCTCCAAAATGAGCTAACATTAAAAAAATCCTGTGAATAATGTAAACGATTCAGCAGCTTATCAGAAGAAATAATTATGTATTTTTTTAAAACAGACATGTTTTTTTTTAATTATTAATTAAGAAACATCTAACAATTCATATGAAGAAATCAGAGGCCACATAGTGGCTCCAACATATTGAATTATATGCTGAAGTGTGCAGCCAAGGTTATTAATTTAATTAATTTCAATTTATAAAGTGTTTAATGAGAAAACTAAAACCATTTAAACCCCGGAAGGAAAATTGCACATTTACACATAGAAATAGACATTTTTACATGAAAAGAAACTAACAGTAATAAAAATACTTAGCATCAGCATTAAATTTGTTGATTATAAACACAATATTTTTAAGGATTTGACACTTGTGGGATGTTTTTATTTCTAGAAGGCAATGCTGAGTTTGTAAATTGCGGAAGGAGAAAGTGGATTAATTAATAATTACTGTGGCAGACTGCCTGGTATCCGGACTGGGTACCTCCACCAATCCCACAAATCAAGTATTTTATAAGCCTTTCAGCATGGCCCATATCCTGAGGCAGGAGCCCGTGGTGAGGTCACGTTCACCACAATTACTTACAAGAGTGGAATACTAAATACACTGCTGAAAGTGGACACAGGGTTAACAGAACAGAACATGAGTGAGCATGGGAGCTTTCCAGGGAGGGGTTTTAAATCCATACATCCCAAGCTTCCATCTTTGAAGAGCTATCCAAAATATGCCCTGCCCCCTGGGAGCCACACCAGTCACACTCTAAAACAAATTACGTATTGGTCTACTGGAATTAGACTTATGTAAACCAGGCAAGATAAGTGAATGATTCATCTGGATTTGAGCATTTGCTAGATCTACTTTAAAATATCACGTTCGACGTTCGTGATATGGTGCAAACTCTCGAAAGCCATTTTTAGGGATTCCATATGATGCAGCTGGACATGTCTAAACTTTTGCAATGCCTTTCTCACATATGCTCCTATCAAGTTCCATCTTCAATTTTAATGGGTCACTATAGTCACTAAAACAACTTTAGCTTAATTAGGCAGTTTTTGTGTATAGATCGTGCCCCTGCAGTCTCACTGCTCAATCCTCTGCAAATTTTCCGTGGTACTCAATGCCCACACCTTCTGTTTGGAATTGGGTTATGAGGAAATTTCACGTTTTTTATTATCTTTGCAAAATTATTGTACCGGCTAAGCAGGCATATGATAATGATTATTATTATTATTATTACATTATTTATATAGCACCAGCAAATTCCATAGCGCTGTGCAATGGGTGGACTAACAGACACGTAATTGTAACCAGGCAAATGGATGCACAGGAACAGAGGGGTTAAGGGCCCTGCTCAAGGAGCTTACATGCTAGAGGGAGTAGGGTATAGTGGCACAAAGGGTATAAGTAGGGGTAATGAAATAGGTTGCTAAAAAAGTATTCACTGAGGTTATTTTTCACAGTTGCAGGAGAGGAGTCATGGGAGGGGGGTTGAAAACCTGCTTACAGTTTAAATGATATGCTTTCCTGAAGAAGTGTGTTTTCAAAGAATTTTTTAAGGAGTCAAAACTGGGCAAAAGTCTCACTGAGAAGGGAAGGGAGTTCCACAGAAAAGGTGCAGCCCTGGAGAAGTCTTGGAGGCTAGCATCAGATGTGGGATGCATGGTTATGAAAATTGGAGTGTTCCCTTAAGCTGTTAGCTGCCATACTAACCTGTCAGCAATTTAATCATAATCAATAGATGTAGTTTGCAATTATTTCCTTTTCTTTAAACCATATAAATATACTCATATGTCAAGTCTCATAATCAAAAAATCAACACCTTTAAATATTATCATGCAAAATAAAAGATCTTATGAATGTAATAAGAAATCTGTCCACACATTCACAGATAGTTTTAGAAAATAATCACTTAGCAACTAAATTTAGATTTAAAAATCTTTATTAGAAATAAATGGAAAAACTTTGAAGAAGAGTTTGAAGAAACTAAGCAAATATCCAAATTGGGTATAGTATCCACTTACATGAAATATTCTCTTATATAATTTACAGAAAGAAAAATGAACAAAAAGGACAATTATAAAATAAAAAATGTATCCGTTTAGGTTTGGAAGTACAACTCAGTAAGTAATACAATTTCTAATATTTAACATATTTCAGAAAATATAAGTGAAACGTTTTCCAGATCAGCTAATTTGACCCTTAATTTTAAATTTACTTTGAACGTTTCTCATAATCATTTTAAGGTAATTTGCATGCAGATTATTGAATAGCTCTCTATTTGTTTATTTCAATAAAGAATAATTGTTGCGGTCACCGGCCCGCCGAGCCTCACGGCCGTGCCCGACCGGCACGGCCACGCCAACAACACGAGCTTACCTGCTCGTCGGCGAGCCGGGAACCGCTCCTTCCGTTCTTCCGGGCATCACGCCCGAATCAAACATGGCGCCGACCACGTGGTCGCGCCTAAGAGTAGCTCCGCCCCCGAAAATTATACCAACGTGTGCGTGACGTCACGACGTCAACGCACACGCACGTTTTGGGGTCGGAGGTCGCCCTCTGACCAATCATAGCCTAGAGAGGGGTATTTAAACCCCTAGCTTTTCCCATTACTTTGCCATGTCGTGGTTTCAGTTTCCTGATTTCCTGAGAGTGCTATTTCCGTGATTCTGATTTCCTGGTATCCTGATCCTTGGCGTTTCCCTGGTTATTCTGATCTCTGGTTTCCCTGACTTGGCTTGTTTTATCGGTATTGAGTATTTTCTGGCTTCCTTGACCTCGGCTTTCCCTTTGACCATTCTCTGTCTCTAGCGTATTAGTCCGGCCATTCTAAGGTCCGGTTTACGCTCTATCCTGTTATTTTCCTTTTCTTACCTATGTATATGTTTACATAGTTTCTGCGTGCTGGACCACATTACTAGTCGTGACATTACGACATGGCAAAGGATCCTGCAGAACTATGCAAGCATATGATCGCCTGTGAGAGTAGGGTGGAGGATATGGACCACAGGTTAGACCAATTTGCCCAGGCATTTCAGACCTTGCTCCAGAGGACTGCCTATTTAGAGGTCCCTCCGGTACCACCTGTGGTTCCGCCACCTGTAGTGGTTCCCGTACCACATAAACCACCGTCCATAACCTTGTCACCGCCCCCTCGCTATGGAGGTGATTCTAAGGAATTCAGAGGTTTTTTAAACCAAATTGAATACCACTTTGAGGCCTCCCCAGGTTCATTCCCAACAGATAGATCAAAAATAGGCTATCTGATGAACCAATTAACTGGAAAAGCCTTGACCTGGGCTAACCCCTTATGGGAAAGTGGTGACGCAGTAGCCCGTGATTACAGTACTTTTCTTACGGCCTTTAAGGCTACGTTTGAACCTAAAGGCAGGGAGAAGAACGCTGCCAAAGCCCTTATGAGAATCAAGCAAGGCAGTCGTTCTGTAGCCGATTATGCAATAGAGTTCAGGACATTAGCGTCTGAGGTTGATTGGACCAATAGTGGTCTGGTGGCTGCTTTCTCTGAAGGTCTAGCTGAGAGTATACAAGATGAGACTGCAGCTAGAGACCTTCCGGTTAATCTTAATGAGTTTATTGCCTACATGATAGACATTGATAACCGGCTCAGAGAGAGAGAGAAAAACAAACAACGTAACAGACGTTCTAATTTGTCCATAGCTCCTCGTTTCTCTAACCCAGTGGTGAGTAGCCAAACGCCTCTTCCAGAACCTGAACCCATGCAATTGGGTAGCGCTAAACTCACTGAGGCAGAGAGACAACACAGACGTAACGAGGGGTTATGTATGTATTGTGGCAAGAAAGGACATCTAAGATCGTCATGCCCGGTTCGGCCGGAAAACTTGCACACCTAAGGCACGTACGGGGACCGACCTTAGGTGTGATGTATATGTCCCCTAAATTGACTAAGAACCGTTTCCTTGTCAAAGTAACCTTATCTTTCAAGAACACTACTGTTCAGTGTGAGGCTATGATTGACTCTGGGGCAGCGGAGAATTTCCTAGACAAAGAATTCTCTGCAAAACATCTCCTGCCCTTAAGACATAAAGAGAAACCGATAGCAGTCGAGGCCATTGATGGAAGGCCTCTTACCCAGCCTTTCATCACACACGAAACTCTGCCAATCACTGTTTCAGTGGGTATTCTCCACTCTGAAGAAATGACCTTTCAAATCATATCTTCACCTACAGTTCCGATAATACTCGGTTTCCCTTGGCTTCTGAAACACAATCCACGTTTGGATTGGATTGAAGGAGAGATTGTGAGTTGGGGTGAGGGATGCAAAGGTGTTTGCTTTAAGCAAATCTCACAACCTATTGGTACCATTAATGTTCCTGTTGCACCTCCCTTGACCACACAAATTCCACCGCAGTATATGGATTTGAAAGAGGTATTTAACAAGGTCCAGTCAGAAGCCTCCTCATAGACCTTATGACTGTACCATAAACTTATTACCAAGGACTATGCCTCCCAAGGGAGGAGTCTATGCCTTGTCCCCCCAGGAAAATCTTTGTTTGGAGGAATATATTAAAGATGCTCTCAGAAAGGGTCATATCCGTAGGTCCTCCTCACCAGCCGGGGCTGGATTCTTCTTTGTCTCTAAAAAAGAAGGAGACCTACGCCCTTGTATTGATTATAGGGGTTTGAATAGGATTACCATAAAAAATGCCTACCCTATTCCCCTTATATCAGAGCTGTTTGACAGATTGAGGGGAGCTCGAGTCTTTACCAAGCTCGATCTCCGAAGCGCATACAATCTAGTCAGGATTAAGGACGGTCACGAATGGATGACCGCATTTAACACCAGAATGGGACATTACGAATACCTGGTTATGCCGCTTGGATTATGTAACGCTCCAGCGGTATTCCAGGATTTTATTAACGATGTCCTAAGAGAGTACCTTCACATGTTCGTTCTAGTGTACTTGGACGACATTCTCATCTATTCCCCAGACCTAGAGACACATCACGAACATGTGAGAATTGTACTGAAAACCCTGTTACAGAACGGCCTTTACTGTAAACTGGAGAAATGCCAGTTTGACCAAACGGAGATACAATTCCTTGGATACGTTATATCTCCGTCTGGTTTCCAGATGGATCCCCGTAAACTGGAGGCAGTCTTACAGTGGCCATTACCCAAGGGCCTTAAAGCCACTCAACGCTTTATAGGTTTTGCGAATTACTACCGCAAATTCATAAAGGGTTTTTCCTCCGTGATTTCCCCTATAACCAATTTAACCAAAAAAGGAGCTAATTGTACATCTTGGCCCAAAGAAGCAAGAGAGGCATTTGAACTGTTAAAATCTTTATTTTCCTCAGCACCTGTCCTGACCCATCCTGATCCAACCAAACCATTTATCCTAGAGGTGGATGCATCAGAGACAGGAGTTGGAGCCATTCTGTCTCAAAGAGAAAGTCCTGATACACCTTTACATCCTTGTGGATTTTACTCTCGCAAACTCACACCTGCAGAGAAGAATTATGACATAGGGAATAGGGAACTTTTGGCCATTGTACTTGCCCTTAAGGAATGTAGGCATCTCTTGGAAGGTTCCAAAGAGCCACTTTTGATCTTTACTGATCATAAGAATTTGGCTTATATTGGGGACGCTAAGAGACTGTCCTCTCGTCAGGCTAGATGGTCATTGTTCCTCTCCCGATTCAATTTCATAATTACGTACAGGCCTGGTACTAAAAACACCAAGGCAGATGCACTATCTAGGCAGTTTGAGACAGATGAAGCTCCGGAACAGGTGATATATCCTATTATACCTCCTGAATGCCTCATTGCCACTACAGTTACCGAAGTGTCTTCTCCACTCTTCTGTGCCATAATAGCAGATCAAACTCAGGCACCTGTGGGAAAACCTCCGGACAAACTGTATGTGTCACCTCAGTTTCGAAAGAAGGTACTAGATTTGTTCCATGACAACCTCACAGCAGGCCATCCTGGAGTCCATAAAACCCTCTCTGCCATCTCCCGGAGGTTTTGGTGGCCTGCTCTTAGAAACGATATCAAAGAATATGTTGGGGCATGTCAAATATGTGCCATTTCTAAAGTTCCTCCTAGATCGCCTCCTGGACTCTTACAACCACTGCCCATACCCAGTGCTCCTTGGACCCACTTAGCCATGGATTTCATTGTGGATCTACCCAGTTCAAACGGGTTTAATACAGTCCTTATGGTTATCGATAGGTTCACAAAGATGGCACATTTTGTCCCCCTTAAAAAATTACCATCTGCTCAAGATCTAGTTCAAATATTCTTGAGAGAGATCTTTCGGTTGCACGGTGTACCTAAAAGCATAGTATCTGACAGAGGTACCCAGTTTGTTTCTAGGTTTTGGCGTTCCTTTTGTAAGCAATTAGGCATTGAACTCTCCTTTTCGTCGGCGTATCACCCTCAAACTAATGGAGCAGCAAAGAGGGCGAAGCAGTCTCTAGAAGCCTATTTACGTTGCTTTATAAATGCCAATCAGTCTAACTGGTGTGAGCTCTTACCCATGGCTGAGTTCGCCAGGAACAACGCCACTCATGAATCTTCTAATCATAGTCCATTCTTTGTAAATCAGGGTTATCACCCCGCTGTTTTTCCTTCTGAATTCTCAGACACGGAAATTCCTGCCTTGAACACCCGTTTGGAATCAATTCATGATACCTGGGATTCCGTCCATTCAGCTCTGCAGAAAGCTTCATTACGAGCAAAGGCCCAAGCTGACAAAAAACGGGGCACTAATCCTGTATATCTTCCAGGTGACAGGGTGTGGCTCTCCACAAAACATATCAAACTTAAGGTCCCGTCCATGAAATTCGCCCCCCGGTACATAGGTCCCTTTCGGGTTACCCAACGTGTCAATCCAGTGACCTATTCTTTGGCACTTCCGGCTCATATGAGAATTGCAAATACTTTCCATGTGTCTCTGCTCAAGCCCCTTACTTGCAATCGCTACACCAGATTATCCACTCCTCCTCCGCCCTTGGTAGTGGGTGATCAAGAAGAATACGAAGTCCGTTCTATCATGAACTCCAAATTATCCAGAGGTGTCTTGTCCTATCTCGTTGACTGGAAGGGTTATGGTCCCGAGGAACGTTGTTGGGTTCCTGCTGACCGGGTCCATGCGCCCCGTCTTATCCGGTCATTTCACAACCGCTTTCCTCTTAAGCCGGGTCCTTCCCGCCCGGTGCGCGGTCTTCGAGTGGGGGGTACTGTTGCGGTCACCGGCCCGCCGAGTCTCACGGCCGTGCCCGACCGGCACGGCCACGCCAACAACACGAGCTTACCTGCTCGTCGGTGAGCCGGGAACCGCTCCTTCCGTTCTTCCGGGCATCACGCCCGAATCAAACATGGCGCCGACCACGTGGTCGCGCCTAAGAGTAGCTCCGCCCCCGAAAATTATACCAACGTGTGCGTGACGTCACGACGTCAACGCACACGCACATTTTGGGGTCAGAGGTCGCCCTCTGACCAATCATAGCCTAGAGAGGGGTATTTAAACCCCTAGCTTTTCCCATTACTTTGCCATGTCGTGGTTTCAGTTTCCTGATTTCCTGAGAGTGCTATTTCCGTGATTCTGATTTCCTGGTATCCTGATCCTTGGCGTTTCCCTGGTTATTCTGATCTCTGGTTTCCCTGACTTGGCTTGTTTTATCGGTATTGAGTATTTTCTGGCTTCCTTGACCTCGGCTTTCCCTTTGACCATTCTCTGTCTCTAGCGTATTAGTCCGGCCATTCTAAGGTCCGGTTTACGCTCTATCCTGTTATTTTCCTTTTCTTACCTATGTATATGTTTACATAGTTTCTGCGTGCTGGACCACATTACTAGTCGTGACAATAATTACCTGACCACGAGTCTAGGAAGTAGCTTCACTTTATTATCGGGGTGGACCAGGGTGGACCTTATGTAATCACATTGGGTTTAGTGTATACAGGTGGCACTTGATGATGTACAGAATTTTGTTGGTTGGAGTGCTTGCAGTTCTCAGCAAGCACTAGCAGCATCGATTGGCGCAGGTACTCAGTTGGAGTGCCAGCGGTCCATCACACAGAGAATGCAGAGAAAGTTCTGTCTTCCCTCTTCAGCCTTATACTGCAGGAGGAACGACCCTTCATTATTTGGTTCGAACAGGCACACAGGGCTGCCAGGTCCCAGCTACCGGAAGGACCGCCACGTGACTTAATTTGCTATAGAAACCAGATAAGCTAATGAAACTTACAAAAACATATATTACATATATTTCATTTGCTGCCTGCACTCCTACCAATGAAGGGCAGTATCATGACTAAAGCCCGTGAACAGCAAACATGGAGATTCCAGGGGGCTGAGGTGGCCCTGTACAATGATCTCTCACCAATGACCCTAGAGGCAAGGAGGGCGCTTAGGCCTCTCACACAGGAACTCCGCACTAGGACCATACCCTACAATTGGGGCTTTCCCTTCAGGCTCATGGCCAGAGGACTGGGGCTTTGGCGGTGGGGGTAGGGGTTCGGGATACACGTGGGCCCAAAGATCACTGACATGGGGCATTGCAACACTCTTCCTCGCAACATAAGTGTCAAAACCGCAAACCGCAAGGGAAACAATTAATGAGTGCTTCCCTGCGTGGCCGCCATTCGTACAGGCGAACACCACCAGGGGGAGCATTCGTGGATTGTTTCCCGCCTTGTTCATCTCCCGAATGAGGGCCTCCCTGGTGCCCCATTAGAACGTTCACACCAAATTAATCAGAACTAATCAAGGGAAATAATTAATGAGTGCTTCCCTGGGTGGCCACCGTTCATATAGACGAACGGTGGCCAGGGGGAGCATTCATACCCCGAAAGGAGACGCTTCCCTTGTCTGGGTTTTACCCCAGGACCTTCGCGAACAGAGATTAGTCGGTCGAGGGGCCGAGGCGAGACATTGCTGTGGGCACTTTTAGGGCACTGGCGAGTTCGGCAGGCTATCATGAGCCTGAGGGACAAAGAGACCAGCTCTTTTCCCGCGGGCGGGCTTTTCTGTGCCTGGGAGACAAACGGACGGTCCCTTTTTTCTGCGCCGAGACTCCCAAGAAGACCCCTGACGGTTGGTGTGGGAAACTGTGTATTTAGTGGCGGGCTATGGGGACAAAGGGAACAGAGTCCCTTCCCGCGCTAGAGACCCAGGGAGGGGGAGGATCTTGGGAGGTGACCTTGTATGTTGTGTGTGATACACCCCTTGCAGGGGGTTATGCATAAAAGCTATGTGTGGGCAATAAAATTGAGTTGTACCTCTAGGACTTTGTGTCGTCCAGTTACTGGGGGGAAATGGGTCTATTTGTACTTTACATGGTTCCTGACCGGAAGTCAGTGGAGGTAACCAGTTGGGTTACCTGTGGTCCGCTAAAGACGATGCTTACAGTTCCTTAGGTCCCCTGACCTGAACACTTCTCCCTCAATTATGTAGGATCACTGGCGACTCTGGGAAAGGGTCTCAATGGGTATCATTGAACTGCTGATCCATGCATATTGTTGAATGTTTAATGCTTAAATTACAATACCGTTCTTGTACATTATGTGTTTTTTACATATGGAGGAGTACCTTGATGATAATATCCCAGTCTAATTACCCTAGATTTTGGATTCCTAACTACCGTTACAAATTACATATGCTAGGACTGTCTCTGGAAAGACGGGACGTGTTTCCCATTTACATTCGTGTGAACACAAGTATCTGCAGGGGGCCAGTGCCTGAACCAGACTCCCTGATTTGGGGGTTTGGTGGGACATCAGCTGCTGCTGCAGTCACGTGAATACCCTCTGTTTGCAGAGGTTCCCCTAAGATTTCTCTGCCCTCTGGCAACCTTGGGATCTTTTTCTAGATCTTAAACTCCTATTTCTACTCCCCTCTTTTAAGTGACAGAACTTGCCTGATTCCCCTCCTGAAACAGACTGGCACTGGGCAGGGGGTATATTAGCTGACTCACAGCTCGCACCTCTTTTCCTAAGTGCTAAACACAACTTTTGGGCTTAAACGGAACCCATTCATTACGCTTGAGGTGAGGCGGAGACATACCATCCCTTTCGAGTGTTAAGGACCTATTTTCCCTGATGTCCTAGTCTATCCGTGGGGTCTTGCTCGGTTCTCCCCAGGTATCCTTGACACGGAGCGGGACCGGGTCATGCTTCGGTCTATCTTTCTTCTTTGTACTCTCAGTAGGGGCACTCTCCCAGGTGACCGCCTACCACCGGGCATTTGGGGGCATGGCATACTGGCCGGTTCCTATCACAGTTTTTTCTCAAAACTGTAGAGGGCTCAACATCCCAGAACACAGGTCATTCCTGCTTAGAGAACTCCATTGCAAACACATATCTGTTGCATTACTGCAGGAGACCCATTATATAGGTGAATCTGCTCCCATCTTGAAAAGCAAATACTATCCAAAGACATGGGTTAGCAACTATCCAACTGCCTGGAGGGCGGGAGTTGCAATACTGCTGGAGAACTGTCTGGACTTTACCGAACGGGAAAGTGAAATAGACCCGGATGGAAGGTATCTCTTCTTGAAGGGAGATGGTTTGGGCAGACGATACACACTAGTGACTATGTACGCGCCAAACCATAACTAAGTTCAATTCCTGCACCGCACCCTTGCCCTCCTGGCTGCGTTCACGGAAAGGATTCTCATATTGGGAGAAGACTTTAATGTCCCCTTGGACCCCATTTTAGATTCTTCAATGGGACACAGTTGCATACCACAACCAGCAATACAGAGCATACACAAGGCTCTAAGCAACCTCTGCTTAGTGGACTGCTGGAGGACTGTGCACCACACTGATAAGGACTATTCTCACTATGCAGTTATACGATTACCTCTTCCTCCAACAGGAGGATCTTGACAGTTTACAAACAGCTGATTTTGGCGCCTTTACCTGGTCGGATCATAACCCTGTCCAGATCCGGATAGACTCTCGACTCCATGCACCGAGGACGAGGGCCTGGAGACTATTGCTTGACCTGAACATCCATGAACAGATCAAACAATCGCTTTCGACCTACTTCGTAAAAATACTTCGGACGATATCTCTAACACAACTTTGTGGGAGGCACAAAATCTGGCTATACGGGGCACGCTGATCCACCTGGCCTCAAAAAAGAAGAAAAATTCACAATTACTGTTAAACTCTCTGATCGACACCATATTTATAACTGAGGCTCAAAACAAAAGGTTTGGCGTGGTGCAAGTCTATAAGGAGTTACTTGACGCTAGGCAACAACTGGTGATGCTCCTTACCCAGCGACATTGATATTGAGGGATTTGAATGGCAAGGACGCCAACACAAAATTGCAGCATATGCCGATGACCTTCTGTTTTTTATCACACAGCCCCGAACCACACTACCATGCCTGATGTCCGAGATTACGAAATATGGGGCATTATTTGGGCTAAAACTCAACTTAACAAAATGCAAAGTCCTCAATATCTCAGTACCAGAGGAAGAAAATAATCAACTAAATTCGAACTTTGGTTTGGCGATGGCATCCTTATCAGAGTCTTTGTGGAAATAATATGCGACTGTGTGGCAGAGGTGATGGAAGATCGGAGATTCCAGGAATACTTCCTCGGATGCAGGTAGGTTGGGGGCGACACTGGCCTTATTAGAATCACTTTGTGCTTCAGGTAAGTCTGCCTCCATGGCCGAAAAGTATTTGTTGGCACTGTCTTTTTGTTCCAGTGGTTCGGGTGGCAGGATGTGACCAAGGCATTTTGTGTGATGTCGGGTCTTCAAGGGTTGGAAGAAATGTCGTAGGCCTGACTCTCGTCGACCTATTTGCTATGGGTTGTTGTGTCAGCTCTTATTGCCCCAGGTCTGTTCATCATACAAAATCCGTTTGTTCCGAGTGGCATTCGTGTTTTGTTTTTGTTTTGTGCCCTGCGAATAGGGGAGCTGGTGGCTCCCAGTACCCGGGTTCAGTTGGCCCCGCTACTGCCGGACATGTCGGTCACTAAGAGCGGCCTGATACTGATCACTTGTCGCTCTAAGACAGATCGGGAGGGAGTGGGGCTACAGGAGGCCCATTTTGTCCGGTTATGTTGCTGCAAGAGTTCCTGTCAGTACATAAGTCAATTCCCTTCTACTACATCCAGATGGGTCTTCCCTAAGCCGCTTTCAATTTTCCAGAGTTCTTCGGTCCTGCGTGGTTGGTATTGGTTTGTCTCTGGGTAGTTACACAACTCACTCCTTTCAGATAGGGACTGCTACGCAGGCTAGCTTGATGGGGCTTTTCTCTAAGGCGCTTAAGGGTTTGGGGTGCTGGCGTTTTCAACTCTATGTGCATCCCTACTTACTGTAGGGTATTCTGCGCAGCTCATACGTTGTTGTTTGTTCTGTTATTATTGTAGGTGTGGTTCCTCGCTTCGTATGGATCGAGGATAAGTTTATTTATTGGGCAACTAGGCGGGCTGAGGATAGACCATATGGCCGTAACCTTGGGTTCCCATCCGACGTAGTCTGGGTACGTTGGAGGGGTATTCAGGGTTTGAGTTGGAACCACTTGTATGCAGAATGCATTCAGCATAGTCGCTGCGTGTCAGAGCCAGTAACTCTAGTGATGCATGCGGGTGGGAATAATATCGGACGGTGACGGTCAGTGGATCTGATCCATGCGATCAGGCACAACTTGGCACCCGGTTTTGCTCTATTAAAGGATCTGACCATTGTGGTGGGAATGGTAAGGCACTGGAATGCTGTAGGCGTAAGGTGAACATGACCATTTCTAGGTTTGTTAGGCATTTGGGAAGCATTGCTGTGCGGCACTTTGAGCTGGAAGGGGTGAATGATAACGTTATGCGACAGGATGGAGTGCATTTGTCCCCCATAGAACTGGACATTTTCAATATGGGCCTGCAGGCAGGGATTGAAGCTGTGCTGTCGGTGGGTTGGCGTGAGGCTTGCGCGGCTTAGCACGCAAGGATGGCATCGCAGTGGCGGGTTTCCTGGACAGCACAGTTGAAAAAGGCACTTTGAGGAGATGACAGCCTGCACAGAGCTGATGGCAAGTAGCCGGCTGTTGAGACTCGTAGAACAAAAGCTTGGGGGAACTGTCTGGTGGGCAACCGCCCAACAGCTGACAGAGATTGGACATTGTTTAAAATTGGTTATGTTAAATAAAAGCTGTGGCGCCATTGCCCTTATCCACAACAAGAATGTTTCACATGTGTTATTGGGGGGTAACAGTGGGGGGACTGGTATGGGTCAGCAGTCATGTTTCCCCCTGGACAACTAGGGAAAGGGGGAGCATGACTGCTGCCCAGGATTGTGAAGGGCAACAAATGTTGCAAAGTGAAGGGCTTTGTGGAGAGAGAGAGGGAGGGGACTTACCAGTCGGCAGGATCAGTTGGGGGCCCCTGACTGTTTTCCCATCATCCCACCTTGTTTCTGGTGTTGTGTTCTTGGTGTCTTGTTTTTGTTCTTGTTTTGTCACAGCTTGGTGGGTTTTCCTGGACAGCGCAGTTGAAAATGTCACTTTGGGGAGAGGACAGCCTGCACGGAGCGGATGGCAAGTAGCCGGCTGTTGAGACTCGTGGAGCAAATGCTTGGGGGTACAGGATGGCGGAAAAGGATCCCGAAATCAGGATTGTCCATCTGAAAGCAGGACTGTTGGGAGGCCTGTAAGTTGTTCACCTGATGTCATGTAACTATCTATCATAAAGACCATCTGTTTACCAAAATCATGAAATAAAAAAAATTGGAGTGAAACTGCTTCAAGACCATGGACACATCCTTTTTTAATATCCACTTAGTGTATTTAAACCATTTCTCCATCATTTGACAATTAATATAATGTGTTGACTGAAAAGGTATGTTGTACTCTCGGATACTCAGACCATCGATTAGTGGTCCAGACATACTGCAGTTAGATTTTTCAACTCCATTTAAACTATAAGAAATATATTACAGGAGAGATAATTCCCTGCAGTATCAGACATAACAAGTATTAAATAGTCTTAATGATAGTCTAATTACTGTTAAATGCCATACTACTATAGATGTATAGATTAGAGATAGAATTTCCTTTTTGTACGAACAAATATTTTAAAAGGAAATTGGAAATCACTTTAATGTGGGTCTTTGACTAAACATGATGGAAGTGAGTCTTTATCCAGTCTAAATTATTGTATTACTACGTATTATAGTATTAACTTATATTGGACACCTTGTAGGTAGTTTAAATGTTGGACAAAACCAAAATTAAGGTTTTTTGGGGGTCTTTTTTTTCTTTTTAAAGACACTTTGCAAAACAATCCAATTAATTTACATAATTGGAGTACATATTCTGTGAGTATACTCTCTGTCTGTGCTGAATCAGCTCAATTGGTGCTAGATAATGAGAGCAAATATAACTGCTCAGCAGTTCGGAACATTTAATAGGGATTAAATAAAGATGGGATCTAAAGATGCAACTGCATGGATTCAGCAGGAGAGATATTACAATGGAATATTAAAAGTGTCTACCTGACTAATCTCTTCAACTTAAAGCATTTCACTTCCTATTAGTATAATAAATATAACACAATAACTGCACTTAGGGATGTCTCTGGATGTATTCAGTTACCAGGAGCTCAAGATGCACAAGATCCAGCATAAATAGCTAAAAAGAAATATCAGTGATTAGTGCACCTACTCTGCAACCTAGTACTTGTTAAAACCTCTAGGATGCAGGTTTGCTTCCTGACAGATTTAGCTCAGTCTTTTACCCTTCTGATATACATATCATTAGTATAATAGAGCTAGGTAATACTATATGCACCCCAGACCCCAGCACATTCTTGAATGAGCAAACTGTATCATAATTTGGGGTATAGAGGAATATGCTTTCAAATAATGTAATTTATTGTTATAATTTTTATTTGTAAATTTCAAAATATTCAAATATCAAAAAATACATCATATATAAGAGAACATATCAACATATTAAAAAAATATTAAAAACATTATTCACAATATTAAATAATTTTAAAATTTTATCAGAAAATACAACAACAATAATTTGAAAAGTTTATCCAAAAATATTAAATCATTTAAAAAGTTTATCCAGAAACTTGAGGCCATAATTTGATATTACTGTAATTATTAACTGGGATAATTTTGTCCCACACTGACAAAACTGACAATATTTTAGTTAGTAATAAATCTTGTTGACTACAGGGTTAGTGATACAACAAATGCCCTTCCTGTTTAACAGGAAGTTAATTGTCACATTTCCTTCCCTTAGTTACCATAGTGATGAGATATAATAACAACAGAAAAAATGTATTTGAAATAATGCACACACTAAAAATTGCATACTGATGTATCAATCTAAATTTGATTAACACCAAGCTGTACAGAAGCTTATTCACTAAACACTGAATGTTAGTGAATTTAAAACTGAATTGCAACTTTCATGCAAAAATATAGCTAAACCAGTGGCGGATTCGGGGGGGGGGGGGGGGGGCAACGGGGCAATTGCCCCCCCGAGATTCTTCCCTGCCGGCTAATGCAGGGCTGGCATTGCCCAAGTGCCAGCCCTGCAATGTGCCTGCGGACCGGAGGGGAGATCAGAGTTCTCCCTCTCCGGTCCGCAGGCACGGTGCTAGCAGCCGGCTGGGGAGGGAGAGAGGACCCGGGAGCTCAGCCTGCAGCTCCTCCGGGTCCTCCTCTCGCGAGATTTGGAGCGTTGCCGCAGTTACCACGGCAATGCTCCAAATATCGTGACAGTGAACTCTAGCCCTGTAGCTGGACTAGAGTTCATCTTACCACCACTGGGACCACCAGGGAATCCCCACCGGACAATCAGGGGATTGAAGAAGAAAGAAGAAATGTCCCCCCTCATCCCAGTAAAGGTAAGAAGGGAGGGGGGACATGAATTTTTAATTTTATTTTAATTTAAAAAAAAAGCCCCCTTACCCCCTATACATACACTACACACACTGCCCCAGAAACACTGCCCACCATACACACACTACACACACTACCCCCATACACACACTACACACATTACCCCCATACACACACTACACATACTGCCCCAGAAACACTACCCCATACACACACTACACACACTGCCCCACAAACACTGCCCCATACACACACTACACACGCTACCCCCATACACACACTACACACACTGCCACACAAACACTGCCCCCATACACACTACACACACTGCCCCACAAACACTGCCCCCATACACACACTGCACACATTGCCCCACAAACACTGCCCCCATACACACACTACACACACTGCCCCACAAACACTGCCCCATACACACACCGCCCCAAACACACACACACTGCAACTCTCACACACACTGCCACCCTCACATACACACTGCACCGCTCACACACACACACACTGCCCCACACATACACTGCCCCCTAACACACACACACACTGCAACCCTGACATACACTGCCGCCCTCACGCACTCGCACTTCACCACTCATACACACACTGCACCTTTCACACACACTTCACCCCTAACACATACCACTGCTCCTATGCCCAATATCCCAGCAGACCCCAGGTAAGTTGTCAAACTGTTCTTAAACGGTTTGACTACTTACTCTGGGATGGGATCCTGGCACTACTGGCGACATAACTACTATACTGAGCTGTAGTGGTTATTGTGCCTGGATTATTTCTTTAAATAATCTACAAGTGCCCCTCCTGAGATCAGGTTCTGGATCCGCCACTGAGCTAAACTTGTGGCTAGAGCTGAAATTAAGATTTTTTTTCCCCCAAGATATTGTTGCCTAAATTCTGCAGTTTGGATTCCAGTTTTCTACAATTCAGTGTTTAGTAAATAAACCTCACTGAATAGCTTTCTATTCAGTTTCCCGACAAAGGCCTTGATCACAGTAATGTACTTGTTTTAATTTCCATGCAGCCGTCATTGTGTTATTGTTTTCAACTAGATCACAATCCAGAAATGTATTCTTCTGCTGGTAATGGTGCCAAAGTTAGAAAACACTATCAACATTAAAACCACATAAAACTTTTGTTATCGTTGTTAATCATGCAATCTTGAGATAGATATGTCATCATCATGAAATTAACAGAAAACGAAATGTCGATTTTGCTTGCTTTATGATTATATCACAGGTTGAATGTTATCAATAGCAAATCCAATAACTTGGTCTCATGTAAATCTTGGGACTTGCCGATAATGCTATTAAAAAAAAAAACACAACATTTTAGTTGAGCACTTGCTGGCAACTGGAAATAAGATATCATGAGCCAAAAGTTTGATAGTTGGATCAGTTTTAGGGTATTCGTTTTCATTTTGACAGTTTAATTTCAGAAGGTAAAAACACAGTTATTGTGACCATAACTCTGAAGTGATTGTGGTTGCTTAAAGGTAAAACCATGAGTCCAAAAAGCTTGTCCATGCCCTCACTGTTTCCAGCCATGATTATTGAAACCCTCTGTTTATTGGCCTGAAAAGTGTCGAGGTCCACAGTGAAGGCCTCTTCCACAATCATCTACTTTAAATCCTGCAAGTCTCAAACCTCACTCTGTTTCTGTCTCTACACTGTCTTCTTGTTTCATCTAGACTTGGTTCAAAGTACTGGTGTTTTCTTACAAAGCTCTCCATAACCATGCCCCTGCTTATTAACAGATATGTTCCAGCAACTGCACTCTCCCAATGACTTTTTACTATCCCATTTTCATTTCCACAACTCAGACTGCCGCCTGCAGGACTTCTCCAGGACCGTTCCTTCTTTATGGAATGCCCTCTCCGTCACTTTGACTCTGCCTTTCTCTGCAGTTCTTGAAAAAATTCTAAAAATCACACTTGTTTAGAGAAGTGTATCAGCTCGCCCTTTAACTCCACAAAGATACAACCTTCCACTGCTGTTCCTCATCATTCCAAACATTAAAGGACCACTCTAGTGCCAGGAAAACATACTCGTTTTCCTGGCACCAGAGTGCCCTGAGGGTGCCCCCACCCTCAGGGACCCACTCCCGCCGGGCTCGGGGGGGAGGAAGGGGTTAAACTTACCTCTTTCTCCAGCGCCGGGCGGGGAGCTTTCCTCCTCCTCTCCTTCTTCTTTGCAACGTCATCGGCTGCATGCGCATGCGTGGCAGGAGTCACGCTCGCATTCAGCCGGTCGCATAGGAAAGCATTTACAATGCTTTCCTATGGACGCTTGCGTGCTCTCACTGTGATTTTCACAGTGAGAATCCCGCAAGCGCCTGTAGCGGCTGTCAGTGAGACAGCCACTAGAGGATTTGGAGGCTGGATTAACCCTCAGTATAAACATAGCAGTTTCTCTGAAACTGCTATGTTTATAAAAAAAAAAAGGGTTAATCCTAGAGGGACCTGGCACCCAGACCACCTCATTAAGCTGAAGTGGTCTGGGTGCCTATAGTGGTCCTTTAACAATGAACAATAATTGAACAAGTCCACCACATATGTATGTAGGTAGCATATGGACTCATGGTAAATCTTTACCAATCTACTAGGTACAAGATACCTCCTGCTTATTATCTTAAAATGTAGTTCACAGGACCCTTTCAAAGCATCATAGCATAATGTCTGACCTATTTTTATGCTCAAATCTTGTTCCCATTTTTTTATAGCTGGGATGTTAAGGAACCCTGTAATTCAATAATAAATTGCAGACATTTTGAGATTATTTATTTGTTATTCATTTGGCCAAATAAACTTTATTTAACCTTCCTGGTTTCATCACTGAAAAATATTCTTAGAAAGGATTTTACTCTTATATAGTTTAAAAAAATCTTTCAGATATTGTTAATTCTGAACATAAGTAATGAAAGGACTTCATAGAATCTCCCTGTAAGATAAATGTTATTGTGATAAGGTCATGTTTCAAATATTCCTTCCAATCTATGTTTTCAATCAAGTTTTCAAATGTCTGAAGTGACAAAGCCTTCAAGTTTTCAGAGGGTATTCTTGTGTACAGCAGGGATTACAATGGGCACCCTTGCCTGGTTCTATATGAAACTGGAAGCCAATTAGATGTAAAATGTGTGCCTTTAACCGTGCTGAAGGTGTAAACAGACATTATTGCTTCTTTTATATTTCCCTCCACACCGAATGTCCCGAAAGTCGCTCTTAAGAATTTCCAATTGACCCAGTCTTTTCTCCATCCAAGGCCAACAAAAAGAAGGGAATTTTGCTCTTATTTGCTCAATCTACAGTGTATATAGCTCTTTTTATGCTATTAATTAAGGGCTTACCTAGAACAAAGCTCACTTGATCTGAAGTAATTAGAATTGGGATAATCACCTTCAGTCTGGAATCTAAAAACTGCAGAGTGTAATTTAATATCTGTATTAAATAATTATATAATAAGTCTATAATTATGAATCATCAAGGGGTCCTTATTACTCTTCGGAATTGGTACTATATCTACTCCTCATAGTTTTGATGCAATCTAAGCTTTAGATATCATATATTTAAATTTGTCAGTTAAATAGACTGATAATTTATCTCTAAATGTGTAATAAAATTATTAAACCCATCTGGTCTGTGCAATTTTTTCTTTTTTCAATCTTGTAATTGCTAATTTGACCTCTTCTTTTTTAAAAGGGGCATATAATAAGTCTAACTAAGGTTTTGCAATTTTTTATAAAAACCAAGCTGATTAGGTATTTGTCCATATTTATAAGTGGGGTAGGGTCGGTAAATTATATAATGTTTCATAATAGGTTTGGAAAACCTTCCCTTTTAATGTATGTATAAGAACTCATTTATTTCAGTCGTATATCTTATATATCTTTTAATTATTTTTTTTTTGTTTATATGTTAATAACTTATCTGCTCTATTTCCTTTATAATGAAATTTAGTTTTTAGTGCTTTAATATTTTTCATTGCTTTAAAGAGTAACTGCTCTTCTATTTGGTATGTATTAATATGAATAATATAGATTTTTCAGAAAATTCTTTATCTGGAGCCTTTTATTCATATTGTTTAGAGACATTACATCCATGTATAACTTAGATACATTAGGAAATTCAGATTGTTTTCATTTTTGGCCTGTAGGCTAATAAATACTCCGCTAATTACACTTTTAAAAGTACACCAATTATTATCCTCCATTTTATTCTCTTTAAAGAATATATCAATCGTATTACTAATAAATTCTATATATTTTTTATTGCTTAAAAGTAAATCTTTCAGTTCCGAGCCTGGACACATTATGGTCTGACCAAACAGTTTCTTTAAAAAAATATCCTCTATGTTCTTTGGAGTAGAGTTCCCCAAAAGTAAGTCAATTCTTGAGTAAGAAAGTGCCTTTTAGAAAAATGAGAAAAAAGTATTTTTCATATGGGTGTACAGGTCTTTGCATATCCCACAAAGATACCCTTTTATCCATTTCACTAAATCTTTTTTATCTGTTTTACATGTATTATTTATTTTTTATTATGTAGCAAGTTAAATGCTTATTTATCTAGATGTGGATCAAGAACCTGATTAAAATCTCCATAAATCACCAAAGAACCTTGTCTTAACTTGTGAACTATCTCCAGTAACTTAGTAATACATCTATTTGGCCTTTTGTTTGGTGTGAATAAGTTAAGTAGGTATACAATACATTATTAATTTCCACTACCACTATAATAAATCTACCGTCTCTATCCAAATCCAAGTATCTTATATCTATATCCAGGTTCTTAGAAAGTTCTTAGAATAGTTGCAGCACCTCTCTTTTTTTATATAACATTGAAGCCCTTATATAGTTGGAACATTTTTGGATTTAATATTTTTATTGTCAATCTATCTCCAGTGTGTTTCTTGTAGACCACATACATGAATGTGTTCTTTCATCAAAAAAGTCTAAAATCATGTTTCATTTATAAGATGAATTTGCTCTGTGTATATTTTTTCTTGCCCTAATAATCAGTCAGAGCTCTAGTAAACATGCCCTCCTCTATCTCATACCCTAGACTGCAAACACTTAGTATACAAACACATAAGACATAAAATCATTTTGCACACAGGGACAGGACATTCCTCCTCCTGTGAAAGGCTTCGCCACTGGGGGCAGATGTAGAGCTGCAATGTAAACAGCACTTAGTGCAAATGGTTTACAGCACCCAGACCACTTCAATTAGCTTAAGTGATCTGGGTGCCTACAGTGTCCCTTTAAGGTTAGATACCTATTAACCAATTATACACATAAAACTAATACAGTGTCAATCATAGTATCTCAATCAAATATACATAAAACATGGGGGTGTGCATGGGCAAAACATTTGATTAAGTTCGGCACTTCCGAAATTCGGGAATTGGGGACTTCGGCACTTCTGAAATTCGGGACGTTGAGAATTCGGGACCTCAGCAATTCCCTACCCCTACCCCAGTCATACCTCATAACCCTAACCCTACTCCTACTTCTACCCCTAACCCATAACCCTAACTCTACCCTTACCCCTTACTCTACCCCTAATCCTACCTGTAACCCTACTTCTACCCCTTACCCTACCACTAACCCTACCTTTACCCCTACCCCTACTTCTACCCCTAACCTTTACCCTAACCCTACCACTAACCCTACCTCTACCCCTAACCATACCCCTAACTCTACCCCTAACCCTACCCCTAACTCTAACCCTACTCCTAACTCTATCCCTAACCTTACCCCTACCTTTACCTCTATCCCTACCCCTAACCCTACTAGGGTTAGGGGTAGGGTTTGGGGTAAGGTTAGAGGAAGGTTGAGGTAAGGGTTAGGGTTAGGTTGGGGTAAGGGGTAGGGTTAGGTGTAGAGTTAGGGGTATGGTTAGGGGTTAGGGGTGTGGTTAGGAGTAGGGTTAGGGTAAGGGTTAGATTCCTGTCATCATTCCCTTAATTTTACCTCCCTTTGCCACTTTTCAGAAATCAGAAGTATTTTGGCACTTCGGAAATTCGGCACTTCAGCAATTTGTTTCGGTTCTGCACTTCTGAAATTCGGCACTTTGGCAATTTAGGACTTCAGCAACTCGGTTTGGCACTTCGGAAATTCGGCACTTCGGCAATTCGGAAGCATCCGAATGTACGAATAACAGAAATTTTATTAAACCCACAAATTAAAAAGTGTGAATACATTTTTAATTTGTGGGTTGTGGGACATTCCTATTTTCACTGGCCAAAGTTAGTGTTAATATTTTTTTGTGTGTGAAAAATGCAAAAAACTAATTTGAACGCCAATTTTGGCCAGTGTTTGTGACTACTAAAAAAGTAGTGGCTACTAAAAAAGACTGGACATACCCCATTTGCAATACCTTGGGTTGTCTACAAATGGTATGCCATCATGGGGGTAATTTTCATTCCTGGGCTACCATACGGTCTCAAAGGCAACATAACCAACCTGGCAAATTTCAATGTGAAAAAACTGAAACGCAAGCCTTATATTTGACTCTGTAACTTTTGGAAACACCATAAAACCTGTAAATGAGGGGTACTGTTATACTCGGGAGACTTCGCTGAACACAAATATTAGTGTTTCAAAACAGTTAAACGTATCACAACAATTATATCGTCCGTGTAAGTGCCACTTGTGTGTGAAAAATGCAAAAAATGACACTTTCACTGACAATATCGTCATTGTAATCCATTTTACTGTTTCGAAACACTAATATTTGTGTCCAGCGAAGTCTTCAGAGTAAAACAGTACCCCCCATGTACAGGTTTTATGGTGTCTTGGAAAGTTACAGGGTTAAATATAGTGCTAGCAAATTAAATTCCCTGGACTTTTGACCTGGGTTGTCAGGCAGGTCCCGCAAATTGTGATTAATAAAATGACCTAATTATGTAAAATTATTACACGTAGAAATATTATATATATACGTGTGTATATATATATATGTATAGATATATATGTATATAAGTTTTTTTACATTATTTTTAGTTATATATAGGTGTATATATATATATATATAGTGATATATACGTATATACCGTATATACTCGAGTATAAGACGAGTTTTTCAGCACATTTTTTGTGCTGAAAAACCCTCACTCGTCTTATACTCGAGTCAGTTGTCTGTATTATGGCAATTTGCATTGCCATAATACAGACATGGACCGGGGGCTGGCAGGAAGCTGTAACTTACCTTCACAGCAGCTCCTGTCAGCTCCCTTCTCTCTTCTCCGGTGCGTGCAGCTCCCAGGTCAGCTCCTTCTGCAACTCTCGCGAGAGCTGCGGGGTCAGAGCGTTGCCACGGGTTACCGTGGCAACGCTCCGCGCGGCCGCGAGAGTTGCAGAGGGAGCTGACCTGGGAGCTGCACGCACCGGAGAAGAGAGAAGGGAGCTGACAGGAGCTGCTGTGAAGGTAAGTTACAGCTTATGCCGTTCTATGCCGCCCGCTGGCGTTAAGAGCCTGGTCCCCAAGGATGGCATAGAACGCCCACCGTTCTTAAGGGGTTAAATTTAAATGAGTCACAGCAAGTGATCACTTCTCTGGGTGCCTGTTCTGATATATTAGCTGGTTTGAAAGTCCTATGACAATGTTCATGAATATTCGTTTTTTTATCCGTTGTGAGTCCAAGAAGCTGAAAAAGTCCTCCATTTATTTTCGGATGGAAATTGCTCTGATTCTTACATCTTACATCTCTATTGGTTTGTTCTCCAGGTCAGTTAATCTTTTTTTCCAGATCTTTATTCTCTTGGTCTTGGGAATTTGCTCTGTAAGTTAATCTTTCGATCTTATCTCCATTATCTTAATTCTTTATCCTTATTTAATTATATTGTCATTGACGCTGTCCGATTTGATGTATATTTCTTCCTTGAGTTTGCAGAACAACAATTCTAGACATAAGTCCAGGTAATCCAACTGAAAATTTGACCTCTTTATGCTCTGCAGATACAACTGCATTATTTGGAGGTGTTCTCCTCTTTACTTTGTGCATTAGCCTCCTGTATTACTTTTCCTTTTGAAGAAACATATGCGGACAAGCATTTGTCCACTTCATTTTTGTGTTTCTTATTTCTATTAAAATATTTTGTTCCTGTGGTCTTTTGGGCCTCATTATGCTTGATATGTAAATTGTTCCAGACTCTTACTATTAGATCAACACAAACAGCTAATCCCGAAACAAAAATAATGTCAAAGCGACAAAATATTTTCTCCTCTCTATTATATTCGAACAATTAATTTTCAGTTTCCAGCAAATTGGACCACAATTTTTGTACAAGCGTCAGGCTGTAGTTTTAACTTCCTGTACAAGTTTGTGCACATAGTTCCATTTTGTCTGGAGAACTAGCCTATCTTCCTCTTTATTACATGTAATAGTTAATTAAAAACTTCAGCTGTAAATTAAAACTGTCTCTCTTTACTGCATGAATATCGCTGTGTCTTCAATTGATACATATCATATCAAACATTTAGGAAAAGCGAAAAGTTAAAACTCATGCCGTCAGGGCACTTCCTCGTATATAATTGTTCCACTCCTTCACTTTCCATCGTGTGATATTACTGTTTTCACAAATCAAGGCATCTCCTAGTTATCTTCTCTTTGTGTTGGTAATGTTGGTTCTGCTATATAAGAATTATCAGTTATCGAAAGTAAGCCAAATCATGGATACCTGAGGCTTATTTTCTCCCTGTTCGCGCTGTCAGACAAAATAATTATACATTGATAAGACACCAAGGCGCAGTGAAGAGCAACGTGTGTAGGTTGCTACATCTTTGCTCTCCACCCTCACCTTATGGAAATAAACACACCTTTCATTAGCTGAAGAACTGGCAACTGCTTTACAATCTCATACTTTTTGTGCCCAGCACAACTTTTTTGTTTTGTTTTGTTAAAGGATCACTATAGTGTCAGGAAAACATAGCGGTTTTCCTGACACTATAGTGCCCTGAGGGTGCCCCCACCCTCAGGGTCCCCCTCCCGTTAAAACCCCTTCAGCAGCTTACCTTAATCCAGCGCCGGGCTCCCTCGGGCCTGGTGACCTCTTCTCCCCCCGTCCGACGTCAGTGGAGCCGAATGCGCATGCGCGGCAAGTGCTGCGCGCGCTTTCAAAGTGTCCATAGGAAAGCATGTTTTAATGCTTTCCTATGAACACTCTGCGCGGTGGAGGCGAAATATGCCTCCAGTGTCGCAGATGCGCCTCTGGTGGCTGTCCAGAAGACAGCCACTAGAGGCTGAATTAACCCCAAATGTAAACAGCAGTTTCTGTAAAACTGCTATGTTTGCATCTGAAGGGTTAAAACCTGAGGGACCTGGCACCCAGACCACTTCATTGAGCTGAAGTGGTCTGGGTGACTATAGTGTCCCTTTAATGCTGAGGTGGTGCAGGTGGGTAAAGGACACAGTTGCAAGTTTTTTTTACTAAAATTCTTATCAGGCTCAGCAAACCACTGGATGAAATTCATTGGAGATATATTCTACATAATCTAATAAAACACACAGAAATAACCCTTAAACTCTCACTACTCTTGGCGGCAGCAATGGCTATAGTATTTATCTGCCCAAATACATAAAACAAAGCCAAACATTTTTATTGCGCTCTATCCAAAATCTCTATCCACATTTTGGTGCCATTGCAAAGCTCATTAAAGGACCACTATAGTGCTAGGATAACATACTTGTTGTCCTGGCACTATAGTGCCCTGAGGGTGCCCCCCCCCCACCCCCAGGGTCCCACTCCCGTGGCGCTGAAGGGGGAGGAAGGGGTTAATCCCTCTGCGCTGGGACTCTCCTCCCTCTTCTTCCGTCATCATTCCTAATGCTTTCCTATGGACGCTGGCGTCTTCTCACTGTGAAAATCACGGTGAGAAGCGCGGAAGCGCCTCTAGCGGCTGTCAATGAGACAGCCACTAGAGGCTGGATTAACCCATAGGTTAACCCATAGGTAAACATAGCAGTTTCTCTGAAACTGCTATGTTTACAGCAGAAAGGGTTAATCCTCACCTTCCACGTTAAGATTAAACTTGTGTGTGCATTGTCAACTATTTTGTTTTCTATAGATGCAATTTGTGGAAAAATTTATATATTATCCTAACTTCACCAAGATTTTATGCAGTGTTTTAAACATTTTCACTGTTAATTTCTACAAATTGTGCTTTCTCACAACATAGTATTTTATATAAATATATATTCCTTAAAGGGACAATATAGTCACCAAAACAACTACAGTTTAATGTAGTTGTTCTGGTGTCTACAGCCTGTCCCTGCAGTTTTTTTTAATGTAAACACTGCCTTATCAGAGAAAGGCAGAGTTTACATTAATGCCTAGGGACAGTTCTAGTGGCAGTCACTCAGATGGTCACTAGAGGTGCTTCCTGAGTCAGTGCTGCTGACATTCTGCATGGAGACGCTGAACGCTTCCCACAGAGATACAGTGATTCAAGGCATGGCGCTGGAAAAAAGGTGAGATAAATATAACTGCCATTGTCACCAGAAGCCAATCCACTGCATACCAACAATTTCAATAGCTATGACTTTTATATACTTGATATTTCCAAATAATCCAAACTTTGACCTCGATTTAATAAGCTTTCCAAATTGAAAACTGTTAGGAAAAACATTTCAAATTATTTATCTACAAAAAAAATCTCACAGACTTTAATGGTGACTTTTGTAGATAAAACATTTCAAAAGATTTTCTAACAGTACTGAATCATTTGGAAAGTTAACTAAATCAAGGACTTTATTAGCATTTCTGCTACAAATCCCCCTCCAGTGAAGACCACAGTGATCCTGGTTATCATATTATGGCCTTGATTTAATATTTTTGGATCAACTTTTATAAGTATTTAATATTTCAAAATATTTCAATATCTTTATATATTAATATATTTTTTATTATATTTTTGATATTTTATTTTTTTTAAATCTATTCAAAAATCAAAGTCATTAAAAAAGCATATTAAAAATATTAAATCAAGGCCTGCATTTGTTATTCTTGTTTTAATTTTGTATCTAATTCCTGCTAGGACAAGCTATTGTTTGCTCTGGTTATTATTTTTATATCTTGCTGCTACAATGTTAAAATAGAATTGTGACTTTGCTTTATGAAAGAGATAGGACTGTAATTTGTAAAATAAAAAAAATAAATAAAATAAAAAAAGGCCTCAATTTAATAAGCTTTCCAAATGATTCAACATGGTTAGAAAAACCATGCAAATGATTTATCAGTAAAAAGTCCAATAGACTTTAATCGTGGTTTCTGTAGATGAATTATTTTGAAAGTGTTTCTAACAGTATTGAATCATGTGGAAAGCTTATTAAATTGAGGCCATAGCATGAATCTTCGTTAAGTGTGGGTATTGAGAATACACTGACTTATTGTTCTGATAATTCATCTTAAAACTCCCTATAAAATAATTGGATAATTTGTCTGGCCTTTTATTTCCTCAACTTTTTTAGAACTTATTAAAGGTCTTCATAAACGAATTATTAATTTATTCCTTTGTGATTTTACAGAGACCTTGTTTTTCAGAATTGTGATTAGAGAATTTTGTGGCTGCCAAAATAGGGTGCGCCAGTCTTCCAATCAGCTTCCCAAGGTGTTCCAGTCAGGGTTCAAGTCCTGGGGAAAAAAGTGTGGGAACTCACCCAAGATTCCTCCCCCCCCGCCCTCCACTAAAAAAAATAATAATTTAGTGCAGTGCAGGGTGTGTATAATGAATGTAGTGTTTTTGTAGTGAGTGCGAGTGTGTATAATGAATGTAGTGTGTTTGTAGTGAATGCAGAGTGTGTATAATGAATGTAGTGTGTTTGTAGTGAGTGCAGAGTGTGTATAATGAATGTAGTGTGTTTGTAGTGAGTGCAGAGTGTGTATAATGAATGTAGTGAGTTTGTAGTGAGTGTGAGTGTGTATAATGAATGTAGTGTTTTTGTACTGAGTGCAGTGTGCATAATAAATGTACTGTGTTTGTAGTGAGTGCAGAGTGTGTATAATGAATGCAGTATGTTTGTAGTAAGTGCGAGTGTGTATAATGAATATAGTGTGTTTGTAGTGAATGCAGTGTGTATAATAAATGTAGTGTGTTTTTATGAGTGCAGTGTGTATAATAAATGTAGTGTGTGTGTGTGTGTGCTGGATGATGTGTGTGTGTGTGCTGGATGATGTGTGTTGATGTGTGTGTGCTGGAAGATGTGTGTGTGATGTGTGATGTGTGTGTGTGCTGGATGATGTGTGTGTGATGTGTGTTGATGTGTGTGTGCTGGAAGATGTATGTGTGGCTATGATGATGATGTGTGTGTGTGTGTGTGTGTGCTGGATGACGTGTTTATGTGTGTGCTGGATGATATGTGTGTGATGTGTGTGTGTGTGTTTGCTGGATGATGTGTGTGTGTGCTGGATGATGTGTGTGTTAGGGGGGGAAGCATTTTTTTTTTCAATTTATGTGTGTATATTTTTTTGTTTTATTCCCCCCTCCCTGCTTCTTACCTTGTCAGGGAGGGGGGAGATTGCCTGGTGGTCTGGTGGTATGGTGGAGGGAGCCAGCCGCTGCACACAGGGGCCCAGCACACTCTGTGTTCCCTCTCCAGCTCTGTCTAACTCTCGCGAGACTCGCCTGCGTGCTGTGCAGAGCGTTGCCATGGTAACCCGTGCCAATGCTCTGACGACCGCGGGTTTCGCAAATGTGCAGCTGGAGTTGGAACACAGAGTGTGCTGGGCCACTGCGTGCAGGAAGCAGGGCAGGTCCTGCAGGACTACTAGCGGGAATGGCGTTCCTGCTTCGGAAAAAGTGCCATTCCCATGCGTTCCTGCAGGACTCGAGCCCTGGTTCCAGTGATGTAAAAGTTCATTACGGTTTTATAAGATGTGTCAGTGCACATATGTGGACCTGATAATACACAGGTCTGTATTTTGGCGTTCTAAATTGAATCTAATGCATACAGCTAAAATATATTTATTGTAGCAGTTACTATGGACCACCATTAGTTTATCAACACTAAAAGAAGATGGGGGACACCTCTGCAATTATGACATATGTTCAGAATAAACCATGTAATAATGAAATAAAATAAAAAACATCATTAAGCACTGTATTGTAAAAAAATATACATATTTATTTTTCTCCGTAGTTTATGGAATTAAAACCATTCTAAATATTCAAAGCAACCACTTCTCCTAAAGTACAGACAGTATTTTCTGATAAGTCCATACTGTCAGTAATACTAATTTAGCTTATTACATAATCTGAGGACTCCAGCTCCCACACTTCTTTTCTGTCTAATATGATTACCTGATACCAAACTAAGCAGTTGATGGGTTAACTATACCGATTTATATACAATGGGTATGCATGTAGTTTATACAGGAGAACCTGACTTATCTATCCCTGCCTTGGCTGGTTTAAGGTAGGGTTACCATATGCACCATGTTTTCATGGACACATGTCATGTATATCTGTTGATGGGCAGCACATTAAAAGGGCTGCCCTGTAGTGTATAGAATTCAGAAGAAGGTGAATCAGATTAAGTAATTGAGCAATAAAGAATCCAGCAGAATATGCATTAAACATAATGCAGGGCAACACATTTAATGCGTTCTTATGAATATGACATTATATTAACCCTGAAAACATGGTGGATATGGTAATCCTGGGTTTAAGGCATATGAAGGGTTAACACTCTTTGGTCTCATCTTTGACTGACCTGTATACATAGTAAGCCTATGAGTGACCTATCTTTGGTCTCTATGACTGAAGTCTGACACTACTTATTTTGTCACTTGACAACCTGTGATCCTACTTTGGAAAGTGAGCCCTAGGCCTTTTAAACCAGTCAATTTCACACATGGATTGGTTTGTCTTTCTCAATCATGTTATTTTACAGATCAAAGCAGCTCATAAACCAACTCATCCCCATAACTAAATAGTTTACCCTTCCTTAAAGGCATAATACACACAGACTCTGCTTAACTACCAGGTGCCTATAATATTAACCTCACCCTCTAGCTGTCCTTAAATGCAATCAGATTGTCCATATACTATATATACACACCAGTATAGCTGCCTGCACATACAGATCTAGTTCAGTCTCTTACAGGCTTGATATGCAAACCAGCCTCCATAAAGGGCCCAATTTCACCCTGCAGCAGCCTCCATAAAGCACCAAATTTCATCCTCCACCAGCCTCCATAAAGTGCCCAATATCACCCTCTCCAGCCTTTATAAAGCGCCCAATTTCACCCTCCACCAGCCTCCATAAAGTGCCCAATATCACCCTCCACCAGCCTTTATAAAGCGCCCAATTTCACCCTCCACCAGCCTCCATTAAGTGCCTAATATCACCCTCCACCACGGCCCAATTTCATCCTCCACCAGCCTCCATAACGCATCCAAAATCACCTTTCACCAGCCTTCACAGAGGTCCTAATATCACCTTCCACCACCATACATAAAGAGATCAATATCATCCTCCATCATCCTGCACAGAGGTCCCAATATCACCTTCCACCACCATACATAAAGAGACCAATATCATCCCCCGTCAGCCTTCACAGAGATCCCAATATCACCTTTCACCACCCACCATAATGAGACAAATATCACCCTCCACCAGCCTCCATAAAGAGACCAATATCATCCTCTATCAGCATGCACAGAGATCCCAATATCACCCTCCACCAGCCTCTATAAAGAGACAAATATCACCCTCCACCAGCCTCTATAAAGAGACAAATATCACCCTCCACCAGCCTCCATAAAGTGCCCAATATCATGCTCCACCAGCCTGCATAAAGTGCCCAATTCATACTCCACCAGCCTCCATAATGGGGCCCAATATCATGCTCCAATAGCCTCCTTAAAGTGTCTGATATCACCATCCACCAGCCTCCATAAAGCAGCCAAAATCACCTTTCACCAGCCTTCACAGAGATCCCAATATCACCCTCCACCACCATACATGAAGAGACCAATATCATCCCCCATCAGCCTGCACAGAGATCCCAATATCACCCTCCACCAGCCTCCATAAAGGGGCCTAATATCACCCTCCAACAGCCTCCATAAAGGGGCCCAATATCACGCTCCAACAGCCTCCATAAAGTGTCTGATATCACCCTCCACTAGCCTCCATAAAGGGCTCAATTTCACCCTCCACCAGCCTCCACAAAGTGCTCAATACGACCCTCCACCAGCCTCCATAAAGTGCCTAATATTACCCTTCCCCAGCCTCCATAAAGTGGCCCAATATCACCCTCCACCAGCCTCCATAAAGTGGCCCAATATCACCCTCCACCAGCCTCCATAAAGTGGCCCAATATCACCCTCCAACAGCCTCCATAAAGTGCCTGATATCACCCTCCACTAGCCTCCATAAAGTGCCTAATATCACCCTCCACCAGCCTCCATAACGGGGCCCAATTTCACGCTCCACCAGCCTCCATAAAGCGCCTAATATCACCCTCCATCAGCCTCCATAAAGCGCCTAATATCACTCTCCACCAGCCTCCATAAAGCACCTAATAACACCCTCCACCACCCTCCATAAAGTGGCCCAATTTCACCCTCCACCAGCCTTCATAAAGCGCTCAAAATCACCCTTCACCAGCCTTCACAGAGATCCCAATATCACCCTCCACCAGCCTCCATAAAGTGGCCCAATATCACCCTCCACCAGCCTCCATAAAGTGGCCCAATATCACCCTCCAACAGCCTCCATAAAGTGCCTGATATCACCCTCCACTAGCCTCCATAAAGTGCCTAATATCACCCTCCACCAGCCTCCATAACGGGGCCCAATTTCACGCTCCACCAGCCTCCATAAAGCGCCTAATATCACCCTCCATCAGCCTCCATAAAGCGCCTAATATCACTCTCCACCAGCCTCCATAAAGCACCTAATAACACCCTCCACCACCCTCCATAAAGTGGCCCAATTTCACCCTCCACCAGCCTTCATAAAGCGCTCAAAATCACCCTTCACCAGCCTTCACAGAGATCCCAATATCACCCTTTACCACCCTCCATAAAGAGACAAATATCACCCTCCACCAGCCTCCATGAAGAGACCAATATAACCCTCCAAAAAGTGATCATCACCCTCCAACAGCCTTTACAGACAGACAAACACCTATTAACAGCCTGCATGCACACACTGGCATCCTCCACCTTCATCCTCCATAACCAGAATATCACTCTTCTTCTACCAGCTTCGTCTGTCTACAGCCTATTTGAAAATACCTTTTTCATGCAACTACGTCACCCTAGTTCTATTTTACTGCTGGACAGGGGTTACAGATAGATCCACATCAGTCTTCACACCAAAGGTCAAATGCCCCATACGGTTTCTACATGGCTTTGAGTGTATGACATATGAAAACGGAGGAATTTCTATAGCCATTACACAGATACAGATTAACATTACCCTTATAAAACCTGTAAACATTGATGCAAATCATGTTCTAGTGACTAGACACTAGAGGATGATTTGCATTAATGTTTGCAGGTTTAAAGCAAAGACAGATTAGTACATATGATGTGTTATACTATGTAGGGTCTATATAAAGACTGGACAGTCTAGTCCATATATGGACCCTACATAGTATTACATATGAGATGTAATAATCCACCTTTGCTTATAAGAGCATATGAATGTTTGTTTGCTATTTGCCCCTATCTAAACACCGTAGAGGCAATTTAACCTCACAGCTATGTTTTCTCTGGACAAGGTCCAGGTATTAGTTCCAGAATCATACACCGTCCTATTTTCCAACCTGCCCATTTATTCCTGAATCTGTATAAATATATTCATTATAACATCCATTACGGTGGTGTGTTCTTTTTATCAGGGAAACCTTACCCAACTTCTGTACCTTATCTTTGAAATACATGTTTTAAATCATTTAACTTGTTTTATTACCGAGCCTATCACATAAATCACAATTGTAAAGTCACACCTTAAGTACCTGTTCAGTAATTCCCTAATGGATAAAGAGGGACAGGGACTTAAACTTTTGGCAACTTGGCCATAGTACTTCTTAGGTACTAGACAAATTTACTGTTTGCCAATATTTACCCAATGTGCCAATCAGAGACTTCCTTGGCATAGTGCCATGCGGAATTAGCCTAATTAACTATTTGGAACTCATCACTTAACCTTGCAGCTGAAAATTCAACACCACATTCAGCCGAGTCCTGCGATTCTCAAACCATAACAGCAGTCATAACGGACTCAGCAGTGCGAAAGGAATATTGTCCATAAAATAAAATACAACATAGTTTAATATATTTATATAATATGTATAGTTTTCACTTACACTTCCATATATTTCTAGAATGTATTATATGTTTAGAAGAGACGTAAGGGTTAGTGGAGGGGAAAGAAAACTAACTTTTTACAAAAATAGTGGAGATGGGAAATTTCTCAACTATAGTCACAGCTAGACTTTTGAACTAATATTTTGTAATCTGCTTTACAATTTAATAAATTGGGTGTTTAGTTAATAAACCCCATAGACTTTTGTAAAATCTAATTAGTGCTTCATTTATTTTAGGGATACAAATTGTGAGTTGTTCTGAATGTGTTTCAGGGTCTATGTAAGTTTTATAGGATAGCTAAAAAATAACATGCTTCCAGTTCTGCTTCACCACCGCAAAGACAAAATCCTACTCCCGACAGTACCCGTAACAAAAATTAAACTTTTTTTATTTTTCTTTTTAAATGGGTCTACTTCATATCCTGCCTTCATTCACCAACTGCCTCAGCATTTGCTTTAATAAGCCATAATCAGCTCCCACTCACTTTTGTGTACAATTCATTCTTCTTCTGACGTCCATGCATTGTCTTTATGTCCACAATTCTGTTTAGAAAAATATTCCAGGCACGTACATTTTGCAGGCTTTACATAATGGGCCAAGGTCTACGTCCGTGCGCAATTTAAAAAAAAAATAATAATAATTTAAGTTATATTATTTATCTGTATATAGAATTTGCAAGTGACCTTGTGATACCAAAATTGCACACTGCCTGCCATATTACAAATATCAGATAAAATGGTCAATCGTTTCACGCAAAAAAAAAAACTAGTTTGGCCAATTCTTCCAGGGACATTTTAGAAATCTCTATAATTTTCTTCAGTGCATCTGGTAGAGATAGGAGCTTCCAGAAAATGAAGAATGCTGTAGCTGTCCAACTACTTCTCTCAGCAGATCCGGAATAAATTACAAGCAATCAATTTTAGCCACCATCCGTTTTAACAATGATGTCTTTCAGTATATCAATACATTAATGTCAGCGAAAATTTATAGAAGTGCATAAATAGGGCACCTTTCCACAGTTGACATATCTGAGCATACAATGACACTTAAGGTTTATTGTGTGATATTGGAACATGCAGAAGTATTCCTAAAGTCAGATTTCAAAGTGAATTTTATATTTTAGATCAGAGTTAGCTGAACTGAAAGCTGATAATGTCTCCAGTTTAGGCTATTTTGATTTACATTTGAAATTCCGTTTTAATTCTCACCTCAGTAAATAAGCCTGAAAGTTAAGTACTAAATAATCTTCAGTTGTTTTAACGAGATTAAATCTGTACATAGTTTGGTGAAGATAATAATCTTGTGCGGGTCTTATATATGCTATTAATTCCCGTTGCTCTATTCAGCATACGTGCAACACATTCGCAACAGGCATGACCAGGCCAGATGAGGGCGCTCTGTCTACACAAACTATTGCTCAACACATAAAATACACTAAATAAATAATAAACAAAATGACCCATTAATCCCATCAGTAACTCGACTTAAATATATAGAATCTAAAAATAAAAAAATAAATCTGTATTGATGCAAATGTATAAAATTTAATGTGTTAGGGCATTGTATATAAAAATTTCTTCCAGAATCACTTTTCTGGCTCACACACATTATTTTGTGACTTGTTCACTAAAAATGTGCCCAATATAGCTTTTTTGGCCTACATTTGTCAGTTTACAACAATTCGTGGTTTAGTGAATAAATACCTTTTGTTTTTGCCCTGCATTCACTGCTTACTACAGGTTATTTGGTTCCTCAAACTAATCCCAGTTTATATACAAGTCCTCACCAAATTATTTCTTAGAACACCAATATTTGCATTGAAGAGTGAGGCTTATGCGGTTAAAATAGTTTTTTTTACGCAGACAGCACTGTAATGTTCTTGTACTTCGATATTAAGCAGATTAAAATATTCAGGTATGGCTTGCATCTAAGGCCCTGTGTATATGGACAGGTATTGAAAGTTGTGCGTCTTGTAATTTGGTAGAAATTAAAAATATCCCAGAGAGTAACATTAGTAATCCGAATTGATTTAAAGAAAAAGTTCTAGAACAATTGCGATCTCATATGAAAAGAACTCTCTCTTTATAATCTCTCTTCCCCCCTGCTACCTCTTGTCTCAAATCCCCACAGTATCCTTTAGATTGTAAGCTCACGGGCTATCTAGCTATGCACTTTGTATAAAAGAGCTTAAATGGCTAGATCTCCGCTTACGGGCAGCGTCCTATCTACCTTTTGTGTTTGTCTGTGTATATTGTATGTTCTCCACTAATTGTACAGCGCTGCAGAATCTGTTGGCGCTTTATAAATACCAGTAATAAATAAAATAATGAGAATTCATGTTACCACCTCCTGAAAAGTGCCAGAAGAGTGGTTTATGATTGCCTTTGAACACATTCACGGACAGTGCTTTATGCGATGGGTTGCTGTTTAAACAGCAGGAATAAAATTCACCCAGCTTAAAAAAATTATAAATATATATATTTTTTATAAATTATAAATAAAATGAAATTACACCATAGAAATAGCCTACTTTCTTGCAAGTAATGTAGTAGTTTCTAATGTGAACCATTAAATATTTAATGGTCAGGATAATGGCAGCTGATATCTAGTTTAGATTATAGGCACAATGCGATCAACACAATAAATATAATATATAAAATACTACAATATTTTTCCAGTATTATCCACTAATTTGTTTACTATTTCTCCTTGGATCATTGTTAATTCTTGGCAATTTAAGTCTTCCAGATAAATTACCTAATTTTCTTTTAAACAGCAACAATTATTTAATTTAATTTAATTTAATCAAGACATTATAAAAAAATGCATGTGGACTATTTTCCACAGAACCTACTACATGTTACAATATGTAGCCTTAATATTGCTGTAAAAAAATATATTAATTTTTTTTTTTTTATTATTTTAAGTGATGTACACTTTAAACTACATTTCAAAGTCCAAAGTCAGTAAACGCAGGTCATTAGCCTTGAAAAAAATGTAAAGTGCATTTAGGAAAACAGTGTTTCTTACCATTTGATTGGTCCTTATAGTCTTAATTATATTTCTGAAATTAGAAATAAGAAACGGCTTCTCTAAATCAAGGATGATGTACTGTACCCTTTGAAGACCAGCAGATGGCAGCCTAACTTTACTTTATATGAATAATATTCTGTTCAGTTATTAAAAGCATAAACAATCTGGAAATATTTAATAGCAAAAAAACAATGTTTATTATAATCAATACATTCCAGATATTGTACTATTGAATGCTTTGGCATTGAGTTTTTTTTATTTTTATTTTCCAATGTAATATTAGCAAGTAAACCCATTAAAAAATATCTTATTACGAAATAAGGGAAATAAAATTAGATGTCATTTAAAAGAACACAGGATGTATAATTAAGTTTTCATTTATTAACAAAATAAGATTTGCCAATTTTGGATAGCCATCAAAGTATTTTGCTTCCTTCTCTCTCTGCTCCCAACCCACTCCCACCATGCCGTAAGACACATTACAAAAAATACACTTCCTTTGAACTGTACAAAATCAAAATGAGGTTGAGTATTTTTTTTTTTTAACCTTCAAAAGGGACAAGAAAAGAACAGAGTAAATGATGGTTATCGTGCAAAAAGAAAGAAAAGAAAACATAGAAAATAAAAGAAAGCTCAAATGGAAGACAGACTGTTAATGAGAAAGAATAGAGTTTTGAGGGGGCACAGAATGTTTGCATACCATTGAATTGTTGTAAATAATGCACTTAATATTCCCAGCTTGAAGCTAACATACAGTAAATAAATATACAGTCTATGTTTTGGGGATCTATTTACTGATATCCTAGCGCAGAAGCTGACGTTAATCTCTGTCCATATAGAGCGTATGGGGAGTAGTATGATCCTGCTGGTAAAGAGGGCATTGGGAGACCACTGGGTGTTGTCAGGTGGGTTTTCCCATATGGGTGGTACCTGCTTAGTCCCAAAGTGTGTGGACTCCGTAATGACAGAGATCCCGGCAAAGTGTTAGGGCTTCCAGGCCCAGTGGGAGGAAGGTGGAGGTGGCAAGACGCAGCAGAACCCAAACCAGATGTGGGGTACCCAGCCAAAAGTTTGTCAGCCCCAGGTAAAGATGTGTGTGTCCTTAAGTGAGAAAGTAGTTCTTCTGAGGAGGAAAACCTTTTGTCACAAGGTCCAGATGCAGACACCCAGTTGCATATGTGGGGGACTGGATCGTTAGGGAGCATAAAGCCATAGGTATAGAGAGGGTGCCCAGACAATGTAGGGGTGACACTGGAAGACAGGGTGGTGTGCACTGAATGAAGAGGATGACTTGGATAAACTAGAGGGTATCCTGACTTTAACGCTGATGGATCGTGAACACAGGTGGAACAGCTGCTTGAGCCAAGGTGGGAAGGGTTGTGGTAGCTCAAACAGTATGGGTCCCTGCACAATCCTTGCATGAAAGAAGGAGGAGAGGCACCAGTCAGAGGGCTTGAACTAGGAGGTTTCCCTGGCAAACCTAAAGTCCCAGCTAGCTGATTACCAACCAGGCTTGATTTGGTGTGATCCAACCCAGAAACAAACTGGGATGGGTATCCAGCATATGCACCCACAATGGATCCATGGTATCCAATTCCAGATGGTGGAAGAGGGAAGACAGAGTGTCCTGGTTTATAGGGAGAAACCGGGGCAACATGTCCAGGTCCATGAGAAGGGGGCTCAGACTTGCTGCTGGGAGTAACATCTCCACTTTGGCTGGATTCGGCACTGGAGTTGCTGGTGCTAACTCTTGTTAGGTTGGGGTTGCCTTGAGATCCCTCAGAAGTGATTTTGATGATTTCGGGCTCCTTCTTCTCTTGAGTTTCACTACTTTTTGAGTCACAGTGCTGTCCAGGTGAGCTTACCCTTGAAGATGGCGATGGTGCATGAGGAGGGAAAGGTTGGCAAGAACCATTTGGAACTCTAAATCCAGCTTTGTCTGAAGAGCTGCTGGTTGATGATCCACTTTCTTTCCTGCTTTCCCCACCCTTTGAGTAAGGCTTGAAACTGGATTTATCCTCTAGAGGTGACTCTCCAAGCTTCAGTGAGGATGATCGGCCACTTTCCTTTTCATTCAGCCCGCTGGAAGTCACAGAGTTCAACTTTGATGATGGAGGAGGATCTGGCTTTCCAATCTGAGAACAGGTCTGGGCCAGCAATGCGAGGGGGCTTTTTTTGGCATCCAACTAGAAAAAGAGCAGATAAGGAGAAACTCCGGTTAGAAAGAAACAGACACTGCAATGCGCTCCAAATAATTAACATATTCAATTTTGTATTTTAAACTAAATGTGTGCCAAGACAATAATTAAACAGTAGAATAAGTTCATTATAAAAGATTTCAAAATAAATATTGCAAGCCCACAAGAACAGAATAGTCATCATAGGTATTGAAAAAGGGAATGTTTGTAAACCACAACACAATTGATCTATAATTGAGAATATCTATATTTAAAATGCCATAAATGCCGACTGTCTGCAGAATAACTTGTGTAGACCATGTACCCTATTCTATATCAAATCTTATCACTTAAGTCTTTGGGCTAAAGACAGAAATCTCTTTCAGGGAAACAGTTAACAATTATTTCTTATTACCCGAAAGGTAATTAATTTAGATTTGAGGTGACAAAACCTGAGCACAAAGAAGGAAAAAAGAATGATTAAACCTCTATTATTTTTACACCCCCCTTCCTCCCCCCCCCCTCTCGCTCTCTTTGCTCCTATTGAACAGAACCCAGCTTTCATTTCCAAGCCATAAATCTAGTGAAACTTTATCATTAGAGACTGCCACACAATGATTAATGATAGGAGTCCTGGAACTGACTGGAGAGAGGAGGAGGGGGGTATGGGTTAGGGAAACTGTAAGGGGGGAGAGGGGGGGGGAAAAAGCCTAAAATATATAATTAAATTTTTAAAAGTGGGTAAAAAGAAATAAAATATCACAGGGAAAGCTCGGGAGACCATTTTAAAAAACGAAAACTCGTTAAGAATTTCTCTCAGTTCCAACTCTATGTGTGTAATGGGCCAGGATCCTATTAAAAGGATAAATTTAAAAGCTGGTGGACAGGGAATTGTTATTCTTTCAAAACAAATAAAGTTCCAACATTTTTATTCTGTAATAAAACCTATACTATAAACTGTGGAGAGCAGGAGGCTGGGAGAAATCCTTTTAAAACAAGAGGCATATTGATCTTTTACTCTGTTACAACCTTATAACATCAAATAACAAACTAGGCTAATAAATCTACTTAAAATGGAGGGAGAGAAGAGAGAGATTGAGGGAATGAGTAATTGGAGCAGTCCTGAAAAGAACATAAAGAATACAAAATAGGAGACTGAAAAATAACAGGGTTTTGAGCTCTGAGATTCTAAGACTGGACAATAAACCATTGCTGGTCTGTGGACGGAGAGGGGAATAATTCAAAGTGGAAAAATGCAAACAGGGCACTCCTTGAAATGAAAGGGAGCGTTTGCTATTACTCAAACATCACTGGGTGTGTATACTTGTGATTCCATATCAGATTAGAGAACACGAGAGATAAGAATTATGCCATTCTTTAAGAATAAGAGACAGCTGTCAACACCCCGTTATCCCAGAGAAACCTCTCCAGAGGAGCGCAGAGAAGGGTAAAAAAAAAAAGCACGCAACACTATCAGATAGATAGATAATGTAAAAACACACATTAAAAGCCATTGTTAATCCATGATCTGAGACAGACATCACAGAGACACTTTAGAGCTGAACGAAAGCTGAAACTCATTTTATAGACAGACTCAAGACCTGACCTTGGTCCTTTAACAGAAATAACTCCTTTCAACCCAGTGCAGTCCGCCTAGTAGAAATTATAGACCAGATCCCCAGTGGAAAAAGAAAAGTACCCACTAGGACTAGACCCCAATGAGGATACAGATAGGATCCTATGGGGTAAGGTGTTCCGCAAGCTCTGCTTACCTCTATAGGGCTGACAGGGGTGGAGGATAGAGGCTGCAAGTATTCCGGGTGCAGTAAATGTCCTGTATGTGCAGTCAGCATTTTGAGCACCCTGATGGGCAGTCTGTTGGCTTGCCGAAGAGGGTGAGTGGGTGCTAGAGATGGGTAGGCTGCGTGAGAAGTACAGCTCTCTGACTCTGGCTCTGTGCTAGATCCAAGGGGAGAACAGTTCATTTGGAGGAGGGATGTCCAGGGTGCTGAGATTCCCCTTGTGCTCCCTTCCCTCCAGCTGGCTGCAAGGCTCTGCCTGCTAGACCCAGCCCAGTCCTCTCAACACTACTTCAAAGACTTGGCTTCAGCCAGCCAATCAGAAGCCGAGGGAGGGGAGGAGGGCAGGGAGTACAATGCAAGGAGGAGAATTCTATGGGATGAGAACTTTAACCCTTGCAGTGTTCTAGAATTCCATGCTTCATTGGTGTACAGTTTACATTAGTGCACATGACTGACGGTGACATTTATTGAATTTCAGACATTCTAGAGTGTCAGCATCATGTCATTTCAAATACTAATGTTTAAGAAGATAAATGTTTCAGTACATCACTGTGTACTTATATATCACAGGGGGTACATTTTAACTATATACACAGTATATTGGTACACACACAGAAAGGCAACAAATGTAGCTTTAACTTATAGTTGCCAATGTAAGTGTGTATAGGTAAAATATATATATTTTTTTTATTTGCATATTGTTGTGGCAATAGAGGAATATGTGAAATATTTTTTATTTGTTCTGATTTATTTATTTACACACACACATTTTCAGAATGCTACGGTGTACACACATGGCTAATCCCAGGGAATTCACTAAATCATTGTTCCTCCAGACATAATGATTTAGTGCTAGTCACATTAATGTACAAGCTGATCCTGTTCCGGACATTTTATCATCTCTTGCAGCAAGCACTTTATTTATTTACTTTTCAATTTGGCTCTGATTAGACATCTTCGCGGCTTTAACCTTTAAACTAAAACGGTTTCTCCTTTGCAGTGGCATTACATCCTGTCTCCAGAACCAACTGCGTTTTTATGGCATGTTGAGGTGGTGCTGGTTTCTGAGGACAGACACAAAGGCAGTGCCTGCTAACCTTTTGAACTCCAGCCTTTGTGTAAAATGGGGTGAGCTCACTAAAATAAGAATTATACTAATTCAAATCTGAATTGCAAAATTTAGGCAACAGTAGCTGATAAAAAAATTCTCCAGTTCAGTGGTAATCACAGCTTGACTATTTTTACCTCAGTTTTGTCATTCAGTTACAATTTGCTAGAATTTAGTGAAAGAACCTATCTGGTTCTAAAGATGCTGAGGCAGCCATTTGATTGCAACCGTTATTAACTATTACTGCCCTAGGATAAGCCCTCTTAAAAATCACCCATGATTCTTCTCACTGCCACAACAAAGAATTGCTCAACAGACACAGCTCATACAATTCGTATAATTGAAGGACACCCACTCCCAACTAAAAAGCAGTTAACGTATTTTTCCACTAGGGGGTGCTATTAATGCCTGGTTAACGTAAAGGTGCAGTTCCACTTTGCAGTTAGAGTGAAGATGCCCAGTTTGTATTTTAAAGAATTATACTCATATAATAAAAGCGTTAATGTGGCTGTATTTTAAAAGAGCTGGTTACATTTATGGACAGTTTTGTTTATTATAAGTCATTCATTTTATTTATCTCTATCAGTATTGATGTTGCATAAAAAGAACTCAAGCCATACACAGTGAATCTACTCTGTAATAACGATTAAAGCAATCTTATCAGATTCTATGTTTTTAAAGGGTCACTTCAGGTACCCACCCACACGTGCTAGGTGCAATGTGCAGGTTAGGCTGCAGTTATATTTTATTTTTAATGTATTCCTGATGCATCATGTGCTAGAATGACATTTCTCAGCTTATGCCATTGCATAATCACCGAATTGCTTCAGATGTAAGGGTGTACTATACTTACACTATATGGACAAAAGTATTGGGACACACCTCTTAATTATCGAATTCAGCTGTTTCAATCAGCCCCATTGCCCCAGGTGTATAAAGTCAAGCACCTAGCCATGCAGTCTGCATTTACAAACATTTATGAAAAAATGGGTCATTCTGAAGAGCTCAGTGAATTCAAGCATGGTACTGTGATAGGATGCCACCATGGCAATAGGTCAATTAGTGAAATTTCATCCCTGCTAGATATTCCATGGTCAACTGTAAGTGGCATTATTGGAAACTGGAACAGCTGCAGCTCAGCCATGAAGACGAAGACCACGCAAAGCTAGGGTCACTAGAATGCAGAGGTGCACGGTGCTTAAAAGTCGCCAATTCTCTGCTGATTTGATTGCTGAAGAGTTCCAAACTTCCACAAGCATTATTATCAGTATAAACACTGTGCGGTGGGAGCTTCATGGGATGGGTTCCCATGGCCGACCAGCTGCATGCACCTCACATCACAAAGTACAATGCCAAATATTGGATCAAGTGGTGTAAAGCACGTCTTCACTGGACTCTGGAGCAGTGGAAGAGTGTTCTATGGAGTGACCATCATGCACCTCTGTTAAGCAGTCTGATGGGCGAGTCTAGGTTTGGCAGATGCCATTCAAACGTTACCTGACTGACTGCATTGTGCCTACTGTAAAGTTTGGTGGAGACAGGATAATGGTTTGGGGCTGTTTTTCGGGGGTTTGGCTAGGCCCATTACTTAATGCTACAGCATACCAAGTCATTTTTGCTTATATCTTTGTGGGAACAGTTTAGGGAAGGCCTTTTCTATTCCAGCATGACTGTGCCGCAGTGCTAAAATACATGGTGTGGAAGAACTTGATTGGACTATTGGATGAATGACCAAAATTCCCAGACAACTACTTCAAAAATCTTGTGGAAAGCCGTTATAGCAGACTAACTACACATTGATGTCTATGTATTTAGAATGCAATGACATTAAAGTCTTTGATGGTGTATTGGTCAGGTGTCCCAATAATTTGTTCATAGAGTGGTCCTCTACTGCACTCTTCACTCCAGTAAGTGCTTCAATAAAGTTGATGGAAGCATGACTGTTTTACGGGACATGAGGTTGAAAGTAGCAATATGAAAATAGGATTTATATTTACTGTAACCTAAAGGGGATGCCTACGTATATCTGAAGCATTTGTTTTAATACAAAAATCCTTTACCCGATAAGGATATTATCAGAACACAGTTTATCACAGTGAGAGTGGTTACTTGGCTAAGTTTGATGGGATTCCACTACTGCAGGTTTTGGCTTCATAGTATGATCTCTTTCCCAGAATCCTTTGCTTTGCATTGTCTGCCTTCTGATTTAGGGTATTTCTTATCTGATACCTCGGTGATAATTTGAGGTAAGGCGGTTACAATGAATTACAAGTGAGTGTGGCCTAGAATAGGACTTTTTCAAGTTTCTCAGGAAGTCTGTTGCTTAGCTTAACTGCTTAAAGACAGCAATGTGGACACCACAGCCATAAAAATAAATACATAGAGAAAAGACTGTGACTAGCTGAATATTTAACCCCTTTTCAATTAACCAGACCTGCAATGCATTACATGAGAACCATATATTTCAGTGTCGGTTTATATTGCTAAGTCGGATTCGGCTTTGGTTTATTACGGCCCAATTATAAACAATTCCATTTATTGTTACATGTCATGGCAAAACAGCAGTGTGTGTTAAAACCAGCACATTTGTTAGAAAGGACATAATTCACAGGAATTTGAGCCAAGAGCTGCTGTAACAGAGGCCATGCTAATAATACACAGGTTGTAAATTCTCAGTGAGAGCTGGCTCAGTTCTATGACATGTATACATTAATTGTATACAGCACGTCCATTCCTGCGTAAACACTGCAGGCATGCTGATTTAGGGCTCTGATCTGGACACACTTAAAGAGGGAGAGACAGCTGTGCACCCATGGCCTGTGGAATTTGGACTAAGGATTTTTTTTCCAAGGCCAACCCCATTAAACCTTTAGATCAGAGCTAGCTTAAACTTTTTAAATTGTATCCTTTTATCTTATAGGTTTACAGCTTTACTCACTTGTCATTCATATTGGATCTATCTTGACATTGGACATTTGGGCAGCCTTGAGTTAGTGGAAGACACAATATCAGCCTGAAGCATAAAGATTCTTATCTTGCAATTACACCAGAACATATTCCTCATTGCTAAACAGTGAAAAAATAGCATTTCAAATGCGCTATTCTCAAAATTATCTATGTATAGTAATTTTCTTCTGTGCATCTATCTGTCTGTTTTTATGTCCATCCTTCTTTCTATCTGTCTGTCTATCGTGGATATATATAAACTGATCTGCCACAACATTAAAACCACCTGTCAAATATTGTGTAAATCCCCCTAAATGCCAAAACAGCTCTGAGGAGTCGAGGCATGGACTCCACAACACCTCTGAATGTGTCCTGTGGTATCTGGCACCAAGATTCTTTCAGTCCTGCAAGTTTTGAGGTGGGGCCTCTATGGATCAGATTTGTTGCACCAGCACATCCCACAGATGCGCAACAAGATTGAGATCTGGGAAATTTGGAGGTCAAGGCAACGGCTTGAACTTTTTGTCTTGTTCCTCAAACCATTACTGAACAAGTTTAGCAGTGTGGGTTCATTACATCTGGGAACATGAATGCCAGTACTTATGGTTTCTCAGAAGAACATTTCAAAGAGCATAAAACTGCCTCCTCCTGCATGCCTTTTCCCCATAGTGCATCCTGCTGCCATCTTTTTCCCAGCTAAACAACACACATGCACTTGGCTATCCACCAGATTTAAAAGAAAACAAGATTCCTCAGACCAAGCTACCTTCCCCCAGTGTTCCTTGGTCCAGTTCTGACACTAGTGCCCTTATTGTAGGCACTTTCGGCGGTGGACAGAGGTCATCATGGACACTCCAAGCAGGATACAGCTATGCAGCCCCATATGCAGCAAACTGCAATACACTGTGTACTATGACACCTTTCTATAATGGCCAACATTAAGTTTTTAATCAATTTGAGCTATAATAACTCTTCTTTGTGATTTGACCAGCTGAGCTAGCCTTCACTCCCCATGTGCATCAATGAGCATTGGGTGCCCATAACCCTGATGCCGGCTCACTGATTGTCCTTATTTGCACCACTTTTGGTAGGTACTAACCGCTGTATACCAGGAACACCACACAGTATTCACTTGCTGCACAATTTCCTATCTCTTGACAGGTGCCATTTTAACAATATAATCAAAATATATAAACAAAATAATATGTTATTCGCTTCACTTGTCAGTTGATTTAATGTTGTGGCTGATCAGTGTGTGTGTGTGTGTGTGTGTGTGTATATATATATATATATATATATATAATTTGCCCAAGGTCACCTACTGGTAAGGTGGTCAGACTGGGATTCCAACCTAGTTCATCGACATCACCACCACTCTAAACAGCTGCTATATCTGTATAAAGATGAAAATGCAGACTTCTAGAACAGATGATGTCAGATACTGGTTTGATATATATATTATATGATGAACAGGGTTAGCAGTAGAGTTAATCCTCATGAACATACTAGTGCAGTGGCTTGCACTGTGTGGTGGCATCTTTGTTTCACTGCTTGTGAAATAGATCAGAAATGCATTTGTCTGAATCTTCACTAAAGTGAGGATTCAAAGTGAATTTCAAATTTAGGGGCAAAATACCCAAATTCTCACTTTAGTAAACTGACTTGACTAAGGAGCTCACTTAGTTATGTAGTCACAGTTATGGTCACAGACATTGATTTGACTCTGTGTGTGGTGTCCAAGTAGTGTGCTCATGCTCAGACAACACATGATTGGCAATAAAGCTTTATGGCGTTTCTCTTGTAATCGGCTTCAGCTTTGGGTACAGAGTTTTTATGTGTGAGTACCAACTACTATCAAAGATGGTTTGCAGATCTTTACAGGTCATTATTAGATGTACAGTGACGGCAAAGATCAATGTCCTGGTTGATTGCGACATCATGTAAATGCTCGAGGGTGGCCTACTTGATCTTCTACCACTTAAAGTGCTAAAAGGAATGATCAACTTCACTGACATTATCTGGCTACCTGCTCCTCTATTGCACCTTATCTCTGACATGTATTAAAATAAAAGCACCCTGGTCATTTGCTCGATCACTCTGTTAGTCCTGACTTGAAAGTCTTTATAAGCCTAAGGGAAATTATTAACAAGTTATTCCACTATGGTTTGAGAAAGACTGAAAACTATTTGACTCATTTTGTCACCTTGCATGCAATTGGATTGTATTCAAGGTGATTTAAGACTGCAGTAGCAAAGGGAATAAATATGTATGTCAATCAGATAAATTTATTGGATGTAAATATGTGATTATGGTTACATGTTACACACTTATTTTTTACTTTGTCAATTTGCAATAATTTGAACACTTGTAAAGTTGAAACAGGTGCCAACTAAATGTGAAAATAATGTAAAGGGTTAGTGTTTTATCAAAGCAATATGTTATCACTATGTACAAATATATTCAAGGTCAGCATAGGGCTTTGCGGTCTACTTTTCATCCAATACAATAAGCAAATTACAAAAGGGCAGCTTGAGATCAGAAAGCAGTTCCATCTAACTCCAAAAAAGCAAAGGGAAAATAGAACAGTGAGGGCAATAAAGCCCTACTTCATTGCCCTATCGGCTAAGTTATGATGAGCGGTATCTTTGAAGACTTTTACAAATTGTTCAATTGATTTTTTTTTTTAGCATGCGAATATACCCTGAAACACTATTTGAAATCATGGAGCTGTATTTTTTTGGGGGAAAAACTAGCAATTTAATAGAGGTAGAAGTCTTTTTATTATTATATGATCTGGATCACAGAAAATAAAGTTAGACTTGGTGGACATACGTTTTTTGTCAACCTCAATATTTCATTACTAACTATTAAACAATAAGGTAATATTATGGTTAATTAGCAATGTCTGAGCTGGTATAAGGAGTAACTGGTGCAGAATTGGTAATTTATATGAGAAATTTTATCAGATAATATATCTATTTATGGTTCAATCCTGGACCCCAACTTCCCATCATTGGTTAAAATCATCACTCTTAAATTCAAAGAGCTGTCTACATACACCATGTTGAGATCCTAGTAATATATTTAGCCCAGCAGCCCCTGTAAATCTAAACACAATAATTGCATGTGTACTATTATTACATAGCAAGGCAGGCATAACTAATAATCATAACCCAGAGGTTTCCAAACCTCAAAGAACACTAGCAAGCAAGACTCTAGGCCTTCTGCCATATTAATATGATTAATGTAGTAGTCTTATCCTTTTTTGACAAAGTGCTGCAATAAATCAAAGACTTGTACAATTAATCTGAAATTAAAAAAGAATTGGCCCCTTTCGCTGGAATATAAACCCAGTTAAGTTAGGCAAATGGGCAAAAATTATAGCAGATGTAATAGTGGATTTGATTTATTTGAATTTACTGAAAGAGAAGGAGTCACAAATGGAAATAAAAAGCTGTAAAACTAGTTTTGAGACCCTCCTTATTTTTGAGTCCTCTCTGTAACATAAGCCCTAGATATATTTTATAACTGATAAAAATGTCCAATATTACAGAAAACATGGATTAGATGATACACCAGCTTTAAATGTACTGGTAAAAGTATTGCATGAAGGTCATTAGTGGTTTAGAGGCCTGGGGATTTCTTTAATTTCATGATGGAATCATTTATGGACTCCCTGGGCTACAAGAGGTGTCCCCTGATATGTCAAATGATGGGCAAGTGAGTCCCAGGACTGAATATGGCAATCTGCACATTGTTAATATATTTTTTGATTACTTTGGTATGAGGGGTTAATGTTCGGCCAAATTCTGCAGGATGTGTGTTTTTGTTAGTAAGCAAGTCTGTATGAGGTGGGGGCTGTGAGGGAATAAGATGGCACATTACAGAGGGCTGTTAAAACCCGCTGCTTTGAAGAGGAGACATCAGTCAGAACAAATTGCTCCTCTGTTTGAATACCTTTGCTCCTTTGCACGGACATCAGCTCCACAGGCCCATTTATCACTTCCCTGCCTGACAGTTTTATGCTTCCTTTCATTAACTGCTTTGTGAGGGATTGCAATAATCTCACTAGAACATTCTAGAAGGAGAATTTTTCCCCCTTTTCTTGAGACAGTTGGGCAAGGCAAATGTACCAATGTAATCTGCAGTTCAGATGATTTCAACAGTTTATCTGTCACTTAGCCAGCCTAGTACTTAGCGAGTCCCTAAAAAACACCAGCCCAATATCCAATTGAAAATTGACCTGAAACCCATATTGTAATACAGTAGTCAATAGGCCAAAAATGTAAAAAAAAAAAGAAGAAAAATCAAATCTGTTCCAAAGTTTACCCAAAAATTGTACAATTATTTCAAGATTGCTACAGATGTCAATTTGTGTAAAACTACATTCATGACTACGTTTACTGTTCTAAGAATGTGTATTCAAATCTTATCTTCTTACATTGCTATAAAAAAAAGCCTGGTCAAAATCACAACAATCCCTGTATTGATACATTATAGTAAACCTGGATCTCTTCCGGAATATTGGTCGCTATGTAAACTGCTCTAAAGATCACACTATATAATTTTAGAAAAGCATATTACAGTTGTTTATTTCATTATTAGTTGATTTACAAAGTAACACAATACAATTAAGTCCTGTAGTGTGAATAGAGACAATCTACAGTAAAGTACTGACATGCAGAAAAGTATATCCCCTGGACCAACCAGGAAGGGGTGCATGACTACTGGAATGCATGGTTAGGTGGTTTCTATTGGGTCCAAGTTTGGAACATGTACTATTGGATTGTGCATCACTGGTGTGAATTGATACAATTAGGGTTTAAATGTAGGTGAAAGCTGAGGGCTTACCTCTTTGATCCAGGCAGCAGGATTGGTAACGGACCCATAACAGGTCCCAACAGTGTTTGTGGTCTTTATTGTTTTTTTTCTGTTTGTGTTGTTGTTGTTGTCACAGCTGCAGAAAGTGCCTTCTCAGAGCACGATTAATAGAACAAGCAGCTACAAATGTGGGCATTAGGAAGATGTACCTGACCTGAAGATAGAAGGGGGCATGAGCTCTTGGTTACGTAACCGGGGAATTGGCAGAAGGTATTGATATTCTGGCACGTTAAGACTAAGCTCAGTAAAGCTGTGGCCAACGCCCTTTGCCAAATTGCCTGTGTCTGTTAGTATTATTTGGGAGTTATAAGTAGCACCGTCATTACCAATCCAGCACAATATAGATTAGCAAGAGTTCCATTTTATAGAGCATTGGTTGAAAACGGTGACATAAAAATTATTTGTACAGTATTAACATATTCTGAGGATTACGATTCCTTTCAAGCATTGCACAAACACATTTTACAATATTATGTTATTCATTTATTTTGCTTATATTAAAAATGTATACACAAATTTATTTTATTGTCTCTCTTGTACAAATTGCCAATACATAAAAAGGGACAAAACCAAATGGCACTAGGAAGTTTGTTGAAAGTTGCTTTTATCAGTGCTCCACAATTCCCCAGTTGACCCACTGATAGGCAAGATTATTTACTAGACCAGGATTTTTGTTGGCAATTGACAAGGGATTTATTTTTTAATTAGCTGTATTATAAAAAGAATATCCAGCTATTTTTCTAGCTCTGCTATTTTGACCAATAGTTTAAAAATTAATGTTTGATTCCTAAAAAAGTTAGATTTCTCTTGTCAATTCAAATCCCATTTTCAATGGCAAATCCCAAGAATGGAAAATTCATCTTTGAATATTAGCCCAGAAAAGCTAAGCTGACAATCCAGCTGATCTGGAGAAGTTTCAGTTCTGGTATTTTGACATAACATTTCAAATTAATTTAAAAATTAAGATTTGAAATGAATTGGACAATTCCTGACAATTCCTAATTTAATTAACAAAAAATATTTTAGGGGACGGGGCTTAACCGGGGGCCCGGAGCGAACGCCATTACTCGCGGCTCCCGAGACAAACGGCTTAATCTAACTAAAATCAAGAGCTGACCCGATCATCCGACTGTCACGATCGGCAGACCGACCTCAGCACGACACAAGGAGCTGGTACATGCCGTTTTTTCTGCAATCCGGGCTGAAACGGCGCAAAAGGAGGCTTGCGGCTTACCACCTACCCCCGGGCCTCAGCCTCGAGGAGTGGCAGAATCCCTTCCAGATCCTAGACGTAAGAACAAAGACAGCCACAACCACTACGCCGGGGCACCTACCCAAAATGGGGAGGAGATCACAAAGACCTCCGCAGGGGACACCAGGAGACTCCAGAGACATCAGGTCCATGCTTCAGAAACAGGCCCAAAGCAAGATGGCGATGCCTGAAGCAGGTACAGCCACCAATACACCCCAAGCTCTCACACAGGAGGAGACAGCCTCAAATTGAACAACAGAACTGTGAACAAGCTGCTCCACCTTACCCTGACTTTTCCAATTTGGGCAGCAGATATTGCGGTGATACAGACAGATCTGCAGATGGTGACAGACAGGGTCCGCGCCACAGAAGACGACATCATAGATGTAAAACAAGCAGTGTCCACCATGGGAGAATCGCTCCAAGAAGTGCAGAAAGCCCAACAAACACTCTCCCTACAGCTTACTATGCTAGATGACCGCTCCAGACAAAACAACCTGAAGATCAGAGGGGTACCTGAAACCATTACAAAGGAGGAACTGCCCCACTATCTGAGGCGCCTAGTGACATCACTACTACCACCGACACAAGCCAAAAAAGTAACAGTCGACAATATATTCCACCTACCAAAATCGTCCCGGGCCCCATCTTAGGCTGTCAGCGACATCCTCATCCACTGCACATCCGCACAAGACAAGCGGACACTCCTGGCGGCACTACGGGACCACATGCCCTACCAGTTCAAGGGCTCAGACCTGTCATTCTATCAGGATCTATCACGGCCTACCTTACAGTGGAGGCGCACAATGATCCCAGTGACAAGCCGACTCAGAAACGCTGGAATAGCGTACCGCTGGACGTCACCAAGATTACTCAGCGTGCCCCACAATGGGAAAGCTCACACCATATCTTCATCAGAAGAAGCTCCAGCCCTATCCGGGAAACTGGGACTAACCACACCCCCTGACGACACAGCCAGCACCCACACTTGGGACCCGGCGACTGTAGTTCCCTTCACCCCGAGACACCAACAGGAACCACGGAATGGGACTTGAAAGACCAACTAGACACAAAAGGGGAGTTCCAACCCCGCGAGTGGGGGTGCCCACGACCCCCCGCATCCCCTATGGTTAGGGGACCTCCAAGCACGAGCCTAACTATTCTCACTCAGACACATAGGCTGCTAACGAGCCATACACTTGACATTCAACTACCGCAGTTAAGCAATACCGGTTCATATTTGTTCCTCATACTTATATAAGCCCACCTTACCATATTTGAACGGACACACTGATTCAGCTTGTACCACATCTAACACCCTAAGATTACCGTAGTACATCTCTCTTGAGCAAAGCATAGTACACGCACCCCATTAATATTTCCAAGCACTGACTAACCCAGCTTACCTCCAAGAGTAACCCACGTCTAATTAGTGTGTAGACACGCTAGAAACTGAGAATATAAACATAACCTCCTATATATAGGTTAGACTAGCAGAAAGCGTTATGCCTATTTGTATCAACAAATAATGGGTACTACTGGTTTAAAAACTGCAGACTATCTGCCAGACTATCACTATACGTAAAAACGTGTGACCTAGCAATATTTTGAAACGTATAAACCTGTTCACGCCCACCTAGCTACGTAATTTGACTCACAAAACAAAAAATGTGCAATGTTTATGATGCCATATCTATGTTATAATATGTTTCCTTACTTGCTTGCACCAGCTATCGTGGCAGTGCAAACGTGTCTGTTACCATTATGCACAAATAAAAGAAAGATTGACAAAAAAATATATTTTCAGTGATAAATTAAAAACTGGTAAGCTGGACAAATCATCCATTTCACATGTTCTTAGCTTTGCCCTTGGTGTCTCTGTTTAGGGAACAAAACCCTTTATTTGTTAGCCAAAAAAAAACCAAACAAAACAGCCATACTGCCAACAGTTTCTTAGACGTAAAAACGACAACAAAAAAATAAAACCATACACATCACTGCAGAGCTGCAAATTAATTTATTATATGCTGGGTTTGATATGTGTGCCATATGGAAAATTAGAAAGTGCCCTCAAAAAGCACTTACGTTAGTTTTATGGTTTGTGTGCAACATAAAAAGCAGTTTGTGACAGAAAGGAACAAAAATCGTGCTCACAAATATGACAATGACTCCGCTGAGCATGCTGTGATCTAAAGGCCCAAGAGTACCACTAGCCTTTAAATTACAAGGCATGTCATATAACTTCCCCATGCCTTATTCTCTTTATGAGTTATTACTGAGCAGGACAATTCCTTATGCCAGGAGAGTATAATCTGCTCCATTCTAGAAGACAAACTGGGAAATGGAGTAATAAAATGAGTATTGCTTCAGAATGACATGTTTAGAGAATAGGTTAGGTCTTCATTAGTTGGGGAAAAAAGATTCCAGTTGTCTCCTTGAAAAAGGTTCTGATAGTCTCCTATAGTTTTGAACATTTTAAAAAACAAAGGTTTAGATCCTACAGACTTGTGCAGGGCAAGAAAAAAAAGCACAGTTAAGCCATTTTTCCCGAAAACAGAAAATTCTTTGGGATTTCTAAATGTCGGTTCAGCATGGTAGAAGTACTGAATTCAATTAACCAAAAGGGCCCGAAAATGGGTCAATCGAAGCATTGCATGAGCCACCTAGGGAAATCCTCTGATCTTCCCAGTCAGCTTCAGTCCATTGCCATCATGGCTGATGGTCAGTCTAGACCTGTCAGCATGTGTACTAATTCAGTAATTGGTTTTAGAAGAACCTGTATATGTAGTGGACTAGATAGCTTATATTGAAGTACCTAGTCTTGTGTTGGCTAACTTTACTAGCTTGAAGTGCTAAGTTTATCTGAAGTCGCAAGTGCCTGTAGTGTACTATGTAGGCTTTTGTACTTGCATACAGTATAATAGGTAGATACCGTAATTCAGACCCTTAATGCAGTCATGTCACAAAAAAATTGACCTTTGTATTAAAGCAGCTCTGTGCTAAACACCAACATAGTTGACCTTTTATAATATGTATGTTCTGATAGATTTAAAGAATTGTAAATCGTTACTTCAAACTGACATGTAACATAAAGCAATGTACTAATTCTGTTTCTGTGTCGGATTACTATGTAAGTATTACACTGATTCTGCAGCATTCAAAAAGCCTTCTGAACCAAATCACAGGGAGTGGGAGTGGGAGAGAGAGAGAGTATGAGAGACAATAAACGCATATATTTTAAAATTATAAGGCTGCCTTTATTTTTCTTTCTGGTGAAATGCAGGTCCTCCCTGTAATCAATCATCCAAGCTTGTCATGGACCTGTCACTCCGGACACACTCACAGGGCTCTTATTATAACAGAGCTGGAACAAGATTGATTTAATTGCCTCTAAATGAACAGAAGCAGGTCACCAAGACCCAAGAAGCCTGGAAACAGAGAGACACACTATGAAAGGGGCTGTGCGAGAGGAGCCATTTACAAAGGATCCCTACTTTCCTTGCCAGATAGACTGATTGGGTTAATGTTAGCCTATATTTTAGTTAAATTACTGTGTAGCTGACATGCACACACTGATACTAAATCAGACATTGTAGTACAAATACACCCTAAACTATACTGTATTTAGCACATGCACTCAATCCCTTTTCATTTGTTTGTGTTCCATTTTGAACATATACATTTAAAACATTTTAAATGCCGAGAGGGTTATTTACTAAAGTGAGGATTCAAAATAATTTAAAATCTAAAGCTATAGTAGCTGAACTGACAGCATAGCTGACTAGAGATTTTTTTTCTAGTTTAGCTATTTTGACCTTAAATTCACTTTGAATTCTCATTTTAGTAAATACGCCTTGAGTGATTTCTGACAGAAATCTGACAGATAAACAGATAAAAAGTTTTTTAAAAAAGTATCATTCTAGTGGACTCAGGGTAAAACAATGCCTCTAGGGCTTCCGTTAGGGTTAGTTGTAGCTTAGCTTGGTCCCTTTGGAGGTGATACAGGAAAGCACACATTTGAGTATCTGGAAGGCATTTAAGCAGATGTTTTTATATGATTTTGCTGAGAACGCATTCGGTGGGTTGTTGGTCCAGGACTGAGATCAAGACTGCAGAGTGGCAGAAAGCGATGGAACATATGCTGAACTTTGGATCACAGACTGCAAGCATCATCTATGCAGAGTTACCATCCTTCCCCACATGCCACCATTCTAAGAGTATTGACTCAGTGGCGTACACATAACCCATGGGGCCCTGATCCATGGGCTCCCCCCCTCCCTCCCTCTAACCCCCCACGATACACACACATATATACAGAGACACACACACATATATACAGAGACAAAAAAACACAGACAGATACATACAAAGACACATACATACAGACAGGCACACATACATACAGACAAGACACACATACATACAAACAAACAAACAGACGGGCAGGCACACATACAGACAGACAGACAGACAGACAGATAGATACATACAGACATACACATACACATACACATACAGGGAGTGCAGAATTATTAGGCAAGTTGTATTTTTGAGGAATAATTTTATTATTGAACAACAACCATGTTCTCAATGAACCCAAAAAACTCATTAATATCAAAGCTGAATATTTTTGGAAGTAGTTTTTAGTTTGTTTTTAGTTTTCGCTATTTTAGGGGGATATCTGTGTATGCAGGTGACTATTACTGTGCATAATTATTAGGCAACTTAACAAAAAACAAATATATACCCATTTCAATTATTTATTTTTACCAGTGAAACCAATATAACATCTCAACATTCACAAATATAAATTTCTGACATTCAAAAACAAAACAAAAACAAATCAGTGACCAATATAGCCACCTTTCTTTGCAAGGACACTCAAAAGCCTGCCATCCATGGATTCTGTCAGTGTTTTGATCTGTTCACTATCAACATTGCATGCAGAAGCAACCACAGCCTCCCAGACACTGTTCAGAGAGGTGTACTGTTTTCCCTCCTTGTAAATCTCACACTTGATGATGGACCACAGGTTCTCAATGGGGTTCAGATCAGGTGAACAAGGAGGCCATGTCATTAGATTTTCTTCTTTTATACCCTTTCTTGCCAGCCACGCTGTGGAGTACTTGGACGCGTGTGATGGAGCATTGTCCTGCATGAAAATCATGTTTTTCTTGAAGGATGCAGACTTCTTCCTGTACCACTGCTTGAAGAAGGTGTCTTCCAGAAACTGGCAGTAGGACTGGGAGTTGAGCTTGACTCCATCCTCAACCCGAAAAGGCCCCACAAGCTCATCTTTGATGATACCAGCCCAAACCAGTACTCCACCTCCACCTTGCTGGCGTCTGAGTTGGACTGGAGCTCCCTTTACCAATCCAGCCACGGGCCCATCCATCTGGCCCATCAAGACTCACTCTCATTTCATCAGTCCATAAAAGCTTAGAAAAATCAGTCTTGAGATATTTCTTGGCCCAGTTTTGACGTTTCAGCTTGTGTGTCTTGTTCAGTGGTGGTCGTCTTTCAGCCTTTCTTACCTTGGCCATGTCTCTGAGTATTGCACACCTTGTGCTTTTGGGCACTCCAGTGATGTTGCAGCTCTGAAATATGGCCAAACTGGTGGCAAGTGGCATCTTGGCAGCTGCACGCTTGACTTTTCTCAGTTCATGGGCAGTTATTTTGCGCTTTGGTTTTTCCACACGCTTCTTGCGACCCTGTTGACTATTTTGAATGAAACGCTTGATTGTTCGATGATCACGCTTCAGAAGCTTTGCAATTTTAAGAGTGCTGCATCCCTCTGCAAGATATCTCACTATTTTTGACTTTTCTGAGCCTGTTGTCAGGGTACCTGCGGTCTCTACCTCCGAAAGAGGTAGAGACTTAGCTGTTCCTCCATCCAGACGGCCTGATGGCTCCCTTCCCCAAGGTCTATCCGGTCATGCAAGGCCGGCCGCGAGGGGAGTGACTGCCTTTTACAGCATCTAGGCAGGAAGTTGTCATCAGGACACTCCTCCGGAACGACCTGTCACTCAATTGCTGCAGGACCAATCAGGACGCCTCGGAGGCGTGGTTACTGCTCTGAACAGGGTATTTAACAGAGCTTCGTTCATTAGCTCATTGCCCTGTCGTGGTTCTAGCTTGTTCTAGTCACTCAGTGCTTGTGTATTCTATTATCCCTTTTGGTTTTGACCCGGCTTGTTTACCTTACTCTGCTTATCTCTGTTACCCTTGATTCGGCTTGTCTCTCGCTTACCTGTCTTCTGTTACCCTCGACCTCGGCTTGTCTTTGACCATTCTATACTGTACTACTTACGTTAGTCCGGCCATTCTAAGGTCCGGTATACGTATCTGGCTACTGTTTGTACTCTGCGTGTTGGATCCCTGTCCCGATCCTGACACCTGTCAAGTCCTTCTTTTGACCCATTTTGCCAAAGGAAAGGAAGTTGCCTAATAATTATGCACACCTGATATAGGGTGTTGATGTCATTAGACCACACCCCTTCTCATTACAGAGATGCACATCACCTAATATGCTTAATTGGTAGTAGGCTTTCGAGCCTATACAGCTTGGAGTAAGACAACATGCATAAAGAGGATGATGTGGTCAAAATACTAATTTGCCTAATAATTCTGCACTCCCTGTACAGACATACAGACATACACATACATACAGACACACACAAGACACACACACACATACAAAGACACATACATACAGACAGATAGACACAGAGATAAATACATACAAACACACACACACACATAATGTTTAAGTCACCCTCCTGTTTCCTACCTTTTAGGTGCAGGAGGGTGACTTTCCCTGGGGTCCAGTGGTGGCTCAGGCTGGTGGTAGTCAGAGCTCCCACTCTGACTCCCTGTTCTTCCTCCCGTGCGGTCTGTGTGTGATAGCTGGGAGGAGTGATGTGCGGTCACTTCCTCCCAGCAGTGATGATCTCATCACAGGGGGCCCGGTTGCGATGTTAAAGTGCCCAGCGCTGACCGGGTCCCCTGACAATCCATCTCCATCGGGTGGCCCTGACAGCATGGGCCATCCGATGGGCACCTTAACATGCAGCCCCGGCGGTTTGCTGCATGGGCAGGGGCCGCAAATGGTGATGGCGGGCACCCGGTCGCAGGGTCTGCAGGGCAGCCGGGCCCCCTGGAGTGAAGGGCCCAGTCGCAGCTGTGACCCCTGTGATCGCGGTATGTATGCCAGTGCAGTGACTGAGTACCCTGATAGACTTTCTCTATCTTGGAATCCTGTGAATGTTTTTAATCGACTTGAATTTTTTATTTTACAGAAAGCACCATGGATCCTTCTTTTTCTGTGTAGATGCACTATAGTTGGATACCCATATGATATCATATACATAGGTTGATCAAGAGAGTGTATTTTGGAAGATTGTGTAATGTTCACAATTCATAGTATAGAATAATCACCAATTTCAGCTTCCACAGCAACTACAGTATCCATATGCACTGTAGCTTGGAAACGTATTTGCCACATAGTTTCTGCTGTAATAACTGTGTGGACTTAAGGAACACTATAGTGTTAGGAATACAAAATTATTCCTAACACTACAGTGTCTCTCTGCCTGTGCCCCCCACTCTGTCTCTCCCCCCGATCATAAAAAGGTTAAATAACCCTTTTAAACACTTAACTGATTCCAGTGCAGAGGCCCATCGCTAGGTCAGGCTCCTCCAACGTTAGCGGATAGGGGAACCTAATGCTCTTGCGCCGCACGTTCAGTAGGTCTTCCACATGGGAAAATCAATGTTTTTTTTTATGGGGGCTTTCAGGGTGCTGGATGCCCTCATGCAAAACTAAAGGCAGGAGCTCTAGTGGCTGACTGGTAGGTTAAGGGGACAGGGGCCTTGCACCCAGACCACTTCAATGAAATAAAATTGTCTGGTTACATTCAGTGCTGTGTTCCCTTTACACTTATGACAATTTATATTGGTACAAATGTACATTTGCTATTCATGCTTTTTCAATACTATATATCAGCTCCTGGTATATGACCCAAGATTTTAAATCTGGGTTAATTTTGCAGGTAGCTTGGTTTAGGTTTAGAATGTTTTAGTGTTAAGGAGCTTAGAGTATAGGACACGTAATAGGGGTACATACCTTTAAGATGCTGTGAACTATAACTGCCATGATTATAATATGGAAAAGCATTTTAAAGGCAGATACCATTAATCCCAAAACACCCTAACCCTAAAAACTGATAATCCTACTACAGAAGGTTCATTACTGAGCCTCGCTTCATAACAGCTCTGCGTACAGCAGTGTACTTACGTAGCATTGTAATTACATTGATCATTGTAAAATGTGCTATAATGCCACCTTTTTATACACTGTAGATTTTGTATTTTACTCTAAAGTAAGTCCATGCCTGAGTGACAGTGTGTCTGTCTTTGAGTGTTGGTGTGAATTTGTGTATGCATGTCAGTGATTGTGTGTTAATGTATCTATGAGTTGCCGGTATGTATGTATATGACTAATTATTAATGTGTATTTGTGCATGTGTCTAGTAACATGTATGCGTTTCTGTGAATATCAGTGGGGGGTGGATGCATGGCATTGCAAATTTTTCTTGTCCTGGGTACCACAAAAGATAAGAGTGGCTCTGCAGAACAAACTGGTACATTTATTGTGCTAATCCAACTGGGATCAGAAAAAAGAAACTATTTAATCCTCAACTAAAGCAAGTTGGTGAGCTGAGAATACACAACAAGTCCTTTCCAGCCAAACAATGACATCGGCATATGAAAGCTGGGACCATTAGACATGATAAAACAAGGTTATAGAGATAATGAAACGTCACAGAGGTTCTACGAAGAGCGATATGAAACGCCACTGCCGGGGACATGGATCCATTCCCAAAGTGCTGAGCTCGGAGGATCAGTGGGTTATAATTCTTCCGAAATTAACCTGTCCCCAGCAAGAGAGACGATGCAGGGCCCAGCACAACATTAACACAAATAGATATCACAGCTGCAGAAAGGGACTTATCAGTAAATTGGATATCAAATATCCAGATAATGCTTTACACCACAACCCACTGTGATCCTGAGCAAGGGATATATTTCAGGGAGTAATTAGAAGTTAATGAAAGAGTTGCTGAGGCTATTACAATTAGAATCCATTAATAGAGACCTGTCAGCTAATTACAAAGGAAGATTATTATTTACTACTTCATGGAAATTAATTGCAGTGTTTTGTTTTTTTTTTTACATTTGAAGTAAATTGCCTGTTGCAATAATTCAGTCAAATAATATAGCATAATTATTTTAATGCCACCAACAAAGCAAAGAAAAAACAAACACAATACTAACTCAAAGAGGAACGCTTCTCCTACTTTGTCATTGAACACATATATATACTTGATAACTTAAAATAACTGCAATGTTATTCAGCAAATAACAGGCTTACAAAAAAGTACAAAAATAACAATAATAATTACTTATATATAAATAAATTAAATCTGAACATTATAACCAGTAGAGTTCATTGTAGTGGTTATGATGCAAAGAGTCTTTATGGGTCGGCAATTGCTTTATGCCAAACCATTTTCGAGTTTGACAAGATCTGAGACTCTCGTGGCACCTCTTCTCTGAAGTGGATACGGTAGAAGTGATTGTCTGCAATATCCAGCCAACTCTGAACCTCAATAGACTGCAAACTCTGGGTTAACCCATCCATAGGACATGCAGCCTGTCATTGCCATCCAAGTTTCGATGGATTGTACTGAAGTCCAACTACATACTTTGAGAACCCCACAGTGGGCTAGGTTTTAGCTGCTTAAAAAGCACAAGCTTTTTGTAAAAAATATGTTTCACATAAACCAGGACACTTGTAAAGGACAAACGTAAAGACATTCTGCACCATAACTGCTACAAATACAGTACTTAGTTTTTTTCTTACTGGTCCTGAGACACAACAATTAGATGTAAGTGAAAGCGGAGCCTAGCATCAAAGCCATTATTAAGTCGAGCTCCTTCTGCATTTCGACTATATGGAAGATCTACCTATCACTTACTCACCATAGCTCCTGTATGAGGGTGGAACTTATCCGCTACATTTTTTTATTCTTGGCAAAGGGCAAACAGGTGCAACAAAGGCCTGGGGCCTACACAGTCTCTCAGCTGGCTAGAATGGCGTGACTTGCTCCCACATCACCTCCTCTGGGCTTTTTCTTTCCACTGTTGAGAGGTAGAATGGGTAGAATATTCCAAAAGAAGCAAGCGGGGACTTCTAAAGAATCACAAGACATTGGCACTATGCTCCAACGTCCCGTGATCTACAAGATGGCTGCCCAGGCAGAACAGGAGGCCTATTCCTCCAGCTTGGAAATTAAGGAAAGATTATGGAGACCCATGTACCCTCACCAACATTACTAGCAAAGGGGAATACACAAGCACTGGCCACAAAGCAGGATATCCAAAACATGCTACATTATATTAAAAAGCTCTTTGCAGCGGACCTAGAGTTGGTAATAGTCAACATTCAAGTGGTGGTGTATAGGCTTCAGGCACTTTAGGATGACACTATTAACATGCACCACTAGGTATCCACTACGAGAGACACTCTAAAACTATTCCAGACATCACAGTTAGCCCTTGCTATATGGGCAGATTTGTTGGATGATTGCATGATCGCGGAGGGCTTATATTAAAATACAGGGCATACCGGATTCTGTCACAACAGATAAACTGCCTCACTACCTAAGGCACTTTATCTCTTCTTTTCTACGGTCTAAACAGGTATAAAAAAATAGTGTTCGATGGATTCTATTGCTTCAACAAATGTTCCAAAGCAGCCTCCCATGATGTCATCATCAGGTGTCACTCACTCTCTCACAGAAGTTACATTGATAATAGCCTGTTTTGTTTTGTGTACAATGCATTGTGTATTGTCACCTGATTACCACTCAGAAAATAAAGGTTTCTTACTCTTTATATTGTTATATACACTTGTACTATGCATGTGTACATATTGCATGTGTACATATTGCATTAACCTCAATAAAAATGGTTGACAAAAATAAAAAATTAAAAGAATTTGATGTAAAGTAAAGCGACACCATAAACTGTAGGAAATAATTCTAACTGTAAGGTATGTGACCTAATCCACCCCAAGCTATTGATTTGCAATATTACTAGCATCAGAAAATATAAGCATAGATTTCTGTAATAGGCAAATGCTGAAAAATCTATGACATTTTCTAAATGAGTGAATTGTCATATTTTCAGATAGCCTGTTAATCAATACAACATGGTTTTTAACCAAAGTCTGTCTTTGTTACCTTAAAATATGAAAGAAAACAAAGTTCTAGATCTGAGGAAAACACTGAAAAGTACCATTCATATATCAGCTTCAAGATGCTTAAATATCCCAGAGTTAATTGTATCTTATATATAACTCGTTCAGCAATCCCGGTCAGCTGTCAAGACATTTTATCAGGGTCAGTTCATATTTAATAGGTGCCTATGCCAAGTTCAAATGCCTTCTTAGGCTGACTTGTGCAGTTTTTGACTTTGCAACCTCATAATTCAAGAGCTGTGTCTATTTGGGCCAACTAAGGTCTTAGCAGCTAGACAGATGTGGAGTTTAAGAGGTATTTCTCTAAGCCCACTACTTGATTCTTCTCAGTTGGAAAAAAAGCAACAAAAACAAAACCTATCCGGTTTCATTCTACACTTCTCTCTAAGTGGTATCCAGCCACAGTCTAGTACCATAAACTGCAAAAAAAAAACATTTTAAGTACACAACATACCTGAAATGGGATGGTTAGTCTGCAGGCCAAATTATACTCCATATTCAAAATCAGCACCAAAATAAATAATAATATTAGTAAAAAAACAGACACTGCCCCTTGTTTACAGTCTCTCAACAAGCAATAATTACACGCTTACCACATTCTCTTGTTAAACACTGGGATTATGGTGTCTGTCACTGCTTCAAATCTGATTATTCTGTGATCCTTCTATGTGGTTTGTTGACTTCACCGAAGACTAGATTGACTGAGCTGTTTGTTCTTAAGAGAAAGGAGAAGGAAAGAGATGAAAGGGCAGGCTTAGGGAGAGGATCCCATTAACATGAGGGGTTTAATGAACAGAGGAAGAGTCAGAAGCTGAATCCTTTTTTTGACATTTGTAAATTCAGCTTTTAAATCTCCGATGATAACTCCAACAAAGATTACATTGTGATACATGTCTTCTTTCTACTTTAATGGAAACTATAACAAAATATGATGACTTAGGAGCCAGCCTCTGAAGTGGCTAAAAGCATCACACAACTATTTTACCTTTTTAGCAAGTCATATGTTAAGATTGCCACAGAGCATGAATCAAGAGTGGATTAAAGCGGCACTGTCATGCCAATTTACCTTTCCTCAATCTCTTCCTCTTCTCCCCCTCTCTCAGGATCTGTTCTTCTTTTCTTCCTGTCTTCTTTAGTTTTCTTTAAAATCATAAGACAAAGTAGGGACTCTTTGCCTTATGGAGGTTTCCTCCGCTTGACCAGCTTTGACCAGCGGAGGAGCAAAGTGTGCTTCATTTCCGCTGGTCAGAGCAATTTTCCCATAATTCTTACCTTTCCTCTGTGATCTCGCGATGCTTCCTGTCATTTTAGACGAAACTGCCGAATTGCGTTCTAACTGAATGAGAACAGTATGTTCGTTTCTTTTAGAACTCAATTCGGCACTTTGTTCGTTCAAATGAATGAAACTCCGATTCAATCACTTCTACCGTATCCACTTGCAGCCGCTTAGTAGATAACTCCCTAATTCCCACGGTATTAGGGAGTTATCTTCCAAAAGGCTGAAAGACCTAAATTGGTCTTTCAGCCAACTTTACTAATACTAAGTAAAGATTACTTAGTATTAGTAAATAATATACCCCTACTCGCTATAACGCGAGTAGGGGCTGTCAAGTAAACAGTGAGCAGCCTGTGGCTGCTCACTGTAAAAAAAAAACTATTGGCCCCACCACTGAGCTGTGGGTGGGGGTCATAATGGACAATCGGGGGGGGGAAACCTACTGTCCTCCCTCTGGCCCCCACCCCTGTGCAGTGGGTGGGGGCTATAAATTACAATGGGGGCACCTACTGTCCTCCCCCCTGGCCCCCACCCTTGAGCGGTGGGTGGCAGCCATAAAGATAATGAGGGGGGGGAACCTACTGTCCTCCCCCCACCGGCCTCCACCCCTGCGTGGTGGGGGCCATAAATTACAATGGGGGGGCCCTGCCCCCCCCCAGGCCCCCACCCTTGAGCAGTGGGTGGGGGCCATAAAGATAAAGTGGGGGGGACCTACAGACCTCCCGCACCGGCCCCCACCCCTGGGCGGTGGGTGGGGGCCATAAAGATAATGAGGGAGGGGACCTACTGTCCTCCCCCCCGTCCCCACCCCTGCGCAGTGGGTGGGGGCCATAAATTACAATGGGGGGGACCTACTGTCCTCCCCCCTGGCCCCCACCCTTGAGTGGTGGGTGGGGGCCATAAAAATAATGAGGGGGACCTCCTGTCCTCCCCCCACGGCCCCCACCCGTGGGCGGCAGATGGGGGCCCTAAGACAAATCCCCCCATCAAGCCCCTACTCACCCACCCCCCCACCCCAAAAAAAAAAGTTACCCCCTACCTATCCCCCTCACCCTAAAAATAGTGAGGGAGGAATAAAATAACTAACCTGAAAAGAAAAATTAAACTTACCATTTGATGTCTTCTTTTTTATAAAATCTTAATTTTCAGCCCCCAAAACGGGCAAATAAAAAACCATCATACCCGTCGAACTTAAAATAAAATAAAAAACCCGAGCGCAAAAAAAAACAGACGAAAAGAAAAAAACACGAGCGCAAAAACAATAATCCATCTTCACCCATGGAGGGCTCCACGCAGACTGAGCTCTGCAGGGCGGAGAAGGCTTATACAGCCTTGCCCCACCCTGCAATTAGGCTAAGAACACTCTGATTGGTTGGTTTAAGCCAATCAGAGTGCTTTGCGTCATTTTACACAGTGTGGGAAAGTTCTTTGGAATTTTCCCACGTTGTGTAAAATGACAAAGAGCACTCTGATTGGTTAGATTCCAAGCCCACCAATCAGAGTGTTATGAGTCAAATTACACAGTGTGTGAAAATGCCAAAGAACCTTCCCACGCTGTGTAAAATGACACAAATAACTCTGATTGGGTAGCTTGAAATCCATCCAATTACAGTGCTCTGTGTCATTTTACACAGCGTGGGAAAATTCCAAAGAACTTTCCCATGCTGTGTAAAATGACACAAAGCACTCTGATTGGGTGGCTTGAAATCCATCCAATCAGAGTGCTTTGTGTCATTTTACACAGCGTGGGAAAGTTCTTTGGAATTTTCCCACGCTGTGTAAAATGACACAGAGCACTCTGATTGGGTGGCTTGAAATCCATCCAATCAGAGTGCTTTGTTTCATTTTACACAGCGTGGGAAAGTTCTTTGGAATTTTCCCACGCTGTGTAAAATGACACAGAGCACTGTGATTGGCTTAAATTTTAATCTTCCTTATGCTATTAAGGGGGTCATATTGACCCCCGTAGAGTGAGGGAGGACATGGGGGGCTTAAGAAGTGGCGGGGAGCACTGCTCCCTGCCGCTTCTATCTTTACATGTTACAAGGAGGGAGCTGCGCGACGGTAGCTCCCTCCTTGTAACAAACTAAAGGAACGAACAAACGAACACTGATACACAGTGTTTGTTTGTTCGTCTGATTTTTCTATTCATTCATTCGTCTTTCTGACGAATGAATGAATAGATGAAATTCCCGTTCGCATGTCCAAGTGTTTCACTGGGCATGTGCGGGAATCTCAGTGCTATCTAGTGTGGGCAGATGACGAGTCCCACAGGGACTTCATCCACCCACACAAAGATGGCGGCACCCTGAATATAGATCGGGGCAGAAAATAAAGAATAAAAAATAGGTAATATGGGGGGCTTAGGGGCATTTGGGGGTGACTAGGGGGTCAGCTAGATGTAGTGGAGTCGGGAGGGGGGTTAAAAAAACAAACGGGATTCGGCCATGACAGTGCCGCTTTAAGAACGGAAGGGGGTAATGAGGCAACATGTAATCAACCCCTCTAGTACTTTGTGAATTCTTATACAGTTGCAAGAAAAAGTATGTGAACCCTTTGGGATGATATGGATTTCTGCACAAATTGGTCATAAAATGTGATCTGATCATCATCTAAGTCACAACAATAGACAATCACAGTCTGCTTAAACTAATAACACACAAATAATGAAATGTTGCCATGTTTTTATTGAACACACCATGTAAACATTCACAGTGCAGGTGGAAAAAGTATGTGAACCCTTGGATTTAATAACTGGTTGAACCTCCTTTGGCAGCAATAACTTCAACCAAACGTTTCCTGTAGTTGCAGATCAGACGTGCAGAATGGTCAGGAGTAATTCTTGACCATTCCTCTTTACAGAACTGTTTCAGTTCAGCAATATTCTTGGGATGTCTGGTGTGAATCGCTTTCTTGAGGTCATGCCACAGCATCTCAATCGGGTTGAGGTCAGGACTCTGACTGGGCCACTTCAGAAGGCGTATTTTCTTCTGTTTAAGCCATTCTGTTGTTGATTTACTTTTATGCTTTTAATCCTGAAAAGTATATGTTATCTACCAACTCTAAGGAGCTGAATGTCTTAGGTGAATTCCGACAAGAATGTCAACTCTCATACTTAATATAGCCTATTCTGGTAGTCATTCAGCCAACACATAGAAACATAGAGTTTGACGGCAGATAAGAACCATTCAGCCCATCTAGTCTGCCCAGTTTTCTAAATACTTTCATTAGTCCCTGGCCTAATGTTATAGTTAGGACAGCCTTATGCCTATTTCACGCATGCTTAAACTCCTTTACTGTGTTAACCTCTACCACCTCAGCTGGAAGGCTATTCTATGCATCCACTACCATCTCAGTAAAGTAATACTTCCTGATATTATTTTTATACCTTCGCCCCTATAATGTAAGACTATGTCCTCTTGTGGTAGTTTTTCTTCTTTTAAATATAGTCTCCTCCTTTACTGTGTTGATTCCCCTTATGTATTTAAATGTTTCTATCATATCCCCCCCGCCTTGTCTTTCCTCCAAGTTATACATGTTAAGATCCTTTAACCGTTCCTTGTATGTTTTATCCTGCAATCCATGAACCAGTTTAGTAGCCTTTCTTTGAACTCTCTCTAAAGTATCAATATCCTAGGCTCGAAACAAGAAGCACCAGATAAAATATATAAGCCAGGTACATGTCTGAAATAAAAAAATATATAAAAATAAATAAATAAAGTATCAATATCCTTCTGAAGATACGGTCTCCAGTACTGTGTACAATACCTCAAGTGAGGTCTCACCAGTGTTCTGTACAATGGCACGAGCATGTCCCTCTTTCTACTGCCAATACCGCTCCTTATACAACCAAGCATTCTGCTAGCATTTCCTGCTGCACTATTACATTGTCTGCCTACCTCATCAGAAATAATCACCCCTAAATCCCTTTCCTCAGATGTTGAGGTTAGGACTCTATCAAATATTCTGTACTCTGCCCTTGGGTTTTTATGTCCAAGATGCATTGTCTTGCACTTATCCACATTAAATGTCAGTTGCTACAACTCTGACCATTTTAGCCATTTGCCATTTGGCTTATCCCTCCTGGAACATCAACCCTGTTATATATCTTAGTATAATCAGCAAAAAGACATACCTTACCATCAAGACCTTCGGCAATATCACTAGTAAAAATACTAAAGAGAATGGGTCCAAGTACAGATCCCTGAGGTACCCCACTGATGACAAGCCCATGCTTCGAATATACTCCATTGACTACAACCCTCTGTTGCCTGCCACTCAGCCACTGCCTTACCCATTCAACAATATTGGAATCCAAACATATAGATTGTAGTTTATGGATAAGCCTTCTATGTGCAACAGTGTCAAAAGCCTTACTGAAATCTAGGTAAGCAATGTCTACTGCAACACCCTGATCTATTATTTTAGTTACCAAATCAATACGATTAGTTTGGCATGATCTCCCTGAAGTAAACCCATGTTGTCTCTGATCTTGAAATCCATATGGTTTTAGATGTTCAACAATCCTATCCTTTAGCATGGTTTCCATTACGTTCCCCACTACTGAAGTAATGCTTACTGGCCTATAGTTGCCCGACTCCTCCCTATTACCTTTCTTGTGAATGGGCACAACATTCGCTAACTTTCAATCTTCTGGGACTACTCCTGTTAACAATGATTTGTTAAATAAATCTGTTAATAGTTTTGCTGGTACACCACTAAGCTCTTTTAATAGCTTTGGGTGTATTCCATCAGGTCCCATTGACTTATTTGTCTTTACTGTTGACAGTTGAAATAGAACCTCTTCCTCTGTAAACTCACATGTAACAAATTAATGCACCGGTTGGTCAGATGCATTCAGTGCCCCGATTAAAATCAAGGATTTTTGCATGTGAACCCTATACAAAGTATATGATTTGGAATATTCAAAAAGCACTGGAACCAAATGCATCCGGGAGGATTCACATAGGCACATTGTCATTCAATTGCTTTTTGCATGCAAACGATAATTTGATGTATTATAATTATAATTACCCTACGGTGCAATGGTTAATTGACTATGTGGCGGCTGGCAGGGCTGCTTGATGCAAAAAGTTTGGATTTTAAAATATCTGAGCACAGATTTAAGCAATCTGCATCCGGATTCCAGCCGTCCTGCTGCATTTGGATGGTGGTCTTAACACTAAAGGGATATGAATACATGTTTGCGTTCTTGACCGTATAGTGTTCCTTTAAGAAATACATAAAACTGTGAGTTAAAAAACAAAACGGAGTTTAAAATATTAAAATAATAAAAGTAAATATAAGTTGCTTTTTTTTTTTGGTTTAATTTTTGGGAACGGACTTTAACAAGTATTCGTTATCGCTTACTTGTATTTCTACCAAAATGTTAAGTACAGAGTGCCTTTGCCTAATAGCGTTTCACACTTACAATTTGCCCCTATTATATGCCTGATATTGAGTTACATCATGACAGCCTAGACCTTGACATCATGCTGTAATTTCTTAGTGTCCTTTATTCATACTCTATGTAAGCAGTTCCAGATTCACCTCCTCTTAATGGGTTCAACGATGCATAAATATAAATAAGCATACAGTTTAAATGAACTAGCTCATATTTTAACTTATTATATATATATGAAGTACAAAGCTTTGTATGTTTTATTTGGGAGTTATAGTATATCAGAACTCTTTGTAGGTTTGAAATCTGTTCTTGGTAATATTACTCATTGAATATAACTCCTGTTGCACCATTCTATTCTGCCTGTATTTATATATATAGGAAGCAAAAACCAAATAGGTTATGGTGGGGAAAAAATTGTGATTGAAAACCCCTTCCACCTGAAGTCTGTGGGTAGTTAATACAATGTTAAACAAAAATCTGCACACCAGTCAAGCCATAAGACTTGCTTTTCCCACAGACATTACAAATTTACAGTGATGTTACTACCGCAAAGGATTCTTGGTGGGCATATGCAAATAAGTTTAAAAAATAATTACATTTTTGCCTCATTCCATTTTAAACATGGATTCCTTTAGTCTGTGTATACGAAAGTGCATGTATGTGTGTCTGTCAGCAAGTGTGTGTGTCTGTCAGTGAGTATGTGTGTGTTTGTTGTGTCTGTCTGTGTGTGTGTCAGTGAGTGTGTGTGTGTCTGTCAGTAAGTGTGTGTGTGTTTGTCAGTGTGTATGTGTGTGTCAGTGAGTGTTTGTGTGTCAGTCAGTGTTACGATGGCCGCTGCTGGACAGTGGAGTACCTGGAGGTGCACAGAGGCGCACAGCGCCACTTCACATTCTGACGTGACATTGACGTGCTTCAGCTTCACAGGGTTTCATGAAGAAGCGGGAGGGTCCGCTTTGGCACAGGGGGCGGACGGTGCCATTTGGGGTATACCAGAGGCCGGACTCCAGAGTCGCATACTGGCAGCGGCAATGTGAGTGGAGTCTGCTTGTTGGCTAGAGGGGGGTGCTGGGATTTAGTAGAGGGGGGGACAACTGGGATTTAGTATAGGGGAAGGACTGGGATTTAGTATATGGGGGGGGGGACTGGGATTTAGTGGGTGATGTGGTTTAGCAGAGAGGGATGCTGTTTTTTTTATACTGTACTTTTCAAAATAAACCTATGTTTCTATAAAAATTAAAGTTTTTGTTTTTTGCAGCCCACATAAACTTAAACCTTGTTTGCTTGGCTAGACTTTGAGTTTGACATGCTTGCGCTAGACTTTATACTGAGAATGCAGTTTTAATATTGTGATTTGATTCGCTTCAAAAATTTAGTCAAGCGTACCAAAATACTTCTAGAAACCAATCCCATGTGAGATCTCAAGGCATATATTTTAACACAGAAAGTTTTCCACTTTCTTCATACATTTCAACCATACAACCATAGCTGTTCTAATGCACTTTGGAGCACACACCTTGAAAAGTTGGACCTTAATAGATAATTAAGTGAGATTCTATCTGGCCAATTCCTTGTGAGCCTTGCGTTCCTTCATTTCTAAAATAAATCAATAACAGATGGAATATAAATGCAAAGTGCAGCCCCTAGTAGGATCGTAAATAAGAAATCTGAGAAGAGTAGTTGCGCCAAGGAATATTTATATGCAAAGTGCAGTGTGGAGTATCAAGGTGAAGTGATGATCCTTACCTTGATATTGGTAGTAGACAATAGCACAGTCTTACATGGAATTCACAGGAATGGTGGTAGACCCTAAAAACATAAAAGTGACACAGGAGAAGGACTTAAGGTGTAGTATCTAGAGATGGCATATAATATAATAATATGAGAATACCCAATCATTTAAAAAGAGCTAATTGAACGTTCCAGTAGTAGTATTGCATTGAGCAGTATATATAAAGGATATGTGAACTAAGCAGCAAATATCCTCAGGGTAAAGGTGGCATATGAAACACAAAAGAGGTATATAGTGCTTTATGTATACACAGTTAGATGTAAGATAAAAGAATGGTAATTTTACTTACAATAGCCAGAGCAGCACCTGCTCTGATTCTTTAACGTAGGTGGTATGATCCCCATCAAAGAGACTGCCTTGTATATTCACTGCACTTTACATATACATATTCTTCAAGGCAACTACCATATTTCTTATTTGTGATATTCTTGTGAGGATAGAGGGAACCTCGCCCATTCAGGTTGCTTGCTGCTTACATCTTTTCACTCTAACCTTTAGCGCCTCCCTATCTTTTTGTGTTTCGTTCCTGGTGAGATCATGTTGGTTGAATAAAATTAGTAAATAGTTTGCATTCATCTTAATTCTCTACCTGAAGCCTATGTAATCCCAGGGATTGGCTGAGAGAACTAAGTCTCTTCCTGGATGACATAGTGCAGAACGCAGAGGGATCAGAATCTGGAACAGAGGAAAATAATGAGTAAGCGTCTTTTGATTTTATTATTTAGGAATTATTCTCTAAAGGTATATTTTTAGTGTATCAGCTTTATAATGCATTATCAAATGTTTCTTAAATCAACTGAGGACTGTCCCTTCAACTACACCTTATACCCTGTTGATGGAGTCCTAACGAGGACCTGCCCTCAAGCTATGTCTTCTCACAAACAATAAAAGCAATTAGCTGCCCTACTGCTTGCATGTCACTTTTACTAAAGTAGCCAGGTCTGGGCTCTGTGATCATGACACAAGTTGCAACAAGTAAAATAAGATCACAACTATAAAGGATTGTATGAATATAAAGGCCGAACAAAAATCAAATGGCTGGTGGATGTTTAACATAGATCAGCTACGGCTCAAACAATTCACATGTATTTATTCAATTATATAACTCAGCATATTTTCTTGTAAATTAATGTGTATTATATACATTTAGTTTTCTACAAACCATATATTACACAAGACCACCAATTAAACAAATAGAACATATTTCATGGCAGGTCGTTTAGTTTGTAGAACGTAACATTTATCATCAGCAATATCATAATAGAGACTCTTAAGAAACTTCTCAAAAATCTTTTTTCCATAAGTGTGAACTAAAATGGGTAATAATATAAACACAAGGGGATGGGGAGAAAGTCAGCCAAGGGCAATGAGGTGACAGTGGAAGAGTTATAGTTAGAAATCGAGAGGAAACACATGGGCGTACTATTTATATATATATATATATATATATATATATGATGCTTAGCTACCTTCAGAATTCTAATTGTTTTGCAGGATTGCATGATTGGCTGGCTAAAGCACAGTTAGAATTGGAAAACATAAGTTCGAATCCTGGTCAAACCACCTCACCCACCGTTCTATAATTGTAAAGTGCTGGGAATATATTGGTGCTATATAAATGGTAATAATCAAGGGATGCTCCCACAAAAGGTGAATCAGAGTATCAGGTTCTGTGACTCCACGACTGAGCATAGAAACTGGATGGGTACACTGCCAAAAAGAAAGTCATTTGTAGGCTATTTATTTTGCTTTACTCAAACATTGGTGGGTCAGATCATAGGCTTTGAACCACTGGTTAGGTATAGCTCATAATATAATATAATACAATATAATATAACTCTTAAGTCTTCATTCTTTAAATAGCTTACCTGTAAATTAATAAAACAGTACTCCCTTTGAACCAAAACTATAATTGCCGCTTTAATGAGTATGCCAGAAATTTTCAGATTAAGATGAATTATTTTAATTGATGTGCAGGTCGTAACTTCAAACAGAAGTAATTTTCTTCATTTTTATTTTATGGTTTTGTAAATGTAGTGGGTTTTACAGTGGATCCTCCTAACTGAACTTCTTTATAAGGTACAGGATTACTTCAGACTGTGATCTATGGTTTTGACTACATAAAAACATTAAAATCACTAGACTAATGTTTCTACGTGTATACTATGTGTACGTGTATACTTTATGTGGCCAAAAAATGTGTGTACACCTGACCAACACACCTGTAAGAGCCTGTTGGACATCCTATTCCAGTACCATGGGCATTAATTTCCAGTTCATCCTCCTCTTTGCAGGTGTAACAGCTGCCACTCATCTGGTGAAAGCTTTTTGCAAAATCTTGGATTGTGCTTGTGGAAATTTGTGCCCAGCTAAAATCGTTTGTGAGATCAGGCATTAATGTTGCATGAGAAGGTCTGGTTCCCAAATTATGTTCCAATTCACCCAGAAGGTGTTCGATGAACGTGATGTCAGGGCTGTATTCCACCACATCAAACTTGTAAAATCATGTCTTCATGGCTTTATACACATGGGCACAGTCACGTCGGAACAAGAAAGGGCCTTCTCTAAACTGTTGTCACAAAATTGGGACCACCCAGTTGTCTAAAATGTATTTGTATTATAGTGTTAAGATAACCCTTCAGTAGAATGAGGGAGCTATCCCAAACCCTGAAGAACAGGTCTAAGCCATTATCTCTCCTACACCACAACTTTACAATAGGCTTAATGCTCCTGGCATGTGCCACACAGATTTTTCCATCAGACTGCCAGATAGTGAAGTGTGATTCATCACTCCAGAGAACACATTTTTTCAGATTCTGGTGCTCGAGTGTTGTACACTACTCCAGTTTCACATATGTTGATATGAGGCTTGTGAAAATATCCCAGTGCTGCTTCAGATTAGTGAGAATTGCAGTTCAGGTTAGCAGCTGTCAATCACGTGGTTAGCTACCACTAGTCTCAAGCAGACTGCTGCATGTATATCCTGTTTCTGTTTGAGATATAGTTTGATTTACTACATGTAGTATGTTGCCACTTTTAAACAATGATTCATTATATGGTTTTAAAGATGATCTACTTCCATACTCTGTTTGTTTTCCATTGCTGCGAGTACATGCTTAGTGTTAAAGCAGAGTAGGCACCTGCTTTCTCCACATTGCAGGTGCCTACTCTGCTCAAATGTACCCGGCTGGGACACGAAGAGGTCGCTGGAGGAACTCAGTCTTCCTGCCGCGTGCCGTCTGTAGTGACATCATATTCCGGCACCCGGCATCCAGGGCCGGCCTATCCATATACCGCGCTGGATCCACGGCTCCAGGTGGCATTATGACAGGGGCGGCATTTTGCCGTCCCTATCATAATCTAAAACAGGATTTCCCAACCCTTGGCAGCGGTGCAGAAGCACTGCACGGGTTGGGAACCTGTGTGAGGGTCCATCGGGTAGCACATGCCCTTAGTTGTGTATGTGCCGTGTGTGTGTGTGTTTGTATCTGTGTATCTGTGTATGTGTAGTGTGTGTATCTGTTTGTAGGAGTGTAATGTGTGTGTATCTGTGTATGTGTAGTGTGTGTGTATCTGTATGTGTAGTGTGTGTATCTGTATGTAGTGTGGGTATCTGTGTATTTGTATGTGTGTAATGTTTGTAGTGTGTTTGTATGTGTGTCTCTGTGTATGTGTAGTGTGTGTATGGTGTGTGTGTTTGTGTGTTTGTGTGTATCTGTAGTGTGTGTGTGTGTGTGTGTAGTGTGTAGTTTGTGTATACTGTATGTGTGTAATGTGTATTTGCGTGTGTAGTGTGTGTATCTGTATGTCTGTGTATCTGCATTTAAGGCAGTGTGTGTATCTGTGTCAGTGTCTGAATGTGTCTGCGCGTATGTCTGTATGTCTGTGTATCTGCAGGCGTATCAGTGTGTCTGTACATTTGTATGTGTGTCAGTATCTGCATGTGTGTCAGTTTTTGATACATATACTGCCAGACATACAGTTGCACAGACACACTGATACACATGCAGATACATAGACAAACAGATGCAATCACTGACACACATACAGATACAGACACACAGATACAAACACTGACACACATGCACATACACAGACACAGTGTATAGGTAAATGTATTGGCTGCAGTGCACACACAGACACAAGCTACATCCCCAGCATTCACACAGACACACGCTACATCCCCAGCACACACAGTCAGAAACAACATCCCCAGCATGCACACAGACACATACTACATCCCTAGCATACACACAGACACACACTTCATCCCCAGCACACACACAGACACACTACATCCCCAGCACACACACAGACACACACTTCATCCCCAGCACACCCACATAGAGACACTACCACTGAAGAAGCATATATGTTGTTTTTCATTCTTGGACCCAGGCAGCACAATGTCTTGGGCCGGTCCTGCTGGCATCACTAAACTGCACGTGAGAGAGCAGTGAAGAGGAGGAAGGAGATCACCAGATAGAAGATACCACTGGACCCCAGAGAGAGGCCCCACACCAGCTCACAAAGGTAGGGAGCAATAAAGAAAATTATGTGAGTGTGTGCAGGAATGTGTAAGTGTGTGCATGTGTGTCTGTCAGTGTCTGTATGTGTCAGTCAGTGAGCAAGTGAGTGAGTGAGTGTGTGTGTCTGTCAGTGAGTGTGTGTGTCTGTCAGTGAGTGTGTGTATGTGTTTGTCAGTGAGTGTGTGTGTGTGTGTCTGTCTGTCTGTCAGTGAATGTGTGTCTGTCTGTGAGTGTGTGTGTCTGTGTGAGTGTCTGTCAGTGAGTGTGTCTGTCTGTGTGTGTTTGTCAGTGTGTGTGTGTGTGTGTCAGTGAGTATTTGTGTGTCGGTCAGTATTACGAAGTGGAGTACTTCACAGGGTTTCACGAAGTAGCGGGAGGATCCGCTTTGGTACAGGGCGCGGATGGCGGCAATTGGGGTATACTCCGGAGTCGCATACTGTTTTTGAGAGCAGGTCAGTAGAGGATAATTAAGATTTTGCTGGGGACCATCTGGATATGACCAGGGGTTATGACGTATACTAGGAATTCCACAGAATGAACATTGAAAACACATTTTTCTAATTTCGCATACAACCCATGTGTTTGGAGACGGAGGAGTACTTTCTTCACATGCTCATTGTGTTCAGTAGGGGAGGAAGAGAAAACTAAGCATAATAAAACAAGTCTAGTACGTCCCTCAAATCATTATTCAAAAATGCTGAAAAGTAGCAGGGGCATTGCAAAGCCCAAAGGGCATGACGAGATACTCAAAATATCTGTGTCCCTCACGGACACAGACAAGATTGTAGGCACATCACAGATCAATCTTTATACATGATTTCCTCAATCTATCCACAAATTAGGTTATAAATGGCAAAGGGTAAAGGGTATCTGTTCTTTATGGTGATGTTGTTTAAGGCACTGTAGTTTACTCATGGACAAAGAATATGCCTGCCCCTGCCGGAGATGTTGAATTTGCTTGATAAACCAGACTGTTGCCAGACTTTTGCCAGACTGTCTGAAATATATTCTTTCAAATGTTTGAGTTTGGTGTCTGCCCAGGAAACTATATACGCCCATAAGCTATAGGGGCTCTATAGTCTATAGCCGGAAGAGAGTCCCAAAATGAGAGGGAGAGGGGACAACATCCAGGCATATACATTCCATGTGCAGGCCAACTCAAAGAAAAATAGGATTTGTTTTGTGAAGTACTGCTCCTGTTTTGATAGGGGTCCTATCTGCAAATAGCAACAATGGGTATTGTTTCAGGTGTATGGGAATATGCCATGTGTGTGCCAAGGATTGGTTCAGAAAACAGCCACTGACCCACGAGTCAATTTTTATGATGGTACGGACTTCATTTCCCCAATGTGTGGAGAGAGAGAGACAGAGAGGTAAGAAGAAACAGAAGGATGGATTAATTCCCAGAGACAAAGGAGCTATGGTTCTCTTACTGGGCAATGAGGTAAGACGAACATGGCATGTCTGTAACAGATTATCTACTTTTCTGCAGTAGATGCAAAGCCCTTGTGAATGGTGCCTCATATGTTCCTCATCAGTTGGGGGATGACGGACCAGACCTACCTGCATAGGTTCTTCTTCTGAGGAGGATGATAAGGATATGGTGATTCTAGAAGGATCTGAGGCTGAGTAAACGTGTAGCCTTTCCATTCTCAATTCAGGGAAGTGCTGATCAAGTTGGGTGACCAGCAAGATATGTTCCTCCAGGGAGGAGAAGTTTGGGGGATGACGGACCAGACCTACCTGCATAGGTTCTTCTTCTGAGGAGGATGACAAGGACATTGTAATTCTAGAAGGATCTGAGGCTGAGTAAACGTGTAGCCTTTCCATTCTCAATTCAGGGAAGAGCTGATCAAGTTGGGTGACCAGCAAGATATGTTCCTCCAGGGAGGAGAAGCTACACTCACTCAAGCCAACTCATCCTTCAGTGTTTCAGACAACCCCAGGTGGAACTGTTCGATTAGGTCAGTCTCATTGTATCCAGTATCTAGTGCTATTTAATGGAAATCTTTGGTATTTAATTCCCCACTGGTCATCTTCTCTGCTGGAGGGAGTGCACGGCCATGTGTGCTGTAGAAGGCCTCAAAGGATCATCGTATAAGCTGAAAATGATTCCCAGGAGTCTAGCTGTGGACTGCTGGTGTGTAGTAGTTGATGGGCCCATGTTTTGCGGTTTACCATAAAGCAGACTAGAGTAGTTTGTACTTTAATATTGTCATTAGGATATGTGAGGGGCTTTAAGGCAAAGAGCAATTCACATGCTGTGATATACGTATGGAACTTCGTCTGCTTCTCTGTAAACTTGTCAAGCATGGTGATGGCTGGTTCTGGTGAGGTTGGTGATAAGGGCAGATGAGCTGAGGCTGGAGGTGATGATGGTGGTAGTGGTAATTCAGGCCATTGCCACCTGCGTTAAATTAGTGTGGGCTGGCTAGCCTGGAGCACCCTGATAGGTCAGTGGTGACATGGGGCCCTTTAATAAGATAAAGGGTACCAGGCAACAGAATTTGGGAAGAAGGAGACAAGAGGCAAATATGTATGTATGCTCAGGTTTGCTAGATTAATAGAATTTAAAGTCTTTTATGTCATTTATGTCTCTCATTCATGGGAATGATATGCCAACAGGAATCATAGAGCTAAATAATGTGAATTTCAAAAGGTGAATTTAAAATGTAATGTAACAGTACCCGAACTGAGCTATTTTGAGCTATTTTGAAATGTGAAATTCACTTTTAATACACTTTAATTTTCCAGCAACTCTCACTTTAGCAAATAACTACGTGAGAATTCAGGGTGAATTCAAAGTGAATTTCAAATTTCAGGTGAAAATAGACAAATTGAAAACATTCTCTAAGCCAGCTATGCTTTAAGCTCAGAAGGACAATATAGGCACCAGGACCACACTAGGCACCAGGACCACTTCAGCTCATTGAAGTGGTGTGGGTGCAGTGCCCTATTAAAAAAAGAGAAAGTTACCTGCGCTCTGGCCCAAATCCCTTTGTACATTTGAACAAAATGGAGGCTCTTTAGTTTGATTTCAATGGCTATTTGAATATAAGCTAAACACCCCTTCAAGTCTCATTAGAGCCATTTACCTTTGTCTGATACCAGCAAAGTTTATTTTATGTGTAGAAGCCCTATAAAGGTTTAAATGTGAAAGGGTTTATAAAATACCCCTTCCTGTCTCATTGGAGATTCTTGGCTGATATCAGCATATCTAATGGCTAGTGTAGGACTCACTTTTTGAGGCTTGCCTTGACGTGGCAGGTGAGCTTATATTCAAATGGCCATTGAAATAAAACTAGGAGCCTCCATTTTGTTTAAATGTACATAGGGATTTGGGCCAGAGTGCAGGTAACGTTCTCTTTGTTTTTACTATGTATTTTGAGCTGTTAGATACTAAGCCACTGCTGCTGTAAGCGCGGTGCTCTATTTTGTGTTTGCAGTGTCTCTATTTCCCTCAGTGCTGTTTTAGAGAAACTGTAATGTTTACATTGTAGCACTAAGTCAGTCTCTAGTGGCTGTCTACCAAACAACCACTAGAGGTGCTTCAGGAATCCTACTGGACTTAAAGGGACTCTCCAGTGCCAGGAAAACATATCCGTTTTCCTGGCACTGCAAGTTCCTGCAGTGCCCCTCTCCCTTCCACCCCTATCCTCTAGTTACTTACCTCCACCCATGCTCCTCTCCCGCCAACATCTGCCAGCGGGGGAAGACCTAATGCGTATTACTCCACTTCATAATAATTCCCTATAGGGAATCCGGCGATGCTGGAGGTCCTCATGCATAGCGTGAGGATGTCCAGCGTAGTTAAAAACACTTTTCGGGTTTTAAGAACCCGGAAGTCTCTCTAGTGGCTGTCTGTTAGACAGCCACTAGAGGAGGACTTAACCCTGCAAAGTAATTATTGAAGTTTATAAAAACTGCAATAATTACACTTGCAGGGTTAAGGGTGATGGGAGTTGGCACCCAGACCACTTCAATAGGTAGAAGTGGTCTGGGTGCCTGGAGTGTCCCTTTAAGGTCCCTTAACTGACATTGAATGTCCTAACTCTCTACATGAGGACATCCAGCATCAAATAAATCCCCATTGATTTCCTATGGAGAGGGCATAATGCACTTACAGCACTCACGAGTCTATGCGCCAGCCCAGTGTTGAGGAACATCGGCGATGGGATCGGGTAAGGAAATAAAGGGTTTTTATGCCTAATATAGTATTCCTTTAAATTTGAAATACACATTGAATTCTCACTTTAGTAAATAACCATCAGTCTTACTATTGCCAGAAATGTGGCAATAACACATTGTGTATTCTGCCGCAAGAGCTTTTAGATACAAACGCAATAGTCTCCGATGGATTTATTACCATTTTAATAAAAATTTCAGATTGGCCTTTTTTTTGTTTTGTTTTTTTTACCGCTGGTAGTTATTCACTAACTGGTGACATACAGTGAATTAAAAAAACTAATACTTTTAGGCTAATTTAGCTCATTTGGAATATTTTCATTAGGATCTGTCATGACATGATTATATTAGACTGAACTCAGTACTCAATTCACCACAGTTTACTTTTAGCAGATAAACCCTTAGATTTTATCACTAATGTGTAGCTAGTCACTAAACCAGATACAGCAGTGTATTGATTAGGGAAATCTAATGCTTTGGTCAAAATAACCACATTGGAAAAAAGAGCTAACACTTTTTTCAACCCGCTATTCTTGGCGAAAATGTTAATTTCTCCATAATTTCTGTTCCAACAAATTATGCGGTTATGGTGGTGGATTCCAGTTTTGTATGTTTTTTATATTTTATTCCATATAATTTAATTCCAGGTTTTCATAAACACATGCATCTTTTCCCCATTCCATTGGCGTCTAGAGCTATTTTCACTGTAATTTTCAGTGGACCTTACCACAAGGAAAATGTATTATCTGGATTTACAAAAAAAAAGTTTCTTTAAAGGTTTACTAAAATCACAAGCTAACAAACTTTTAGATTGTTCACTCGCAAGCAAACATCTGAAAACCAGCTGAAAAACCATATACATTAGAGCAGTTTCTGACATGCATTATTAAAAAATCAATTAATCATACCATTAATCCCTTGTGTGCCAAAGGGGTGTTCAGTGCTCTGGTACGTTAAGAGTTAAACTTAAAAGTGGCGATAGCATGAAGACCTCCTCAGGCAAGCATTCTTTGAAGTAGAGCCATGAGGTTCACAATTAAATACCTATCTACCAGTGACATAAATCAGCCGCTATCCGCCTTGTCACATCAAACAAACCATTATGAGTCCATACACACCCACATCATTAATCTTTCTGTACACCCTTTTACTCTGAAAGCCCCAAACCTGGGGCCTCTTCACTAAAACCAAACACTGTACTAAATCCCAGGCATCAGGAGCAAAATTAACCTAACAGAAAATAAAATCCTCTGGTGTTGAAGGGCTTCAAAATGTGTGAAATATTCTGCCATAAGCAACCAAATAAGCGATATGAGTTAGTTGACAAAGTTTAAATCTTGTCCTAAGAACAGAGAGTGAAAGGGCAAAGGAAGCCCTTAGCCATAGAACACGTTCAAGCATTCTCAGAAGTTACGCTATCATGTGAGACGATTTCTTCGTTCTTAAGATGGAATCCAATTTGTGCTGAATATGTATTCTGTCTTTGCCTCTAAACATTTTGACAAGAAATGTTTAAGGAGAAGAAACGCTCATGGCCTGAAGGTGAAATGTGGTTTTAGCACTGCAAAGTATTTACAGATAGTTTCCTTAGTATTCTTTGTTGTATAACATCCGTTGCTGACTCACTTTAAGGGTCAGAGTTCCGAGCCTGTCCTTTAAGTATGTGACAACGAGACACATACAGTATCATATATCTACTTTAAGGCACTTAATCATGTGTTTTGAAAATCATCAAACCAAAGCCTGGACATTGTCTGACAAGACCCCTGTTATCTTGAGCAGTGTGTATCCTCACCAGTCGAGCATTTTTTTGAAATTCATTTTATTTTATTTTTTTACTGCAAAAACAGGCAGTGAACCAGTGTAGGCTAACTTTGGCACTACAGTTGCTTGTGGTGTGCACTTATTCTTAATGCTTAATATAAGATGATATGCAGCAGTATTAATAGTGTTACGGATAAGCAAGTATTTTTTCCATACTCTCCACTCTGACACCACTGTGTAACACCCCATGAAATGTAAAAATGTGGGGGAATGAGTGATACGGAGTCTGATTACCTGTGGTTTGTTGTGGGTCTTCAACGCTGACTTTAGGTACATATGCACATATTATTACTTGATAGCTTTGCAGCATGGATATCATTGTTTATCATTGTGTACATAAGCACATAGAAATAACACAAATGTAAATTGTTTCATCATGAAATGAAACAGGGATGACTATGAGCAATAATCAATATGTTGTTTTAGACAAGTGCACATATGATGATTCAAAAAAAGTAATTAATCGTAAAAAAAATTATGAATATTAGAATATATTAGCACATCATATAATCCGGCTTACTCTCTATGAAACCACACTTAAAAATATTAAACTTAAAGTAGAGGAAAATATATACGCAATAAATATATATACTTAAATTCTTGGTTTGTGCCCTCAGTTTTTGGACATATAAAATAAAACAGAAAAAGGCAATGCGAAATAGTGTAAAAATGTCCACATACAGTAATTATCTCAGTAGGTACAATGTCCACTTGCTATCATTAGAGCGTATTTTCCAAGCTCTAGTGGTTAAAATTAGAGGTGGACTTCCTTCTAGGCAATCTAATGTGGACCACAAGGTATATGACCTAAACTCAGAGACTAAATGCCTACATACTTCTGAGGAGGCAAACCCATCCTTAGCATAATAGTAATATGAGACTTTGACGGTGCCAGTCCTCACATTAAAGACCATTCCAATATGTACAGACAGGAGTAAAGGAAGAGGTCAGATGGCTTGAAATTCATTTTCATTTATTTGCAATAAAAACATTAAGGTCTTAAGTCAGTGCCAAGCATGTATGTTGCCCCTTATTATGAGACTTCTTGGGATGGATATATCAACAATGGTGTTTTGGAACCCCTGCAGCTCATGGCTCTTCCCCATGGATGGAATGTGGTAGGAAAACATGGGGGAAAAGGGGTGGATGGATGCTACTACAGCCCCTAACTCCCCTACTACAGATTATATCCCTCCCACTACAGCCTCTATCCCCCAACTTTCAGCCCTTATCCCCCATTACAACCCCCCTTTTACAGCCCATCGTCCCTGACTCCAGCCCCTACTCCCCACTACAGTCCCATATCCTCCCCACTACAGTCCCTCTCTCACAACTGCAGCCCATATACCCCACACTACAACCTATTTGCTCAATTGCAGCCATCTACCTTCTTCCGCCCCTAACCTCCCTACTACAGCTCTCATCCCCCACTACATTTCCTAACCTCCAATTACAGCCCCTGTCCATCCACTACAGCCCTTGCTCCTCAATTACAGCCCATATCACCCCACTAAAACGCACTATTCATGCCCCTCACGGGAATAGGTTCTGGATACAGTCCTGGCATGTCTGTCACTCAAGGTAGACACCGAGCCCTGGAGAAACCGAAAGAGCGAGTGACAGACATGGTGAGAGAGTGACCCAGCACGCATCCTGATTGGTCTCTCTTCTAGAGAGAGACCAATCAGGTTGTGCATTGTGTCACTCTTTCACCACATCTGTAAAGATACTTCAGATTCTCCAGCTCCCTGACCCTTGGTTCCATATCCTCTCCTTTTTTTGTTCTACATATGGCCCGTTTATGTTAGCTCCTATGCTGCCACAGACTTCTCATTTGCAAGTGTGTGCTCTTTACCCCATCAGTGTTTCGGCTACACAACTGAGGACAGAAAAGACCAGACAAGGATCTACAAAATTAACAATGTTCATATGTATTTTTATTTAGTTACCAATATAATACAAAACATGTAAATCATTTTTTTACAAGAAGTGTGTACATAATTGTATGTGATTGTGTTTTTGTGTACCTGTCCGGTCCCCTGCCACCTATCCGCTCACGGCGACCATGCCTCCCCAGTCGCTGCAAGTGGCGTCTTCCAGTTCTCATACGCGGCGCGTGGCTACCTCTGCCGTCGCACGGCAAACAAACAGTATTTCTGACGCTGCACGCTTGCGTGCTGAGCCCTTCTACGTGCACCCTGCTTGGTCACATGACCAGGCGCACGGGGATGACGTAAGCACCAGACAGGAGGTAAGAAGCACCTCCCACGCATAGTAATTAACACACAGTGGAAGTTAGCCAATGAGACACACCCTGTTTGTATATAAGCTCACTTCCCCTTCCCCTCAGTGCCCGGCTGTGGTCTTTGGTTTACCATTGAGCATTGCACTTGTTATTTTTCCCAGTTATTGATCTCTGGCTTTGTCTCTCGTTGTTCCGACTCTCTGTGTCCCTTGACCTCGGCTCGTGTTTTGACTAAACCTTTTGCATAACCCGACCATTCTAAGGATCGTTATTGCAATTCTCTCTACTTTGTCCTGTCTGCGTGTTAGGGTTCCCTCGTGAACGTTACAATTCCCATGGACACTTGTAATACTCCTGAAATAGCTATATTTTTATACCATATGTGATCTATATATGAAATTATATTAGATGGCGTTTACATGAAAATGTGTTATTAAATGTGCACAAGTAGTCAAATTGTAGGAATCTCATTGTATGCACTTTGTGTGTGATTGTATGCTTGTGCAAATAAAAACACTCTATTTTGTTTTCGTATTGCATCATATACAATGGAATTGTGGTGTGTGCACATGCATGCTTTTGTGTGAATAGAAATGTTTAGCCTATTGTGTGAGTTGTGTAGGTGTGACAGTGTATAAAAATGAGAAAAAGAGAGAGCGAGAGTGTGTGTGTAACTTAGTATCCTTTTATTGTCTTGGTGATGAACACACACACAGAAATGCAGACTATCCATCATCCGCACATTTAATGGCCAGCCTTTCTGCAGCCATAACTCACAATTTTAAAATAGAAAATGGTGAAATATGGGGCCGTATATATCCCAGCATGACATATTTATGGGCCCGTCCCTTCTTATAAATACACTGATTGCTATTTCCAAAGCACCCTGTCAGGTAGGAGCTGAGCGAAAACAGCTGGTGCGGTTGAGAAATGATAGCTGTGTTGGACATGTTTTCTGAACGAGTTTCTAGCGGCAGTAAATTTACATTGTTTGAACTAACTGTTATTAAAACTAAATCCATACCCTTAGCAACAGCAACGGGTGGAAGGAAAAAAGGTGGGGCTGAGGGAGGACATACACCATTTACTGTGTCTGCATTTATGCACTGTGATATAAAAGTGCTGAAATGAAAAGATATTAAAAGACGCCGGCCATCATTATTATTAATATTATTATCAACATTCTTCACTTAATAACAACAAATACAACTTTAAACTCACAAGCGGCAAACCATATATTATTCTGGAGCCATGAAACCAGAAGGGATTCATTTTATATACAGATTAGACAACTCTGTATGCAGCTGGACAGTGTAAACATTTAATTTTGCCAAAATAGCCAATCTGGAAATGTAATCCATTTTGGGAAATATTTGAACCTAGCAATGCCACTAAATTCACAGCAAAAATTACTAAACATTAAAATGTACAATGACGTGGCTGGGGCCACCAAGATGAGTTGCTGTTGTTACTTTGGTTTGCATTTGACCTACATATACACTTATTAGAGTATCACTCCAAGTAACATACACACTATAGCCCTCTGTAGTGGTTATGGTGTCAGAAGTGTGCTGGTGCCCTCCCAAGTTAACTAGTCTATCTAATGTAGAACAGTTTGACTACTTATTTGGGATAAAGTGAAGTTCTTCCCCTTTACAAAGCCTAGTGGTGCTGGGTTGCACTGATTGGCTGAGAGCAATCACCTGATTTTCTCGAACGGTTTGCTGGGAGATGTGCCAGGTTACTACTACTACTACTCCAGCAGGCTGTACTGGTTATAGTACTTGGAGTGTCCCTTTAAGTATTATTTCCCACAATGCTTAGCTTAGTGTTGCTTCTCCTTATAAATAGGTGTATGTATACCACAGCTGTTAGCATCATTAGATGTTTGGAAAGTCAGATGTAAATACTCCCGATACCCAGGGGTATTTAAATCCACTACCTTTATCTTCCTTTGTGTGGACGAGGCTGAAGGAAGCATGGGCGAGTATGAGATTCAGCATAAAGGTAGAATGGGAAGAACCAGAAATAGTCAAAATCAACAACAGTAATGAGTAATACAAAAATGCCACTCTCACCAGCACGTAAGCTTATTTTCCGGAGGCATGGCAATAAACAGTCATATCATCATCCTCCAGGGCAATTCTGAAGAGCTTCCATCTATTATAATGACAGCTTGAATTGTACCTGTCATACAAAAATGACACGTTATCACTTATGAGAATTAATTTGATCTATGCAGTTTGCTAGTTACATTTTATTGCATAGATTTTACTTTTTTTTTTTTTTAAGTGCATTCCAGAGCCCTTTAATTTTATGTGTTTATTTCTAAATTTTTCTTTCTTTAATGTAATGTTTGCCTTATTTAAACTTTAAAGGTGAATTGATTTATAGTTCTTTTTACTTGTGTCTATTTAGTCCTACTCTGGCCTTAAGGACTAGTCAATCTGAAACATGTTAAGATGTTCATTCTGGTTGTTCATCTAGTTTGTTGCCTGCCTATGAATGAAGCCTATTGAATTATATTGTGGTGAGCGCTGAGAATTTCAGGACCTGGCAAACACCTTTTTATATTCATTAACTTTGGTTTGGGACCTAATATCTGAGAGTGTAAAAGGTAGGAGTGATACTGTCACTTCTCTCATAAGATTATTCACTAAAGTGAGAATTGTCAGCAATTCAAAATGAGTTTCAATTTTAGGGCCAACATAACTGGAAAAATTCTCCGTGAGCTAAGCGTCCAAAGTGGTCATTTTATCCTTAAATTTAAAATTCAGTTTGCATCCACTTTAAATTCTTGATAATCCTTACTTTAGTAAAAACCCTGTCAGAGTTACTGCTTTTGTGTCTTACACAGCAGATAGATAACATTTTCACTCCTTATTTAAAGGGACACTATAGTCACCTGAACAACTTTAGCTTAATGAAGCAGTTTTGGTGTATAGAACATGCCCCTGCAGCCTCACTGCTCAATCCTCTGCCATTTAGGAGTTAAATCCCTTTGTTTATGAACCCTAGTCACACCTCCCTGCATGTGACTTGCACAGGTTTCCATAAACACTTCCTGTAAAGAGAGCCCTATTTAGGCTTTCTTTATTGCAAGTTCTGTTTAATTAAGATTTTCTTATCCCCTGCTATGTTAATAGCTTGCTAGACCCTGCAAGAGCCTCCTGTATGTGATTAAAGTTCAATTTAGAGATTGAGATACAATTATTTAAGGTAAATTACATCTGTTTGAAAGTGAAACCAGTTTATTTTCATGCAGGCTCTGTCAATCATAGCCAGTGGAGGTGTGGCTAGGGCTGCATAAACAGAAACAAAGTGATTTAACTCCTAAATAACAGCGAATTGAGCAGTGAAATTGCAGGGAATGATCTATACACTAAAACTGCTTTATTTAGCTAAAGTAATTTAGGGGACTATAGTGTTCCTTTAATTTTATCAGTTAGTTGCGTGCCTATAACACAGTGGAAATAATTTATACATTTCATATTTACTCAGAGAATGATCTCATTAGGCCCTAAGCTGGTTACCAGTTAAACCCCCTTCACTCTTACTATTGGGATGGTGAAAGGAGGTCCCTGACTAACCTTTGGGACCTAGGCGACTGCCTTAGGTTCCATATGGTTAATCTGGTCTTGCATTAGCTGCATTCTTTAATCATTTGCAAGCAAATACATACTAAGAATAGTGGGATGTTGAACTGTTTAGCAATAGATTGATGAATACCCATCACATCCTACATCCTCTGAGACAGCCATTCATTTGGATGGTAATGTTTTTAGCTCATACATTTAGACTTTGACAACTGGTTTCTGAGCCAAACAATCTTCTTAGTGTAAGAAGCAACTTACCTTTGCATACACAATCTCCTTTTTTAATTGCACTGGTGGGGGAATAACTGGTAGAAATCTGGGAGCCTAACCACAAAAAGTTCTCAAATATGCCAGTTAGGCACCACTTTCAACGTCAACTCAGAATACTGGTCAAAGGCACATCTGCAAACGTACAAAAGGTAAATGCATCTTTCCTGGTTAAATTATTTCATAGTATTATCATTATAAAAGATGTATATGTGTCACTGTATCAGGCAAACAAAACTTCTCAAACAAACAAGTTATCATCCATCACGTTACCTCTCCCCTCCCTGGAAAAACCACACAGAGAAAATCCCTTGAGTTATTTTAATTACATGGATGACTGGTGAGAAGTTTAGCAGGGGAGCAGAGCCAGCAGCACTTGATTGAAGTTTGTCTCACCCAGCACTATTTAAACTACCACCATTGACCTTCAAAAGAGGAGACACTAATGCAGGTGTTAACCTTAATGCCACTCACTCAGGCCTGTCATTAGCAATTCACTCTTTGACAGGTGTTTTGTTCACCTAAAATAACCAGCCACTGTTTGCTGTAGACCTTTACCAGGCATTAAACTGTCATGACATTAACCCTACATACTTCCCTTCAAACTCTGCTTACAGTATACTGATAGATATCACAGATAATGCAGTAGTAAAACTACATAGCTTTATTTTTAACATTCTTAATATAGTAAGAATTTGCAGTCAAAAGCCATAAGGGTTACGAGGGGATAAGGGTTACCAAGGTTAAAGAGAGTAGAAAAATATGCATTACAATTCAATACATTATAGTGATAAAAAAATTTCAGTAGCATATCAGGTATCATATAAAGTGGTCATGAAGGACTGTCCTTCATGTGAAGTGAGAATCAAACAAGACATGGTTGACAAGAGACTTTGATGGGCATTTAAAGGGCACTTACTTGTTGGTGAAAGGGACAAAGAGGGAGTATTTGTATATATTTGTTCTGAGCTCATTTATATTTTATTTAGGCAGCATGTTTTATAGTCTAATTAGATAAATATAACTTTAGATATGAAAGTCTATTGTCCATGTAATTGCTTACTCTCAATCCTTAGAATAGCCATAACTGACATGCTATGTCTCACACTAGACCGGGTTAACTATACCGTTTTTGTGTTTTAGAGATACATTAAAAGTGCTTCCTCGCACTATGTAGAATTCCATGTATCAAGAAGGGATCTCTTTTGTGAGTTCTTTTCAACCATATTAAGGGGAGCAATGTGTTAATGTGATCTAAGTTAGATATTTGCATGTCTGTATGACATCACAGGTACTTGTTAGCTCCTGCTGTGTCTGTGGTGTGTCATTGTTTGTGTCTGGTTCGGTGTGCCTGCCAGTGCATGCCACACATCAAGCTGACCTCTCATGAGCTGTGCTAGCTTCCACTTTGGATGTCACTATGCATTTAAACATGTATTCTAAATTTAAACTATAACCTGACTTTCACTATCAGGTTCATTTGATTTTTTTTATTATTGTTATTATTATTATTATTATTATTATTATTATTATTATTATTATTATTATTATTATCTGCATTTATGCTCTAACATATTTCATAGTGCTTTATATGTAATGTAATAGTTAATTAAACTAACTTTTAACAGGTTATAATCTTAAAGAGGCGGAATATGGGGGATATGAATACAGCCCATAGAAGAGCACAGCTAGGGGAGTGGGCCTTGAGGTAGGCATAGCAACCAGTTTAAATTAATTTACAGGTGGTGATAGGGGACAGGGTTTATCAGGAGTATATATTCCTGCCATTTTATGAAGTGGCCATTTTAACTAAAACTAAACGTACCTGTTAGTTGTCCCTTCCACCCTCCCATTTGTTGATAGTGGGGTTTTAATTTTCCAGTTTATTCACAGCGGCGGGAAATGGCCAGGTTAAATCGGGGGTTATATGGAGCAGGAAGTGGGCATGCAGAGGTTTAGTGTAGATTAGGCAGTGTTACACTTGGTTTGTAGGTTCAAGCTTGTCGGTGGCTCCGAACCTCGGGGTGTAGGAGTGTCTTGGTACAACGCTACAATTTAATCCGGTGGAAATGTGGCCATTTGGACGGCCAGATTATGTGTTATCTGTTAGTTATATTGTTATTTATTGTTATTTTTGTGGGGTCATTGCCAGGGGTATGTTATGCATGAGGGGGCATGTTGGTTTTAATAAAATATTTGTTGGCAATGATCCTATTTTGTTATACCTTAATTAATTATTCATAATAAAGTTGTGGACTAATATTTCCAACAGTAAAACCTGTGTCAGTGTTTTAATGGGGTTCAGGGTAAGGTTAGCGCCCTTGACGGAGATCCAACTATGCGCATGTCATGAAGCAGTGGAAGCAGACATCTTTAAGATGTCTTAAAGGTTTGAAGACTGGTTGAAAGTCTGCTGGGGCAGGCTGAATGTTCCATAGTAATAGAGCTGTCTGCGAGAACTCCTGTGGTTGAGAGTTAGCAGTGCAAGTGAGAACAGAGGACTTGGCACAGTAGTAAACAAGAAACGGTGTACTTATGAAATAGTACAAGAAATGCAATGGGTGTGGAGTTAAGTGCTAAAATTTTAAATCAATGTAATGACTGGCAAAGGGGTGAGGTATGGGAGGAGAGCAAGAAAGAACAATAAGCTTGGCAATAACATTCATTATGGACTGTAGAGATGCAGTATAGTTTCTGGGGAGACCGATTAGGAGAGCATTACAGTAGTCAATCAGGGAAATTAGGCAAGTGTAAACAACCTCAATAGTAGCATCTTGTGCAAGAAAGGGTCAGATGTGTGGCAATGGTTTTAAGGTGGAGAGACAGGATTTGAAGATAGGCTGGATATGAGGTCAAAGATAACACCAGCAGGGCTGCGAGCTTGAAAGTATGGGTCTATGTGCAGTCCATCTACTTGCAGTGAGAGAGATAGTGGAGTATTAGTGTTAAAAGGAGAGTGGATAAGAAGCTCCATATTAGAAGGAGTTAGTTTTAGAAAGCGGGAGGACATTGATTTGAAGATGGAAGTGAGGCAGCTGGTGACATGTTCTAAGGGCAGATGGGTATAGCTGGAATCCAATTAAACTGATAAGATTGCCAAGTGAGGCAAATAACAGAAAAGAAAGAAAACAGAAAGTGGCCATGGATGAAGTCTTGAGACACTTCAACTGAGATGGTGAGGATGTGGGGATGAGGTGAAAAGGAGACACTGAAAGATCATTAACAGAGATAGGATGAGAATCAGGAAAGGAGAGTGCCACGAAGGCAAGGGTATGACAGGTTTAAAGAAGGAGAGGGTCAAAAGCAGCAAAAGAATATGAAGTAGCACATTTAACCACAATGAGACCATGCTTTAACAATTAGTTACTTCTGTCTGAGCAGTTTTGGTAGGGTAGATTTAAGAGGATCAAGGATGGAGTTAGAGTTGGAATGAGGAGATAGCATGTTGGAATACCAGTTAAAGTCTGAATAATTCATTGGACCCTGTAAAGTTACTTAACTCCTCTCTAACATCTCATAATAAAGGTTCGATCTGTTGCATTGCAACAATCAACTGATTTAATCAATTATTCTATTACACGCTATGCACACTCTATAGAGAAATCTTGATCTGATAATATAAAGAATAATATAGTGAACCAGTCCTAGCTTGTCATCTATTTAGCAATATTATGACTGGCAAGATTAGTTGAACAAGTTGGACATTTTGTGGTCACATTTCCACCAGTGAATGTTGAGTCAGTATGCCTAATAAAGACAAGGAAATTATATTCTTTGTGTATTTGGGAGTGATCTTCTGATTCAACAAACTTTGCCCAAGGATAAATTGCTGTCATTCGTTATGCAGGAGTTGGATATGCTTTTCCTGTTGGTTTAAAGACCATAGCCTTGGTTTTATGAACATGCCTGACTGGATTTAAATTTCCCCCAATAAAACATTTATCTGAACTTCACAATGTATATACATTTTAACGTATACATACAGTGAGTACGCTCTGAAATGTTTATATATTCTATAAACATGTCATCAGTCCCTCATCTGCTCCCATAAGCGGAAGGTTTTGAACTCCAGCCAATAAGAGTAGGAGACAGCAGGGCTTTTAACTCTGTGCATACAATGCTGACAGCTGGGGAGATGCCAAGTGATATCAAGAACTCAGCCACAAACAAAGGAATACTTCTATATCTAAAGACACAGTGAATTAACCCTGCAACCATATGGATCCTACAACACTCACGTACAATGAAATGTACTATAGCCAGGAATGGCTAAAATCGTATAAAATCTAGCAACAAGGAAAGGATACATACCTAGATTATGATAAAATTCCCACATGATGTTAGGTGCTGGCAGCAACATATGTGTTATGTCCTGTTTCTATGTGCCCTTACTCAGTAGGCCATGCTTAGCTTTCAACATTGCGACACAGGAAGGAAAAAAAATGTAGGCCAAGGTATTAAAGGGACACTCCAAGAACCATAATTAAATCAGCTAATAGGGACCAGACAAGCAGTTAAACCATTCTCAAATGCTTTGACTATTTACTCTGGACCGCACCATTTGACTCCACCAGTGGGCTGTAGTGATTATGGTGGATGGAGAGTTCTTTTAAAAATATCAGGAAGATAATGTAGTAGTAGAGAGCATAAAACAACAAATTGTGTTTACTGTTGTTTGGCTGTAAAAAGCTAAATAGTAGGTACCTGACATCATATAGAGAATGGTGGAGTGCAAGATATATGAATATTTGCGCTAGTAGGTGACAGCGAGGGAATTCCACAAGTAGAGATTACTCAAAAATAGTGAGGTTTGTGAATATTGGGACAGGTAAGCGAGAGTGGGACAGTTTCACTACTACAGACAATGTGAAAATGATGAGAGTTTGCATTTTTTTGACTCAGGCGGATGAGGACAGAGACATTCCCTTACAAGAGTGCAGAATGATGGATGGCAATACTGGTGAATACTGCATTATTTGAGTCAAGACATAGGCATTCCACAAACAGAGTAAAGAATGATGGATGGCATTATTGGTGAATATCAGAACACTTGGGTGAGGACAGAAGCATTCTAAGAACAGATTGAAGAATGATGGATGGCACAAGAGTGGAAGAATTCTATGAACAGACTGAATATTAGTAAAACACAGAGTGTGAGAACACTGACACAGGTGAGCAGGAACGGTGGCATTTAATGAACAGAGAGGACAATGAGGAAATCCACGTTTTTTTGCTTTTTTGTTTTGTTTTTGGAGCATTTGCCCAGTTAGGTTAGAGCGAATGCACTCCCTGAACACAGTAGAGAAGTATGATCCTATTGTACAAATAGTCTGACGGCTTCGGACTGAACCCAGTGCAGTATGTAGCTGACTGTTTGCCACATCTGATCTTTCGCTATTACAACCTGCTTTTGTTTTCTAGCTTCTATTAACAGAAAGGTGTGTCAGCAGAGAAGCTCGGATACCCAGCTCCTGTCAGTCCAATTCACTGACACATGGGAAAGCAGAGTGTCTTTACAGCTTGAAAATTACAGCCTGTTCTCACTTCAAAGGCTCAGGAACAAGGGCTCTTCCCTTTGATAAATGACAGAATTGTTTTACTGATTTATGACACCGACATTTAATCAACAGAAACAGGCTGTTTTTTCTGTGATTCCTCTCAGTTTTATCCCCCTTGGGCTATTTAACAGCACAGAGTGAGTGGTGACATCTGTTTAACTTAGTGAGACATCTAACTTATTAAACTGTCAAGTCAGTGTTTTGAGGCTTAGCCAACCTGTCATATAAGATGCCAGAGGGAGGAAGAGAAGAGGGAGTGGCGTTTTTGGGGGGGTTTAACCCATTCAGTGCTTGCAGGAAAGACTAAATGAGTCACAGGTAAACCTGAACAATATGGTTTTAAACTTCTTTCGTAAGGTACGGAACAAGGCATGTTATTAGGCTTTCTCTTCTTTTGCGCAAGAATTGCTGTAACTGGCAGGTGCGGCCTGTGCCAATCCAGGGATTGCCTTAAAAACTGTACTTTTCTTTACCCTTTTAGCAAGATGTCAGGGTTTCACTTCCTAGCAACAGCATAGAAGCTCTTTTTATTTAAAGAAATGTGACAAAAAACATTGTAACGGCTAGTAGGCACTCCGGGCCTGTCCGTTACTGTGGGTAAAAGCCTAGATAAATATTGCACAGTGCATAGCGCAGGCTACTATAAACAGAAAATAGGGCATCTGTTTGCTCTGGTGGGAGTTGTGTAACCACAGAATGTTCTTTGGAAACATAGATGTGACAGCCGATATGAACTGATCGGCCCACCCAGACTGCCCCTTTTACTAGCTGTTGATGCTATAAATCTGCAAAAAAGGTTTTATTAGTACAGCCTCATGCTTATCCCAAACAACTCTGCTGTTATTTGCAATGTGTCCATAACTTTTTTTTTCACTGTTACGCCTAATGTGATTAATTGTTTTATTTATATATTTTTCTTTAGCTAAAACATATTTTTGGGAGGAATGGGGAGAGGACGGGGTGAGGGGAATATTTTTTTGTATTAGTATGAAGTTTGATGTGTTTTGTCGAAAAAAATTCTTTAGGGTGTGTACTCAGTCTTGGGTACTCAGTTGTTAGGTATAATGCTTAACACAGGCATTGACTTTTTCATTAGAACTTTTATTATTCCATATCTTCCAACAGACCCAGATGTGGCTGGATAGTCTTGATTTCTCAATACTGACAGTCTCAGATTCGGCTTAACAGTCTTGACAAACTTGTTCTGCACAAAGGGAATTCAGCATATTTGAGAATGATTCAGTAGTCTTCTGAGTATAGGCAAGGGTGACATCCATTTTTGGGTGGTTTTACATCGTGAGCATGCCTCTTGCTGACCTATTCATACACTCGTCCTTCATTCCTATCACTCAAAATATGTCATGTATTTTCACATATATTATATGAGAAATATCTCATTATTCTTGATAACTTTTATTGGTATAGCTCCAAATGATTCTGCAGTGCTACATTACCTCTCATATGTCCCTATTTAGGATGTACAGTCTCTATTTTGGGCACAAATCCCTCTGTCCAACTTTCCTTTCCTAATGCTCCTTTTCTCTAGGAGCTCCATATTGTTGGTGAGTGTATAACAGATTTCCACAAAAATATTACCCCCAATAATGTGTTTTGAAGCTACAATACATATGTTTAGAAATCAGTTTGTCTAAATGAGATAGATGCAATGTTCATATCTAAAATAATTTTTAGTGGCATAAATAGTTTTTTATAAATCACCTAAAATATATCACACCAGCCCTGCCCATTGCCACACCACCACCCCTAAAATTAAACTGTCCCTCATTATCCATTTCAAATGTAATGAGGTATGCTTTGAGTAAATGGTTTAACAAAAATCAGACCTTTGTGTTCACTAAACAGTGAATTCTAATGAATTTTAAAGTGTATAATTAAGGCAAACAAAACTGTACTTGGAATGTAGATGTGATGGATAATATAACTTAAAACTCATGTTCTAGTGAATAGATATCTTAGTTTCACATACACAAATCAATATAGAAACATAAGCATACCTTGTCAAACTGACAAAGAGGGACACATTAATTTTATGGGTGTGGGTTTGAGTAGTGGTATGGCCAGAGGCAAGGCTGCTCTGAGAAGTTTTCGGTCACTATTAACAATTTATGTAACTAAAATGTAATTTAGAACCAGATCAATGTATCTTATTTGCACAACTGATTTTGAATAACATTCCTAATAACATTTATTGTAGTATTTTATATACTATTATTGCTGTGGACCGTCAGACACACCAATGATATGGAGCTCCTAGAAAAGAGGAGCATTGGAATAGAAGTGGGAACAGAGGGATTTGAGTCCAAAATGTGCCTCCTTAAAAAAAGGACCCTTGGGAGGTTTGCATTTGGTTTTGTGCCTCAGTCTAAAAGCCTACAGTCCAAAATGAAATAAGGACAGGTGAGACTATAAAGACTAATAAAGGTGTCATAGGAGGTCTGACAACATTTGCCTGGGGGACAAGTACAAACAGATGACCTTTGTATTATGGCTGTAGTAAGCACTTTCTAATCTCACCCCATGGACACATCCAGGGACATCATAAGTACTTATCATAGTCTGACAACTTGGTCAGCTCCAGATTTTGCAGCCTACTGAGAAATATTCTAGTGGGCCAGCCCAGGTCTGGAGATTTGAGAACCCATGCACTACATAGTACTGGAGTAGCAAAGTACCTGCACAGATCATTCCTGCTGCCTTACTCCTACAGTTCTCTGTCAACAGCATCCCAATGTATGGCTTACTATTTTAATTATTATTATTTATAATGAGCCAACAAATTCGGCAGCCCTGTACAATAGGTGGACTAACAGACAAGCATCTGTAACAAGACAAGTTGGATGCAATAGAACAGAGGGTGTTGGAGACCCTGCTCAAAAAGCTTGCATTCCAGAGGGAGTGGGGTAAAGTGGCACTAGACGTAAGTGTAGAATGTATTTCATGTATGGGAAAAGTAGGATATTAGAGTAGTTTATAATGTAGGTAAGTTTTTTGGATGCCACAGTTGCAGGAGAGGAAATAAGGTGGGTTGCCAAGGTGTGGTGAGGGAAATCTATTAACATCTTAATTGATAAGATTTCCTAAAGAATTGAGTTTTTATGATCTTTTGAAGGAATTGAAACTGGCTTGAAGTCTAACGAAGCAGAGAAGGTAGTTCAATATGGACAACGCAATAAGAACAGAAGATAGATGCAGATCTTCGGCAGAGCGTAGGGGCTTGAGTATTAGTGAGGATAGGTAGGTAGGTAGGTAAGTGGAGCTTTATGTAGAGATTTGTAAGCAAGCACCAGGATTTTAAATTGAATGATAAATCTTATGGGAAGACAGCGTAAGGACTGGCTAAGGGGCAAGGCATGATAAATGCGGGTGGACAGGAAGTTGAGCCTTACCACTGCATTCATTATAGATTGTAATGAGGCAAGCTGGGAAAGCCAAAGACCACTGAGAAGCAGCCTAATGGACCAGCACCTGGGCTGCATGCAGTGTTAGATGAGGGCGGATGCCAGCTATGTTTCTGAGATGGAAGCGGCAGGATTTGGTGAGTGACAGGATATGAGTGGTGAAGGAGAGATTGGAGTCAAAGAGAACACCTAGGCAGCGAGCCTGTGAGGTAGAGCTGATGGTAGTGCCGTCATCGACATGGAGGGAAATAGACATGGGAGTAGCAGCACTTGAGGGAGGAAAGGTGAAAAGTTCAGTATCTCCCTGGACTGAAAAGGAAGGGAGGGCATGACTGCAGGCCAGCAGTAAGGGTGGTGGTGGATATATTGGATACTTTGTTGCAATATTAAATATAAAGCAGTGCAGAAGAGGGGTCATATCAGTTTTTCAGTAAAGTGAGGAGTGAGAACGTACTAATTTATTTTAAAGAGTGTAGGGCCTAGTAATTTAGATCTAGTGTTAGTTTATCAGTAGTTCTATATTTTATTATGGCATCTACTACAACAACGGGGTCCCAGGAGGCACTGTTTGGCATGCTGCGGGCTTACCTGAAGTCTCATGGCTCAGGCGCCCTTGATGCTTTTATGGCCGGCGTTGCTGAAAGTTCGGGTGCTGCTGTGATGGAGAGGACGGCTGAAGACCCCCCCTGCAGACGGTCAGAGGGCACGGAGGACAAGGCCTCCGACGCGTTTATCCCCCAGTCCTGTAAGAAGAACCGGTACCAGGCGTGGAGATCGGGGGTTGCTGCGAGGAGTTCCGGTGCAGATGGCTCAGAGGAGGCCCCCCAGGTGCATTCTCGTCGCGGGCGCTCTGCCATGGTTTTGTGGGCAAGGGCCCAAGATGGCGCCAGCTTGGAGGTTTGTTCCCGGAGTCCGCCGTCTCTTCCGGTAAGAGCGGAAGTGATCTCATCACGTCCGACGCATGGACGCAGAAGAATGACGTCAGACGCATCGCCGGGGGGGGGGGGGGGGGCGCGAACGTGACGCGGGCACAGCCGGATGCTGCAACGTCACAGGCCCCGCCTCCCCTTCCTCTCCGGCGGGTCGGAGACCCCGGACCCGTCCTCAGGAGCCCAGCAACTCTGCCGGAAGCCGGCTGGAGCGGCAGACATCATGGAAGAGATGTCAGAAGCCCTGCAACTCTGCCTGAAACAGGCAGGAGTACCAGACGCCCAGGGAGAGATGCTAGAAGAGCTGGAATGAACCAGACTGGTTAAGTATATTACTGGAAATCAAAGAAAATTATAAATATAATCGCTGTGTAATCTGGAGAAAAGGTGATAATAGTAGATAAATAGAGTAAATAGAATCACATCTAGTATAAAGTGCAATCTTGCCTTAGTGGCTCACCTCTATATATGTCTCTCTATAGATATCCTTATCCTACTATGTACAACACAGGCAACTGGCTAGTGACTTTATTAGGGCTATGTGAAAGGTCAAGTCCAGTGGCTTATGGGTATGTTCCGTAGGTAATTGTCATGCAGCTGACATGGAAATCCAGGATGTGGTCACACTATGTGTCCTACGTAGTTTAGGGAGTAACATATGGCTACTGCTAGCCACAGCGTGATAGATAGCCTGTGAATGTACAGACTACGTCATACTAAGTTCCCCCGACCAATAAATGAAGGACAGCATATGGATAGTGGCTGTGGTATAGCTATCAAACCACTACAGAGGACTGTTATGTCCCTCTCGAGGCCGGTGCCAGATAGTTGTAGTTCTAGTACCTTTCACATAGCCCTAATAAAGTCACTAGCCAGTTGCCTGTGTTGTACATAGTAGGATAAGGATATCTATAGAGAGACATATATAGAGGTGAGCCACTAAGGCAAGATTGCACTTTATACTAGATGTGATTCTATTTACTCTATTTATCTACTATTATCACCTTTTCTCCAGATTACACAGCGATTATATTTATAATTTTCTTTGATTTCCAGTAATATACTTAACCAGTCTGGTTCATTCCAGCTCTTTGAGTATTCCATTTTTTCATTCTATATATAGGGGTCAAGCCCCAGGACATTTCTGGAGTGTCCATCAAGGTGTAGATTTCCACCAACGGGACGGTCCCAAGTTCAGGACCCATTCCCACGGGTGGAAATTTCTTTTGTTAGAGATGCTAGAAGATCCTCAACTCTGCTGGCAGACAGCAGGAGTACAAGGAGAATCAGTGCTGCTCGGGGAGAGTCAGATTCAGACTCTTGGACAGAGGAAGAGGATGAAGCTGTCATACCCACAGTGCAGGAGCCGCCTGTACCACTCTCCAGGGGTGAGTTGACTTGCGCAAGCATCTGGAGTGAGTTGCCTGGGGATCAGGGTAGCTCTAGGGAGGTTTTGAATTTATTGCGTGCAGTATTAGAAAAGTTATCTGGGGAGTCACAGGCGCAGAGCAATAGTACGCAGGTTGCTAGGGGGATCAAGGGGGGTTTAGACCGTGTCTGCCTGGGTGTATCATATCCCCCTGGAGTCCATATCCCCGCGGAGACGCAGGACAGGATATGTAATGGTGAGTATGTCGACTTCTTGTCATTGGTTCCCCCTGACAGGGAATCTGTTGCAGGAGGCCGACAAGTCTAAGCAGATTCCTCGCACATTCGGTAACTGGCTTCAGGGGTTTAATATTTATTCCAGTATTCTGGTCCGTCGTTTTCCAGAGAAGGCTAGCTCTCTATTTGGGTATCTGGATTTAATCTGGGGGCTTATAAGATTTATGGGGGTCAATGTTGGTTTCGCTACGACCAACAATTTAGGCAAAAAATGGCAGCATGCCCGGATATGGATTTCAGCATGCAGGATGGTAGCCTATGGCTACTTCTGATGACGCCCTGTAGGCCATCACCATCTCCCTTTCCCGGGCCTGCCGGCGTGCACAGTGGCGCGCCGGCAGGCCACAAGAGAGGAGTCTGCTGGCTGTTCAATGAAAGCCAGTGTAAATGGTTCAGTTCCTGTCGTTTCAGACATGAATGCTCTCATTGTGGAGGAGCACACCCCACTATGTGCTGCTTTAAAAAGGGGAGACAGGCCACGGGAAAGGGAGTCGGTGGGAATGACGTACCTAGAAGCGAGGACTCCAGTGAACGTCACAAGGATGCAGCCGTGGCTCGACCGGTATCCCAATAGACGTGCTGCGGCGGTTCTGTTTTGAAGGGCTTTTGGATCCCATTTGTCTTGTCTGAGTCCTGTTGTTTTAAGGAAAACTTTAAATCAGTCCGCGGGATGGAGGATAAGTTACAGGACAAATTGGATAGGGAGATTAAACTGGGGCGGATGGCTGGCCCCTTTGTCTTCCCTCCTTTTCACAATCTCCGCGTGTCGCTGCTGGGTTTAGTCCCCAAAAAAGAGCCCGGCTCCTTCCGATTGATCCATCACCTATCCTACCCGGCTGGAGGATCTGTGAACGATGACATAGGAAAGGAGGTGTGTCGAGTTCGATACGTGTCCTTTGATAGGGCTTTGGAACTAGTTCGGGCAGCTGGAGCGGGTTCCCTGCTAGCCAAGTCAGACATTGAGTCTGTTTTTCGGTTGTTACCGGTACACCCCGAGTGCTTCCACCTCCTGGGTTGCCACTTTCGTAGTAGTTATTATTACGACATGTGCCTGCCCATGTGGTGCACAATTTCTTGCTCCTACTTCGAGATGTTTTCATCCTTTCTCGAATGGGTTACTGTTCAGCAATCAGGTTACGCACTACTTGGATGACTTCCTGTTTGTGGGCCCTGCAGGCTCCCAAGTATGTGTGGACTTGCTGGATTCCTTTCGGGCTATAGCTAAGGAGTTTGGGGTTCTGGTCGCCGAGAATAAGACAGTGGGCCCGGTGACTGTGCTATCGTTTCTCGGTATCGAAATCGATACCGTTAATATGATTTTCGGTTGCCGGAGGATAAGCTCACGGTTCTTCTGGAATTAGTGGGCCGGGTCAAAGGAGCTAGGAAGGTTCAATTGCGACAGATGCAGGTCCTTTTGGGTCACCTGACCTTTGCGTGTCGGGTTCTGCCCATGGGTCGGGCATTCTATCGTCGACTGTCGTTGGCCACGGTTGGTATTCAGGAACCGCACCATTTCATCAGGGTAAACAACCGCATGCGGGAGGATTTACGCGTCTGGAGTTCCTTTCTCTTTACAGACGCTTCCGGCTCCGTGGGATTTGGAGCTTTCTTTTTGTGGTCAGTGGTGTGCGGAGTCATGGCCTGTGGGCTGGAAAGGTAGGGATATCATGCGCAACCTCACCTTTTTGGAGCTCTTTCTGATTGTGGTGTCTTTGGAACTTTGGGGTGGAGATTTGCGAGGTCATGTTGTCGTTTTTCATACTGACAACATGAGCGTGGTTCACGTTATTACGCGGGCTACTTCTGCCTCCCCTCCGGTGTTGACCTTGCTCCGGCGCTTAGTTCTGTTAAGCTTACACTTCAATGTATGGGTTAAGGAGTGTCATGTTCCTGTGGTATTGAATGTGGTGGCTGACTCTCTTTCTCGGTTGCAGTGGGACCGGTTTCGAGAGGCGGCGCCCGGTGCAGACCGAGTGGGTCGGTGCTGTCCTCTATCTTTATGGGACCTGGCTTTGGAGGCCAGAGACGATTGTTGTCGGATTCGCTATCCCAGGGGTCATGGCGGGCCTATCAGGTGGTATGGTCTAGCTGGCTGTCCTTGGCTGACAGGACTAAAGGGGTTTTATCGGAGGAGGGCCGGTTCGAGGCCACTCTGCTTCTCCTAGCCGCTTTGGTGTCTCAAGGTAAGTCCAGTGCGGTGGCGTTGCGTGCTATGTCTGCCTTGTCCTTTTGCTTTCGGCTTCTGGTTTGGAGGGATCTTTCCAAATAATTCATTATTCAGCGAGTATTGAAGGGTTGGAGACTTTGAAAGGGTAAGGATCGTCGGAGGCCGATCTCAGCGGACCTGCTGGAGCTTTTGTTGAAGGACCTCCCGAAGGTATGTGCTTCTGACTTTGAGGTGTTAATTTTTCGGGTAGCTTTTTCCTTATGTTTTTTTGGGGCATTAAGGGTGGGGGAGCTGGTGGCTCCTAACTTACGGTCGTCATCTCCTATGTTGTTGTCGGACGTGCATCTGTCGGCCTCGGACCTGGATCTGCGGGTTCGTCGGTCGAAAACCGAATGTGCTGGCCGAGGTGCCTGGGTGCGAATTGGTGCCGCCAGTGGCCCATTCTGCCCAGTGCGATTGTTGGAATCGTACTTAGCAGTTCGTCCGGGCCGGGTGGACTCCTTATTGGTCGATGCTGATGGGTCCCCGTTAACTCGGTATCGGTTCTCAGCTAGGCTTAAGGCGGTTTTATTGGCGGTCGGTGTGGACGTTTCAGGATACTCGGCCCACTCCTTTCGGATTGGGGCCGCTACTCAGGCAGGCATGTTAGGATTCTCGGAGGCCTCGATTAAGCGGTTGGGCAGGTGGGAGTCGGGTCGCTTCAAGTTATATATGCGGCCGCATCTTTTGTAATTTTCTTTCTTGCAGGTTCCCCTTGTTTTGTCTGGATTCTGGGTCACTCCTATATTTATTGGGCAGCACGCAGAGCTGAGGAAAGGTCCTACGGGAGAAACTTAGGCTTTCCCTTTGAAGTGGCCAAGGTTCGGTGGCGAGGTGTTCGTGGTCTCTCCTGGGGTCAGTTTTTCACAGAATGTGTTCAGTTATGGAGGTTTGTTTATGGGCCTGTTACTTTAGTGGTTTACGCGGGAGGCAATGATTTGGGTCGGGTCAGGACGGTGGATCTCCTCTACATGATAAAACAGGATTTGGCCAGATGCATGGCGCTCTTCCGAGACCTCACGCTTATTTGGTCCGAAATGGTTCTGCGCCCCTGTTGGCGGGTATTGCCGCATGCCCATGGGATTGAGCGGGCTCTGCGAAAATTGAACATGACGGTTGCCAGGTTTGTTCGAAGTCTCGTGGGCATAGTGGTTCGCCACATGGAGCTGGAAGGGGATAACAGGAATTTGATGTGGAGGGATGGTGTCCACCTAACTAGCATTGGGCTTGATATTTTTAATTTGGGACTTCAGTCATGAGTGGAGTTGGCGCTGGCTGTGGGGGGCGCGATGCCGACAGGAGGGACTGGACAGGGTCGACATCACGGTGGCGGTGTTCCTGGCCAGCGCATTGGAAATTGAAAGTCAACTTGGGGAGTCGCAGCCTGCCGAGGGCTGATGGCGGTAGGCAGGCTATGAACTCATGGACAAAGAAGTGTTATCTGCCTGTTGGGAGTAGTCTCTCAACAGCTGGCAGTTGGATGGAAAGCTGGTCTGTGTCAAAATTTAATAAAGCTGTGGCCGTTGCCCTTACCCATAACCAGGACCGGTGCAAGGATTTTTGGCTACACAGGCGAAGATGAATTTTGCCGACCCCCACACACGAATAAGATGTATCTTTAGCGGTGTCTCATATCCAGCCTTTTGAAATCCCCATGTAGTGTATTGTACCCCCCTTTAGTGTGTCTTACACCCCCTTGTATGTCTCTTACAACCCTCATGTGTATCTCCTTTCGCCCCCAGCCCCTTCGTGTGTCTTTCTTTCCCACAGCCCTTTTCTGTGGGTCTCTCCCCTCAGCCTGTTGTTTTTTGTGTGTCCCTCTTCCCCTCAGGCTCCTTTGTGTAACTTTTCCCTCCCAAGCCATATAGACATAGATATATAGCTACACACACATACAGGCACATAGTCACAGAAATATGCAGGCACACAATCAAACAAACACAGCCATACAGGCACACAGTCATACAATCAACACATACAGGTACACAGACATACAGTCATACAGACACACACACAGAGACATGCAGACACTGGCATATAGATAAATAAAGACACAGTTATACAAACACAGACATACAGAGACATGAAGATGCAGGCATACAGAGACATACAGAACAAGGCATACAGGCATGCAGAGACATACTTACACAGGCATGCAGGGACATATATACACAGCCAGTCACACAAAGATATACAGAACAAGGCATACAGAGACATATGGATACGGTCACACAGAGACATACAGACACAGGCATACAGGGACATTCAGAAACACACGGACACAGTCATATAGAGACATATAGACACAGACAGACATAGTCATACAGAGACATGCAGACAGGTATACAGAGCAGGGCAGATCCAGAACCTAATCTTGGGTGGGGGGGTGGTGGTAGTGAGTTTTAGTGGGGTAATAGGGGCTCTAATTAAGGAGTTAAGGGCTGTAGTAGGGGGACAGGGGCTGTAGTTGAGAGTTAGGGGCTGTAATTGGGGGCTTAGGAAATGTAGTGGGAAATTGGGGCTGTAGTAGGGGGTTAGGGACTGAAGTAGGCTGCAAGTGGGAACAGGGGCTGTAGTGTGGGGGATATGGGCAGCAATTGGGGGAGAGGGGCTGTAGTGGGGGTAAGGACTGTAGTAAGGGAATAGGGGCTGTACTGGAGTTATGGGGTAAAAGGGAGTGGAAGGGATGTGAAGTAAGGGAGTTAGAGGCTGTAGAAGGGAGCAAAGGGGCAATGTGGTTGGAAACGGGCAGTATGGTGGGAAACAGAGGCAGTAGAGGGGGACACAGGGGCAGTATGGTGTGGGCACAGGCTGTAACGAGGGACACTGAGGCAATAAAGTGGTGTCACAGGGACAGTATAGTAGGGGGTAAATGGGAAGAGGAAGTAGAGGGGGGAGACAGGGGCAGTAGAGGTGTGTGAAAGGGGGGCAGAGGCAGGGGCTGTAGAGGGAAATAGAGGAGGCACAGGGGATAAAGAGGGGGGCACAAAAGCAATAGGGGGGTATGGGCAGTATAGTGGGGACAGGGGCTGTAGAGGGGGGCATGGGCTGTATAGGGGGCGCATGGGCAGTATGGTGGGGCAGAGGCTTTAGAGGGAAAGAGGGGCTGTAGACAGGGCAGGGGCTGTAGAGGGAAATAGAGGAGCTGTCGAGGGGCAGTATGGTGGGGCAGGGGTTATGGAGGGAAATAGATCTGTCGAGGTGCTGTCGAGTGGCACAGGGGGCAGTAGAGGAGGACAGGGTCAGTATGGTGGGGGCAGGGGCTATAGAGGTGCTGTAGAGGGGCACATGGGGCAGTATGGTGGGGCAGGGGCTATAGAGGGACGTAGAGGGGACATGGGCAGTATGGTGGGGCAGGGTCTATAGAGGGAAATAGAAGTGCTGGAGAGGGGCACATGGGGCAGTAGAGTGGGGACAGAGGCTATAGAGGACAAAGAAGTGGTATCTGCCTGTTGGGAGAAGTCTCTCAACAGCTGGCAGTTGGATGGAAAGCTGGTCTGTGTCAAAATTTAATAAAGCTGTGGCCGTTGCCCTTACCCATAACTATTGTGTGGTGTTATTATTTACGGAGGGCAACGGAAGGTGGGTTTTTTCCGGATCAGCAGTCATGTTTTGGACAGGTTAAGTTTAAGAATCCAGTTAGAAATAGCAGAAAGGCAGAATCTACAGATGAATGATGTGAGATAGCAGTCCACAACCCATTGTATGCTAGAGATCCAGTGGGCAACTGCCCCCCTTCCCTCCCTATGACCCCTCACATGTGTTTAACAGTAATTAGTGAAATTATTTGTAGGGCTTTTCAAAGCGATACAATTATGAAGGGGTCTGAGTTTGAGAGACATAGAGCTGCATGGGAAAAATTTTGTAAGCCAAAGGGGGTTTGATAAGAGATGCGTAGGTCATGAAAGGAGCAGAGAGAAGGGGTATATTTTGTAAAAATGGTACAGTTAGAAGAGGGAGTAGATCTGTGAAATGGTTTGTAAATCGGTATAAGGGGTTTACATTTTATTACAGTGGTAACAAAGAGCAGTGAAAAGCTTTGTAGAGTGGAAGAGCAATAGAGATATGATGTGTGAGTTAGACAAGCCATGCAGGAACATTCCATATAGATTGGAGGTTAGTCAAATGATTATTAGGAAAGCAGACATATAGAATGTAATGGTACTCAATATGCAAGTTAAAGAGGAGGGGATACATTCGAGTTAGTGTTATCCTGAGTGAGAAATGTACCTGCCGTAGCCATATTTTGAGCTGTGGTGCTAAGTTTATTTTGTTTCTATAAGTAACTCCAGAGTTATCTTTATGGCAGGAAAAAGGGGCAACTGTCAAGACCTATTTAAGGCACGCTGCAAGACATGCCAGTATTGTTTGACAGTGGATTGTATTATAACTATGAGCTATAATGTAACCATACTGACAGGCTGTTATGTCTATCAGTGCGTCATGCCGAACCCAGCTCCCATGGATAGATTGGTGTGTATAAAGCAAAATATATAATAGCAATACTGTGGAACACTTACTTTAGTGATCCACAATGTTTAACTGCCTCTGCTTTCTGCCTTATGTGCACCCACAATACATAGAGACAGAGTGGTTACCCAGCAATCAGACAAGCTATCAGGAACTAGGAAGTAACCGTTCTGCCTTCAAGCCATAAAGCAGTGACACGTACCACATAGAAGCTGCAGATAATCACAAGAAATGACTGACAACTAATATAACAATGGGTTCTGTTGACTGTAACTTCCATTGTTCTTAGTCAGGTATCACCTGGATGAGACTGATGAACATTCCAGTCCACAGCATAATGGAGCTAGTTAAATATACCTGGGATCTTAGAGTAAGTGGCAAAGGGTTGGCCCAAAACCCTTATCAGCAATAAAGAAGACCCTAAATTATCCCAGAGACTCTGCAACAATAATACTGATAATGTCTATAAAGGATAACTCTTTAAAACTACTGTATATAGCAACAGGGCTATTAACTAAAGTCAAAACTGTACGGAATTCAAGTGAATTCAAAGTAAATTTCAAGTGTAAAACCACAGTAGATGAACTGGAAACATAGCAGACTTGGAAAATGTTTTCACTTTGCCAATTTTAGCCTTAAATTTGAAATTCATTTTGAATTGCTGACCATTTTCACATAACTCCCAACAATAGGTTATATGGATTATGGATTCAGGTGGTCGTGTCCCGGGACCAATGCAAGTAATAAAACTTGCATCACTAGATATGTCCAGTTTGGGACCACTCAGGAAAGGGGACAGATATGTCACCCTGACAGACAGCCTTCTAGCCTGCCCAAATCTTACAGATATATGCAGACAGAAAACTGCTTAAAGGGACACTATAAGCACCCAGACCCCTTCGGCTTATTGGGTGCAGTGTTCCAGGTCCCTTAACCCTGCAAAGGTATTTATTGCAGTTTTTATTAAAACTGTGAGGGCGAGGGAGCGTGATACTATAGGGAGCTACAGTGCAAGAAAAAACACTTTTTTCCTGGCACTATAGTTTCCCTTTAACCCCTTAAGGACACATGACATGTGCGACATGTCATGATTCCCCTTTATTCCAGAAGTTTGGTCCTTAAGGGGTTAAGCATTCTCTGCATGGTCCTAGTGCCGATGCAGAGACAGTTCCTTGGTGTCCTCAGATACGGGACACCAGGGAAATAAATAAGGACAACGTGACTGGACCATAAAATAAGGACTTTTTTGTTGAAATTTTTACATTTGGAGGAGTCTGTTCTCACATTAGTGAATAGCCCTGTAGTTTGAAAATGCTGTAAAATCACAAAGACACTACTTACAGTTTGATTCTGCTGTATAGAGGGATTGCTCTGCAGTTTTGGGGTATTGAATAGCCATTCTCACTCAATGGACCAAGCAGCAGGCATCATAGACAATATATACAAATACACTGAGTTTATTAACTAAACACCAATTTGTAATGAATTATAATCCAGGGGGCAGAGCTTGCACCTGAACCAGAGCAGACGCCATCCACCACGGCTCTGCTGGAAATTGCCTAAAAAGCCTGCTTTTGGAAGCTAACCCGCTCACCTGCATGGGTAATCGCCGGAATGCACTCAGCACACCCCCCATTGTGACATATGCCGTTTTTCCACGCTCCCAAAGCACCGAGGAAGAAACGCAGATCTGGTGCCTACCACGCCAGGAATATCAGGTAGAGCATGCCACCACAATGGGACAGCGGTCCCAGAGGCCGCTACCGGACACACCATCAGGGACACAAGACATTGGGACTCTGTTGGCGCCGCCTGGGAGCAGCATGGCCAGCATGGCCACGGAGGCTCACCTGGGCCCTTCACAGGACGAAACAGCCTGAGCTTCCGAACACGGAGCAAACCATGCTGGCTGTCCCGGACGGGTCAGCTCCAGTTACCAAACAAGATTTCCAAAACCTGGTGGTGGAAATTAAAAACCTATTGGCAGCTGATGTAGCTGTAATAAAGGCAGACATGCAGAAGATTACTGACTGAGTGAGAGCTGCAGAGGGGGACATTGTGGATCTCAAACAGGGTATGATCATTGTACATGATGCCTTACAATCCTTACAAACCATGCAACAAGACCCTGAGGGGTCGAAACGTCGGGATAAACGTTATTACACTTAGAAAATAGACTACACTTTTTGAAAAGTCCTACGAGTGTACCTCTTCTACTTTTATATATATATATATATATATATATATATATACACACACATATACACTGCAGTTTGTGTGTGTGTGTGTGTGTGCTGTTAGTGCGCTGTATGAGGGTGCTGTGTGTGTAAGGGTGCTGTTAGTGTGATGTGTGTGTGAGGGTGCTGGTAGTGTGCTATGTGGGTGAGGGTGCTGTTAGTGTGCTGTGTGTGAGGGTGCAGTTTGTGTGTGAGGGTGCTGTTTGTGTGCTGTGTGTGAGGGTGTGGTTTGTGTGTGAGGGTGCTGTTTGTGTGCTGTGTGTGAGGGTGCTGTGTGTGTGGGTGCTGTTTGTGTGCTGTGTGTGAGGGTGTTTATGTGCTGTGTGTGAGGATCCTGTTAGTGTGCTGTGTGAAGGTGCTGTTTGTGTCGTGTATTTGTGAGGGTGCTGTTCATGTCGTGTATTTGTGAGGGTGCTGTTAGTGTGCTGTGTGTGAGTGTGCTGTTTGTGTGAGGGTGCTGTGTGTGTTTGTGAGGGTGCTGTTAGTGTGCTGTGTGTGAGGGTATTGTGTGCTTGTAAGGGTGCTGTTAGTGTACTGTGTGTGTGAGCGTGCTGTGTGTGTGTGGGTGCTGTATGTTTGCTGTGTGTGCTGTATGTGTGTGGGTGCTGTTTGTGTTCTGTGTGGGTGCTGTGTGTGAGGGTGCTGTTTGTGTGCTTTGTGTGTGAGGGTGCTGTGTGCGCGCTGTTTGTGTTAGGTTGCTGTATGTGTGTAGGTGCTGTATGTGTGTGTGTGGGTGCTGTATGTTTGGAGGGATTGTGAAGGTGGGGGCAGATTAGTAAATATCCCCCCTCCCTTTTTACCTTATGTAGGGGGATCCTTGCTGCCATGTGCCATCTCTGGTGGTCCAGTGGAGAGTGTACTCTAGCCTGCGAGGCTAGAGTTCACTCTCACGAGATCTGAGCATTGCCGTGGCAACGCTCAGATCTCGCGAGAGGAACCTGGCACAGCTTCTGTCTAGAGCTCCCTGGGTCCTCTCCTGCCTCCATCCATGCTGCTGTGGGCCGGTGAGGTAGATCTTTCATCTCCCTGCTGGCCCACAGAGGCTTAGAGCAGAGCCGGCACTCAGATAGCGCCGGCTCTGCATGAGCCGACAGGGGAGATCCAGAGATCTCCCCTGCCGGCAGGGGTCAAGTCCTGGGGAATAAAGGGTGGTAACTCTCCCAAGATTCCCACCCCACAAAAAAAATGATAAACACCCATGTATATATACGTGCACACACACACTTATACACAGACACACACATACTCAGACACACACACTTTCACAGACACACATACACACACACACACTTACAGACACACACATACTCAGACACACACACATACAGACACACACACATACATTCACAGACACACACATACTCAGACACACACACACTTACAGACACATACATTAGCAGACACACACACACATACATTCACAGACACATACACACTTACAGACACACACACACACTTACAGACACACACACATACACATACTCAGACAGACACACACACACAAATAATTTTTTTTTAATTTAAAAATGTCCACCCAGTCTCCCTACCTGGAGTGCTGGCATGGACTTGTCCCTGGGGTCCAGTGGGTCGGGCTCCTGTCTCCATCTCAGACACGGCGAGGGAGCTGTGTCCACTCTGCTTCTCGCGCCGCTTGCGGATCACGGGAGCCGGAATATTCCGGCTCCCAGCTACAGCAGAAAGCCCGTGCGGCGAGAGGGAGCGGAGTGGACACAGCTCCCTCACCGCGTCTGAGATGGAGACAGGTGCCCGATGAAGGGGGGGGGGGGGGTTATCACCTCTTGGCACCCCCCCAATGACAGGGGGAGCACAGGGGAGGAGGAGGGCATTTGGGGACGGCAGAGTGCCTGCACGAACAGCGGGAACACCGTTCCCACGCGTTCCTGCAGGACTCACAGGCGTGCCACACGGATTAGGGTGTGCCCAGGCATGCCCTGCACACTCCAATGGTAAGGAGTGCAATGTGTGAAAGTATTTAGAAAATTGGGCAGACTAGATGGGCCGAATGGTTCTTATCTGCCGTCACATTCTATGTTTCTATGTTTCTATGTGTGTGATGGGTGCAGTGTGTGTGTCTGTGTGTGTGTGAGAGTTTCCATGTATGTGTGAGAGAGGTGCAGTGTATGTGTGTGAGGCGTGCAATGTGTGTGTGCAGTGTGTGTTCAAATACACAAAAACAAGTCCTGCACTCAAACTCCCACTATTCCTGGGTGGCAGCAATGACCATAGTACACAACAGCCCCAATACATAAAATATATACCAAATCAAAAGTTACTTGCGCACTATTCCAAATCCCTGTGCATATTTATATAAATGGAGGTTTTTAGTTACACTCCAAAGGACATTAGGTGTAACCCACCTGCCACGTCAAGGCAAACCTCTTAGGTGGGTCCTACACTAACTATTCAACTTGCTTGTTTTAGCTTAAGGCAAAAGAAAATCTCTAATGAGACAGACAGGGGTATTTAAAAAAAAAAAAAAAAGAAAAATTGTAAATCCTACATACACATTAACCCGTAATAGGGAACACATAGGGTGGGCAGCAGCACTGTAACATGGCTGTGTGATACAAAAGGTAAATACTGTACAAATACACAAAAATAAGTCCTGCGCTCAAACTCCCACTACTCCTGGATGGCAGCAATGACCAGTACACATCCAAATCCCCGTGCATATATATATATATATAAATAGAGGTTTTTAGTTACCTTTTGTATCACACAGCCATGTTATAGTGCTCCCTGTTCCTCCACTCACCTCCCTCGTAGGCCAGCAGGGGAAATCAAAGGGCCGCCTGTGGGATTTTATTTGGTGGTATGTTATGCGGCCCACTGCTGGCTCTGTGTGTGAGGTATAGAGATGAGCAGGACTATACTGCAGTAGGAACACATGGGGATTTAATTATTTTACTTTATTTTCAGTGGGAACTAAGTTCCCAGGCTTCTTACTATGAAGGAAGTATCCCTGCTTACAATACAGTAGCATTCATACATAGCACTTTGCATTTTAATCTTTGGGAGAACCAAATGCTTGCCCTATTCAGCTTTTAATTCCAGTTTACTTTGTATATAATCCTGTGCTTCCCTTTTCGCATGAGGCAATCATTTTGACAGATTAACATGCTGCCAGGGGCGGGATGGCCTATTAACAGACAGTCCCAACTTCCGATGAGCAAGTGATGATTAAAATGTCATCTTTTTATGTATTTTGAATGTGTATAATGCCATATAAATTGATTTTAATTGTTTTCGGTTTTGATTATTTGACTATTAAACGTCTACCACTACATTGTTCTATCCACAACACGGGACATGGATTGACAAATATGCATATAAGAGTTTACTAGTAAAAATATTTCCCTTTTACATAACATTGCTATTTCTGCAGTACTATACAAATTCTTATTTACATATATTTTAATTTTATGTTTTTAGACAATATATTGCAAATATATATCCTGTTATGCACACCATACCTTCACACAGGGAAGGCATCATATCTAGAAGTAAGATATGCAAAGAGGGAAAGCATGAACACATAGTTTGCTACGTTTGCCAGAATTGCTGGTCCAGTCTGTTTCAGAACTCTCTGCATAGTCAGTGCTCTTACGGTACACTTTTTGGGGATAAACCCTAAAATAGGGACTGTCCTGACGAAAAGCAGTACTGTTGGGCAACCTGCATACTTATTTTTTTAGGCTTATATCCCTGCATGTGAGGATATGATGTAACATTATATTTCAGTACCCTCCACTATGCTGGGTACACTATGCTGGGCACATGTATTGTGCCAAATCAGGCTTGATGGCTTTTTGCTAAGACATTAGAAGATGCCTAGGTTTACCACTGCTTGCACCAAAAGTACGAGGAAGAAGCGCAACCACCCCAGGAGTTTGAAAGGGAGACTAGAGCAGTGTTCCCCAAACCAGTTCTCATGGACCACCAACAGTCCAGGTTTTGTCAGTATCTCCATTGGAATAAAACAGGGAAATACATAAATCCTGGACTGTTGGTTGTCCATAAGGACTGGGTTGGGGAAAACCGCTCTAGAGCACACACCCCCTTACACCAGATATGTAGCAATACACCTTATTACCAAACGCCAGGTAACTCCATAGATAACGATTGACATGGGTACTTCTGTTTCAATTATTGTATAATGATACCCCTCCTTTACTCATGCTGTGCACATGTGGCCTGATCTGTTCTGTACTGTTCAATACCTTTACTTCTTTAGATTATTGCAATATTGTCTTTAACAATATATTACCTAATGTTACCTTTATAAACCTGGAAAATGCAAAATAAAGATTTTTTTGAAAAAGATACCCAGGCATGTTCTAAGACATTCCCATACATGTGTATATTTCCATTTTCTAGTGTTTTTTCACTGTATCCTAGATGTACTGCATATGGTGTTAATAGAGGTTGGACAAGTCTAACTCAGTAAGACTCCTGTCCCAAGCGGCCCCTCTTGCGTAGATCACCATACAAAGGGACATGTGTGTATGGCAGCAAGGCCTCAATTTATTATTTTTGGATAAGCTTTTTGAATGATCACAATCTGTTAAAAACACTCTTCAAATGATTTATCTTCAAAAATTCCAATAGACTTTAATGGTGACTCCAGCAGATATTTTTTTTTTATTGTATTTTACTATCCAATAGAATGTAACTTCAATAAGTGCAAGCCGTCTACATTTATAATGAAAGATCAAGTACAAAACTTACAAGAAGCCGACTATTCTATAGCATGTGAATGGAACATTTCGATCACCTGGAAATTAAAAGCCATCCAACTGTCTCTGGAGTTATCCACTAAAAGCTGAATTGTAGTAAATAAAAACCAGTATTAAAAAGTTAGAAAAAAAGTGCTGATGTGGATATATTGTTACATAGGGATGTGCATGGCCAAAAAAATTGGTTCGGTTCGGCCTTCTGAAATTTGGCACTTTGGCAATTCGGTTTGGTCCGGCACTTCCGAAATTCGGGATTTCGGCAATTCGTTACTTCGGCAATTCGGGACTTCGGCACTTCCGAAATGCAGTAACCTTTTAAGTTATGCAATAAAAACATTAAGACCTCAAGATGTATTTTGAAGCTGGAGAATGCAAAATGTACACATAATACAATTATAAGTTTATATCAAAACATAGCTACTATTAAATAACTAGCTATGTCCAATGGAGACCATCGACTGGCTGGCTAGGCATCACGGGAAACATAGTTCCTAACGCTGCAGGTGCAAGGTTTTAAATCTTTCTTAGCAGAGTGCCCTTTACAATAAAATCCTGAATCTAAAGTCCTACTATTTTTTTCAATTTTTTATATTATTATTTAGAAGTATCCTCATTCCCGATCCTTGTGGTATATACACATTCAAATTGCAAGGCTCTTTGCCTCTGATACATTTATGACTAATGAAACTGGATACTAAATGTAAGTGAGACAGACCATAAATCAGTGGATTCTTAGAAACACCAGTGTCTTGCATTTGGAATGTGCTGAAAACATGTGGACCCTTGTGGAGCTTTAATCACTGTACATACAGAGCATGATTATTAAATGTGAACAAAAGGATTCCCTCCCTTATAGCATCCTGGCTATCCGCAGTCTTTCCAAGACACTGTTGTGATGACAGTGAGTTGTGAGACTCTGATATTGTCCCCACTCATGGTCCGATCCGGTGACAGGAATGTGCGGAAGGTGGCATTTTCCCTGGGACTTGACACTCTGCGGGGATGTCACGTCCCTATCTTATTCCTTTGGGGAAGGCCAAGTGGTTTTACCTCCAAATACCTTGTCACTCAGCTCTCTGGGTGTAATTTAACCCCCCTGCTCTCCTATCTTGTACCCTCTAAATATCTGTGTGCAGATCCTCATCTAACCTGACTTCAATGCATGCAACTTAAATCCCCTATCAGCTACCTATAAACTAGGCAGTCACATCGCTGTCACTTTAGTTTATTAATAGTTTATGTTTTATTAAGCACATTGCTGTCAGAGATGTGTTAAGTAGCCAACAGCTCTCATTACTGCTTTAAGTCCCCACTTCATAGCAGTTGGACTGAGTTCCCTCCTCTCTATAATACCTGCTTTCATCTTTAAGTAATTTATTTCACATGTTTTGTCTCTTCTGTAAAATCTCATTAAATATCTTTGTAAATTTGACATAGGGATAGGCACAGGGGACAATACAGCTGTCAAATTTATGCCAACATAACAATTCTACAAGTTCTCCAATCCAGCTATTTTTCGCCAACTTGGCTACTTTGACCTAAAGTTTGCAACGCTGTCACGGATGCATAAAAAATGAGATTCAAAAATAAGGATTCAGTTTGCACATAATAGACGTGTCTACATGTATGGTGCACAAGCACTGTACAAAATCACATTACTAACTATGGCCATTTGTCAAGTCTGGGAGAGATTGCAGCTTATCATGATGGGTCTAGTTGTAAACGTGCAAAAAATGATTTATGGACCGAAAAACCATATTGGTTTGTGAGATGACTATTCATTCTGAAATGCAGACGAACCGCCCAGTGCTGCAGGTAATGAATGGTGGCATAGACAAACGTGATAACTATTACTGTAGTGCATTTACGATTTGGGTCTCTTAATGGGCAGAAAACTCATTGGGGACTTAAAAAATGTAGATGTAATCAAAAAAAGACTTACCTAAATCTCCTTAAAGGGACACCGTAGGCACCCAGACCATTTCATATCATTAAAGAGTTCTGGGTGCCCTGCAATGCAAAACATTGCAGTTTCAGAGAAACTGCAATGTTTATATTGCAGGCTTAAAGGGAATCTATAGTAATAGGGATACAAATCTATATCCCTAACACTATAGAGCCCCTGACCCCCTCTCCCCCTTGTGGCCCTGGCCAATAAAGTGTTTAAAACCCTTTGTTTACCTACCTGATCTCAGGGGACTATGGGCAATAAGGACACTCTACCCAAACCAGTTCAATAAGCTAAAGTAGTCTAAGTGCCTATGGTATCCCTTTAAGACTGCCTGTAGGAGCTGTCTCCTAGACAGCCCTTAGAGGCACTTCCTGTATTTGCATGGGATTTAACTCTGTGATATGACACTGGACGTCCTCACACTTCAAAATCCCCATAGGAAAGCACTGATTCAATGCTTTCCAATGGGGAAGGCCTAATATGCACTCGCCGAGCAAGCGTATTCACTTCTTCCCATTGCCAACATCGGAGGAGGCAGAGACAGAGCCGTGGGACTGCGGCACTGGAAAGAGGGAAGTGTCAAAATAGTTTTTAACCCCTTCAACACCCGCAAGGAGGGGGGAGGGGGGGACGGGACAATACGTTTATAGCTGAGAAACACTTTTGTATTCCTAACGCTATAGTGTTCCTTTATAAAACAGCACATTCGGGGTGTGGATGCGTACCTGAGTGTGTTTCAAAATTCTACCAGATGAGGTAGATATTTGAGCCATGGTTTTTCTTAATCCCATAGAAGAAGCTCATGACCCTAGTTGCTGTGTTGTATGCCTTGATTTTAAACACATTTTGCCAACTCTAACCCTTTACTGATGAAGACAAAAAACAGGCAGCTCTGGACCCACTCCTAGACCAGCCTGGGGTCTGCGTTTCAGATGTAAAACATTCCCAGGACTCGGTCAGATCCCTCAATAGCCTACCATTGTTTGAAGTTTCCAGGAAAGGCAACTGCCTCTCACAAGGGCGGATCAAGAGCAGCACATAAAAGGAAGCTGTCTCCCCTTCTATGTTATACTAATTGCCTGGTTTCACCTTTATTTGTTGTCCTTAGGACTTTATGAGGGTCCCAGCAGGAGCCCATGCACACAGTACTGTAAAACCCTTTCATTGTGTTCATTGTGATAGCCAAGGAATTGCTGTGGGCTACTGGAAATAACAAGGTTTTTCTCAATTTGACATTGCCTGGCTTAGAGAAATATGGCCAAGTCTGTGGACAAGGAAGTGCTAGCAGACAGGATCGTGGAGTTGGAATAATGTCTTAAAAACCATGAAAACTGTCTGTACTGCACTGTACTGCACAATATGTTGGTTCCTTATACATTAAAATAATATTACCTGGTATAGTTATTGAGGTTGTATAAGTCATAAATCACAGCTTGTCTAATTACCGAAATATGTACACTTGGCAATGCTTAATAATGTGATTAAAACAAAAGTTCCCCAACCAGTCCTAAGTAAATATTAATATGTGTTCTTCTGAGTATGTCATGTTCCAGGATAGACTAAATAGCTCACTGTGATATTGCAAATTATTGTCTGACAGTTTTCAATCCTATATGTGTTACTAGTGAGGGGATTTGGTAATATTTATATGCAGATTGTAGTTGTTTTTAATGTAATTCTGTCCCTATTGAAGCCACAATCTTACCTTGAAATGAAGTCAGCACTCTTTGTATAGTGTGACAGTATAGTCTTTGCAGGGCCGGTCTTAGGCCATTAGGTTCCCTGTGCGAAAAGCCTTCACGGCACCCCCCCCCCAACAAGTTGCCTTATATGTACAGTCACACACACAGGCAAAGGCAGACAGTAAACAAACAGTTACAAGCAGACAGTCAGACACGCTTAGTTACAGGCAGACAGTCACACACACAGTTACAGTCAGACAGTCACACATGCTCAGTTATAGTCAGACAGTCACAGAGCCAAACACACAGTTAAAGGCAGACAGTCACACACAGTTACAGGCACACAATCACGAACAGTTACAGGCACACAGTCACACACACAGTTACAGGCAGACAGTCACAAACAGTCACACATACTCCTTTACAAGCAGACAGTCATACACACTCGGTTACAGGCATGCAGACACTCACGCTGATAGGCACACATACAGGCACACACAATGGCACAGCTACAGCGACAAACACAATTGGAATCAAACACAGGCAGACAGTCACACACACACAGGCAAACCGTCACAGGCAGACAGACAGACAGTCACACAGGCAGGCAGGCAGTCACACACAGACAGGCAGTCAGGCAGACAGTCACACACACACAGGGAGGCAGTCACACACACAGGGAGGCAGTCACACAGACAGAGAGTCTCACACACACAGGCAGACAGTCACACAGACAGTCTCACACACACACAGGCAGACAGTCACACACACACACAGGCAAACAGTCACACACAGGCAGTCAGACAGACAGTCACACACACACAGGCAGGCAGACACACACAGTCACACACACACAGGCAGGCAGTCACACAGACAGACAGTCACACACACGCACAGCCAGGCAGACACAAAGACAGACAGTCACACACACACACAGGCAGGCAGACACAAAGACAGACAGTCACACAAACAGGCAAATAGTCACACACAGGCAGGCAGTCACACACACACACACACACACACACACACACACACACACAGACTTACCTCTTTTCATTATGGCTGGAAGGGAGAGTGGAAGCAGTAAGATGTTGAGGAAGCAGGGACTCCTTCCTGCTTCCCTCTTTCTGGGCAGCAGTTACCAGGGACTTCGGGTAGGTATTAGCCCCGCCTCTGCCTCGTGATAAGCCCCGCCGCTTGGTAAGCCCCGCCCCTGGATCTTTACTTTTTTTTTTGCTCCCCTGTCACCCGGCCATGTGTGAGCTGTGTCGGACACAGGGCGTCCCCTGGTCCCTCCCTCTGCAAGTCCAAGCACAGTAAAGTAATCCACAAAAATAGAAAAAACTAGGGCAGCGCAAACAATTGCAAATGTGCACACCAAGTGCTACAAAAAGATTTATTTTCAAGGACATAAGGTACAAACGTTTCAGGTTATCCCCTTAATCAATGCATGTCCTTACAAAAACAGAGTGCTCTCACCATTAAATACATGACCCAAATAGACAGGACAGACCATAATTCCCAACACCACCCTTGCATAATTGCCATCTTGGATACTTGATCACATGACGCTCTGTCTGGTTGCTAGGATAAACAAAAACAAATCTAGTAGCAAACAGACTGAGTAAGCTAGGTAATCTAAGGGCCAAAAACGTTTACCACAAAGCTGAAATCACTTAATGGCAGAAATAGCGCTGTATTTAAGAACACTGCTGTAAGCAGAGAGCTAATAAATCATCTAAATAAAGCACATAAAAAAAACACAAAGGAAAAATAATTTACAAAATAAATAAACGTAAATATCAAGTACCAAGGGCTAAACTGCAGTGCTGCTAGCAGAGGTAATTATAGGGAGCTTTACGCAACCAGACACATCATAGAACAACACCCAGATGAGAGCTTCAATTCCACAAATCAAGCACATACATCAAAACCAGTGTTAGAGTGTAAATATAAATACAAAATATATAAAAAAATCTACAAGGTCCCTCAAACCCCTGCAAAGACGAGGGAGTAAGAAGGAGGACCTAGAGGTCCCATCCATAAGGAGAGGAATATCTGGCAGGACTAAAGAGAAGGTTTAATTCAAAACCAATATCTATAAGCACATGGAAAACAGTCATACCAAGACACTAGTATGCACAAAAATATAATTCAGAAAGATATCATTTAAAAAAGACTCACCTTCCAGTGGGTATCATATGGAGAATCTAGAGGAACAGTGCCACTCAAGCTTCTCATTAAGACCAAGAGATGACACTGTGTCCAGTAAATGCATCCAGCGAACTTCCCTCTGCAATAATCTCCTTTCTCTATCACCAAACCTAGGGGGTAGTTCAACCCTCTCAAGAATCTGGTAATGGAGCTGTGATACATTGTGTCTCAACTCCCGAAAGTGACGTGCGGCTGGAGTGTCTGCATTTGCATTACGAATGGAGGTTTTGTGTTGAGAGACACGATCTTTAAAAGCACAAATGGTTTTTCCCACATAGCCCAAGCCTCACGGATACTTCAGGAGACCACAAAGTCAGATTGACAAGTAAAGAAACCTTTCAGTTTAATCTGCTGCCCTGCCCGGGGATGTGTACATAATTCACCCTCCATGATTCTGCTGCAGTGATTACAGCAGAGACAGGGGTAAGTACCAAAGGCCGGCATAGATAAGAACCGTTGTTTGTTTTGGGTTAAACTATCAGCCAATTGGCTGTATGGAATGGAATGGATCTGGTTAGCAGGATGAAAACTGTGGGCATTCCACAGGCTATTTGCATCTGTGGGTTTGGAAAACAAATCAGTGTTAAGGCAATAGTCCCCTTTCTTAACCCCTTAAGGACACATGACATGTGTGACATGTCATGATTCCCTTTTATTCCAGAATTTGGTCCTTAAAGGGTTAACCAGTACATCCAGGAAGCTGATCTCTTTTGTCTCAATATTACAAGTAAATTTAATAGCAGGGTGACAATGGTTCAAATACTCTAAAAAGACATGTAGGTCTCCCTTGGTGCCTCTCCAGACCATGAAGCATTCATCTATGTAGGAATATATCATGGGTATATAGGAAGTTGTCCTCATAAACAGATTGACATACAAGGGCGCCATATTTGCGCCCATCACAGTGCCTTTGACCTGCTCATAAAAGATGGATTGATACCGAAAATATTTATTTTTGAGTACAACCTCCAATAAAGTGACCCCCAAATCTGGCATATCACCATACTTTCCCCCAGCCTGGAAAGGAGCTGAGACTTTTTCCACATGGGCCCAGCGACTAGTGGCACTCAAGTACTTTCCTTTTAGCGGTTTGGGTAGAACCTCAGATCGATGTTTTCTCCTCCAACTTCCCCTTCACAGGTGTGGGTGGTGTGCTGAGGTCTACCCTCAAATTGCTCTCAGCCCAACTAGAGTTTGCTGGTAGGATATGGCAGAAATAACCTGTAGAGGCTGCCGATACCTACCCCTGCATGGAGTAGATTCTTTTTCCAGAAGGTTCGTATTCAGCTTCGGTTAGTCTGATCTATGGGACAGTCGGGCCCACTGTGTGTTCTAACATCTTTCTGTCATGGCCAGCTTTATGCTTTTAAGTAATTTGAGCTATAGTAGCTCTTCTGTTTGATCAGACCAGACAAGCTAGTCTTTGCCCCAACGTGCGTCAATGAGCTGTGGGCGCCCATTACCCTCCTTGCACCACTGCATACCCCACAAGACTTGCCGTTTTGGAGATGCTTTGACCCAGTCACTGAGATCTTTTTGCATGCCTATTTTCCCTGTTTCGAACACATGAAATTTAAGAACTGACTGTTCTTTTGCCGTCTAATACATCCCACCCCTTGAAAGATATAATCAGTGTTATTCACTTCACCTGTCAGTGGTTTTAATCAGTTTATACACAATTATCAGGGCTATATGTCCCTCACAAGTCACGTATCCCCACAATCCTTAGTTAGGCAGGACAGTTATGAAATTGGGGTCCTTTCCCACTATCCCTTTTATTTTTGAGGGCACAAGGGCCATGCAGAGATTACTTCAGCAGGCATTCTGCCTTGAGTGGGGCTGGCCAGGAGGTAGGACCATCCATTTAGGGCATCACCTGTAATGCAAGTTGCATCACTGGCATGCTCCCCCTCCCCTCTGTCCAAACCACTCCATTCATACCTCCCTAATTTTGGAGGAATGCTTATGAAAAATATATACTGCAGAGACACATTGAAATACCCTGAAGGAGGCATTTTCTAAAAACACATTTGTTGCTGAAATCTAGAGCCAAATTTAATTTAAAAAAATTAAGTTTAGGATAGGATTAGTGCATTTGTGCAGTCTGGACAATTTACTGTTTGTTACTTTATCACTGCCTTTTCTATTGTTCCTGAATGTCAAAATGAGTACTATAGCCAAATATTTTTGTTTTGTCTGCTGGTACATATCACTGCAGAATATATTGGTATTTGGTTTACAGTCAGCACCAATTGCACAAGATCACTCTTAGTGATTTAAAACCAGAGTTTGGATGTGCTGTAAGGCTCGCTGATAATACTACATTCATACTGAAATTAATATATAGCTATAGCACTGAAAGCTTTTTTCAAGGAAAATCGCTTACTGCAGAAGTTTTTCAAATGAAACACGTCTCTTATCTGGCCAGGTCTTTTTTTTTATTGGTAAAGTTCCCTATTTCATTCGCTTATATCAAGCTTTTTCCTTGTAATAGCACTTTCTATAGTCTACATGTATTTATTTAATGTCATACAGATGAGGGATGTGGTAGATGTTCTTGTGATACAGTCCTGCATTGTTATCTAGCTTTATGTTTTAATATTTTATATACATATTCCATGTATATCACTGTATTATATCTACATATCACGATTGTCATAGATACATGTTGCAAAATGGCTGTAGAAAAATATTACATTTATGTTTCATGTGGGAAATTTCAATTGTTTGTACACTAAATTTTCCAAAATGAAACTTCAACACTGGAAAGTGTATTAATTTTGTGGCATATTTGTGGCATATTTCTTTGCTTAAAAGGACACTATAGGCTCTTACAGTGGACAATGCTCTTATTATTACTATTCAAATCCATAAATGAATAATTAAATAAATCACAGTTTAGTCGATATACCCCCAATGAAATCATGTATGCATTTAATTATACTTTGTTTTTCATTGGGAGTATTTTTTGTCTGAAGCATTTGCAAACCCCCTTCTTTTAAACCTGCCCAGACTTTCTCTGGTTGTCCAATCACAGATGACTCAATGGAGCTCAATAAGAAGTATTTTCAAAGTAGGTGCTTTGAGCAATTGCCTGCCCCTTGAGTTTAGGGTTAATTTAAAAATGTGCCAATTTCTATTGAAATCTGCACTTTTTGTAAAATTAAAAAGTGCTAAATTTGCATGGTGCTCTTCATCTACTCAGGATGAGTCAAAAGAAGGAGTTGTGTGTCTTTTGTGGCATCATGATTTTTCATGACTTTTGCCAAACTGACTCTTGACGTCCTAAGCTATGCATTAGGACTTCCAGCGTCACCCGAATCCCCAAAAGGAAATCATTGTATGATGCTTTGCTATGGGGAAATACTAATGCGAGTGCAACCCTTGCTGGCATTGGCAGGGGAGTGGCGAAGGCGGACCCGAGCCAGCACAGAGGGTCATCAGCGTTGGACTAAGGTAAGTCACACCATGGGGTGGGAGGGGGGAGGGGGAAGAGTTATAGTGCCAGGAAACCAAAGTTTTCCTGGCACTATAGTTACCATTTAGTGGGTTATTCACTTGCATGTCAATTGGTGTGAATTCAAAGAGATTTCAAAGTGAATGTCAAATTTTCGGCCAACATAGTCAAACTGAAACTATAGATGACTTGGTTCCAATTTGGTAATTTAGATGTAATTTGGGTGTAATATTTCAAATTTACTTTGAATTCCTAACACGTTAGGCTTTAGATAATAACTCATTCATGCCAACTGCCTGCAAGTGGGGCTTGGTTTAGAAATACTCCTTAAAATACACTTTGTATCTAGAAGTTCCCTGTTTCATAATGTTCACATTTGAGTAATACCTCCATCACACCCTTATTATCTTTTACTGCATCATTCCCTTAAAGTGGACCTGTCAGTTAAATCTCTTATTAAAATCCAGCTATTAGTTAAATCCCTTTTCATGTTGAATGTATTCTTAAAGCAAAGAAGGGTCTAATTTAATTTAAGTATTGCTGAGAATAAAATCCAATAGAAATTTGAAGAAGCATCCTCTTTGGAAACTGGCCATTTTCTTGTCAGCCTTCATTCTATGCCAATTCCGTATGCATGATTAGGAATATCCTGGTAAAGAACCCCAGAAGTCAGTTATCTTACATGAAATTCCACTAAGGCCTGCTCTGTAATATATTTATTTTTTTGCGTAGAGAATAAAGCCTGACAGGAGCTGTGGAGAGAAAATAGTGTTCTCTCCACAGTTATTGAGATATGTATAAACTAAGTTATTGTTAGGTTTATATTACATGTGGGCATGTACCAGAGTATATTTTAAGGGGGAAAAAAGCTAAGAAAAAAGTGCAAAAACATAAAACTTTAGGCCATAGGTCTGAATTAATTGTGGGACCTCAAGTTATGCTCATTATTTAATTGTTATTATCATTATTATTGGTATTTATATAGCACCAGCCTATTCCACAGCCCTTTACAATATCATGAAAGGGGGGGAATTTAACAGTAAATGAGACAATTACAAAATGATACAGGAACAATAGGTAGATGAGGACCCTGCTCAAACGTGCTTACAGGAATTATCATTATCATCTTTATTATTTTTACTTATACAGACCCAAACTATTCTGCAGCACAATCTCATCATTTAGATTTCACCATAACACATTACACCCATCAATATTAATACTCCATAAGTCACAAAACAACATATTTGTCAACTGTCCCAAATAAAGCTGAAGTTCATGTGTACCTGAATGACCCATCTTCTTCATGACTTTGAGTATCACCACCACTGATATAAAAGAGTTAAAGAACAACCACTGGGAGGAAATGGATATACTCCATCCGCCAATGTTGTGGTGGTTATAGGATATAGTGGGGCTTAACCCCTTGAAATATGTAGAAAGAAAGAGGCTACTGGTTGGCAACTCGAAGCACGGATTGCCCTCCAAATAGACCTTATATCCTTAAAAGCCTTTTTGTAAATTTAAGGATATAAGGTCTATTTGGAGGGCAATCCGTGCTTCGAGTTGCCAACCAGTAGCCTCTTTCTTCCTGATATAAAAGAGTATTCATCCACATCCATCCCACCTTCCTTTGTCCCCTCCGTCTTTGTTTCTTACCTGTCCATTGATGGAAAATATGCTGCAAGTTCCAGTGGAATGCATATGATAATTTTTTTAAATTACGTAACAGAAAAGGGTTTTAGAAATGGGATTAGCATTTGAAAAACATGCAAAGTAAATTTGTGATACACAATTGTGACTATATATTATCATTATTATTTTAATATTTATATAGCGCCAATAAATCTGCGCTGTACAATGAGTGGACTAACAAACATGTAATTGTAACCAGACAAGTTGGGCGCACCGAAACAGAGGCGTTGAGGGCACTGCTCAGTGAGCTTACATGACAGGGAGTGGGGGAAAGTTACACAAAAGGCAAGCAAAGTATAAGGGAAGTAGATTGGTAGAATAGTATTCACTTAAGACTTAGTGTGTTTTTTTTATTTTTATTTGAGTTGCAAGAGATGAATCAGTTGGCAGCCATTAACAGTTTAATTGCCATGCTTTTGTGAAAAAAATAGTTTTAAACCCCTTAAGACCGCAGCCAAATGTACAAGTTGAACAAAACAAAATGTTAACAAAACCTGGCATTTGCGCTATATGTCTGTCCAACTGTAATTCACCTCTTTCATATTAAATGCACCCACCCTTATTATATATCATTTTATTCAGGGGAAACAGAGCTTTCATTTAATATCAAATATTTTGCTATGAAACATAATTTAATATGAAAAAAATGGGCGAAAATAAGACATTTTGTTATTTTTTTAGTTCTACATGACATTTTAACTGTCAATGTCATAATACTGTTTGCTTTTACTGCAATAAAATACACATATTTGTATTCAGCAAAGTCTCACGTGTAAAACAGTACCCCCTATAGGTTTTATGGGGTTTTGGGAAGTTACAGGGTCAAATATAGCACGTTACATTTGAAATTGAAATTCGCCAGATTGGTTACGTTGCCTTAGGGACTGTATAGTACCCCAGGAATAAAATTTACACACATAATGGCATACCATTTGCAATAGTAGACAACCCAATGTATTGCAAATGGGGTATGTCCAGTCTTTTTTAGTAGCCATTTGGTCACAAACACTGGCCAAAGTTAGCGCTAGTATTTGTTTGTGTGTGAAAAATGCAAAAAACGCCAGTTTTGGCCAGTGTTTGTGACCAAATGGCTACTAAAAAAGACTGGACATACCCCATTTGCAATACCTTGGGTTGTCTACTATTGCAAATGGTATGCCATCATAGGGGTAATTTTCATTCTTGGGCTACCATAGGGTCTCAAAGGCAACGTAACCAATCTGGCAAATTTTAATGTGAAAAAAATTAAACACAAGCCTTATATTTGACGCTGTAACTTTTGAAAACACCATAAAACCTGTACATGAGGGGTACTGTTGTACTCGGGAGACTTTGCTGAACACAAATATTTGTGTTTCAAAACAGTAAAAAGTATTGCAGCAATAATATCGTCCGTGTAAGTGCTGTTTGTGCGTGGAAAAAAAAAATCACATTTACTGGCGATATCATTGTTGTAATACATTTTACTGTTTTGAAACACTAATATTTGTGTTCAGCGAAGTCTCCCGAGTAGAACAGTACCCCCCATGTACAGGTTTTATGGTGTCTTGGAAAGTTATAGGGTTAAATATAGTGCTAGCAAATTATATTCCTTTTACTTTCGGCATGGGTTGTCAGGCAGGTCCCGCTAATTGTAATTAATTAAGATACCTAATTATGTAAAAATATTACATAAATATATGTGTAGAATTAATATATGTATATATATACGTATGTGTATATATATCTATATATATATAATTTTTTTTAATATTTTTATTTATATATAGGTATATATATAGTGATATATACGTATATATTTATGTATATAGATATATATATTATTTAGTTCTATGTGTATTTTGATATAAATATATATATATTAATATCACAAAACAGTTAGAACGAAATAACACACATCTATATATTTTTTAATTATTTATTTTGAATTATTTTTTTATTTTATTTTTTAACGTATTTACATATTTTTTTAATATTATATATAACAATAATTATATATATATATTTAATCAGTATCAGTCTACCTGTAATTTGATATTAATATATATATATATAATTATATATATATATTAATAGTAAAATACACCTAGACAGTGTATGTGTGTGTATGTATATGTGTATATATATACTTAGATCATATATATATATATACAGTGGCGTACTAAGGGGGGGGCCGGGGGGGGCGGTCCGCCCCGGGTGCCATCCAGTAGGGGGGTGCCACACTCTGTCCCTCCTGCTGGTCGTCCTCTCCCTCGCAGCTCAGGCGCTCAGTGAGTGAGTCAGAGCACAGGGAGGGGATTCCCAGCCTGTGTTCTGAGTCATCACTGAGCACCAGGGATGCTGTTATGGAGTGTGCCAGCAGGGGGCGCAGAGCGTGTATTCTGCCAGGTTTCTCCCCTGCGGCCACTCTGCCTGCACATCCTGCACTGCCTTAGCTGGGATGGAGAGAGACAGCCCCTGAATCATGGTAAGTTAATATTATTGTAAATTCACCCCCTCCCTCAGTCACCCTGTCACCCCCCCTCAGTCACCCTGTCTCCCGCCCTCACCATCTCACCCTGTCACCCCCTCCCTCAGTCACCCTGTCACCCCCCTCAATCACCCTGTCACCCCCTCCCTCAGTCACCCTCTCACCCCCTCCTTCAGTCACCCTGTCACCCCCCTCCCTCAGTCACCCTGTCACCCCCCTCCCTCAGTCACCCTGTCACCCCCTCCCTCAATCACCCTCTCACCCCCTCCCTCAGTCACCCTCTCACCCCCTCCCTCTCCCTCTCACCCTGTCATCCCCCCTCAATCACCCTGTCACCCCCTCCCTCAGTCACCCTGTCACCCCCCCACTCAGTCACCCTGTCACCCCCCCACTCAGTCACCCTGTCACCCCCCCTCAGTCACCCTGTCACCCCCCTCACCCTGTCACCCCCTCCCTCAGTCAGCCTGTCACCCCCCTCAATCATCCTGTCACCCCCTCCCTCAGTCACCCTCTCACCCCCCCTCAGTCACCCTCTCACCCCCTCCCTCAGTCACCCTCTCACCCCCTCCCTCAGTCACCCTGTCACCTCCCCTCAGTCACCCTCTCACCCCCTCCCTCAGTCACCCTGTCACCACCCTCAGTCACCAGTCACCCCCCCCTCAGTCACCCTGTCACCCCCCTCAGTCACCCTGTCACCCCCCCTCAGTCACCCTGTCATCCCCCCTCAGCCACTTAGTCACCCTGTCACCCCCTGAGTCACCCTGTCACCCCCCTCAGTCACTCTGTCACCAGTCACCCCCTCCCCAGTCACCCTGTCACCAGTCACCCCCTCCCTCAGTCACCCTGTCACCCCGTCACTCTGTCACCAGTCACCCCCCCAGTCACCCCCCGTCACCAGTCACCCCCTCCCTCAGTCACCCCCCCTCAGTCACTCTGTCACCAGTCACCCCCTCCCTCAGTCACCCTGTCACCCCCTCCCTCAGTCACCAGTCAACCCCTCTTTCCCTCACTCTGCTACCTGTCACTCCCTCCCACGCTCTGTCAGCCCCTCCCTCCTACGCTCTGCCACCTGTCCCCTCCTCACTCTGCCAACCCTATCCCACAGCACACTATGTGCCTTACATTGCCCTACACACACTACATCCCACCCCCACACTATGTGTCTTACCCATACTAAATCCCTATCACCCCTACACCAGGTCTGTCTCCTAAATTACTATCAATACAGATTTGTATCAGGACAAGTAGATTGTCACGGCAGACAAGTAGATTGGGCAAACACTTTAGTCCCTGGACAAGTCGTTTTTTTTTTTTAAATTTCAACACCCCTGCCCTCTCTGCCATATACACCCCCGCCATATACACCCCTGCCTTGTCATAATATCCTCCCTGCTATAAACCCACTACCTGGTCATAATTCCCACCCTGGCATATACCCCTTTAACATGTCATATAATACCCACACTGCCATAATCCCCTCCCTGCTATATACCTCCACTGTATCATAATACACACCCTGCCATACACCCTGGCCCTGCCTTGACATAATATCCTCTCTTCCATATAACACCCAATCCCATTGTTCCCACCCGTGACATAAAACACCATATACTCACCACCTCACCTGCAGTCACCTTCAATCCACTGTGTGCAATGGCACACACTGTCATAGTATCCACCACACTGTCCCACCCTGCCATATACCTTTCTCCTGATAGTAATACTCACCCACTTACATATACATCCACGTTGTCACATTCCCCCAGACAGATATATACTGGAAGGCAGTGAGATTAAACATGTTTATGGACCTTTTAGGAGTTTGTGTACGCCCTGCAGTAAGCCGGCAGCCGGGGTATGACGTCATCCTGGCATCGGCATCACTACTGGTCGTGCAAGTGAGCTGTGAAGGAAGAGCACAGAGATCCCAGCCCAGCAGCAACCGCTTGTCACTCCCAGAGTAAGGTAGGGAGGTTGGTTGGACCTCTTAATAACTAAATGCGTTTGTATATCTGTGGTTGTGTATATGTTTAGTAGATAGCTCCCTAATTTGGTGTCCTTAAATATGTCAATCCCACATAAGGATAACAAATAAGTGAGTTATCTACTAAACAACCTAAAGATTAAAATTAAGAAAAAGGCTTTTTAAATTTTGATCTTTTAGCTATTTAGTAGAGAATTCCCTAAATTGGTGCCCTTATGTGAGATTCCATATGTAAAGATACCAAATTAGGGTGCTGTTTAGCAGATAGCTCCCTTATTTGGTGTCCTTAAATATGGCAATCCCACATCTCAGCATCTTGCCAACACTACACACAACGCATTCCAGTGCAAACACTACATACAAACACACCTCTGTATTAAAACATCACCATTATATATAACCACACCACTGCATCTCGCCAACACTACACACAAAAGCATGCCTGCATTAAAATGCCAACACTACATACAAACACACCCATTCATTCACTCACTCACACTTACTCCATACAAAAGCATGCTTACATTGAAACATGCAAGCACTGCTCAATGCTACATACACAAAAAAAAATGTGGGTGTTTTGTACATTTTAAAGTGCAGGGGGAGGGGGGGGGGGGTGCCAAAACTAGGACCCGCCCCGGGTGCCATATGCTCTAGGTACACCCCTGTATATATAATATATATATATATATGATCTAAGTATATATATATATATTTTTTACACTGATTTAATTTATTTTTATTTGAATTCAGCCAGCAGGGGGACTAACTGTCATTACAGGCAGTCCCCCTGCTGGCAATGCAGCAGGCAGCTAACCCGGCCATGTGATTGTGAGGTCCTCGCAAGGACCTCACTCTCACATGGCCGGGAAGCCCCCCAGGAGGAAGGAGTGCCGCGGGGGCTCCCTGGGAGTCCCCCCAACCGCGATCGCTGGCGTGGGATCGCCGGCGACCGGGTAAGTAACAAAAGACCGGAGGGCGTACTATTACGCCCGCCGGCATTTAGAGAAACTTAAAATAGGGCGTAAAAGTACGCCCTCCGGTCTTAAAGGGTTAATGAACAGCATTTCTGGGCCAAAATTCCAAACATTGAGTAATCGCCATAGAAACTCATGGAATGTCCCTGTTGGTTGCTCTACATTTAGAACTTTGCACTAGAGATACTATCAGGGTCATTCACTAAATACTGTCATTTTGTCAGTAGTGACAAAATCCAGTGAAAATGACCGAATTCCGATTGCACTTGCAATTCTCATATTTACTAAAACCACATGTTGTCTACATTCGGAGACCCCGAACGAATCTGCAGCAATTACCTGGATGCATGCAGCTTCTGGAATAAAATCAATGCTTTCGCATATGAATCCTACACAAAGTATAAGATTTGGAATATTTACAAAGTACCGGATTTAATAAAATTGGGGATTGAATGCATCTGGCAGAATGCATATTCGCAAATGATCATTCACTTGCTTTCTTTTAAGTGAATTATAATTTTAAGCCCACAAGGCTAGAGTTCACTCTCACCACTGGGCCCACCACTGATTCAACACCGGACCACTAGGTATTGAGAAAGACCCTCCCCCTTCTCGGCAAAGGTAAGAAGAGAGGGAGGATATAAAGATTATTTTAATGTAAAAAAAAAAATTTATATATTTTAAATCTGCCCCCCTGCCCCACACACAATAATTTTCACATTCACACACTGTACCCCCCAAACACTGTACCCCCCAGAAACACATACACACTGTACCCCCAGACACACACTGTACCCCTCACACACTCATACTGTACCCCCACACACACTGTACGCCTCACACACACAATGTACCCCCACATACGTTATCCCTCAGACACACTGCACCCCTCAATACATAGAGCTGTAGTGGTTACATAGAGCTGTAGTGGTTATTCTGCCTGGATTATTCCTTTAAATAAAATAAATGTAACCCTATGTACACAACCCCTGACCCAATGAGAGGGAATGACTTATTAAACAACATGCATCTATAGATACACCCAGAGAAATAGGACATTTTCCCAAAAATACCTCAAAATTTTGAGATCGTTAGAACTTAGATTTGAATATTTTTTATTTCACCTTCCTAGCTTTCATATGATGTTACCCATCATTCCATACAAGACTGACATGACCTTTTATTTGTACTCTAATGTAAGTTTTGGCCATCTATAGCAAATTACTTTGACACCTCTAATTTAGGACTGTCAGATCCTCTGCCCCTGCGCTGCTCGCGGCGACCTTGCTTACCTCATCACAGTGAGTGGCGTCATCTGGTCCCTATCTCCAGACTGGCAGTGTGTCTGACGCTGCACGCTCCAGAGCAGCTTCCTTATATGTGTGCTGCACCCGGTCATGTGACCTGGCAAACAGTGATGACCTCAGAGACCACAAGGGAGGGAAGAAACTCCTCCCACGTGTTGTGGTTAACACTAATTGGAGATTAGCCAATCAGAAACACCCTGTGTTTGTGTATAAGCTAACCTCTCCCTTGCCTCAGTGCCCTGTTGAGGTCTTTGGTTTACCATTGAGCGTTGCACTTGTTATTTGGATTTCTTGGTTACTGATATTTGGCTTTGTCTCTCGTTATTCCGTCTCTCTGTTTCCCTTGACCTCGGCTCGTGTTTCGACTATTCCTTTTTGCATAACCCGACCATTCTAAGGATCGGTATTGCAATTCTCTCTACTCTGTCCTGTCTGCATGTTAGGGTTCCCTAGTAAACATTACAAGGACATTGTTGTCCGAGTGGTGACTGTGTACAGGAAGTGTCCTAGGACCATGTATGCTCATACGAGCTTGTCTTGGCTTATATTTTTCAGTGGTATGCCTCTCTCTAAATTAACACAATGAGCATGACATTCATTGAAATATATAGTTAGGAAGCCTTTCTAGGTACTGCATTTATAAAAGTGGATTACAAAAGCACACTCTCCAGAGGGTTTTAAGTAAGACTCTGTGACTGGTTTATAACACACAGCAATTAGAATGGCCCACCCAGATATTTCATGGAGCTTAAAAATTAGCAATTTAATGATTAACTATATGTACCGCTATGTACCTCTATGTCTAACAGGGCTATGAAAATACTTTTGGGGCAACATTTTACAAGGTCAATTCTTTGTGGCAGGGAGTGTTAAATATATTGCTGCTGGTGTATTCTGCTCATTGATAAATACATTAATATCCTAATGAGAGGGTTTTCAGATACAGTTTATTCAGTTCAGACAACCATGGTATGTTTTATGACCTCTGGTAGGTATTTTACATGTTCATTTGGAAACCCATATGTGTGTTTTATGATAGTGTGTAAAACGTCCATTGTTATGACTGAGAAGGCCCCGGGCCATTGTACTGAATATTGTATGTAAACTTGAACACTGAATTAAACTTCAGTAGATTAACAAGGCTTAGAAAAGACATGCATAGTGCTAATGGGTTTTATTTTCAGGCAATAAGGTGTATTTAGGTTTGTTTGCCATGTACATCAAAATTTCATTATAAGTGATTTCAGTGCAAAATGTGCAAGGGGCAATGCCTATTAATCATTTACCACTTATCTCCAGCTTGAAAATTTACCATTAATGACAACTGTCTGTACTCTATTTTTAAGCCAATGTTCTACCCAAGAACAAGAATTTTCATCAATACCAATTTCTTTGAGTTTGAACACTAATCTATTGTGTGGAACTGTATCAAACGGCAAAATCCAAGTAGATCACATTCACTGCAACACCCTGATCTATACTTCTACTTACTTCTTTGTAGAATGCAATTAAGTTAGTTTGACAAGACTTATGTTTCATAAAACCATGCTGATTTTTGCTGATAACCACATTCTTCTCAATGGAATTCTTGAATATTATCCCTTAATAACCTTTCCTATACTTTCCCAGCCACAGAAGATAGGGCTCACATGTCTATAATTTCCAGGCATGGATTTTGAACCCTTTTGGAATATAGGAACCACATCTGCCTTCTTCCAATCCTGAAAGAAAAGAATATTGAAAGATTAAAAACAGAGGTTCACATATTTCCACACTTACTTCCTTAAGTACTTGTGAATAATATGGTCAGGCCCTGGAGCTTTGTTTATATTAACTGTCTTTAATTGCTGCAGCACCTTGTTTTGAGTCATCAAATTCCAATTTTTCTGCAGTTTCTTTGCAGAAATCATTTGCATATCTATTGCCATATATTCTTCCTTAATATATACTGAGGAGAAATAGTTATTTGAAATGTCTGTATTTTCCTGGTCTTCATTAACTAACAATCCTATCCTGGTTTTTAGTGTACCTACACTTTCATTTTTACATTTTTTTTTTTTTTTAGAAATGATGTACCTAAAAATGCTTTGGGGTTGGTTTTGCTCTGTTTGCTCTATTGGCCATCACTTTCTCATTTTGTAGTTTAGCGACTCTAATTGCCTTTTTGCATGCATTATTGGCTTCCAATATCTTTTATAGGATGCCTCTGATTTGTCAGATTTAAACGCTTTAAATGCCATTTTCTTATTTTTAATCTCTGGATTCACTTTACCACTAAGCCACATTGGTTTCAATTTGTTTATTTTATATTTACTACCCAATGGTACATACTGAGAAATGTACCTTTTTAATATCTGTTTGAAGATATTCCATTTATCTTCAGTGTTTTCTTTTCACTAAAGAGTTTATGCCAGTCTATATGTTGTAAAACTGCCCTTATGTTATTGAAATTGGCCTAAGCCAACATATCCCAAATCCAGTTACATTAGGTTTGCTACTGTGTGTAAGTATATAACATCCTTTCTAAAGAAGGTACTCAAGGGCAATGTTCTTAACCCCAACCTCAAAGCACACCAAGAGTCTAGTAGTTAGGCATTGACCAATGCTGTACGTCTGAAGATACTAACAAAATATGGACCATGGGTGTGGATTGCACACTGGTTGGGGACTATATTCAGTTCTTTCTCTAACCCTTTGTTTAAAGGGGGGTGGGCACAATTGTCCACAATTAATTAGGTCCCCCCTCTATAAATTTTGCAGTTAAACTGCAGCATGGGCCTCACGCAGTCAGCTTCTCGCATAAGAGGTGTAACAAGCCCCTTGGCACAAAAGAACCAATTTTGTGCTGCAAATCATTGAAGTGGTCATGATGGTTGCAGTAAACTATAAGTTTTATGATATATTATTTACATACTCACCTTTATCTTTTCTATTAAACAGAAACTAATCCACAAATTGTTTTCCAAAACTAAGCTTGCAATAAATTTGCCAGAATTGCAGAAACTATACGGTACAGGCTATTTTACATATTGTCTGTTATGTAAAGTATACTGTGTAAAACAACTCAGAACACACGCAAAAATCTCATACAATATTATATATACAAAAGAACATAACATTGCCTCTATTTTAGATTTCCTTCTCAGTACTTTTTCTAGATTGTTATAAGGAACACTATAGTGCCAGGAAAACAAACTCGTTTTCCAGGGAATATAGTGTTAAAAGGTCCCCCCACCCTCATGGCCCCCCTCCCGCCAGACTGAAGTGGGAGGAAGGGGTTAAAATCTTCATTTCTCCAGCGCCGGGCTCCCTCGTATGTTGTTGATGAGTATATGTGTGTTTATATTTAATATTTCTTTTTCACATTTCCTAGCCTTGGTTAACCTGTTGCAACAATTCACTTTGTATAGACCATGTTTCACTTTTTGTGAGTTGTTTCATAGTTTCATTTAGTATAGTTTTACTTTTATAATTAATTTACTCAATTCATCAGCCACGTTTCGTTGGAATTTACTCTGCCAAAGAAAGGTTCATTTGGTAAACTGACTGAGCTTCAGCTCCATCAGCCTCTTTGTTAATCTGGCCATGTGCTGAGGAAATTGAGATCTGACGCTGAAGGGCAACCTTTGGGGTTAAACCATTCAAGAATGGTTTAATCCCTTCAGGTAAAAAAGTGCCAGGGACCTCCTGGTACCATAATAGCTTAATTTTGATGAAGTTGTTATAGTCCCCAAACTGGTCATTTAAGATCATAGAGGTGGAGGCAGCAACATAAGGGCTACATCTAATGAGCAGTTTGGGGGTAAAGGTCTAAACATAGAACCGTCACCGTGGAAGCCAGTGGAATGTTGCTGTTTAATGTTCCACTTTTAGAACTTTGCTTTTTATGTACAACCACCATTTAATGCAAACTGTGACTAATTAACACATATGGAGACAGTCAGGAGTACCCTGTTCTCTGGAGCTTGCAATCTAAAGTTTGGTAGTAGTTTTGTCTTCCAATCAATTATGCTGTAATCATTAAACACAACATAAAAGAGAAAGTACAATCAGCTATTTTTTTGAATATCTAACACATTTCTAACAGTTTACAACAGGATAGATTAAGGGATCCATAAATCACTTTAAATAATATAACTGACTCAACAGGCATTCTCAGCTGCACCAAACCCTACTCAGCTCAATAACAGATGTCTCCTGCTCCTGTTTGTGTTTGTTTGGGGGAAATAACCACATTTTAATGGTAACATTATTGATAGTTTTAGTTTCTCTTCACAAAGAACAGGGAATAATGGATAAATGGTGGACTTATTACAGTATGCATAAATGTCACAACTTGAGAAGGAATAGATTATCAATATTCCAAATCATATTAAAGGTGACTTGGAATAAACATAACAAAAAAAAAAACACATTTATGTAATTGCATTTTATAGGTGTGTTCATGTCAAATGTGAATCGGCATTAATTAAAGCAGATATAACCCATTTGATATAAGTATAGTTTCTTCCATCACCTAAAAAAAACAGTTTACTTGCCTTAGGTGTTATACATATATTTTACATATTTATATTAACACCTTCTCAACCTTCTGTTTGCAGTGTTTTGTTTTGTCTGTTGTCTATGAAGGTTTGAGTTAAAGTAACGGCGAAAGTGGTCTGCAATCTTCCAAATTTTACTCAGTGCAAATGTCCCAAACATTGGAGGCACATATCAAGCTTATGTAACACATTTTTTTTGACACTCTATGGAACCTTGCTGAAATAAAGACCTGTTGTTGTCTTGAAGCCCATGGAACAACGCAGTAGGAGGAGTGGGCCTTGACAGAGCCAGGAAGTGGGCAGGTGCTAGTGTTTGGGGGTTGGATTAGTTTAATGGAGCTTGGGGGCGGAGACAGGGAGTATAAAGAGCAGCCATTTTAGAATAGGGGCCATTTTAACCAGAGCCTTTCTTACCTGTAAATTGTCCCACCCACCCTCCCTCGGTTTAGCAGTTCCGTTTCAGTCACAGCGGCGGAACAGGGCATAGTAGAAATTGGAATTTGGCGTAGAGTTTGGACTGGACAGGCCGAGGTGTAGGCCTGATGGAATTAAGGACTGGTTGGTTCTAGCTCTTCGGTGGCGACGAACCTGTGGGTGTAGGGGTGTCTGAGGTACACCCCTACAGTTAACAATATGATGTGGGGCCTCTTTGGTAGGCCGTGTTTCAAGTGAATTGTTATTTGTTATATATTGTTCAATTGGTAGGGTCATTGTCAGGGGTACTGTGTGGGGGGTATAGTAATTTAATGTATAGTTGGACAATGACCCTAAATTATGTTAATTTATGATAATTTAATTAATAATTTAATTAATAAAGCTGTGGACTTTATACTCCAACAGAATTAACTGTGTCCGTGTCTTATTCAGTTTAAGGTTATAGTACATACGAATATCGTCTGTACAAAGGTTTATATAAAAGTTTAGCACATGCCGAATAACGTCTGTGCAAATGTCAAGTATGTGGATCCAGCATTGTTTCGTGAATAATCAAACATTGAATATCCAATTTTGATAAATTCCCATCTCTCTCTCTCTCTCTCTCTCTCTCTCTCTCTCTCTATATATATATATATATATATATATATATCAGGGGCGTACCTGGAGCATTTGGTACCCGGGGCGGATCCTATATTTGGCACCTCCCCCCCCCCTAATATATATATATATATATATTTATTTTTTTTAAACACCCGCAAATGTTTTAAATGTCTTTAGCACTGTTCAGTGTTTTTATTTTTAGGTATTTAGGACCAAGCACTGTTTGTGTGTTTGAATGTAAGCATGTTTTTGTATGGAGTATGTGTGAGTGAATGTACGGGTGTTTTTTTTTTTTTTTTTTGTAGTGTTGACATTTGGATGCAGGGTTGTATTTGTGTGTAGTGTAGGCGAAATGCTGAGATGTATGCACATATACATACATACAGAGACACATAGGTACACATATGCAGTTACATAGAAACAGTCATACACAGACAAACACTGGCACATACAGATAGACACAGTAACACACATATAGATAAAAACACACACATACAGACACAGAGATTGACACACAGGCACAGACACACATACAGATAGAGACACACACATACAGACACATTGATACAAACACACAAACAGACACACACTGACACATACAGATACACATATACCAACACACATACAGATACACAGACACACATGTATAAGTGTGTGTCTGCGTCTGTTTGTATAGTGAATGCAGTGTGTGTGCTTGTATAGTGGATAATGGTGTGAGGGAAGGGGTGATGGTGAGGGGGGGTGGGTGATGGTGTGGGGGGGGGTGATTGTTAGAGGGAGGGGGTGATTGTGAGGAGAAGGGAGTGATTGTGAGGAGGAGGGGGGTGATGAGGGAAAGGAAGGGGGGTGATGAGGGGAGGGAGGGGGTGATGGTGTGGGGGGTAAGAGGGAGCTCAAGGAGGGGGGTGAGAGGAGGGGGTGATTGTGTGAGGGGGTGATTGTGAGAGGGAGGGGGTGATTGTGATAGGGAGGGGGGTGATGGTGTGGGGGGGTGAAGTGAGAGGGAGCTCAGGGAGGGGGTGAGAGGAGGTGGTGATTGTGTGAGGGAGGGGGGTGATTGTGAGAGGGGGGTGATTGGGAGAGGGAGGAAGGGTGATTGTGATAGGGAGGGAGGGTGATTGTGATAGGGAGGGGGGATGATGAGGGGAGGGAGTGGGGGTGATGGTGTGGGGGGGGGTGAAGTGAGAGGGAGCTCAGGGAGGGGGGTCAAGAGGAGGGGGTGATTGTGTGAGGGAGGGGGGTGATTGTGAGAGGGGGTGATTGTGAGAGGGATGGGGTGATTGTGATAGGGAGGGGGTGATGATGAGAGGGAGGGGGGTGATGAGTGGAGGGAGGGGGTGAGGAGGGGAGGGAAGGGGGTGATGAAGAGAGGGGGGTGATGAGTAGAGGGGGTGATGAGGAGAGGGGGGGTGATGAGGAGAGGGGTGGGCAAACAATTACCTTAAATCCCTGGTGGTCCAGTGGGGGCTGCCTGGTGTTCCGGTGGGGTCCCTGGTGGTCCGGTGGCCATCATTTCCGGTCTGCAGCTCCACAGAACTGCAGACCATGGATCTCGCGAGACCATCAGAGCGTTGCCGTGCACATTGTCGTGCACATTGCGGAGCTGCAGACCGCCGGTCTCGGCGATGGGCGCAGGAGGAGCATTGCAGTCTGCCCCGGGCACCCCCCTAGTGAGTGGCACTCGGGGCGGAACACCCCCCCCCCCCGCCCCCTCCTTAGTACGCCACTGATATATACATATCTCGTTAGGGAATTTTGTTTGGTACTATGTAATGATAAATATAGGATCCTGATTTGTTTTGATTCATATAAATTATGATATAAATAATAATACAGATTATAATACTAAATTCCATGTATTAATGTATATATTTTGTGTGTATACTTAATATATATACATGCCACATTATGGATTATCACTTGTTTACTTAGCACTTAATTGGGTGTCACTTCAGCATATGATTTTTTTTGTTCAAGTATGTTCACTTGATCTGCTACTTTATCTGCACCTTTCCTCACTTTCCCCAGATGTGGCTCTTTATCATACTATAACCATACTATAATTATTAAATGTAGACAAATTATGGTTATGGTCCAGACTTTTATCTGGACGTTATGAATCCGGTCCTCCATCTGTATAGCTTCACTTCATACTACACGGTTTTCTTTCTCACTTATCACAGGATTCCCTTACTGCATGTTTTGTATCCTGGTAACTATGGTAACCACGAACCTATCCGTGGTACGTCAACACGTAATGACGTCACTGGCGGTCTCAGCACACCTCCGGGTGGTAACGGATAGAGGGACAACACTTCAATGATTGGTAAGCTTATTAAATATTTTGTTATACATACACAGTTTTTATGAATATGCAGTAATCTTGAAAAAGACCAGACAGGGTCGAAACTTTGATTTTTTGCTGTATGTTCACTTTTTCTCAATTAATCACTATATACTATTTTGAAAGCCCTGAGTGTGCATCCTGGATTTCTGATACATATAATTTTGGACGCAAGTGGATTGCACCCAGGCATTTGGATACCAAGTTCTGGTAAGGAGAGTGCCAAGCCATCGAAGAGTGTAGTTCTAGGAACAGCTAAGATACTGCGCAGAACCCTTAAACTCCCAGGCCTCTGGTAGAGGACCCGAGAATATGGAATAAACATACCACCCAGGAGGGGGTGAGAAAATCTATTTTTTTTTAAAATTTTATATATAACTTTAGGTATATGGTATAAGGAACAAGGGTGAGAAGGTACAAGTAATAGGGACCATCCCAGTTACCCCAGAGCACACGCCACTCACAAATCCAAAAATGTATAGGACTGGGCACAAAATTGAAAAGCTTGTCAAAGGCTCTCTTGTAACTAAATCATTGATTGCTTTAGTTAATCTGCCTTGGACCTTTTGCACTTTTGCACCTAGTCTTTTACCTTTTTGTATTATATGGTATGTCTGAAATACAGCATTTCAGGCTTCACCCATTCTATGACATAGCACCATAGTCCAATGATGTAGAATATAGTTATACTTTTAATTGCCCAATCTGCTCCAGCAATCTACTATTGAATCAAAAATGTACACTCATCACCTCCTGGTAAATGCCCCTTTATTAAGAGGGGTAACTCTAATGGTCTTCTAGCTGACTTTGCATCCATAGTGCTTGTATAATAATAATGTATACTAATAGGCCTACCATGACATATGCACGGTGATGTAATTATGCATTAGGATCAGTGTTTACTCAGCTTTCCAGGACTGACAGATACACTTTAGGCAGACAACTCTATTGCCATTTCAGAGACCTCTGAGTGTATCTAATGACACTCATCCTCAGGGCTGTCAACAGAAAGCTTGGGGCTCCTTACTAAAATATTTGCCAACCTTTCTGTATGGCACCTTTGAGCATCTGTTTTAACCTCTTAATGACCAATATGGGTATATGATATCATAACAGCATTTTCTTTAAGAATCATATACCGAAAATGAAATAACTAACCAAATAATTATTGCAGGGTTGTACAGAGCTTCATGGTATAGTTTTCTGTGGCATATATACATGGAGCAAGCCATGAAAGTAAAAATGTGTAGTATTTGGTCCCTGGGCACTTAATATTTCAAAACCGGTATGATGTATTGCAAAGTTTATTGTGTTATGTTTACTACTTTATAACATTGAATGATTCTACAAAGTAAATGAAAAATGTACATTTCTGTCAAAATTGTTTTCATTTTTGGGTATCTCTGAACAACAATCTTTACCCAAATTAATTTTCCACATTTGTGTGCTAACTTTATCTCATGTTTCACATAAATGTTACCCTCATTTTATTATTATTTTTTTTATTTTTATTTTAATGAATATAGCTCTGGGCTAAATCTATTTCAAGGCATCTCTCATTTCTTCCCTCTCCTTCTTCTGGGACATTCTAGAAGAAAATGCCAAAACATCCATTTTCCAGCATTGTCTTAATTATGTCAATGTATATTCCTCCATATGCTTGTTGCTGAACCTTTTAAACATAGTACATATTTTTGGTCTGAGTGATGCATTTTACCAGCTGTTATTATCAGTTATTCCTTATAGAGTGTAAATATTTTAATTTGCACTTTTTCTCAATGGTCATATTAATGCAAATTCTAGCAATCAATGCAAACCACAGCTGGGTTTAAGAATAGAAAGGGTGCTGACAGGGTCAAAAATCCCTTTCAACAACGTGGGTTATATCATCTGACATATTAATCCGAGCTGCCAGAAGCAATAGCCATGAGTCACGTGCACGCTGTGTCCTTAAATAGAGTCTAATGTTTCATGAACTCTACAGAAAGAGCATGGGATGTTTTGGAGTATAATTCCAACCCGTCCGCCCTGTTTATTATTGAATAGTAGGGGATAATAATTGAGGATAAATGTCACCCAATATATATTATCAAACAGCTGCCTCTTTCATTACACATGGTACTAGATACACAGTGTCTTTGCAACCCTTTGTGCTCTGTAGTATAATATAAAGTGCTGCACAGCAATCGGTTAATGTTGGGTTTGACATCCTGACAGTAATCAAGGATAGGTGAGGTGCATGTAGTGCTAGATAATAGATGACTCACCTGAGATTAAAGAAGCACTCCAAGCACCATAACTTCAAGAGTGTGCTGTAGTAGTTTTGGTGCCCCACCCCACCCCACGCACCCACCCAATGAAGAAGTGTACAGCTAATGGTTTAACTTATTACCTGGGCGCCATTCTCCCTGCCTCCTCACTCAGGTCTGAGTTCGGCAAGAAGGTGCAGGGCTTAGCTCATTGGCCGAGAGAGATCAGCTGGCACTGTCAACCAATAAGCTGGCTGTTCACTATAGAACTTCGCTACTAGCAGGAGTTTCTAACTGACTTGGGGGAAGAAGGCTTTCCTGGTACAATAACCACTACATTGTGTTCCTTTACAGGTCCCTCTCTGCAAAAGGTCACTAACCAAATGCACAGTGTGAAAATATCTGCATTGCAAATACATCGAATAGAATTGCACATGTCTACTATAATCCACATGAACGAAAGCCACAGCACACCCAATAATAAGTTGTTTCCAAAGAGAGTCCAGACATACAAACAGTGGATTCAAGTTGGTTTTAACTAAATCAAGCAAGTGACTAAGTTTCAGCCCCGCTTTGCAGCCTTTGTCAAGTCCGAAGTGATCATGAAATAGGTCAGCTTCTTTGAATTCAGTACAGTTGTCCAGTGTGCCTCTCTGATTGGCTACAGAAAATCAGCAGGCGAATCTGCTTCCTGGTCTGTGAAGAAGGCAGGGCTCTGTCAGTAGCTTCCTGAAAGCTTGTTAGAAACCTTAGGCTAGTAGGGCAAGCTCAACAGGCGTCTTGGGACTTGCATCAAGTTACAACATCATCCCTTAAACCCTGTAGTTATATATTCATTCTATAACAATCTGCGTAGAATTCCTGCTGAGTCTTTCTCCAAGTCTCATTTAAGAAACACAGAACATTCCCAGGCGATCACGCACATGATGAATGAGCTGTAGAGGGATACTGTAAAACCTTTAAACCTTCAGGGGACGAGCTGCCTGCTCTTTTTCTATATTTCCCGGGTCTATGGTTAGGCCAGAAAAGCAGATGACAGGCCAACAGGATGTGCTTTTGTTATTAGTGGCCCTCTTGAAAGGAAGAATGTGAAATATTCTGGGGGAAATAGTGCCCTGGGGCAGGAGATTTCCATGAGACCTGTTTCTCTTTTGCACAATTTGTTTATCTGTCATATCTAAGCCTGTGCACAATGTTTTGTAAGACTTACTCCGAAGAGTATGGTGGAGAAGTCTACGGCGTAACAGCTAGACAATGGCATGCTTCACACGATAGCGCACAAACACTGCTATTAACATGGACGTTATCTTATCCAGCCAAATCCCTGAATGATATTTTTGCTATGGATACAGAGTTTGCCTTAGAATTGTTATTTTATGGTAGATAGATTCAAGATTAAAGTGTATCAGAAGAGTAAAACTCAGAATAGTAAATACTGCTTGTTTGTTTTAGTTGCATCAATAGGTAATATTAAATAATAACCATACTACTGGCAACATAGGATAATCACTACTACATCTATGCAAACACTACAGGGGAGATGTATCAAAGTGTTCTGTTATGAGGGTTTTTGGGTTCTAAATGTAGTGCAATCACCATGGAAACCAGACACCATTGATGACTACTCCCCCTTTAAACTTTTTGAGCCACTTTTTATGAACAAAACACATTTATTAAAGGGTTACTTGAAACACCATGACCACTTCGGTGTCATTTTCAGGCCTCCCTCAACATTTAAAAATACCATGTGAAATGGTGAAAAAACATGAGTGAGAATTCCTCCAAATCTTCAACACTTGCAAAAACAAATAAAAGATTTGCTATAAGTAACTCCTCCCTCAGACTGTCCTCCAGGACATCCCCCGTGCAGTAAGGAACTTTATATTGGTGCTGGTTCACAGGTAAGTGTTAAACTTTTATTGACTGTAGAACTTTTTATATGGCACTGTTATAGGATATTGCCCGGTTACATTGGATGCCTTACTACAGTTGCTTTGATCAACTGCATGTACTGTGGACTAGAAGGTGTAGAAGCCATGAAACCCCATCTGCAATTTTACAGAATGGGGCAACTGGATTCCAAAGTTCAATGCACTCAAATCTAAGCTTGGGTGTAATAGAGTTACAGGCTGCCTCTGGAAGCAACGTCTGCATGGATATTTAATCAGAAGCTTTATAAAATGGGTTCCCATGGCTAAGCAGCTGCACACAAGCCTTGACTAGAATGGTTGTAAAAGTCTCTAGAATGGTGCAATGTAAATACATTCTCCGGAGTGTTGATTTAACTTTTCCTGGTTGAATAGTATATGATGTTGAATATGTGATGGATAACTCTGGGGTCTGCAGATGCCAGAAGAACTCTACATGGTAATTAAGTGGGTAACTAACAGCCTATCCAAGCTGTGCCTTTAGGCAGCTACCTACCCTCTCTACTTAAAAATGCAGCATTTTGTTTTGTAGGCCGGTGGATCTGGACACTTGGGTATCCCTGTTATCTAAACCTATGGAGGGTATGACTTTTTAATGAAATAGTACTAGCAGTCAGAAGGGCTTTGACTCTGGAATCTTGGGTAAACTCTGTGTTACCTTAAACGGAACCCATGGTGCTAAAGAATAAAGATGCCTATTTGATGGATATGACCACCCAGGTCAGAAACACGCTCCCATCTTTCAACAACATTTGGCTTCCCTGGGAGGATTGGCAGGGACATTAGAGTTGATTCGCCTGGGTGAGCTGGGCTTTAGGTTCTCATTTTCATGGCTTTCTTGACTTATCTTTCTTCCCTATCTCTTTAGCTAATACTGTCCCTATCTCTTTCTTTTAGTTTAATTTTCTAACCTACTCCACCTGAATGTTGAGGACAGGGTACCTGTTATTGTTGATAAAAAGGGACTGTGGAAGAATGTGACATCTTGCATGAATACCCATGCTTGTGTATTTTACATTGTATGTTAAATCTCTTGCTGTCTACTCTTACATCAAGAAAAATAAATGCAGCTGTTGGTCAAAAGAGGGGTTGATAAGTTCCCACATAAGTTCCCCCTTTTTTTTAGGACTTAACCCTGAAATCAGCGTGTTTATATGTAGTGGAGAGTATCGCACAATCTGACCAAAAGAAGTGACTAAATGGCTACATATTTCATATGAGATAGGTGTTTTTATGTAGCCTTGAAATATTTTGTGTGTGCACTGCTTTCTTTATGTATTTTGTACCAACTATGCCCTATGAATAAAACGACCCTTTATTGTATAAACTACTGTATTCATTATCAGTACAGGTGCCCACTCACTAGCTAACAGAATTAACACTATCGGGTTCTAGGGTAAGGGTTATTTTGTAATAATATATTTCAAAACACAGAAAAATCTAGTAAATTTCCACTGCATGACCAGATACAAATAAAATATACCTGGGCACTACTGCTATAATAAATACCTGGTAACTACAACAAAATAAAGTTAGTGATCACTACCACTCAGTAAATACAGTATATGACCATACAATTTAACAAACTAAAATCCAAATGGCAAAACTGAGGCACTCTAATGGTTGTAATGGCACCAGGAGTACTCAAGTAGTCAAACTGCTTGATTTTTTTTACACAGGGTCCATCTGGTGCCAGTAACGGCAGGGCCAGATTAAGAGCCTAGTGGGCCTGGTGCTGACAATTATGAGGGGCCTAATTACAGAATCTTATTGACCAAAAACACTAAAACAGTCAAGCGTTATGTATCTGGTGGAGATGGTGCCAGAGGGAAACTCATAGGATGCAGCTATAAGAAAACTCAGATTTTCTTAAAATATGCTAATCTCTCTCTAATTAATGCTTTCATCTTTCAAGTAAATCCATTCCACCTAACAGCAGTGTCCAGTGAAGCAGGAAGTCAATGGGTGGTGTAAAAGGGTGGGCCACTGACATGAATCACGTGACCAGAACTGCCAAAAGGAGCGAAAATGCCCAAAAAGGGGGCATGTCTGCCCAAAGAATTGGAAGGCCAGCCTGGCATCAGTATCCCTATGTATCACAGTGTCAGTGTCCCCATGTCACCCAGTCCACTAGTCTCCCAGTGTCTGTGTCCTCATTGCTCCCAGTGTCCCCATGTCTCAGTGTGTCCTGTGTCACTAGGATACTAGGGGACACTGGGAGACATGGAGACACAGACACTAGGGACACATACATTTGGGGACACTAAGACACTAGGGACACTGAGAAACATGGGAACACAGACACTAGGGACACTGGCTGGGAGGCATGGGGACACAGACACTTGGGGACACTGGGAGACATGGGGGCACTGAAACATTTGGGGACACTGTGAGACATGGGGACACTAGGGATACTGAGAGACATGGGGACACTGAGACACTAAGGACACTGACTGGGAGACATGGGGACACTGGGAGACATGGGGGCACTGGGACCTATGGGGACACTGAGAGACATGGGAACACAGACACTGGGAAACTAGGGGACACTGGGAGCCATGGGGACACAGACACTAGGGACACTGTCTGGGAGACATGGGGACACTGGAAGACATGGAGACACTGTGTCATTAGTGTCTCTGTGTCCCAATGTGTCTCTCAATGTCCCTATGTCTCACAGCATCCCCTAGTGTCTGTGTCCCCAGGTATCCCAGTGTCCCATAGTGTCTCAGTGTCCCCATGTGTCCCCTAGTGTCTCAGTGTCCACATGTTTACCAGTGTCTCCAAGTGTCTGTGTCCCCAGTGTCCATTAGTGTCTCAGTGTCCCAATGTCTCCCTGCAGCCTTTGCCCTCATCCCTCACTTCCCTAAGATGTAGTCTGTCTCTGCAGACTGGGAGCTGCTGTCTGAACTCTCTGTGCTGTGTAGCTGCTCCCCTGTGGATTAGTGAGTAGAGAGAGGCAGGGAGGGATATGCTGTAACTTCCTATCCCTGCCTCTCTCCACACACACTGACCCCTACTGGCCGGCGCTGGTATTGCAGAGTAATTTCTGTTTATACTGAGAAAAATATCTGCATTTGTATTGCCGGTATTACTGCAATACCGGCACGGCCAGGCAGCCTCAAATACCATCTGTGCCAGTAAAATACCAGTCAGGTGGCAAACCCAAGAGTAGAGTGTAAAAAAAAAAAGGTAGAAAAAAAAATGTATTATTATTATTTTTTTTAAATGGGCCTATTCCATGGGCCTGGGCCCGGAGCTGCAGCTCCATCAGCCCCTATGTTAATCCGGCCCTGAGTAACGGCATGGAGCTTCTTTTAGCTGTCCTTAGCTAAACACCCATATAGGGCCAGATCGATCTCAGCCAATCAGCTAAGCCCTGCACTGCCAGACTTAACTTAGAGCTAGAATACCCCAGGTAAGAAGTTAAACTGTTACAAAATGGTATGACTACTTACACTGAGGGAGTACCAGGGCACCCCTGGCACCATAACCACTACAGCTCTTTGTAGGAGTTATGGTGCTTGATTTGTTCCTTCAGTCTGTTTTGTCGCAATACTTACAAATAGTACACAGATGTAACCCTGTAGGAAGAGTTTAATGAGAACTAGCGTATATCGGGCATTGACAGTAATAGAGATGAGTAATTGAGAACCACACAGTCTGTTTTACTCAAAGTACACAATAAAACGCAGACCATATAGACCAGCGGGAATGTGAGAAAAATGTGCATCTGTTTAATCTAATCTAAGTGTCCCTCTTTGGCCCTTTTACATGCTCTGAGGCATGTTACATTATGTTCTCTGGGTGAGTGATTGTCATTTTGTGCAGACCCAATATCTGTCACTCTGTGATATGTTCCTATTTCAACCTTGGATTCTGCAGGACACCCGAGCTTTTTACATAATGGTTTATGTTCTTAATTAAGTCTGTGTGTCAATCCCTTGCATCTCCTTACAGTCATCATAAACACACTGTTGGCTAACAGTACATGGGAGAGGCGGTAAGACATTGTCTGAGCCCTAAGCTGTTGTTTGTACTGAGTAAACACAGATGTCTGCTCATGGATCACATGGTAGTTGGCTGCTTGCTTGACTGACCCTCTGACCCACATATCCCCTTCACTGGTCAAAGAGCGGTGATGTTTTGGATTAATCGGTAAGTCTACTTTTTACATTTCCAAATTGTAAATCTGCTCATATTTTATTTTAAAAAGACCACGCTCATATATACCAGTGTGTGTGTGTGTGTGTGTGTTGTTTTTCTTTGTAATCTAGACAGTTTCCAGTGTTGGAAACCATCAAACACAGTTCTTAAAGGAACACTCCATGCACCATAACCACTACATAGCACTGTAGTGGTTATGGTGCCAGTAGTGTCCTGGTGTCCCATCCCTTCCCCCCACCACTGTTTTAGAATGTTTTGACTTCTTACCTAGGATCTGCCAAGTCCACTCCTTGCCTCCAGCTGAAAGCACTCTATTCAAACTAGGTCTGGCAATGCAGGGTTTAGTTTGTTGGCTGTGAGTGATGCTTAGCTCAAGAGAGAAGCTCCTGCTTAGGAACTTCTAGCTTTCCATAGGAAGTGGTAGGGGCGAGAAGCAGCATCTGCTAGGCCCAGGTAAGAAGTCGAACAGTTCTAAAACAGTTTGACTACTAGGGCAAAACAGTGAGTGGTTATGGTACTTGAAGTGTTCCTTTAATAGGAGGTGGGTAATATAGCCACTGCATCTTCAAAGATTGGGGCAGGCATTCTCACTCCAAAGCACTCATAAATTAAGTATTACTCCATATCAGTATTGATGATCTCAGACCTCCCAATTGACCAATCTTGGTGAGACAGTCCTGATTTTAGAGTCCTGTCCTGCTGTCCTGCGGTTGTTCCCTGGTGCTTCATGCAGGGTCTGCACTCAGTAGTCCGGGATGCTTGATTGGCATGCAGCCTGTTGTGCATTTATGCCAGGATGACCTGCCAATAAATCAGGAGGAACGCCCCCATTCCGAGCGGATCCACTCTCTTTAGAAGGCGCCAGCACTGACCCTCCCACTGGCGTCATGATTCACGGGACGCCAACGTAACGCCAACGGAACGTAAAATGGTTTTCTTTAATACTTACAGTAGAGTCCCTAAATCTAACTATTGTCAGAAATACAGTATATGTTTATATTTATAATGTTGGGGTACCCCTTTGAAGGATTGTCTAATTTAAATACAATAAATCAATTTAGATGAATGTATTGTTATTGTGATAATTCTGGTATATCATAGGTCTCAAATAGGCTAAGTTTAAATGCTGCAAATATTGATTCAATTATAGTCATGTATACAAATACAATCTGCATCAAATTATTTAGATCTTCTTGTGATAGCATATTTCTTAACTACTTTGCATGGTTGTTGATCTTATCGCATTATCAAATAATTTTCCTTGGCTCTTGTGCATACATTGATTAAAATATTTATAATAATATTATTACTATGTTAATACTGCATTGCCATTTCTATAGGCTATTTTAAATTAAGAAGTTGCTATGCAATGGTTAAATGTGTTCCATGTCCTTCTCCTGTCACGCAGACTCTGGTGAAAGATTATATAATTTTTTCTGCAAGGATTTTCTGTCTAGAGGGAGGAATATTTCTAAGTATCATATTTATCAAACAGACCCACTCACAGGAGAGCGGGTATGTGTATTACAGACAAAGGGAATGTAAAAAGAGAGTATGTGTGAGATAGGGGACTAGAAAAACCTTTAAAAAAGTAAAATAGAAAAGTAGAATAGAAGTCTGAGTGGTCCTTTCTAATGTTTCCCTTTTCGTCTTTCTTTATCTTAATTTTACTGTACCTCTTTCTTATTTATTTTTCTCTCCTCTCTTTTTCTGTTTATCTCTTTCTTCCATTCCGTTCTTTGAGTCTCTCATCTCTCTCCCTTCTTCAAACTGCCTTGACTTTCCCCTTTTTTCCACCAACAGAAAAAAACATCTGGTCTCACTTACAAGTCAGATCTCAGAACTCCCAAAGGCAGAATATATTCCCCTCCTGCCTCTAAATCAGACCCAAGCAGTCGTAAATCACGCAGCAGGCTTATTTATTAGACATAGTTTTGGGCCACTTCAAGCATGGAAAATAAATTTAACCGAAGAGTTCTGAAGCAATTTTCTCTCACATCTCTGTGGGATTATAGTGGGAGAGGAGGAGGGGGGCTTTGGAGGTCCCAGCCAAACTCAAAGACTGATCATAGGTCGCAGGGGCAAAGAAATTATGGGAGACAGTCTTCAAAAGACCCCCAGTGCACCCTAAATCAAAACACTAAACCGCTGTCACTTCAAGAGATCTGCTTGAGTAGGATTTTGTTTGGCAGGAGTGGGGAGCGTTTAATCATGCTCAGTCTTCAGTGGGAAGTGGTTTGGATTTGTATCACATTTTTCCATGAAATCCCTTCAAAACTTAAAAAAAAAAAAAAAAAAAAAAAAAGAGTATTGCATTGTGGGTAAAAAAAATATCATTTTCCCCACAATTACCTCCCTTAAAAACCTGAATGTTTTTTTTTTTTATATATATATTCATGGGTTTTATAGTCTAAACAGTAAACTTAAGCTTTATATATATATATATATATATATATATATATATATGTATATATGTATTTATATATAAAACAGATCACGGCCATGACCTACCAGTCATCAGGTATCAAGCCTTGAATAATAACCTGGCCAAGGGTACAGTTGGATGTCAAGACCTGGAAACTACTCACTACGAATGGAGGATTCCATCCGAAATCCAGCAATCACAGACTGTACACCAGCCGGAAGGAAGAAGGTAGGGGCCTGATGTGTGTCAAGGCCACAGTCCTGGATGAAACACAGAGCATTTCCAAGTACTTCAGGAGATTGTTCCCAAAAATTAACTGCTTAGGGAATGCCTGAGACAACAACATATAAACTGTTAGTAGGTTTTTATCCCCCACCCCCCATGACTGCTCTCCTGCAAATTACCTACTAAGCCCTCAGTGAATACTTTTCTACCAACCTACCTCGTACCCCTACTTTTACCCTTTGTGTCACTATACCACACTCCCTCTAGAATGTAAGCTCATTGAGCAGGGCCCTCCACTTCTCTGTTCCTGTACGTCTAGTTGTCTGGTTACAATTACATGTCTGTTAGTACACCCATTGTACAGCGCTACGGAATCTGATGGCGCTATATAAACAATAAAGTAATAATAATAATACAAGATGCAGAAAAGGAGGAGGTTCCATGGCAAGATAAAGCTCTCCATGGGATTCCGCACTGGCAGATAGTGGATGTGGCTTACATTGCGAAATCCTACCAGTGGTTGGAAAATGCAGGACTGAAAGACAACACTGAGACACAAATCCTAGCAGGACAGGAACAGCCATTCAGCACCAGATCAATAAAAGCATGGACAGCATACACTAAAAGGCAAAGCCAAGTTGCTGGGATTGTGTACTGAAATATCTGCACAGAAATTACTTTATCCAGTCTCTATGAACCCTTAGCATGTTGGCTGGGGGTGGCTGGAATTAATGACTATGAGATCTAAAGATCTAAACCAACCGTATACTATAATCAATCTTCTTAAATTGCTACTGGCACCTTAGATTTCAGATAATTTAATCTGGAATCTAGATATGTTATGATACAGGAAAGCTACTGCGATTATCTCGAGCACATCTAAGGCTGTGCAGATACATAAACTGTATTGTTATTTACACAAAATGTAAAGGGTGTGCATGGAGCATAGCTGTAGAAAATAACCTGTTATTCCAAGGTTCTTATTTATTTGATGGGTTAGCCCCATATGTATGTATATCCCCAGTCTAATTAAAAACAAAGAAGAAATGGGAAATAAGGTCACACATGAAGGGCAGATACATACCAAGCAATGAGTAAGGGGATGTTGGTCACAAAATGTATCTCCAGAAAAATTAGATGTAATATTCTTTAAAGCAGAACTTGTATGCAATATTACTCTAGTGTCTGTCTACCTCCAGGTCAATAGTGAAACAATCAACTTTACACTGCCTTCAAATTCTCTTCAATCCTAAACTCTCCTTTACTCCACACATGCAGCGAGTCACCAAGTCTTGTCTCTTCCATTTTCATAACATAGCTCTCACCTGGTGCTACTTAACGCTTAATGTAACTAAGGTGTTCATTCACGTCACAATTATCTCCTGCCTTATACCCACACTGCACTTCTTCAAGAAGGCATACTAAACAATTATCCATCGTCTTTCGCTCTCCTCTCCCCAATTTTCTTCCCACATGTGCTACACACAATATTTATAGATCTTGTTATATTGCAAAGTCACATTGTAACCATTCTTTGTTGAGTGGAACGCACTACCTTTTTGTGTAATTATGTAATTACCCCACTCATCTTAGTCTTGTTGCAACTACTATTTGTTTCCATGTTTCTTCACTGCAGCAAGTATGGGTATGATAAGAATATACTAGTTTAAACAAAACGTGTAGTAGTTCATCACAAAGAGAGAAAAACTGAAATAACAGCGAATACTAAGATTAGCATGGTGCTTAAAATAGGTTGGTGTTTCTGTATAATGAGTGCTTGTTTGGGATCAACAAATATCAGACAAATGTCTTACTAAACTTCAAGAGCCATACCATGGAGTTGAAGCCAATCTGATTTTGCTCTCAAACACGAGATGTCAAATCCACCATGTTTCCCTAGATAATAATAGTAATAATAACAACAAAAATATTCATAACAATTCTAATAATAATGTCTGAAACTAGGAAGGTATACCTTTGGGAATGTCAGTAATATCCAACTTAATAGTTCTCATTGTATGGAGAATAAAAGACTAGGGTGACTTTTCCATAAATATTTCTTTATGCTGACTGGTACATATAAAGTGCAGCCCTTAACTCATATGCTACAGGAGAGAGACCAATTAGTTAATCAAGAAAGGAAGGATAGTACCTCTCACTATGTGTGTCTGCTTCATTGCATCAAGCACCGCACTGGCACAGGTAAAGACCATAGTATGACTTACCTCAATACTTGTTATGGCAATCTGTTTTTTTGTTTGATTTTATATTGTAACACTTTAGATTGCATAACTTTGCAAAACGAATACAAATTAGGTATAGCAACTTTTTTTAACATGGTCTGTATGTTATTATGGTGGGGTGTTAATGAAATACATTTAAAGAACATAGCAAGGCTCCTAATTGTCCTACTTTCTGTGGACAGTCCTGATATCATGGTCCTGTCCTTCTGTCTTGATTTAGTTCACTTGATGTCATGTATCACCAGGGGATTGACAATGTGATTACATCATTATATGCACTTGCCTCTAGCACCATGCAGAGAGCACATCAGTAGTGCTCTCTGCAAGGTCCTATAGGATGGAGACCAACTGGGACTGTTTGTATGCCTGGTGTACTTGATGCCAGGCTGGTCTGCTCCTTCTGTGGGCAAACACACCCACTTTCTGGGTGGACCTGTCCATTATAGGTGTTGCCAGTGACATCCACCTGTCCCGATTTCATAACTCACAATGTCGGAAAGGTATGTTACATACACACACTTATACACCCAAAACATGACACAAATTCCTAAGGGCAATTATTTTTTTTTTTTAATTGTTAATACACATAAAACCATAAGGTAACTTCAACATTAGAACATAGCAACATAATTAAAATCAAAAGGGTATATGGAGGGGTGGATTAACATAGGGGTTGATGGAGCAGAGGCTTCAACTCCATAACTTTGGAATAGGCCCATCGATCAAAAAAAATATTACATTTTTTTTATTTCTCTTCACATGCTCTTGCTTTGTGCAGAGGGAATTAAGTATGGAAACTTAAGAGGGATGTAGGGGGTAAAAAAGTGTGTGGACTGGTTGACAATGAAATTTGTTAAGGTAAAGATGATTTTGCACACTATACAAATGCTTTTGTTGCTTATATCTTTCTAACAGTGTGTGGCATGTCCCTTTTCTTCTACACTCACTACATCCACCTTTTCTCTTTCCCAGACTGTATACCTGGAGTTTCTGGCACATAGTTAGAAGGTAAGGAGAAGAGTGGACAAGTGAGTGCTTGAGGACAGCCTCCAGAAAGCGTAGAGAGCAAATCACTAGAAGCATTTATGCCAAGCTCAGGGTGCTGTCTGCATAGAATGCCCTTGGCAGGCAGCCTGACATGTATTCACACCAGGCTGACCTTTCAATTCTTCCTGTGAGTTTTTCTCTAGCACCACCACCATTAGATACATGATGCTTGGTATAGCTGTTTTAGTCATAGGGCTGTTATAGTGTTTTCTGTCTATAAGATTCTGTAATTATGCACATTGTATTTGTCAGCACCTGGCCCAATGGGATCTTAATCTAGCCCTGAGCGTATTAGGGTGGTATTAATTCAAAAAGGGGTAATATACTATGTGTATTGATTGACACGATAATCATATAGTATAAAGTAAAAACACAGCTCCATTAATGTTCCATTAAAAGCAATCTAACTTAATATTGCCAATTAAATTACCGTATTTTTCGCTCCATAAGACGCACCTCACCATAAGACGCACCTAGTTTTTAGAGGAAGAAACCCAGAAAAAAAAATATTCTGAACAAACTGTCCCATAGTGTTTCTTACTATGGGACAGTTTGTACAGAATATTTTTTTTTCTCCCCTGTCCCATAGTGTCCCCCCCTTCCATAGTCGTCCCATAGTGTCCCCCCCCTTCCATAGTCTCCCCCCCCCTCCCCATAGACTTCATCTCCCCCCCTCCTCCCCATAGACTTCATCTCCCCCCCTCCTCCCCATAGACTTCATCTCCCCCCCCTCCTCCCCATAGACTTCATCTCCCCCCCCTCCCCATAGACTTCATCTCCCCCCCCTCCCCATAGACTTCATCTCCCCCCTCCTCCCCATAGACTTCATCTCCCCCCTCCTCCCCATAGACTTCATCTCCCCCCCTCCTCCCCATAGACTTCATCTCCCCCCCTCCCCATAGACTTCATCTCCCCCCCTCCCCATAGACTTCATCTCCCCCCCCTCCCCATAGACTTCATCTCCCCCCCCCTCCCCATAGACTTCATCTCCCCCCCTCCCCATAGACTTCATCTCCCCCCCTCCCCATAGACTTCATCTCCCCCACCCTCCCCATAGACTTCATCTCCCCCCCCTCCCCATAGACTTCATCTCCCCCCCCCTCCCCATAGACTTCATCTCCCCCCCTCCCCATAGACTTCATCTCCCCCCCTCCTCCCCATAGACTTCATCTCCCCCCCTCCTCCCCATAGACTTCATCTCCCCCCTCCTCCCCATAGACTTCATCTCCCCCCCTCCTCCCCATAGACTTCATCTCCCCCCCCTCCCCATAGACTTCCATCTCCCCCCCTCCCCATAGACTTCCATCTCCCCCCTCCCCATAGACTTCCATCTCCCCCCCTCCCCATAGACTTCCATCTCCCTCCCCCTCCCCATAGACTTCCATCTCCCCCCCCCTCCCCATAGACTTCCATCTCCCCCCCTCCCCATAGACTTCCATCTCCCCCCCTCCCCATAGACTTCCATCTCCCCCCCTCCCCATAGACTTCCATCTCCCCCCCCTCCCCATAGACTTCCATCTCCCCCCCTCCCCATAGACTTCCATCTCCCCCCTCCCCATAGACTTCCATCTCCCCCCCTCCCCATAGACTTCCATCTCCCCCCCTCCCCATAGACTTCCATCCCCCTCCCCTTGTCCCATAATTACTTACCTGTCTTGCAGCGTTGGCCGGCAGCACAGGGCGCACCGCGGTAGTGGAACTTGAATTTCACGTTCCGGTTTCCGGCGGGACTGAAAGGAAGTGCGCACTCAGCTTGTGCACACTTCCTTTCAGTCCGGCCGGAAACCGGAACATGAAATTCAAGTTCCACTACCGCGGTGCGCCCTGTGCTGCCGGCCAACGCTGCAAGACAGGTAAGTAAAGCTTCATATTCGCTCCATAAGACGCACAGACATTTCCCCTCACTTTTGAGAGGGAAAAAAGTGCGTCTTATAGAGCGAAAAATATGGTAGATTGGAGTTGGTGGGTGTTCATTTGTTAGCTCTGGCCTTTTATATGGGTATTAAGGTTGGTGGAAAGTTGGGATTTTTTTTTTACATAGCTCTAAGTCACCTTCTACTTACAGTATGGGATACACATCAGCATGCCATCATTATGACAATAAATGTAGTGCTGTAATGACCCTTAGCAATATAAAAAATAAACCATATTATTTTTTTTTACTTATTGTGTCACTATAATAAATTCTTGTTAAATGTGAATCAGTTTAGAGCTTTCATATACACATATATCAAATTTGTAGAAACAGACACCTCAATCAAGCAGCTTGTGGATATCATTCTAGATGTGATGCTCCGATAGACACTATCATTACTATGATGTTCCCCTTTTGCTGTGTGTTCTTCATGTCATGCAAATCCACTAATATTTTATACTCTTTCTATGCTCCAATACTTGTGACTAGGTGTATTTAGGCTTCTTGTGCAAACCTTATTACATGCATTCCTTCTTCATATCCAGTCATGTGGATATTTAACCTTTGCCCTGTACATCTGTCCTTAGCTGTCTGACATGGCCTTTGGAACAACCTAACCCTTCTTCTTCCATTCAACACATTGTATCAGATTGGTGTTTATGCTGACATTCAACCTCTGTGAGATCTGTTGATAAACAGGTTACACCGTTTGGTAGTGTTTTTTTGTTTAGTTTTTTTTGTGAACATCTCTGTGACTATGCTTCAGCACCGTGAAATTAGAAAGCTATTAGATCAACATTGCCATTAAATTGGTGAGATCTTCACTGACCACTAATCCTTGAGCCAGTGTGGTAACAATGATAATTGCTCCACCTGCAGTATCTCAAGTAGTACAAATGACCCCGAAATTTGAAAGCATGTGAAAAAGATATAATGGTGTACAGAGAATGTGGGTAGATGCTGGGACAGAGGGTTAAGAGAGAGATTAGAGCATTGTGGCTAATTATTGAAAATGGTTATGATTGTGAATCTGCATCCTTAACTGGAGCTTGGGATATATGCACTATATCAGTTTGAATGAAGATTGATTCTAAATACAGTTTCTGAAAATGTTTTTAAGAAGTGAACAGAATAACGAGGGTGCACAATAAGAAAATGAAAGCTTTGTTTTTTTGATAGGCCCTTTGTCAGGCCGTATAGGTTGAATAGATCACTAGGGTCATTATTATTATTATGGTATTCATATAACGCCATCAAATTCCGCAGCGCTTTACAGTGGGTGGACGAACAGACATGTAGTTGTAACCAGACAAGTTGGACACACAGGAACAGAGGGGTTGAGGGCCCTGCTCAATGAGCTTACATGCTAGAGGGAGTGGGGTAAAATGACACAAAAAGGAAAGGATAGTATTAGACTAGTGACAGTTGCAGAAGAGGAATCAGAGTGGTCTGTCACATAATAGGTATCAGTCAGAGATGAAAATACATGACTGCTGCCCAATATCCACATCCCGTTGCCCTCCACAAATAAACACAACACACTGTAATTATGGGTAAGGGCAATGGCCACAGCTTTATTTACTTATACAGACCAGATTTCCACCAACTGTCAGCTGTTGAGGGGTTACCCCAACAGACAGCTTCCACTTCCATATCCATGAGTTCATATCAGCCTGCCTATTGCCATCAGCTCTCGGCAGGCTGCGACTCCCCAAGTTGATTCATCATCCTTCCATTTTAAATGCGAAGGCCAGTAACACCGCCACCGCGATGTCGACCTTGCTGTCGCATCGCACCCCCCTGCAGCCAGCGACAATTCCACACCAGACTGTAACCCCAGGTTAAAGATGTCCAGCCCTATGTCTGATAAGTGGACTTCATCTCTCCTCATTAAATTAGAGTTATCCCCTTCCAGCTCCACATAATGGACCACTATCCCACAGAGACCTCGAAAAAACCTGGCGACCATCATGTTCAATTTTTGCCGCACCTGCTCAATCCCACGGGCATGCGGCAATGCCCGCCAACATGGGCGGGGAACAATTTCGGACCAAATAAGTGTGAGGTCCCCAAAGAGAGCTATACACCGGGCCAAGTCCCGCTTAGTCCAAAATATAAGATCTATTGTCCACTCCAGACCCAAGATCTATTGTCCACTCATTACCCCCAACATGGACCACTAACGTCACAGGCCCCGAAACAAACCTCTGTAACTCCACACATTTTGTGAAAAACTGCCCCCAGCAGAGCCCTCGAACGCCTCGCCAACAAACCCTTGCCACTTCAAAAGGAAAACCTAGGTTCCTCCCGTAGGGCCTTTGCTCAGCTCTGCGTGCTGCCGAATAAATATATGAGTGACCCAGGATCCAGACAAAGCGCGGGGAACCTACAAGAGAGAAAATTACAACAGATGGGGTCGCGTTGTACAACCGATAACGCCCCGACTCCCATCTGCTTAAACGCTTAATCGCAGACTCAGAAAACCCTAACATGCCTGCTTGAGTGGCGGCCCCAATACGGAAGGAGTGGGCCGAGTATCCCGACACGTCGCCACCACCAGACCGCAAGACTGCCCTTAATCTGTTGGAGAACTGATATCTCGTTAACGGAGACCCATCGTTATGAACCAGCAATGACAAATAGGTCTGACCACTAAATAGGCTACCAACAACCGCACAGTGCAGAGGGGCCCCCCAGTGGCCCCTATCCGCACCAATGTCCCCCGGCCCGCCCTGTCGGTTTTAGACCGCCGGACTAGGAGCTCCACCATCTAATCCAACCGGCGGACGTCCGCATGGGCGACTCGGCACGCAGATTGATGAAACGAAAGGATACCCTAAAAAGCAAGACCTCGAACTCAGAAGTACATACCTTCGGTCTCTCAGCAAGCGCCCCAGCAGGTCCACCAAAATTGGTCTCCGATGGTCCTTACACTTTCGAACCCGCCAACCTCTCAACACCCTCTGAATACAGAACTCTTTAGTCAGGTCCCTCCACCCCAAAAACCTGAATAAAAAGGACAAAGTCGCCATAGCCCGGTCTGCCGAGGCACTGGACTTGCCCTGAGACTGGTAGAATGCCAAGAGCAGCAGCATGACCTCGAAGCGTCCTTCGTCCGACGAAACCCTGTGCTCACCATCCACGATAGCCAACCACTGAGACCACACCACCCGATAGGAACGCCAAGATGACCGGGATAAGGATTCCGACACCAGCTGTCTCAGACCTCCGAAACGATGTCCCATAAAGATGGAGGACAAGACCGACCCACTTGATCCGCTCCAGGTGCCGCCTCTCGGAACCGGTCCCACTGAAACTGGGACAGAGAGTCAGCCACCACATTGAACACCCCAGAACATGAAACGCCTTCACCCAGACATTGAACTGCAGACTCAACAGCACTAATCGCCGCAGCAACGCCAACACCGGAGGGGAGGCGGAAGATACCCGATAATCACATGGACCACGCTCATGTTGTCCGTGTGAAAGACAACAACGTGCCCACGCAACTCTGTGCCCCAGAGCTCCAACGCCACCACAATTGGAAAAGCTCCAAAAAGGTGAGGTTGCGCATGATGTCCGTCCCTCTCCAGCCTGCTGGCCAAGCATCCACGCACCACAGGTCACGGAAGCCGGACGCGTTCGTGAATAGGTCCAACGAAGAATTAGGCACCGCCTCTCGAAGCCAGCAGGAATGGCCATTGTAGGTGCCCAGAAAAGAACTCCATACCTGTAAATCCGCCCGCATATGTCTGTTCACTCGAATGAACTGATGCGGTTCCTGAATGCCTACCATGGATAGAGACAAACGACGACAGAAAACCCGACACGCAAAAGTCAGGTGACCCAAGAGGACCTGCATCTGCCTCAATTGAATCTACTTAGCCCCTTTTACCCTGTCCAATAACTCCAGAAAAGCCGCCAGTTTATCCTCCGGCAACCAAAAAATCATACGGACTGTGTCGATTTCTATGCCAAGAAGTTACAGAACGGCTACTGGGCCAACGGTCTTTTGTTCAGCGACCGGGAAAGCCAAAGTCCTTAGCTACCACGCGAAAGGAGTCCAGCAACTGCTGACACGTTATCGACCCGGCCGACCCCACAAACAGGAAGTCATCCAAGTAGTGCGTGACAGAGCTCCATCCCGCCTGCTGAACCGTGACCCTTTCAAGAAATGAAGAAAACATTTTGAAGTATGAGCAAGAATAGCACTCCCCATGTAGTTGTCTCCCCAGCTGTAGTCTCCCAGCATGCACTATGGAGCTATTAACTTCAAAGAGTAATGTAACACAGGGGAGGCATGAAAATTAGAATTGTGTTGTTCTCCTCAGAAGTCACCCCTAAAATAACAGAGTTGTTCTATTTGATGTTGAATATATATATATATATATATATATATATATATATATATATACATGCACATACATATACACAGATACACACATACACATACATATGTGTGTATAGTGTGTGAGCATGTTTTTAGCAATTTGTGTATGTCTTAGTGCATATCTATATGTGTCTGTGTATGTACGTGTCAATGTGTGTTTGTGTAGAGTGTGTGCAGCAGTATGTGTAGTAGAGTGTATGCAAAAGTATGTGTATCTAACAGTGTGGGTTTCGGTGTGTGTAGCAGTATGTTTTTGTAACAGTGTGGGTAGCGGTATATGTAGCATTGTGTGTAATAGTATAGTAGCAGTATGTGTAGTAGTGTACGTATGTGGACAGTGTGTTCATCAGTATCTGTAGCAGTGTGTGTACCTGTCATTTATTAGTTGGCTATTCTCGTTTCTGTGTTCATTCCGAGAGGCTTGGCCTATGCACAGTTCAGGCTCCTCAGACTGAATCCAGCGACCTCAGAGTTCTGCAGCCTCTGTTCCAGTCAGCAAACAGTAGCCTATGGAAGGGAGGGGACTTTTGATAGGCAGGTGCCTACTTTGCCTAATGGGAAATCCGAATCTGCACATAATACATTGCACACAACCTGTGCCCAAGTGTATGTTAAGGAGAACCTGTGATCATTCTGCTAGCCAAGCTGCATGCCATTTGGCAATGTCAGTATGTGGACCTGTCAACTTGTGATATATATAATAAAGGAGAATTGCATTTTGATAATAAAATTTTGCCGGAGAGAATATGTTTTCTCATTGATGGTAGACAGAGATTGGCATACCTGCACACTGATTCTGACACTCTCTTACTGGAGCAGATTATAACAGTAGGATTTAGGTAATAGTGGACTATGCTGAATGAGAAGTTGCTATTCAAGTCAAATATTTTAAGCAGTCATAAATCAGTGCCACATAATGAGCATTTCTAGTCATAAAATGCCTACAAGATCTGTGAAGCTGTACATGGCTTCATGAGACACAAGTTATAGCGACAAAATAAGTTTGTCATAAGGTAAAGGAGGGGGTAACGGGGGGGGGGGGGGGAAGGATCCTGTTAAAAACTAATAAATGAGTATATGATTAACAGGAATCCACGGAACATTAATAAGAATGATACTTAATTCCATAGTAAGGTAAACATACAAATATGGGAAATCAGTACACTATCTGCCAACCAAAAGCTCAAAATCCAGAAAGTCAGTAGGAGCCAAGTAATGGCAAATCATAGAATAAGTAGCTAGGAGGCATGTTGAAAAATGACAGCCAAGTCATTAGGATTAAATACAGTTATATGTGCTATTAAGGCACACAAAAAAAAATGAAACATGCTGTGCGCACTTTGTACAAAATCTAGAAATTAGCATTGCATCAGTAGTATAAAAATGTAAACAGTGAGCACATTGCTATCAATGTCCGTGGGGAATTACTGACATTGTGCGAATGTAACCATAATCAAATTATGAATGACACGATTTTGTTTTACATCCATCTACCTTACTTAATGCATAGAATGTCAGATTAGACCATATGTACATCCCAGTTAAAAGTGTGCAATGACCTGCTTTACCTATACACTTTATAATGTCAGATGCAATGTCAGGGATTTTCTGCAGCCTTCTATATGATAGCCATAGTCAATCACAGGCTATCCTACTGCTGCTGCCAATCAACATCTTGTGATGACTACACTAGCCACGAGTTTTCATACTGTGTTTGTGATACACTATTTCATTCACTGACAGCAGAAATCAATTTGAACGCAACTAAGAGATGAACATAATGAGCGAGACGGCTGGTTGCGTGATGTAAACAGATGTACGGTTTCTGAACTGGGTTGTTTGATGGTCGTTTGATGGAAAATGAGTTTGGTAGGTTAGTTGGTTGTGTAAAATAAATCTGTTCTATGCCAGGTATTCTGGTATTTGATACACATCTTCTGCATGTGGGATGGCAGCCTGAATTTAATTTCGAAGATACGCTACATTCCATGCTACAGATTGTTCTAATAAGGTAAGGTTCCGCTCAACATTAATCATACATGATCTCTGATTAAGTCCACATCTGTGGACAAAACGCACGAGATGGGCTGGTAAACGGCTGCATGTGTACCAGTTGAATTAACTATTTATATTGCACCAATCAGACTGCTTGCTACCCTATATGTGTAACCCATGAATTACAATGCGCCGACACTGAGTGCATCCACATCATGATTGCTTACGTGGAAGTACAAGGGTTGCAATGTACTGCAGCAGCTTCTAACTGATTACAAAGACATTAGCAGGAGTTGCAGTGATATAAAATACATCTATACAGAAATAATGTGTATTTCTATCAGAGGTGCACCAATAGGCAGAAGTCTACCCCATTTATTGACCATGTAAAAAAATTATTAGTGTGCACCTAGATTGTAGTACATATATTTCTGACCCGAAGGCACAGTGACAGAGATTCATGGTAATATTCTACAATGCATTAGTTCACACGGCACAAGCTTGTGTCCCTAATACATATGTACTTACATCACACTTTTTGTAATGAGTTGCTCGACCCTCTATAGCATAGAGAGTTAATGCCTGAGTTGAAGAGAATTTGTGGGTCAAAGAACTAAAGAAGAGAATTCTTGGTATTTAAAAGAAATTTCATTTTCTTGCCTTTGAAACTTTGCTCACCCCCCCCCCCCCCCTTCCCCCTTTCTATGTCAAATGTAGGCTAATTGGAAGTGATTGGGTCTGACAGAAAGCATTATAACTCAATGCATTGAAATGTCATTTATCAGAGCCTGCAATAAGGGCACCTCTGGAGCCAAACCACACACAAGAACTCCGATAAGACCGCTTATGGTAAGGCACAGAGCACAGTGGGAAGGACAGCCCTTCTTATGGAACACAGATGAGGATTTAAAGAATGTATTGTTCATTTCAGTTCTAAATAGTGCAGCGAGGTGTGAGCGTCTTAACTATTGCACAATCTCTACCGTATGGAAAAAGAATGTCTTAACCCGTACACTTCCAGCTTTTACTTAGGGAAAGACCTGTTTAAGACACATTGCACCCAGTGCCAGAGATGTCTTGGTGGGGGTTAATTTATTAAAGATTGCACTGTGGATAATTAACAAGGCATGTGAAAACTTTAGGCTTAGGTAACCGCAGTGGAAAGTTAAGCATCACTATTTTTTCCAGCTTTTTTTTTTTTTTGTTTTGATTCATTTTTGCAATTCAGTTTTCTTTGTAGGAATGGATTCTTTGAATCTGTAGGATATCCACGGTTTCACAAAAAACGAACATGGAACAACCCCACACAGCAAATGACCACTAAATATGACCTGACTATCACAACCGCCTTATGGGTGGATTGACCGAGGCGGACCGAGGCGGACCATAGGCGGATTGACCGAACCCGAAATACCCTACAGGCTGATATAACATTCGAACTATCAGACTACCTAATGCCTACGCCACACCTTGGTCACACATGTGCCTACTCTGACGGGTTAAGCTTACTCTCGCACCATTCCTTTCTAATGCACATCGCGTCCCAATTGTTATCCATACAATATTCACTGGGAACTGCATGTTACCAATACTATGATTACCTGTTCAATTTAAAGTTACTTGTTATTATACACAGTTCAGGACACGTTCCGAAATGTCTGTGCTGAACGAAGTCGTTTTAAACTTAAAAGCAGACGAAACTCAAGCCAATTAGGCCACATGACGACATTTCATGCTTGTCTTGACAAAAGCTTTATATCGGACTTCATGTCAATGTCACTTGTTTATCCTAAGCTTTATGTTACTGTTATATGTGTTTCCATGAGACCTGCGTGTCTATTACGTTATATCTTGACCATCCTGCTGTAATTTGAACTGGAGACACTAATAAAGCTTGTTGAATACCAAGAATCTGTAGGATATATATAAAAAAAATAATAATAAGACATAAGTATTCATAGTGTAGGCCTCAAGCCTATTATTATTTTATTATTAACATTTATATAAAGTCAATTTGCCAACGTATACTGCAGAACTTTATAATTATAGAATTAGGATATATGACAACGAAAAGCCTTGCTCAAATGAGCTTCCAATCTATGAGGATTTAAGGTAGGCGGATATATATCATTAGTACCTTGCCCAAGGACACTTACTGGTAAGTTCTCAATGTGGGTTTTCCAGGTCTAAGGCAATGATGTTCCTCTTGCTCAGCCAATAAAAGCCTATACTTAAGGTTTTAAAACCTTAAAAATACTACAGGCTGTTTAAAAGACCTTTTACCAAAAAAAACACAATCTTTTAACAGTTGGTCAACAGGAGAAACTTTTAAGATAAATTGTCACATCGATTGTAACACCACTAATGTAGTATATCTTTTAACTTGTGGTTGTGGCATCCAGTACGTAGGGAGGACTAGCAGGGCCTTGAAAGTTAGGTTTATGGAACACTGTAATAACATAAAGAAAAAATTAACCACTCACTCGGTACCTGTACACTGTAACAATTGTCCTGATTTTAAACTGGAAACCTTTTTATGCACGGGATTGGAAAAAGTGACCTTGGATGACAGAGGAGGAGATCTAATTAAAAAATTAAGACAAAGAGAAGGTTTTTGGATTTTTAATTTGAAGACTTTTAGTCCAAGAGGACTTAATGTTGATTTTGATATGGTATGCTTTTTATAAATTAATTTTATAATATTTTTTTATAATTATCTCTTTATAGAATTTGAAATATATATTTTTTTCTACTAATTTTTATATAAATTTCATTATGTCATCCAATAGTCTCTTTTTTAAGATATAAATTTTAATATTCACGTTTTTATTTTTTATATTTTTCATATAGTTGTATAATCACCTTTTATGTATATTATTAATAGTGGACTTTGACATTAAGTACTTTTATATTTTCTATTTATGTATTTTTACATTTCAAATAATGATACTGAATTGTTTTAACTACAATTAATTTGTTACTTCTGGCTAAGAATCTGATATACACTTCTCCCTCTTTCTTTCATGCCCGTTTTTTACCTTCTGGGACTATTTGCTCAATTCACGAGCGTGGAACGCATATTTGCGTTCCACACAATACCGGAAGTACACACACTTCGTACGGACATGAAAGAGAGGCTTGAATAGCGAAAGTGGAACGCAAATGACGGCACGATGGGATTGGCCGTACAGATGGCGGGATTTTGAAACCCAGGATTTAAAAGACGGACGGAGACCTTTTCTGTTTGCAGACCTTCGTTTATGCCCCTGAGGAAGTCCAAATTTGGACGAAACGCGTAGGGCGGAGGGACCACAACAGCACCTTTGGACTTTATTTATATTTGAACTTTTATTTTATTTTCATGTGTTCTTAATTCGGTGATTTTTCATCAGCCTTGGGAGGAAGGATGTCGACACCATAATCCCTTTTTGACTGATACGCTGTATTACACCCGAATTTCTGTAAGTGTAACTTAATAAAACCATTTTGTTATATATTATATCGGTGCACTATGGTTTGTGTGTCTCCCCTTTTCCAATAAGGTCTTAAAGAAGATAACAGAGACTCCGTCAAGCCCTTAAAAGATTGTTATACGCCTACACTGCGCTTCCATTCTGTGAGTGCAATCCTATTAGCGCATTATATGGTGTTTTAAACCAACTACACTATGTTCTTTTATGTTTATTTGTAGATTGTATTTTTTGCATTTGTATAAAGAAGAATAGAAGGTTCTTCTTACATTTCTACATTCTGGTAATTTAATTTTATATTTTTTACCACTGGAGAGCACGTGTGTTATATATATATTCCTTTTTTCCTTTGTTTAAAAGACCTGCATTATATACCTATTTTTTTAGGTTTTTGTAAATACCCTTTTGTAATGGATTCCCTATACTCCAATTGAGTATCTCCATTGAGTGTTTCTCCCTTTTTCCTGTAAAGTGTTAGTGATTATAGCTCCCACCCAAATACCATACCATATATATTTCTGTTTTCTGTCTTGCATCTAGCACTAGACAATCTGCACTATCATTGGTTATTCTTTGTTTGATTGCATATACCTCAAATTATCTGAAGTCTGGATGGCTATCAGTAAGGATACTCAAAAGCATTTGTGGACTTACTGGACTTTGTATTCATGCAACCGGTATTTGTCTTTTGTATTGTCCCACCCAAACATCATCCAAAACCTGATGAAGGGTGAAAAATAGTGTGTCTTTATTGGATAATGTATAGATTTTTATAAACAAATCTCCAGCATGGGGTCTCCATTCAGAGTACAGTTATCCCGTCCAGGCGCCTCTGTGTCTTGGAGAGAATTGCAACATTCATCACTTAATTATCTCCCAGCACAGAGGTGGCTGTCACAAATAACCCCCACAATACAGTGTAAAAACAGTATGAACCCCCACACATGTAGCATTCCCTGAAAGCTGGTCTTCGAGCGCCCAATCCTGGAAAATAGCACCCTGATCCCATGTTCGAAGAGGAACAACTGGTAAAATTTTAAACTGGCTGTGGCTAAAGTTGAAGCCAAAAATAGTTAGTCATTTTCGAAGTATGGCTGGGTTTTGACGTTCGGCATGCAGCTGGTGCCGAATGGCTCGCAAATAAATCGCTTTGATGGGAGGATGTCTACCAGGTCTAGGGAAACCAAAGGTGTGATTATAGGTCCCTTTTCGGATAGTGTTCTGGGTTTCCTCAACTTTCCTATTCACAAACTCAGTAACTTGTACATAGGTTATCGATATTAGTTTTTACAAGGCATCATCAATCTAGTGTCTTTTGGCACAGACAAAAAATGTGTCCATTGTCTTTGAAGCCTACACCCTTGTTTGTTTGTTTTTCCACATAAAGTTGCTACATTACTTTTTTTATAATAGAGTTAAACATGATACTTTTGTTGCCTAACTACTTATACTGAAATTCAAGGTTTCAAGACCACTTAGGTTTCTTTGTCAGGCTTGATATCCTCATAGCTAGTTAGCCAACAAACATATCACCCTTAACCCCATTATACAGGGAAGGCCAAAACTCAGAGTAGGGTTTGAAGAGTCAATAACTTTTTTATCAATGGACTAATTACAGTGATATTACATACAATGATTGTTTAACATATAGAGATATGTTTGACTAGGTACAGAAGATAACATCTGTTAAATAAGCTCAATTTGCCACTTGTCACGGCTTACCTGATTTGGGAGTCCGGCAGGCAGAGATGTGTGCTCACCCTTGCAAGTAAACACAGGCCAAGGTGGTCAGGTAAGAATTCACCTGGCCTGTGAGTCGGTGCACGGGGGCTGTGCAGGATAATTCTCCAAGACGCTGTACAGGAACGGATAAAGCAGGAGAATCGTCGTGGGAAAGTCAAAAGGTCAAAGGGTGCCAGAAATCAGAATAAACGAAATAACAAGCCAAGGTCAGGAGTAAACAGGAGAACACGAAACAGCAATATGAGTACCAGAGTCAAGGAACTGACACTGCCTTCTAGGAGATGCAGTGTTTTATACCTGGCTAATGAGACCATCAAGTACAGGTGTACCATGAGTAACAGTAGTAATTTCAATTAACTTCCAGCCCCCAGTGCTGGATACAAGACAGGGATAAATTACTGGCTAATACTAGAACTGAATGGTGGCTCAGAGGTAAAATAGCAGCCCCAGGTCTGCAAAGTACCCAGTTTCAAATCCCCTGGGGCGACCTCATCTGGCAGTCTGGATGTTTCAGTGGGAACCGTGACACCACTTCACCAAGTTGAGCTCTTTTGATTGCATTGTTCATAACGTTAGGTTTGGTGCTCTAGTGCTCAAATTTCTGCATAGATATTCTCCTTGAGCTGCTCAAGTGTACGCGGTTTGTTCATATACATCTGCTTCTTCAGATATCCCCACAGACAGTGTTTAGGAGCTGAAAGGTTGTGCAAACGTGGTGGCCAATTTATCTGGGAATTTCTTGAAATGATTCGCTCGGCAAACAGTTGTCTCAATTTTGAAAATAAAATATATTTACTTGTTCCTTCGTAAAATTACCCATGACGAATCTCCCAAGACTCAGTTATAATATGTACCTGTAACAAATAAATTGAACTGCTCACAAATAAGTTAATTACCTGTGAAATCCTACTCTGAATTTTGGCCCACCCTCTATATATGTCATTCACTAATACTGTTATTACCCTTTTTAACTTATAATGCTTAACTTTAGCAACAAATTATAGCAGATCAGTTACTTATTAGGTGTTGTGAAAAGGAGACATAATTAAATGCCACTTACTAGTCTGCCTTCTGATTGCAAAAACCAAAGAAAAAGTTACCTGCGCTCTCTCCTAAATCCCTGTGTATATTTAAACAAATGGAGGTCATTAGGTGGGTCCTACACTGACCTTTCACCCTGCCTCTTGGACCTCTGGCAAAGATATCTCTACTGAGACAGAGAGGGGTATTTTTTATATACACCCCTATATACTTATTAACTCTTCATAGGGAACACATGGGATGGGTGGCAGCATTGTAACATAACTGTGTGATACAAAAAGTGAATACAAATACAAAAAAATAAGTCCTGCGCTCACTCCCATCACTCCTGGGCGGCAGCAACGACCACAGTACACATCAGCCCCAATACATACAGTAAAAAGTTACCTGCGCTCTCTCCTAAATCCCTATTTATATTTAAACAAATGGAGGTCATTTAGTTACTCCAATGGCCATTGGAGGGAATGCCCGCCTGCCAACGTCAAGGCAGACCACCTTAGGTGGGTCCTTTCACCCTGCTTCCTTGAGCCTCTTCCTTGAGCCTCTCTAGAGGCTCAAGGAAGAGGCTCAAGGAAGCAGGTTGAAAGGTCAGTGTAGGACCCACCTAAGGGGGTCTGCCTTGACGTTGGCAGGCGGGCATTCCCTCCATGTGTACTGTGGTCGTTGCTGCCACCCAGGAGTGATGGCAGTGAGTGCAGGACTTGTTTTTTTTGTATTTGCCTTCTGATTGTATCTATATGGCAGCTAATTCAGTGCAAAACACACATATCCTTTAGTGCACAGTGATCATCTAATGTATTACTTCCAATGTATCTACATTTGTTTATGCTCTTAAGCATTTATCTATTTTATTCAAACCCATATCACCCTCATGCAAGCTATTCCATGGATGTAAAGGAAAATATACAATAACTTTCTATCTAGAGATCATCAGGACATGCTAGAGCTATTTTAACCCTCTATTTACCAGTCACTAGCATGGAGTAGCTGTCACCAGTTCTGCAAAGACAAAATGGTAGATAATTAGATTAAAGCATGTACTGGTAATCCATTAATGTACAGCTTGTGAATACTGAACAATTGCAAAAAGGTATTATAACCACCCCCTTAAGTGGCTTACATAGAAATCATATATCAAAAAATACCCTCTCCCATGCATAATGCAAATCAGACTTTATTAAATAATCAAAATTAAAAAAATACTCATAGTTAATCCACAAACACCAACCCAAGGGCATCAATGACCTTGATAAAAGAATACTCCAAGTACCATCATCACTGAAGTGTGTTGTAGCTTTTATGGTGCCAGGAGTTCTCTGCCATTGTAAGTAGTCAAACCATTTCAGCTGAGGGTCTCAGCCAATGAGCTAGACCTGCATTGCAGAGCTTAGCTCAGGAGAGTTAAAGGGATTCTATAGTGTAAGGAATACAAAGAAAGGGTTAAAAAATAATTTTAACACTTACCTTATTCCAGCAGCACTCCACCTCGGAGCTATTGCCAATGTGGAGAGCGCATCGCAAGCGTATTAGGCCCTCCCCATAGGAAAGCATTGCTGCAAAAGTCGCTTAACCACCAGGAAGTGACTCTAGTGGCTGTCTTAGTCCTGCAATATAATCAGGGCCGGCCTTAGGGGTGTGCGAGCTGTGCGGCTGCAAAGGGCGCCATGGAGCAGGGGGTGCCCTGCGGCCGACACAGCTCAAACATTGCCGGCTACCCAGGTGGAGGATTTCATTATTCTCCACCCAAGATAAAAAAAAACACATCAAAATATTCTGGCGGGGGCGGAGCTTAGCATGCTGTGGGGGCGGGGCTAAATGACGGTGGGAGGGGGTCTAGAAGTGCCGGGTAATTGCAGCATGGGAAGCAGCCCAACAACCAGAATCCAGGAGCTGCACTACTTCCACCTCCATAATGAATAGAGGTAACTATGTGTGATTGTCTGCCTGTGTGTGACTGCCTGCCTGTGTGTGTGTGTGTGTGACTGTCTGCTTGTGTGTCTGTGTGTGTGACGGTCTGCCTGTGTGTGTGTGTGTGTGTGTGTGTGTGTGTGGGAGTGACTGTCTGCCTCTGTGTGTGTGTGTGTGTGTGTGACTTTCTGTGTGTGTGTGTGTGTTTGACTTTCTGTGTGTGTTTGTGTGTGTGACTGTCTGCCTGTGTGTGTGTGTGTGTGTGTGTGGCTGTCTGCCTGTGTATGTGTGTGTGTGTGTGTGTGGCTTTCTGCTTTTGTGTGTGGCTCTCTGCCTGTGTGTATGTGTGGCAGTCTGCCTGTGTGTGTGCGGCTGTCTGTGTCTGTCTGCCTGTGTGTGTGTAGCTGTCTGCATGTAACGGTGTGTGTGTGACACTATGTATGTGGCTGCTGTATGTAAGTGACTGTCCATCTGTACCTGTGTGTGTTTGTAATTGTCTGCCTGTAACTGTGTGTGTGTGTGACTGCCTGTAACTCTGTGTGTATGTGTGTGTAATGAATATTTGGTTTTAAATCATTATTAATTTAATAAATCCCCTATTCAATCACTACACTTCTATACACACACTATACATGGTTGACAGGGGAGGGGGCGCTTTGAAGATGTTTTGCATAGGGCGCCTAAGGCCGGCCATGAATGTAATTATTGGAGTTCCTCAAAAACTGCAATGATTTACATTACAGGACTAAGGGAGACAGGATAGTGTCCCTTTAATAGAAGTGCCCTTTTAACAGAAGAACTTCCAGCTCTATGTTGTCAGTAGTGGAGGTGTGGGGAAGGGGGTGGGGGGGCAGGGGGCAGCTTGAGGACTTTAAGGTAAGAAGTCAAACCGATCTAAAACAGTTTAATTCCTTACACGGGATCAATGCACCAGGGCACTCTTGGCACCATAACCAATTAAGAGCTTATGGTGTTTAGAGTATTACTTTAATAGATTTAAATAGATGACATTGAATATTTTTCTGTCTGTTGCTATGCCAATAAATACAATGCACCGAGAATAGCAGGCAAAATGTAGCCTGTAATTTGTGCTTAACTATAAGCATTTAGCATCTAAGTGGCATGGTACAAATATTATCCTGATCACCTTTCACCTTTAGAAATGCACATCCCTGGGCGCAGACCCCAACAAAGCTGCAATATATAAGGATTAAGTGTTAAAAGTAATAATAAATACACAAGAACGAGTCCATGTGTTATTGTAAACTCTCTTTGTTTTAAAAAACAGAAACAGCATCAACACCTTTTTTGAGTAAAATAAAAGTTTAATAGAATGAAATCTTATTTTCAGTTAATTACCAAACAGCAATTGACAGAAAAGCACAGCATTCACTAACAACTTAGAAATGTCTGTAAAACAATATTTTTTTCATTCGCCATATTATGAATCCTAGGATGGACTTATGTCCTAACACCCAAGTTAAAATCCCAAAACTCAAGTGTGCAAAGCAATTGCTCAGCTATAAAAATATGTTGATCTATTTACTCATATTGACTCCATATCATACTGTCCAATAGCTCCAGAACCATTGGAACTGTTCTGGTTTCTGGGTCCTGTCCTGCATTGGTTCCTTAGTGTCCCGCATCCAGAGACACCAGAGAACTGACCCTAGCAAGCGCAACTGAGTGGGGTTAGCCAGGGAAGCTGTGAGTCACAAACACACACCTTTTTGGGTGGCCCAGTTTTGAACATCGCCAGTGACCCAATTGGCATCATTGGCACAACCCCTTAGACCTTTTCAGTCTGTTCCAATTTCAGGCTTCCAATTGATATATTGATTCGAGGGCTCAACTCAAGAGAAATTGCACCCATGTTTGTTGCAAGTTTCCGATCGTGAGGAGGCGTGAGAGGCAGAGCCTAGCACTGCACACCTTGCCGATCTGCCTCTTTGCACCCACCCAGGATCGGCCCTGCTATTATGTCTTAGCAGTTATGCTAACTAACAATGCAAACTTCACGCATGCTATGCTAAATCAAAATATGTGGCAAAAGGCAGGTTATAATTGTTGAAATAACTGTACTCTAGCCTTATTTTAGCTTTGTTCTAGCTAGTTTTAGTTAATTTTCATATCTACTTTATTACTTAAATTGGATCATTTTTGCTATCTAAGACCATCCCTTATGCGGAAAATTAGAACCAATTAAGTTAATAAATATTATCAGTAATTTTGCATATTTAGAAGGTATATACGTATTTGCACAATGCTCAGAGCTCACTCCTCCATACTGATTTTTGTTTTTACTTTCGATGAGTCATATGGCAATAGTAAAAAAAAAGATCAGCCCTTAAAGTGTTAACCTTTGTTTGCAATACTTGCTCTGGCTTCAGTATATTGTCCACCTGAAACAAACCTTTCATGATTGAATTCACACAAAACCTCTAGATTAGGTACGTGCTGTACCTACAGCCGTGGCATTTGCATTGACCTAGGAAAGGTCCCAGGTAACAATAGACCCTACAGTATTGTCAAGCTGGGCTACATTGTCTCCTAGAGAATATCAAATGTGATGATTCTTTTTGGTCTCTGTGCATAGGCGTGCGCACGGGGTGTGCCGGGTGTGCCTGGGCACACCCTAATCCCCGCGGCACGCCTATGTATTGAGACCGGCAGGGGAGATCTCGGGATCTCCCCTGTCGGCTCATGCAGAGCCGGCGCTATCCGAGCGCCGGCTCTGCTCTAAGCCTCCCTCCCCACCGACCCACAGGCAGGGAGGGAGGCAGGAGAGGATCCGGGGAGCTCTTGCCAGCAGCTCCGCCGGGTCCTCTCGCGGGATTCTGAGCGTTGCCGCGGTTACCGCAGCAACGCTCAGATCTCGCGAGAGTGAACTCTAGCCTGCAAGGCTAGAGTTCACTCTCCACTGGACCACCAGGGAAGGCAGCAGCAGAAATGATCCCCCCTCCCAGGCATAATGTAAGAAGGATGGGGGGATATTAAGAAATCTGCCCCCACCTCCACTGGACCACCAGGGAAGGCAGCAGCAGCAAGGTCCCCCCTACCTACTTAAGGTAAGAAGGGAGGGGGGATATTTACCAAACGGCCCCCACACAATACACACAATCCCCCAAACATACAGCACACACACACAGCACCCACATACAGCACACAAACAGCACCCTTACACACACACACACTAACAGCACCCTCACATATACACACTAACAGCACCCTTACACACACACAAACACACACACACAGCGCCCTCACACACACATCACCCTCATATATACACACTAAAAGCACCCTTACACACGCATACAGCGCCCTTACACACGCATACAGCGCCCTTACACACAGCGCCTTCACACACACACAGCGCCTTCACACACACACAGCGCCTTCACACACACACATCGCCCTCACACACACACAGCGCCCTCACACACACATCGCCCTCACACACACAGCGCCCTCACACACACAGCGCCCTTACACACACAGCGCCCTTACACACACAGCGTCTACACACACACACACACACACAGCAGTATATATATATATATATATATATATATATATGCGGCGTGTGTTTTTGTGCTTTAGGGTGCACACCCTTATACAATAGGCTGCGCACGCCTATGTCTCTGTGGGACAAGAATCGGTCTTATTGATCAATCTCCATAGGTAAAGGACAAACGTTTATTACATTCACAGTTTTACAAACCAAACTCAAAATGTATGCTCTATATCACTGCTCAATTTTTTTATGTTTATCATTTCTTTAGCCAAGGGGTTTTTAGAAAAACAAACCTGCCTGATAGATACAGGAAATGCAATAAAATGCTTCCAAAGACAGGCCTGACAGTGAGAAATGGCAGAATTATAAAGTAGACCTCCTCACATAGAGAGGAGAGCCATTATACGTGGCCTAAAGAGAGGAGGCAGAAACTTGCTTTCAGATGAGCAGTTATAGAGTAGAAGTGTTTAGCTTCTTGTTGATTAAATGTAGTCTGGGATGTTGGTATTGCCATGCCTGGGGGAAAGCGTTTGTGTTCACCCAGACAAAAAACGGAAAATATATAAATAAAACAAAAGAAATGGGTAAATTGTGCTGGGATGCGTATCCTCAGCTGCTGCAGGGTATTTATGACTAATGGTGGTAATAGTGAATAGGGATGAAAGATATGAATGATTTTATTGTACGCCTTTGTTATTCATCACTATAGTGCGCATAGGGACCTCTAAAACAAAGACACCACTATATATGTGATGTTCACCCTCGTGATAGCGTGCGGTGTGTCCTCTGATTGATGGATCTGTATCAGAGATATTTGGAAATGGATTGTGGAGCTCTTGTTGTAGGATATATGACCCTTTCAAAATGTATATTCCGTGAAGGCGTGATTAGCACAGACAAGATTCCAAGAACATTTTGATAGTAAATTACAGGCAATCTGAAACATTTAATCTATAATAAGGAGTAATTTAGAAACATAGTTTAGTAGACAAGCCAGCCGCCATGTAGCAAAGAAGGTACAGCAGGTTGCGGACATAGGACAGGAACAAGAATTCTAGGGATGAAGGCAAAGGATAATTGAAGGATAGGTTATGCCTTAAGACCAAGTCCAGTCACATCTGGGCTTATGTTTAGGGAGAGATGTAGAAGGAAGGGTTAAAGTTGCAGATAATAGGTCCAAGAGCAGGTTTAAGTATAGGTGAACAGGCAATGGGCAAAGCTGCAGAGAATCCAAGCTCGTTTTTAGGTTCATGTACAGATGTACAGGCCAAGGAAAAGCTACAGGTGGTCCACGGAGAAAATTGTGGGTCACTAGTGCTGTGTGTGGACACCTTATAAGGAGGGGAAATCCCCCAATATCATTACACAAGATGAATGTTTCACTCCTTTTTGCACAGATGGGTGCACCATACTCTGGCTGTCAATACCATATTACCAGGCTGTTATGGCAGACAGATGGCGGGGGATCCAGGGCCGGATTAACATAGGGGCTGATGGAGCTGCAGCTCCAGGCCCAGGCCCATGGAATAGGCCCATTGGTTTAAAAAAAAAAAAAAAAACATTTTTTTTTTTTACATTTTTTTTTTTTTACACACTACTCTTAGGGTTGCCAGGTATTTCTCATGTATTTCTTAGGGTTTCCAGGTATTTCTTAGAAGTATTTGTCAGGTATTTGAGGCTGCCTAGCCGGTGCCGGTATTGCAGTAATACCGGCAATACAAATGTCTGTCTCAATATAAACATAGATTATTCTGCAATACCAGCGCCGGCCAGTAGGGGTCGCTGTTTGTGTGGAGAGAGGCAGTGATAAGAAGTTACGGCATCTCCCTCCCTGCCTGTCTACTCACTGATCCACGGGGGAGCAGCTCTGCACAGAGAGTCCAGACAGCAGCTCCGAGACATGGGGACGCTGAGACATTGGGACACTGGGCAACATGGGGACCCTGAGCATGGACGTCCGCAGGAATTTTTCTGGGGGGGCATAATTGTAATGACATCCATGCTTGGCCCCTTTTTGACAGTGTCATGAAAGGGAAGGAGCATAGTCATTTTCACATAAAGCAAGGATGAATAGCGTTTTCACAACTATGGTGTCAGGAATATATGTTTGTATTCCTGACACTATAGTGTTCCTTTCATCAAATTACAGGAACATTCTGGTCATCATAACAACTTTATCTAAATGAAAATGCTGTGATGCAAGGAGGCCCCTGGGTGCTCTTTCTTTTGAAGGGGTGAAACCGCTCTCAAATGGTTTACCCCCAAAGGCTTCCTTTAGCTGCAGATCTCCAGGTCCCTCAGTGGTATTCAACTTCTGAAACAGAGTGTCAGAAAGTGCAGATTGACGTTGCACATGGGTGCCTCTGATTGGCTAGAGTGGTCAGCTGACACTCTAAGCCAATCGCTAGTTCCCAATTCATAAAAATGTTTTACGTTTTTATGAATGGGGAGCTACTGATTGGCTTAGAGTGCTAGCTGACCCATCTAGCCAATCAGCGGCACCCCTACCCAGCGGCCCTCTGTGTTTCCTGACACTCAGTAAATAAAAGTGAACACATTAACACTGATATTCTTTGTTTTTACCTGGGGAGATGAGAAGGTCCAAAGTTTCCCTGCCAGGCCCAGGTACCAACGCCTTATGATGTGGTGTCCAGAATGAAGTGCTCCAATCTAATTTTCTTCTCCTTTATTTGACACAGTCTTCTTTGTCTTCTGAGACTCCTTCTGCTCCTTTACCTTTCTGCTACTTTCTGCTTATTTTGCGCCCTTCTGCTCCTTTCTCTTTCTGATCCCTTTCTGCTCCTTGATGGCTCTTCCTGCTCCTTGATGGCCCTTCCTGCTTCTTGCAGACCCTTCCTGCTTCTTACTGCCCTTCCTGCTTCTTTCTGCCCCTTCCAGCTTCTTGCAGCCCCTTGCTGATCCTTTCTGTTCCTTCTGATTCTTCCTGTCCCTTCCTGCTCCTTGCTGCCCCTTCCTGCTCCTTGCAGACCCTTCCTGATTTTTGCAGACCCTTCCTGCTTTTTGCAGACCCTTCCTACTCCTTTCTGCCCCTTCTTTCTCCTTGCTGCCCCTTCCTACTCCTAGCAGACCCTTACTACTCCTAGCAGACCCCTCCTGCCCCTTGCAGACCCTTTCTACTCCTTGCTGACCCCTCCTGCTCCTTGCTGCCTCTTCCTACTCCATGCTGCCCCTTCCTACTCCATGCTGCCCCTTGCTGACCCCTCCTGCCTCTTGCAGACCCTTTCTACTCCTTGCTGACCCCTCCTGCTCCTTGCTGCTCCTTCTACTTTACCCTCCTGCTCCTTGAAAACCTTTCGACCCCTTCCTGCTTCTTGCTGCCCCTTTCTATTCCTTGCTGACCCCTCCTGCCCCTTGCAGAACCTTTCTGCTCCTACTTTACCTTCCTCTATGCGGTCTCCCCCACCCCCCATCCCTCACTTACCTGCTCTGTAGGCTGCCTCTGTGCTGCTCCCCTGCTGTTTCAGTCATGAGAGAGAGGCAGGGATAAGCTGTAGCTTCCTGCCTTTCTCAATTCACAGCGCCACCTACTGGCCAGCGCTGGTATTGCACTGTATTCTCACACTAAAACGAAAAATAGCAGCACAAGCTGAAATATCCGGGGGGGGAGGGGGGAGGCCAAGTACCCCCCTTTACCCCCCCATTTGGACACCCATGACCCTGAGACATTAGGGACACAGTGGTCCCATGTCTCCCAGTGGCCCCTAGTCTGTGTCCCCATGTCTCCCAGCCACTGTCCCTAGTGTCTCAGTGGCCCCATGTCTCCCAGTGTCCCCATGTCTCTAAGTATCCCCTAGTGCCCTAGTGACATCAGGACACTGGGAGACATGAGGACACAGACTCTAAGGGACACTGGGAGACATGGGGATACAAACACTAGGGGACACTGGGCGACATGGGGACACTGAGAGGCATGGAGACACAGGAAGACATGGGGAGACTGGGCGACTTTGAGACATAGGAGACATGGCAGTGTCCCCATGTCTCCCAGCCAGTGTCCCTAGTATCTCAGTATCCCCATGTGTCCCTGGTGTCTCTCAGTGTCTGTAGTGTGCCAGTGTCCCTAGTGTCTCAGTGTTCCCTAGACTCCCAAAGTCCCCTAGTCTCCCAATGTCTCTGTGTCCCCATGTCTCCTAGTGTCTCAGTGTCCCCTAGTATAAAAGAAAAAATCTCAGGCACTCACTGTGATAGATTTAGGCAGGTTTATTGGACAACGCAACGTTTCAACCTGTACCCAGGTCTTTATCAAGTCTCCAATGTCCCCTATGTATCAGTGTCCCCTATGTATCAGTGTCCCCTATGTATCAGTGTTTCAGTGCCCCATGTCTCTCAGTGCCCATAGTGTCTCTGTGCCCGTAGTGTCTCTGTGCCCGTAGTGTCTCAGTGTCCCCTAGTATAAAAGAAAAAAATCTCAGGCACTCACTGTGATAGCTTTAAGCAGGTTTATTGGACACCGCAACATTTTGACCTGTACCCAGGTTTTTATCAAGCCTCCAGTGTCCCCTATATATCACAGTGTCTCAGTGCCCCATGTCTCCCCGTGTCCCCTCGTGTCTGTCACCCAGTGTCCCCAAGAGTCTCAGATTTCCCAGGTCTCCTAGTGTTCCCTAGTATCTGTGTCCCCATGTCTCCCAGTGTCCCAATGTCTCTCAATGTCCCCTAGTGAGAGGGAGAGGGAGAGAGAGATAGAGAGAGATTTTTTAGCCATCTTAGTCCAGTGATGTAGATGAAAAAACAGATACAATTCATATCTTGTAATGTTATTGGACTAACATAATTTTGTAATGACTATCTTTTGGGAGAACCTACCTTTCTGGCAAAATTCTGTTAGTCCAATAAAAAATAGGTATTACAAGATACACATCTATTTTTTTTACATATATATATATTGGACAGTTGTTGGATCAGCACTTAGTGACCAGTAGACAGCTAGAATAAGTGGAGGGTAGGCCACAACCTAAGGGTATGATGTAACCTCACAGACCATCAAAGGAAAATATAAATAAAAAAACTAATTATAGGTCGCGCCACAAAATGATATAATATGATAAAACCAATGTGTACTTACATAAAATTAATAAAACAATAGTCCTGATTATAAGGCATATGGATAAAATAATCCAAGTTGATTGAAGGGTTGGGAAAGTTTGATTGATCTTATAGGTTCTAAGATAGTCAGATGTCCAGATAACGTGGAAGCATGCGAATAAAAGAAAAAGGATTCCAATAGTGTAAAACTGTTTCCGGTAGTGAAGAAAGGAGTATAATAATGATAATGTTCCTCCCACTCACCTTTTAAAGGGACACTATAATCACCCAGACCACTTCAGCTCAATGAAGTGGTCTGGGTGCTAGGTCCCTCAGGTTTTAACCCTTCGGATGCAAACATAGCAGTTTAAGGGGGACAGCAAATTGACACTGTTTTATAGGCTGTACACTTACTACTCTACATTGTAGCAGAGTGGAATTTCTTCAGTGTTGTCACATGAAAAGATATAATAAAATATTTACACAAATATGAGGGGTGTACTCACTTTTGTGAGATATTGTATATATATATATATATATATATATATATATATATATATGTGTGTGTGTGTGTATATATGTGTATACACACACACACACACATATATATATATATATATATATATTTGAATATATATTAGAAGGAGGTGTGAACTATATTTCCCAATCCACATATTTAAAGGAGACATGAGGTATGAGTTCCGATTGCTGTGTGTTAGTAGATACTTGGAACTTTAGTCTATTTATATGGAGGTGAGAGGCGGGTATATTGATATCTGAATAATATGAAAAAGAATGTGTCCTCATGTCAATGGCTTAGTAAGTGTACTATATTTGGGATATCAAGTGTAAGCTTACTCAGCAAGATTGTGCAGTCAGGTTTATTTAAATGTTCCCACAATTTTAGTATTATGTTTACATAACCCCTATACAAACAAATGAATTTACTGATGAAATTTATCCTGCAGCTGGTCACTTCGATATTATCCACATCCCCGTGAGTAATGGTTATATGGCTGTCCTTTGCACCTGCAGAAAGCATATGACAAAAAGCATAGAAAGAGGAGACGATACTAACAAAAATTAACATTGTTCTGTTTTTCTGCCGATTTGCATGATGTGCCTTGACTGTGCCTGGAATCAATTGAACTGTGATGCTAAATCTTTAATTTAAATTAAAAAAAAAAAAAATGAAATGTTTTAGGGGGAAAAATGTTACACAAGTAATCGAGGATGCTCAGTTTTTTAGTCAACTGTGTAATTCCCACACAGCTTCCTTTTACGTGTTTTGGCTGCAGTGAGTCCCTAGAATGTTACAAGTCAGGATAATTGTAATAGGCTTGTGATTAAAAGTACAATGATTATTTCTCTAGAAGCTTTGGTGTTGGTGTTGTTACAAAGAGTTGTAGGAGGTACCAGCAACAAATATGAGAAGATGAAAGAGAGTAGGAAAAGTTGACTATAGAACTTGTACAATGGGAGCATGTGTCCTCAGCAGGGGTCATGAATCGACACATAGACCTCCTGGATTGAGTTTAACCTGAGGCATAGACTGGCCCTGCTTCTCCATGTCAAAGACGCATCATGATTTAGAAGGTAGATCCTCCCCAATCAGCAAAGAACAGTCCCATTTCCAAACCTTCTTGAGGTCGACATAAGTTCACACAGAGGCATGTTCTGGTTTCACTCCTGTCAATCATTGGAATAATTTAGACTGCCTGTCAGCCACCTTGATCAATGAGCCCAAAAAGAGCTGGGAAGCCAGAATTTTATTGCACCTCCAAGGATTTTTTTTGTTCTCTCCCTATATCTTCTTTACACATCTTCAGAAGGCCTGTCCACCTCTTAGATCCATCACCTTTTAAGATGCCATGCCAATAGGAAGCTCCTTGCTGTGTAAATGCAGGGAAGTCATAAAAATCAATGAGGCATCATCATAAATCTTGTTTCTGGGTCATTCCACTCTCTTGACTTATTACTAAGGTTCATTCCATTGTCTTTGCGTTCATAGGATTGCTGACACAACCTGTAAAGTTAGTTGAATACTTTATTCTTCAAAGTGTTTAATTTACAGACACATTTTCTAAAGGCATGTTGTTTTATATCTAATTAGTTTGAACTTGTTTAATATATATATATATATATATATATATATATATAAAGCCAAAGTACCAGAGTATAGCAGTAAGCAATATATATAATATCTAAATAAAAAAGATCAAGTTTTAACATTTAAGAGCATTTAGAATAATGTGATTATAATGATGTGCCATTAAAACAAATAGTATGCTGCTGTACCAGGACTAGACACTGCATTTGCTTCCTGGTACAATCGTTGTGATATCTACAACTAAATCTATATATCAACAGAATTCTACATATGTATATTGTTTTCTTGTACGAGTAGATTATATTCAAACATTTTTTTTCCAAGGCACAGTGAGACAGATAAAGTTCTCCATGCATTTCTAATCCAAAAGTTCAACAATCCTCACCAAATCTGTAGAGGGCAATGTATGCAAATGTTCAGAGGATCTGAGTTTTTTTTTTTTAAACAGAGCGACAAAAATGAGAAACAAAGAATGAGGGCATGTACAATCAATATTCAAGGAATACCTATTATTTTAGCTAGGAAAAGAGTTGGTATATTTCTGTAAAACCTTCAGAAGTTTCATTATTATTTATTATTATTATTTTATTATTCATATAGCGCCATCACATTCCGTAGCGCTGTACACTGGGTGGACTAACAGACATGTAATTTTAACTAGACAATTGGACGTTCAGGAACAGGGAGGTGGAGGGCCCTGCTCAATGACATCAGGAACTGCTACATTTATATATGACCTATTATGGTATATTTATGGCTTGATTTCACAATTTGGTGCTAGAAAAAAATAACCATGCAAGCATTAAATTATTTATAATGCAAATGTATTAACTAAACCAGAAGCTGTCTGGTATTCACCATTTTAGGACATTTAAAAAACCCCAAAACAATTCTGAACAGTAATTTTTTCAGCATGGTAATTTTGGCTAAAATTTGCAACTGCCTGGTAAATGCCGAACATTTCCCAGTTTAGTGAACAGTACTCGTATATATGTTGAAGGTCTTCTCTCTATCCGGTAAATGTTACAACATATGAGTTTAACATATGAGCTCAGAGCACAATTCTCTGTATCTCTCTTTTGGCAAGTTCACTCAAGGGATTTGTATTTCATTTTGCATTTTCCGCTATATGCTTCTTGTAGTGTTGATATATATGGTTTTAGGTTTATATTTTTAGGTATGTGTGTTTTTTTTTTTTTAAATATTGTAGGATTGCACTATAATGTGCATTATTATTATTATTATTATTATTGCCATTTATATAGCGCCAACAGATTCGTAGCGTTTTACAATATTATACAGTTCGTGCCAGGAAGATAGCTCAGTTGGACCAAGATTAGAACTTTTTTCAAAATGTAGACCCAAAGGTCCTCTCCATAGCACGTTCCTCCTTTCAATAAAACAAGTACCATTGGATAATAAAAAATAAAAAATATTCTATTCCCAAGGTATACTATACTGTACAGTATATCTTGGGAATAGAATATTCTTTATTTTCTTATTATCCAATGATAACACATATACACATATACACACACACAGACATATACACACAAACATTAACATTTACAGATTTTTAGCAACCGCCTGCTTCCATACCTGTTTGGTGTGGGGGGAGAGGTTGTTCCATGGGGTAGAGTGGCATCTGGCTGGGTCTGACGGGAATCAGGTCAAGGCTCTCCCTCCTTTCTGGTCCTCTCCTCTCTTGCCCTCCTTCGGGGCTCTTTGGTATCCTGGGAGAAAGTGACTAGTACACACTTTCTTCCAGCCAGTGGCTTCACACAGGCCAGGGGGCACGGTCGTGCTGTTAAAGGGCCACATCGCCTGACTGGGCCTCCTTATTAAAGATGGCCTACCCTAAGTGCATGGGCCACCTGATGGTCCCTTGACCTTGCAGGAGGTCGTTCTGCCACTTTGCCGGCCCCACGCAGCATGTCCCCTGATTTTTGCACCCAGACCAGTTACGCTACCGGTGTGTAGTCGCACCAGATACGCTACTGGTCACATACATACACCTTGGGTCAGACAGTGTTTGAAAACCAACAGTTAGTCTCTATATTCTTCCCTGCTTCTGTGCGGCGATTGAAGAAGACCATAGAGAGTAACTGTGGGTTTTTTAAACACTGTCTGACCCAAGATGCATGTATGTAGCTGAAGAATTCGGTCACATATTAAAAAGGTTGGGTTGAGTTTTTCTATTAATTTTAATATTAAATGCTTTAATATTAAAAAAAAATCTGTTTCCTTTCAAAACTGCATGAAAGGATTATTATATATTTTTTTTGTTGAGGCGACAGTTGTCCTTATATGAACTATCTTTATTTTTTTGAAAGAGGCAGGGAGAGAGTGAGAGATAGGACTAAGCTTTACTTTTAGGCTGACACCTTCAGCTCACACTTTCAACCTATCACTAGCTCCCCATTTATAAAACTGTACATTGCTTTTTCCCCTCCGTTTTGTCAATGGAGAGGTAGTGGTAGGCTGAGATCATCAGTTGACACGCTCAGACAATCAGCAGCACCCAGTTCGCAGCATTCTTATTGAACCCTCAGACCATTGGAGGAAGTTGCTTGACAGAGTCAATGAACGTTTGGGGTAGACCACTGGTAAATAGTTTAACACCATAATGTAAGACTGGGACCTCCTGGCACCATAGCAACGTAATTGCCATAAAACAGTTCACTCTGGCAAATGTAGATTTGTTTCCCCCAGAGACCTAACATAATAGCACACGCAGTTGTGATGTTAAGTGCAGGGGGAAGCTTAGGTGACATTTATTTGTGACATTTATTTTGAATGTTTACAAAGTACACTAGGAAGGAGACAGGATGATGTGAGTCTGATCCTGCTACAAGTTAAATAAAGACTTGGTATAATAAATCTAGATTGACAGGGTTGGGTTTTTATACACAAACCTGTTTATTTTTTATCATTTGATAGCATTTTGTTGTAGGGGTAAATTATACAAAAGTTGCTAATGTGAGTACTGGAATCATTTATTACTCATGCTAGTTGGCTGGAAATGGTTGAGAAATATTGTTATAAAGGTATGTTGTAAGTATGAATCACTGTACGCCTCTCTAATGAAAGCAAAGGACTGTCTATATAAAATCTCAAGTGGGACATTTTATAGAGAATGTACTACCATGAGTCAGCAATAGGTAAAGCCAGCCATCCAACTATAGGAATATGGGTTAGAAGGTTATAGTATTAAGTAGCTTAAGGATCACTGTGTTACCTAAAAAGGAACTTTTAAATAATATTTATTTATAATAGATTTGCAGACACCTGTATGACAGTTTCCTAGATTTATCAGATGTGGAGATGACTGTTAGCAGTGGTCATGTGGCAATACGTCAACATATATCTCTAGTGACTTGTAAGTCAACACTCGTAGATATACCTGGACACCATAATGCTGATGCATATGTCATCTTGTTGAAGTTTACATTTGTATTTGTACCTGATAAACTCTGCGAGATTTGGAACAATACAATTCTTACATTTTAATTACTCCTTGATCCTCCGCATTTCACCCTTTTTCCGTTAGCCAATAATATGACAATATGGAATGAGAAGACATGCTCCCAAGTCATCTTTTACGTTTATATTTTTATCTCACAAACTGTGACATATCTGCATTAACAAATGTTTTCATTTGAATCACACAGAAATAGATTTTAAGATATCTCAAACACCACCCTCCGAGCATGATTTTGGACCAAACTTCTGGTATAAAAGGGAATCATGACGGAATATTTCCGTCATGTGTTCTTATAGGGTTAACTTTTTATTTGGCTCATGTTGGTGATCCTCATAAGACCATTGCACAGAGTTGATGTATGGGTATGATGTGATCTATGCATTCATAACTATAACTGTATGAAATTTAGAACCATTCATTGCTGTTGTGCCAAATTGATAGTGTGCTCCTTCTGGAGATAAGCTTGCAGGAGCTCTGCAGGAACGTCATCTTTGTATATGCATTGTGCTTGCTGCTTGGTTGTCATAAACTGTTTGTAAATCATTATAAACTTAGTACATAAAATAAGGGCCGGTGCAAGGATTCTTGCCGCCCTCGGCAACAATACATTTTGACACCCCTCATGGATGCAACTATATTCCCTCAGAGCTTCTTTCACTAAACTATGAATTTCAGTGAAGAGACATTAAGGAAAAGACACGCACCGAGTAGACATTAAAGGGAAACTATAGTGCCAGGAAAACAAACTTGTTATCCTGACACTATAGCTTCACCCTCTGTCAAGCGCGCCCCCCTCATGGTGCAGAAGGGGTTAAAACCCCTTCTGTCACTTACCTGGGTCCAGCACCAATGTCTTTAGTGCTGGCTTGGGTCCACCTTCGCTCCTCAATGGCCGCACTTGGAGTGGTATTTCCGTGACGTTAGGTTTTGCGTGACGCTGGACGTCCCCATGCATAGCCACTAGAGGAGTTAACCCTGAACGGTAATAATTGTAGTTTCTTAAAAATTGCAATAATTACCTTTGCAGTGTCACTTACACAATCTCACTAATACACACACTCTCTCACTGGCATACACACTTACACATTCTAACTCTAACTTACACACTCTAACACATACACATTCTCACTTGCACGCTCTCACAAACACACACACTCTCACTGACATACACAGTGTCACCTACACACTCTCACTAATACAAACTCTCTCTCACTGACATATACAGTGTCACTTACACACTAACTTATACACTCTCACCAACATACACATGGTCAGTTATACACTCTTACTAACACCACACACAGAGCCACTTTCACATACTAACACAGTGTCACTTGCACACTCTTCCTAACACACACACCCAGAATCACTTGCACACTCACTAATACACACACAACCAGAATCACTTGCACACTCTCACTTACAGTGTCACTTGCACACTCTCACTAACACACACACACACACACACACACACACACATCCAGAGTCACTTGCACACTCTCACTAACACACACACAGACACACACACACCCAAAGTCACTTCCACACTCTCACTAACACACACACACATCCAGAGTCACTTGCACACTCTCACTAACACACACACACACACACACAAACACACACACACACACACACACACAAAGTCACTTGTACACTTTTACTAACACACACAAACACAGCAATTTAACACACACACCAATTTACAAACATGCACACAATAAACAACCCCCCTTAACCATGCAACTGGCAACCAAGTGACAGGGCAGAAAGTAGCAGAACTGGAAGGTGAGAGTGTGGTCCTTTCCGAGAGAATGAGAGATAGGTTTGTGAAATATACGTAACAATGGGAGGCTGTAGGTTTTTCTGAATAGATGGGTTTTGAGGGACTTATTAAATGATTAAAGACTAGAGGAGGGACTGATGGGAGTAGACAGGCTGTTTCAGAGGAGTGTAGCCACCAGTGAGATATCATGCAAGAGTGAGTCCTATTTTTATCTGGATAACCCTGGTAATAGGGATGCTTTAACAGTGACCATCTGTCTCAAGCAATGCCTTGATTGCCCCAGGTGCTATCACACTCCTTTGCATAACTGATGTAGCACATGTCCAGTGTATGTCTGGCCATGAAACACGACCATGGGTAGGAATAATTATGTTTCCACGGGCAAATACATACATTAAATCAACAACACTGGCTGTGAAGTCACCAGACCCGAAGGGAACAGATGCACATTCACTGCTGAGTGGAATCCCATATATTGCCCCTTGCTACATATGAACCAAACTACAGTAAGATAATTGATAGCTCACTTCAGTCCTGTCAAGAGGTCAGCTTGACACCAGTCAGGGGTCACATGTCTCCAAAGCTCTGTTATGCAATATGACCTTTTGGCCTTGAAGGACTGTGTCAAATGATTCCTGTCCTTCTATTAAATACTTATATTTTACAATCCTGGGAGATTCTATTGCCCTCCTGTTTGTGTGCTGGGCATTTTGATAATTTGTGCCTTTGATTTCGTAGACTTATGAGAAGGTGCCTTTCCCAGAGAATATGAAGCAATTACTAGAAAGTACAGGACATTTTCAGACATTGAAGTGCAGTCAGATATTGTGTGTTGGAGCCCTGTACAGTGCCATACAGACTGGCAGCTTCCAGCTCCTGTACAGAACATAAAGCGCTCATTTTGTTCTCCACAGCTTCTCAGAGCCGTATGCACAGAAAGAATTTGCTTAATCATAAACAGCTTGCCTCTGAAAGCAGCCAAGAGAAATATCATTTCGATTAGATGTTTATAAAAATGCTATTGTACGCTGCGTATATTAATCATGTTGTTAGGTAAGCACAGTGACAGCTTTATGGCAGGTTTGAAGCGAGTCTGTCACTAACGCTTTCTGGATTATAATGCTTTCTTGCAGTTTTGATTCATTAGCTCAGATCCCTAATAGAATTAGTGCTTTCATTTCCTTTGCTTATTTGACATCTTCAATAGAATTCTTTTTCTTTTTTTCTTTTTCATTTTGTTGCCTCGACATGTTACCTACTCTGTAAAAGCACTTTCAGTATTTCATGGGGAGATTTAAAGCAATGAGTGGATTCTTTGTGTGGTCTACAAAAAGTCAGTTTCCCTAGCCACGTGTGCTAATGACTGTCACGTGAATTAACCCTTTGGGATTTATACATTAAGCCGGGAATTGTGGTAAACTGGCAAGGGAACTGTAACTGATTGGTCAAGGCGAGCTCCTTCAATAATTGAATTGGTGAATTTGTCCAATTTGGTGACATTGCCATGACATTTGCAACTTGTTGACAATTCTCGACATTTCCCAGTTTAGTGTTCAAACCATAAATTTATTGATCAGGAAAAAAAAAAACAGGCTAGTGTTTACTCACCACCTGATCATCAGGTGTTGCCATGTAATTTGCCCCCCTCCCTGGCCAAAGGTAAGAAGGAAGGCTATACAGTTTTTTTTTTTACTAAATGTGTGTGCTCCCCCTACACAGTACCTCCCAACACATTCAAACTGCACCACTTACACACATTGTACCCCTCACACACATTTCTTACACACTTCACCCCTCCCATACATATTGCACCACTAATACACACATTGCTCCCCTCACACACACACACACACACATTGTATCCCTCACATTCATACTGAAACCTCCCACACACATTACCCCCCCCCACACACACACACACATTGTACCCCTCACACACACTGCACCCATCACACATACACTGCACCCCTCACATACACATTGCACCCTCACACACACATTAAACCCCACACATACACAGTGTGCTCCCCACACACACTTTACCCCTCACATAGACACTGCACCCCTCACATACATTGCATCCCTCACCATACATATTGCAAACCTCACACTATTGCATCCCTCACACACACTGCACCCACACATTGTACCTCTCACACATACACACTGCACTCCTCACACACACTGTACCCCTCCCACACACAGAAACGCTGTACCCCTCACATACACACTTCCCCCTCACACATATTGCACCCCTCACACATACACATTGCATCACACACACAGATTGGACCCCTTATAGACACACAATGCACCACCTACACATACACTCTACATTCATGCCATACACACTCTGGATCCCCTATGCACACACTAGATCCTCTGAGCACAAACACACACTATGTTTCCTAAATACACACTCTCTACAGTCCCACGGACACACTGCATCACCTATATGCACATACACTCGCTACCGCCCGATAAACACTATGCGTCCTATACACACGCACTCTGTCACTCTCTACAGACCCTTGCCATAAATTTTACACCACAATACAACTGAAGCCGACCTAGTTACACCAGTGGATACACTATAGACAAGTCACAAGCAAACACAGTGCAATGTGTCATTAAGTTTGCTTGTGACTTGTCTTCAGTAGGGCTCTGCGCATGGTCTGTCCTGGAAGAGCATTATACCAATATGTCTAATTTGTATTGCTTAAAGGACCACTCTAGGCACCCAGACCACTTCAGCTTAATGAAGTGGTCTGGGTGCCAGGTCCCTCTAGGATTAACCCTTTTTTTTTATAAACATAGCAGTTTCAGAGAAACTGCTATGTTTATAAAAGGGTTAATCCAGCCTCCAAATCCTCTAGTGGCTGTCTCACTGACAGCCGCTAGAGGCGCTTGCGTGATTCTCACTGTGAAAATCCCAGTGAGAGCACGCAAGCGTCCATAGGAAAGCATTGTAAATGCTTTCCTATGCGACAGGCTGAATGCGCGCGCAGCTCTTGCCGCGCATGCGCATTCAGCCGAAAGGGAGGATCGGAGGCGGAGAGGAGAGCTCCCCGCCCGGTGCTGGAATAAAGGTAAGTTTTAACCCTTTCCTCATCCCAGACCCCGGCGGCAGGGGGACCCTGAGGGTGGGGGCCCCCTCAGGGCACTATAGTGCCAGGAAAACGAGTATGTTTTCCTGGCACTATAGTGGTCCTTTAAGATATGCTCAGGCCAAATTTTTTTCCCCAGTCTGGCCCTGCTGGTAGCTCAATAATGTTGTAGAACGCTATACCTATCAGTAACAATATGTATTACTAAAAATTCCCATATATGTGTTTGATAAAGCACAAACCCCATTGTACTACCCCCATAATGTGCAAAATGTAGCTAGAACAAATTATAAATAACTGCTGAACTTTAAACTTTTCAGCAACATCAATTAGACCGGTCCTTAATGAAGGAACCACTGTGGTACTTCGCAGATGTGGCAAAAATAGTAAAAAACGAAAAGTGAGCATTTAGTAATTATAAAAAAAAACGGGGTGAGGAGATAGACAGATCTATAAGAATAGGCAAAAAGAGGCTAAGCAAGTTATAAGACCTTCCAAATCACACAGAATAGAAAATAGCACAGTCAGTAAAAAAATGGGGACAAAACATTTTTTAGATACATAAATGAGAAAAGGGAAGTAAAACAAGGATTAGTTAGATTAAAAACAAAACAAGGAAGGTATGTAGAAGAGGATATAGATCTAGCTGACTGCCTCAATGAATATTTTTGTTCAGTATTTACAGATGAAAATAAAGGAAATGGACCTCAGTTAGGAAAAGGGACAAATGAGTCATTTGTTACATGTGAGTTTAAAGAGGAAGAGGTTCTATTTTAACTGTCAAAAGTAAAGACAAATAAGTCAATGGAGCTTGATGGAATACACCCAACGTTATTAAAAGAGCTTAGTGGTGTACTAGCAAAACCATTAAAAGATTTATTTAACCAATCATTGTTTCCTGGAGTAGTCCCAGAAGATTGAAAGTTAGCGAATGTTGTGCCCATTTACAAGAAATGTAAGCCTTACTTCAGTAGTGGGGAAAGTAATGTTAAAGGATAGGATTGTTGAACGTCTAAAATTACATGGATTTCAAGATCAGAAACAACATGGGTTTATTTCAGGGAGATCATGCCAAACTAATCTTATTGATTATTTTGATTGGGTAATTAAAATAATAGATCAGTAAACATTCTTTACCTAGATTTCAGTAAGGCTTTTGACACTGTTGCACATAGATGGCTTATCAATAAACTGCAATCTGTAAGTTTGGATTCCAATGTTGTTGAATGGGTAAGCCAGTGGCTGAGTGACAGGCAGCAGAGGGTTGTAGTCAATGGAGAATATTTGAAGCATGGGCTTGTCACCAGTGGGGTACCTCAGGGGTCTGTACTTGGACTCATTCTCTTTAATATTTTTATTAGTGATGTTGCAGAAGGTCTTGATGGTAGGGTTGATGTTCCAGGAGGGATAAGCCAAATAGCAAATTATTTAGGTAAACTAGAAAAATGGTCAGAGTTGTAGCAGCTGACATTTGATGTGGATAAGTGCAAGATAATGCATCTTGGCCATAAAAACCCCAAGGGCAGAGTATAGAATATTTGATAGAGTCCTAACCTTAACATCTGAGGAAAGGGATTTAGGGGTAATTATTTCAGATGACTTAAAGGTAGGCAGACAATGTAATAGAGCAGCAGGAAATGCTAGCAGAATGCTTGGTTGCTTAGGGAGAGGTATTATCAATAGAAAGAGGGAAGTGCTCATGCCATTGTACAGAACACTGGTGAGACCTCACTTGGAGTATTGTACGCAGTACTGGAGACCGTATCTCCAGAAGGATATTGATACTTTAGAGAGAGTTCAGAGAAGGGCTACTAAACTGGTTCATGGATTGCAGGATAAAACTTACAACAAAAGGTTAAATGATCTTAACATGTATAGCTTGGAGGAAAGACAAAACAGGGGGGATATGATAAAAACTTTTAAATACATAAAGGGAATCAACACAGTAAAGGAGGATACTACAACAAGAGGACATAGTCTTAAATTAGAGGGGCAAAGGTGAAAGAATATCAGGAAGGGTAGTGAATGCCTGGAACAGCCTTCCAGCTGAAGTGGTAGAGGTTAACACAGTGAAGGAGTTTAGGCATGCATGGGATAGGCAAAAGGCTATCCTAACTATAAGATAAGGCCAGGGACTAATGAAAGTATCTAGAAAATTGGGCAGAGTAGATGTGCCGAATGGCTCTTATCTGCCGTCACATGCTATGTTTCTATGTTTCTATGTCACTTTGTTCAAACTAATATTAAACCGATAGATTGTGTGATATAAGGCAATAAGAAACAAAGATTCTTTTAAATACTTGTAGATACTTGGATGAAAATTGTGGAAACGTGCAGATGGTGTTAGTGGTTACATTTTAGAAAATTAGTGCAATAGAAATTGGACAGATCAGCTACTACAGCATGTATACCTGATTCACAGGTAATAGAAGGATGCAAACTATACAATACGAAAAGCAATACATAGTGAATCAGCAAAATACCGAAATATAACTGCTCCCCAACATTCCATGCACTGTCAAATGAAGCTAATTTCCGATATCTTATTTGCAGATCCGCCTGATCCTGTGGGTGCTATTAATGAATGTAAATACATTTACAAACGAAATTCCTAAAAGCGTTACAAAGTATGTTTTAAGAAGGGGAAGTGGATGCCCCATACCATGTTTCACTTCCCTGGCTTTCCTTCAAAGACTGGGCTTTATACTGGCAGCTGTTTCAAGCTGTATGCCACAGCTGTCAACATTTAGGAAGTGCTACATCAATACATTTTTTATTATAATTTATCTCGTTTATAAAAACAGATTTTAGTTTAGACAGTATCTCATTTCCATGAACAATCCCAATGAGTTCTCTTCTTCAAGTGCAGGTTTAGGAACTGATGCTTAAGAACACAAAGACAATTTCACACATTTCTTTCTTGGATACAATTTCTACTATGATAAATACTTGGAATGCATACATCTTAAAGGGAACCTGTTGTGAAAAAAATTACTTTAGCTCTTTTAAAAAGAGTATAACATTTCATTTATACATTGTAGGAAATGAACCTATTCAAAAATAGTTTTTCCTCCCATCTGTCTCTAAATTCTTCGGTGGACACTCAATGCCAAGGAATTGAGAGACAGGGCAATCCACCCATAGCAACCACTGCACATGTGCAGTGGTTACTATGGCAGATCCGTAGTAGGTGCTGCTAGGAACAGGGTGATATGATGTCATGCAGGAGGTTTGCCCTGTTTGGTGTCCCCAAGCAGGGCAAGTCAACACAGATCAGAGCAGGAGTATGGGCTGTTGGGAGGACCAAGTAAGCAGTACAGATTCCCTTTAAGTTTTAATTTTTAGTGCTTAAGAGATTTTTGTGAAGAAGTTGGAAAAAGGCTGAAAGCTGCACACCTAGGTACCTGGAGCCCATGTGGACAACCTAGGGTAGATCATAAAGATGGAGGTATGTGACCCCACAAAGCCAGGTGGGCATGACAATAAATAAATATTACTTAAAGCATACAATACTCGAGCACTCTGGTTTAAAAATATCCTATGGTTATCATTGCTGATGTGGAATACATACACAATAAACTTTAATTGCACATTAATTGCAATTAAACATTATAATAGATTCCTTATTACTAGGATTTCATTGTTGTGAAACTCATGAACATTCCTTTGAGTTGTAATGCTGTAGATTTCTCCAATATACTCATATACACCACACATTACTGTGAGTTTTATTGCTGCTGAGCAAGGTGATATCCACATTCGCACTGCAATTCAAAGTTAGTTTTATAATTGTAGAGCTAAGTTATTTTGTTTTACATTTAAATAAATATGTAGTATATCATAAATAAATCATTTATAAAAAGTTTGACTACTAGCCTTGACAGAAACCCGTAAGAAAATGTCCATAAGAAGATACCCAATGTCCATAACGGCAAACCCTGGGCTGAGAGCTTTTTCAAACTATATGTATTTATAGGGTTTGTTTAAAATAGAGGGCTACTAAACAGCCCCAAGATGAGACGTAGGCTCACAATATAAGTAAAGCTTTTCGGAGAATTTTATTACGCAGTTGTGTTATGGACTCATATGCACCTAACATTCACAGCGTTTTACATTAAAGTCAGAATTGTCAATAATTCAAAGTGAATTCTCATAGAATTTTGTAGTTGAACTGGAAGCATAATTGAGTTGGAGAATATTCTAATGTGGCCATTTTGGCCTTAAACTTTAAATTCATTTTAAATACCCAACAGTTCTCACTGTAGTGAATAACCCTGATGCAGTTTCTAAAAAAAGATATATTTGAGGGACAAGCACCTGTGTCGAGCAAATGGGAACTGTACACCTGAGATGTGTCCCTAGCCATTGGATGCATGCATATTTTTATTGCTTATACAGAAGTTTTTATATGTGTTTGTATATGTAGCTGAATGATTGATTTGTAGACACTGTGTGGTAATCCCTTATAACCTTATAATATTGTTTTGTTTTTAATTGCCTGTATTGTCCCTCCTTCCAGTGTGCCCTTGATCTCTCAATTCAACCCCATGTGTGCCCTCCTAGCCTGGACTGTATAACCAGCATGATATTAAACCAGCAGGAACTGAGCTGTTGCTGGTAACCCAAAGGCATCTGGTACATTTTACAGCATCTGTAAAAGCTGTGAGCGAGTCCTGGGAATTCTTCTTCTGACTTTGGTGCCATTCAAGCAAAAGAGGAAATCTTGGCCGGGGAGGGGGATCTGGAATTCGGAGGCGTTTAGGAGAACTGCAAATATTTTACATAAACCTGTTAACTTGTACAAGGCATGGAATTGACTTCAAAGTGGTAATAGAAAGCAGCTGTGTCAACTGACTGATCTGTTTGGGCCAGTTTGAGATATTAGCTGCGAGTTTGCCTATTTAAACGGAGCAGTAAATTATAACATAATTCAGATTTCAGGCTGAAATTTCATGGGGGGGAGTTTTTAAAGGAGCCGGCCTACTGGGCCTGAACCGCTGAAAGGAAAGACTAACTCCTCAGTTTAGCCTCGCAGATTTAACATTTCCTTTCTCTATTAGAGAATATAACCAATTTAGAAAGGAAAATATATTTTATAGGTGAATAGCAAAGTACAAGTTCAGTCATCACTGAAGGCGCAAGTGTAAAATAAAAGGATCTGTGTTTTAGTGAACGTACTAGAGTAGTGGCAAATTGCTCTTATTGACATTAGATGCCAACAAAGAGTTTAGAATTTCACCAAACTCCACACATTCCCTGAAGTTATATAAAATTCAGAGTTTTTTTGCGATTAAAATGAAAAATAACTTCAGTTCAGGGCAATTCAGTTCAATATCAAAACAAGCAAGTTCTATCTCTAGAATAGGCCTGAAAACGGCTAACGTTTCAGTTTGTTCCCAGTGAGGGTTAAAGGTTCGTCTAAAGCGCGTGCTATAAAGTGTAGTTTCAGGTTGACAGAATCTTGGCAGTTCCGTAAGGTTCTCCCCCCCCTCCTCCTTCTCACCCCTCAAACAGCCTTTACTGTACTGAGTCCCTCGCCAGAATTAATAACATTCCTTTCAAAGATTTCCAGAAAGAGACTTTTCTTTTCAGCGGAAAAAAAAATAAAGGGTCGTTTTTAGGGCACAGTTTTGAAGGACGGGCTGCTGGAGAGCAGAGAGGAAAGGCCTAAACTTGCGAGAGTTTGGCCAATTTGAACACAAGTCAGCTCAGTGATTGAAGCCTTGTTGATTACAATCAATCAAGCCAAGACAGACAGCTGCATAATTTGTAATTTACCTCAAGTGCTTAACCTGACCAAATGCACTCCGGGTGACCCTGTCTCTCCACAGTAACTCCCTGTTCCCCTCCCTCCTGGACATTGACTGATGGAAATCTCTCCTACGATTGGAGCTTTGATAGCCCATAACAGGTAAGCAAAGTTCAGAAGCAAAGGAGGTGGTTATTGTGAATTATATACAGCCAGGAGAAAGAAGGATGGGGTGAGGAGTGGGAGGAAAAAAGGAATATTTCAGTCTGACATCAACCATCTGTACAATCCATCCCTCCTTCCTCTCTCTCCCTCGGGTTTTTTCTTTATTGGGAACAGCAGAACACAACCTTTTAAAGGGAATCTGTCTACTCCAAACCGTGTCTTGGAAGAAAATGCTTTATTGCTTTTTAATAGAGTGTGAAAATGTTCAGATCCGATGAGTCAGCCTTGGCGAGTCAAAGTGACAGCAGCGATTTTATTAAACGAGTGCAGCACTCTGTAAACTCCGTAGACTGCAAGCTCTTTGGCCGAAAATCAGATTTTTTTTTCCTGTGGTTTTATGATTACATTAAACTTATTACATTTTAGTGTGCATCGGGAAGGGGATGGCGAGCAATTTTCATTAGTTAAAGTGATACCTGTTTCCAAAGCTAAGATTCACAGTTTTATTTGATGTTTTGTTTAATAATAAAATATATATATATATATATATATATATATATATATAATCTTTTTTTTTTAAACCAGACACATAATTTAAAGTTGTGCGAAAACTATTTAACAGATCCCGAGACAGAAATGTGTGGTATGATAATGTTATCTGAAAAGATGTTAAAATAATTTTGAGGAAAAGCTTGCAATCTATCTTAAAACAAATTATTTTGAATTTTATATGCCAACATATTCTGCAGTTCTACACACTATTTTGGCCAGGAACCTTAAACCCCGGTGTTGTAAAACAGTTTAATAGGGACTATATATCATTTATATGCATATGCTGAGGAAGGGGAGTGGATCCTGTTTAAATAAAGAGGTAATACAGCCATCTGTGGGTATTTAGACCAATAAAGGTCATACGAATCTCCTTGAGGTTTACGTATTTGGTCTCTAACCTTGATTTGCCCAGTCCAGCATAAACAATAATAATATACTATCACAAGTGCTCAACTTAGTTTTTGTGAAACAGGATCAGTTTGTATCCATGCTTCAAACATACACGTTATAAACTACTTGTGAGTATTTGGATTCATTAGAAGACTGACAATACTTGGTAAAGAAGAAAATGTCTATATAAGATGCAAGAGCCTAATTAAACTGAGATGATGCCTCATGTGAAGTGTACTCTGCCCGAATTGTTGTTGGACGGATGGGACTACAATGTATTCAAATGGACCTTATATTGTATATTATTAATGAGATGTCAGTAATAATGCTCTGCACTTGGATGCTGTACTAAATCTATTTATTGTATATATTTTGTGAAAACCCCCAATAGTGACACCCCTTTTAAGATGTCGTGGCTCACAGGTACAGGGGAAGGTAGATATACTTGATGCTTTCCTGCACCTCTGCCTCCTCTTCTTTCTTGGACTCCTGGTACTTCACTGTCAAGAGCTGCAACAATACTATACTCTTGCTCACGTGCGTGAGTACAGCGCTGATGTCCATCAACTATCCAGCAAGAATGTAAGATCCTCCACAGAGCAAGTCTCACAATCTGTGATTCCCACAACCACCACTAGTGATGGCTGGGGAAACTGACAAATCTTGCCAGCAGATGCTTCCAATTGAGACCTTTCCATAAAACAAACTAGTCCCTTGACGAAAAGTAGTTAAAGCTTGATATATTTTGAATGTGTTGGAATTTCAATGTGAAAATTTCCTGAAGATTCTAGCTTTATGAAATACTCAAAAATTCTAGTTGAATGATAGAGCATCCTTAAAGTCAAATTGTATGAGCAAAATGTTGTCACACCGGGCACATCTATATGGAACAGCACTTTACATTTAAACACCTTTTTCTATGTGTGCCCTATGGTGGCTCTAATTATAGGCAACAGCCTAATTCCCTTTCAAACCAAAGTACTCACACTACTTGTCATTTGGACTGCCCCAATCTATATGTGTCTTCTTCTTCCTAAGTAATCACTCAAATAATAATCTTCACTCACAACCCAACTTGATACCACTATACTAGTTGCTACTCTCCATAGGCTTGCTACCCTTGCTGCTTTTCTAGTTCTCTACAAGAATAATAAGCAAATGTAACATAAACTGGTTCCTAATTTCTATACAAATTTTTTTTTTAAAGTAATCACCAATTAAATATATAAAATATACCTGGCTTGTACTGCAATACAGCAACCAGAATTCACTCGGTCCTCAATCACACACCAATCAGACAAGATAACGGACAATAGAAAAAACACATCAACAAAAACAAAACATTGGCCCCAGTCTCAGCAGGGCTGTAATAGGTAAAACATCTGGAGAGTGACAGGAAGGACACATTTTAATATTAAATTTAACAGTGAAAAAGATTTCCAGTTAGACAAAATTATTATTTTACAGGTATCTTGGCTTACATTAAAAATAATGTATGTGAGGTACATATTTCAAGGGTTAGAAGAAGACCTCAGTATGCCCAGTAATACACGGGAATGTACAAATACATACCTGGTGGGATAGCTAAAATGGTCGATACACTAGCTTTAAAGCTATTAAATACTATAATATTATCTATTAAGTACTCTAGGTTCCAGAATCAGTTCCTGCCAAAGTTCACTCTGTCTTTTATTTCTTAATTATTCTTTTATGGTTGATAATATAAATACCATTAAGATAATTAATAATACTCTCATCTGTTACCTATAATTCAAAGGACAATTGAAAAATTAAGGAAAATATCCAAGCTACTAGTCAGTTGTTGAAGTTTTCCATAACATTTATATTTGCCGAACGTTTGCCTTTTGGTTTTTAAAACCACTACAATTTAATGTATAGTGAGTAAACCATCATTGTTTTACTCATAGGAGTTTTTTTTTTTTTTACTAAATGGGAACTGAGGAAAATGAACAAGGAAAATGCTACTTTTATGCCAAATTGGGCAAAAGAGTTGAGTTTGAGTAAAAGCGTGGCAGTTTTTCCTTTAATCTAGCAAATGTATCTTTCATTTGACTACCAATTCAGTGTTTAGTAAATAAAAGGTCTTTCTCACTATATTCCTTTGTAACTTTTCTTTGATCTTGTTATTAAATGACGATTAGTTGCGATGGATACGTAAATGATATATCAGTGATGTGCAACTGTAGCACTGTTGTTACATTTTTGGGGTGGTACTTCACACATTGCTCAGTGCTACACATTGTTAATTGTTCATTTACACTTTAAGTACAGAAATCATAACACTTGACGGGAATTAGGTTCTCATTGAGGGAATTTAACACCTCTGTAAGGGATAGATTGACAGGAGCTCTCACATTTTGTCAATAGGTCTTAGTACATCTCACCCTTTGACACAAACTCATTCCTCAAGAAAACACACCAGTTGTTCAGGATACTATGCAGCACGACTTAGTGATACACCTGTCTGTCTTGTCTGAATAGACACCCTAAGTCGCCAACATGTTACAACAGGGGTTTGCACTACTTTTCACAGAATTGGTACTTTTAGTAATTCCATCCCTGAAAAACTCTACCCTTTAACAGTTCCAAATTCAGCAAGACATTCCTAATTTGAGCTCCTGTCCAGAGACATGACCCCGATACGTGCAGTGCAAGGGAATCATTAGATGCATGTGACCTATGCAAACAGAACTCGGGGCATACTGCACTCGAGAGTGTTTCAGAAGCTATCTGCATTCAACTCCCCTGAGTGGTGCTGGTCTGCATGGCTAGTCTGGTGTGCATGCACGTGACATGTCCCCTTTTCAGGACAAGACTAACCCCCAACCTGCATAAAACATTTTCTGATAGCTTTTAGTAAAGATCACCCTACATCACTCAGGTGACATCTTTTGTAAACATAGAAGTGCAAAATAATCTATTTGAAGGGGGTTGTGAAATTCACAGTTTACTCGACTAATCTTTATTGCTATACTTATTTGTTAACCATTAATTGGAGGATTCCTATGATTCTGAAAGGATTACAACCTCGAGGATTCACTTTAACATCCTGCCCTATGGAGAGTTGTCAGTTTTAAACGTACATGCTACTTTCTCTTTTATGTGTGTTTGCAAGCAGCTGCCTATAATTAGCCAGCTAGGCCAAGGGTTGGATATACCAGCACTGCTTGCTGAGAGTTCATCAGTGTGCCTGTGCATAGTTCGATGTGTTTTCATTCACCTATTGTATTTGTCTCTGTATTTCGTGCGTCTGATCTGTCCATCACAGAGCACTGTGTTTCTAATATTAAATAGGATCTCAGACTTGAACCAGCATCCAGCAGGGGTCTGCTGTGATCCTGTCTGTGTCATTAATCACAGGCTGGCTGTGTAGGATGGACACCTGCCTGTCTAAGTCTCTGAGCCCTGCTGAGAGCTTTGATGTTCCTCTGTGAGAGAGTGAGGCCTGTTCTGATGTGTCTCTAGATTTGTCCTTTGTGTCAGGGGGAAAGGGAGGGAAAACATACCACCTCCTCTCAAATAATCTGTTTTACTGAGTTCAGTCAAGGGGCAGAGGTCAGGCTGCTGCTTTTGGAAGCAACCAGTTAATTTTGGAAAGAACTTAGAGGACACTGAAAGCATTCACCCATGCAACCTGTTTTTCTTTTTTTCTTTTTGGAATTTCCATAATTATACAGCCTTGCAGCACCTGCCTTTAAATGTTTTTTTTTAAACATTTAGACTATGTTTCGAGACATATATGCAGATGTTTAAATGCATGTTGTATGATTAATTATGTAATAATATTCTTATTACCACACAAAATAATAATAATAATAACAATAACAAAGTATTTAATGAAAACCAGTTGCCAATATTTCAAAATATCCAGGGGTATAGACTATTACTCAATTACTTAAAGGAACACTCCAGGCTCACCTTTAGGAGTAAAATTGTTCTCAAACTGTTTAACCCAAAGCCTGTGTTCCAGCGCTGAATCTCCCTGCCTCTCAGTCCTACTGCTTTCTCAAAATCTTTAAACCGGAAGGCTCTGCCGAATCAGGCAGGGGCAGCTGACACTATCAGCCAATCACTGACTCTACATTCATAAAATTGGCTTCAAAACGGTAAGGTTTAATCCCTTAAGGTGAGCCAGCATCAAGTACCTCCTGGCTTCAAGTTGTTATGGTGCCCAAACTGGTCCTTTAATGAGCAATGTACAAAGAAACAAGACTGGTAGATCTAGAGTCATTGACTGAGAACAACCAATTTAGCCTTGAGGCTAAAACTCTCTCTCTTTAAAACAGGTCCTAATCAATGTGATAGCCCCACCTATAGGTAACTACTTGGCAATGAGAAGCATGTATCCTTCCTGAAACTATAACTCTAGAATTATTCCTCTGCTTGCTAGACTTGAGCATTTCAATTGTGTTTTACCAGAATTGTGAGTAATTCTGTAACTCTAAATCGCCGTATTGGCAAATCACAAAACAAACAACAGCAATGGCCTTTTTATTTGTATCATGATTCGTCGTCCATCCACGGGCCAGAAACAAAGGGCGGAAAATGAATGAAGAAGCTGATTTTTATTACATTTTTTTGACTGTGCACTGATTTGTGTATTTTTGCTCCATTTCAGTTCATCCAAATATTTTTTTCAGAATCAATTGTATGGTAAATTTGTCTGAACCGAAATGCCACATGGATGAAATCTAGTCTGACCGAATCATTTTTTTTAAGTCTACTGCTTAAAGAGTGCTTTAGAAGAAATGGTGTTGAATATTGCGACATGTCCAATCAACAAGTCCAGCATCAGACACTCAAAAAGGCACTGCCAGTAACATTGCTGTTAGTCAGGGCCGGCGCTACTATAAGGCGGCCCAGGCGGCCGCCTTAGGGCGCACCGGCCCTGGGGGCGCAAAACCAGGCGGACCGGAAGGAGGGAAGCGCACTGCGCTCCCCTTTATCCGGCTACTACTTGTAGCGTGGCCGAGCGCAGCCCTTACCGTTCCGCCTGCAGATCCCAGCCTCCGCCCGCCCACCTCCTACCCTGCTGTCTGCCGCAGGCTGTGTGGAAGGGGCGGGGATATGACATCATATCCCTGCTCCCTGTGGATCACACAGCGTGGCTGGCGCACAGTGATGAGGCTGCGCTGCAGGACAGGACTCCAAGGAGCCGGACAGCATGCACCCCAGGGACACGCTTTAACAGATGTAAGTATGTAATTTTGTATGTATGCATGCATGTATGTTTGTTTGTATGTAACTAATACAGAGTAATGGGGAAGAAAACTAGGGCTTAAATGGCTAAATGTATTTTTACATTGCTTTGTAATAAAAAAAGGAAATGAAGACTGTGTAAACATGGTGTTGAAATAAAAGAGGTTTACATTTTCGGAATGAGAAATTATGGATACATTTTAAACATGTGTTGAATACTGCTAAAGGAAAGTAAAAAAAAAAAGTACATTACTGTACAATATACATTTGTGAATAAAGCTAAACTATTACCTTTATAATAAACACAATATATACCATTGAAACACATAGGAAAGTGCTTCAAGTTAGGTTTAGAAGTATAGTATAATGTGGAAAAAAATGATTAAGATTTTTTGTTGCTTAAAAAATCACAATATTCCAGTCCTAAACCACATCTATTTTGATTGTATGTTTGTCTCTGAATGTCTATATATATGTCTCTGTATTCATGTATGTAACTGTATGCCTTTGTTTCTGTATGTATGTATGTATGTATGTGTCTGTATGTATGTGCCTGAATGTCTTTGTATGTATGTTTCTGTATGTCTGTCTGTATGTATGTATCTGTATGACGGTATGCCTCTGTATGTATGTATGTGTCTGCATGCCTGTATGTCTTGTACGTATGTTTCTGTATGTCTCTGTATGCATGTATGTAACTGGATGTATGTTTGTCTCTGAATGTCTGTATATATGTCTCTGTATGCATGCATGTAACTGTATGCCTTTATGTCTCTGTATGTGTGTGTCTGTGTGTCTGTGTGTCTCTGTATGCCTGTATGTCTTTGTATGCATTTTTCTGTATGTATGTATGTATGTGTCTGTATGACGGTATGCCTCTGTATGCATGTATGTCTTTATATGCCTGCATGTCTCTGTATGCATGTATGTCTCAGCTTGTATGTCTCTGACTGTATGTCTCTGTATGATTATTTCTGTCTTTGTATGCCAGTGTACCTGTATTGATACCGGAGAAACTGACGGAAGCCAAGCACAGAGAGATGGACACAGGTTTCTTCAGGAAGGAAGAGATTCTTTATTGGATCACCGATCGGGACTCAGAGGGACTAGCGTCACCAAAATACAGCAAAGTCTGAGCCCCGGACAATAGTGCAGGCTCCTTATATAGGCATATAACTCCTCCCATATTAAGCTCCACCCGCACATTCTCTTAACCAATCAATACAAATAAGAATTAACTTCCTGTTTGACCGCATGGCTTGTCCAGCACAATGGAGGAGGGGGAATACTATATCCGGTATTCTTGCACATGCTCCGTACACTACTGATCGTATCTTGCCTCGTGCAACCAACTGATCGATACGTCAGCATATGCACGTACACATGCCACGTGGTAATCTCGGCCTACTAAATTTATTTTTACCGAGATTCCACCACATTCCCCCCTTTGATGCCTCTTGATATTTTACAATTACTTGAGGCATCACATAACCTTAGTTTTGCTTACACCGCAAGTTACCTTGAACCAGACCAGACTTATCTTATGATGTGAATCTTCAACATTCATCTTCTTGCATTGGTTCTCCCTGATCTAGAGCCCTATATTTATATATCGCCATTATCTGTGCAGCAGCCTTCCTCTCTGCTATACTTCCTATCAGGCTTTGCACAGACCTAACTACTAGGGGTATAAGACACGGTAGGAGTAGACACAACAGTAAAATCAGTAGGACTCCACCTACCACTGCCTTAAGCCCTCCGAACCATTCATACCAGCTACCAAACCAACTACTTGGATTGTACCCTTTCCATACCTGAGTAGGCACATGCGCTAGTTTAACCATATGGCTAGTAAGCTCAGCTATTGCTTGCCCTTCGTCGTCTATTTGAAGACAGCAATTGCTTAGGTTAAACTTCCCACATACACCTCCCTCTACTGCCAAAAGGTAATCCAAGGCTAATCTATTCTGGTAGACTGCTGTCCTCATCCTGGTGTTATGCTTCGCTAGAAGATTGAGCGCTTGTGATGTCTCATTAGTGATAATCTCAACCACCGCCTGTAATCTTATAATACGGTTGAGCATATAAATAGGGGTTCTATAACCAAAGGTACCATCCTCAGCCCACGTGGCTGGCCCATAATAATCTATGATACGCTGGGGAGGCCATTCATTATCTTCCCAGGTGCCTATCTCTATGGGTCCCCTTTTCTTCCTATGATTCACATCATACACTTTAACACCTAAAGTCTCACCTGTTTCAATCGGTAACAAGAAGAAGGATGGTTTGAGCATACCCAACACACATGCCCCTTCCCAGTCCTGTGGCAGCTCCGAATAGGCTTTCTTACCACAGATCCAGTACAAATTTGCTGGGGCTCTCCAGGTAGATGTGATGGATAAATCAAACCACACATCCTTTAAATTGGCGTATCTAGCAAACGGGTTAGATGGTTCTGAGACATTTGAAGCCGACCACCAAGTTGTATTCTTTGTATCATCATCATAAGCTTTTTGCCCTAGACAAGTTAATTCTCCTACAGAAGTATTATACATTATTCCTTTCCTTGCTATGCAAACATAACCTATGATGGAGGTCTTTAATCTCCACTCAGATTTACCTCTAACACTCAAATGATAATCGGCTTGTGTAGATATTAATTGGTCAACTGCCTCAGAACCGGACATTACCTCCTTTGCTTCCCAAGGCCATTGGTCTCCCATGTTAGTACCTCCACACACATAGCAGTTGGTAACATTAAGACTACCGGCAATACTTTCAGCTAGGTCAATGAACAGGTTTTTAGCGTTATGGGGGATCTTATTATCTATGCTCATCTCTTCATAAAAGGAATGGTATACTTGATGAGTCTGGGAGGATACCGTATCAGTCTCTATTCCTATAAACAATAATGTCCCAGGATCTAGACCCGTCCCGTATATCTGAAACCCAAATAAATTGCCATACTTATCTAAGAACTTGTCGGGGTTATTAATAAGTATATGGACTGGGTTACATTCCATAGACTTACAATATGGGCTAGTCGGCAACTTAGTCACTATCATGTCTTTATCTACTGTCTGTCCCCAAGTCGCCCACCCCACACAAGACCAATATGGACAAAAGTTATAGTCTTTATTTGGGCATCTAGGACTCACATATTTATTTTTGCTACTGGGACAAATGTATTTATCGTTAGACCCATACGTCCTCTCCCATCTAAGATCCCCACATACATTCCACGGCTTTCTACCACTCGATATCGCTTTACACGCATCAAATAGCAGAACACCCGAAGAATGTACGGATTCTAACACCGTCTTATTAATTAGGGTCCCCTGAGGATCTCCATTCCTGAGAGTCAACCAAATTGTACGAGGCTGATACTCTGGACTGAAGCACTTAGGTTCTCCTACTCCTAAATGGCACACACTATAATCTATATTTAAGTATCTACATCTCGATACATCTCCTTTACACTCGTATTGTGAATGCCAGATTAGGGTTTGGGAAATATGGTTACCTGTTCTCGTAGTCTTAATGCATACCTCACAGCTAGGAGTGTCGGTACCTCTACCTTCCTGAATATAAAAACACATGTAAATAAACACAATCAAAAGCACATCTTTCGCCGTCATCCTCAGTCTTCGTCCGTGCGATGGAACCTCAGCTTCCAGGATGTGAGGGCTGCAGGGAATGGAGTTCTGCTCGTCTTCACAGGTGTCCCTTCGGGACTTTCCTGGCTTAAACACTATGTGATGGTAAGAGGACAGGCTTTATTATGGCCTTCTCACTTACACCTGTAACAATAAAATTTGTAATCCACAATAATTCCTCGTTACTCCGACTGAGTAGTGCGTTTCAACCGGATCTTGCAGGGATTCTCTGGATCTGCTGTGACTTGCCAAGAATCGACTGCTGCTGGTTTAACCCTGGAGTGATGTATCCACGGAGTCACTTCTGCTACTTTTATCGCTGTAGGGGTAGACAAAAGAACAACATAAGGACCTCTCCACTTGGGCCCTAACGGTACATTATTCCACTCTTTAATCCACACTTGGTCTCCTGGATGATAATTATGAACAGGGGGATAAATATTCACAGGTAATCTATCTTGTACCCATTTCTGTACCTCCTCCATAGTCTTACCCAACTCTACAACCTGCTGCCGGGTAATTCCTTCTCCCAACTGACTCAAGTCCCCCCTTAAGTTACCAAGTACGGGAGGTGGACGCCCATACATAATTTCAAAAGGAGAGAGGCCCATCCTTCTGGTAGGGGTACTGCGGATTCGCAATAGAGCTATAGGTAAGAGAACGTTCCACTTAAGTTGGGTTTCCTGACACATTTTAGCCAACTGGTTCTTTATAGTTCTATTCATTCTCTCTACCTTACCAGAACTCTGGGGTCTATATGCAGTATGAAGCCTCCACTTTATACCAAGCATATGAGTCAGTTGTTGTAGGCACTGGTGAACAAAAGCTGGACCATTGTCCGATCCTATAGAACAGGGTAGTCCATATCGGGGTATTATTTCTCGTAGCAGGAATCTCACAACTTCTCCTGCTTTCTCGGTACGAGTAGGACATGCTTCTACCCAGCCTGAATAGGTGCACACAATTACCAGCAGGTAACGATGTCCACCCGATTTAGGCATCACTGTAAAGTCTATTTGTAGATCGGACATGGGGAGTCCCCCCATAAACTGGACTCCTGGTGGCTTTACTGGTCCTTGTCTTGCATTATTCTTAGCACACGTTACACATCTGCGTACAATGGCCTGAGTCAAGTTGGACAATCTTGGTATGTAGAAATGTTTCCTGAGAGATTCTTCTGTACTGTCTCTCCCAGAATGTGTCCCGTTGTGATAATTTTGGACAATTTCTACCGCTAGCGATGCTGGTATAACTATTCTTCCATCTTCTAGCTGATACCACTTGTTCTCCAAATACTTTCCCGGTTCAGTCTTTAACCACTCCTCTTCTTGAGCTGTATAAACTGGAGTCCATTGAGACAGTGGGGTTGGTATTAGAGCAGCTATATGCCCCACATACTCCTGTCTTCCTGATTCAGCAGCACGCTTAGCTGCACTATCTGCCATCCGATTTCCCTTAGTTACATCACCATCTCCTCTCAGATGCGCTCGACAATGTATAATACCGACTTCTTTCGGCTCCCACACTGCTTCCAAGAGTTGTAGGATTTCAGCTGCGTACTTGATTTCTTTGCCTTCTGAATTCAGTAGTCCTCTTTCTTTATACAAAGCTCCGTGGGCATGAGTGGTTAAAAACGCATACTTAGAGTCCGTATAGATATTCACTCTTAAACCTTCAGCCAATTGTAACGCTCGTGTTAGTGCTATTAATTCTGCCTTTTGTGCTGATGTTCCTTTCGCCAGTGGCCGAGCTTCTATCACCTTGTCTATTGTTGTCACTGCATATCCTGCATAGCGGATCCCTTCTTTTACATAACTACTGCCGTCGGTATAATATTGAACATCGGGGTTCTGGATGGGAAAATCACGAAGATCTGGTCTACTTGAGAATACTTCATCCATTACTTCCAAACAATCATGTTGACTTTCAGTAGGTTGTGGCAAAAGGGTAGCTGGATTTAAGGTGTTTACAGTCTCTAAATGCACTCTTGGGTTTTCACACAACATTGCTTGATACTTGGTCATACGGCTGTTACTAAACCAATGATTTCCTTTGTAATCCAACAACGTCTGTACTGCATGTGGGACTCGTACATAAAGTTCTTGACCCAGAGTGAGTTTATCGGCTTCAGCTACTAGCAGGGCGGCTGCAGCTACGGCTCTTAGACAAGGTGGAAGTCCGCTGGCCACTGCATCCAGTTGCTTAGACATGTAGGCAACAGGTCTTTGCCATGATCCCAAGTACTGTGTCAATACTCCCACAGCCATTCTTCTTTGCTCGTGTACATATAAGTAGAATGGTCGTGTGTGATCAGGTAGACCTAATGCTGGGGCACTCATCAAAGCCTTCTTCACATCTTCAAATGCCGTTTGCTGTTCTTGGGTCCATAAGAAGGGGTCGTGCTCTGTACCTTTGATGGCTGCGTACAGAGGTTTTGCTAGTATCGCATAGCTGGGAATCCATATCCTACAGAAGCCTGCTGCTCCCAAGAATTCTCGCACTTGTCTTCTATTCTTGGGTATTGGTATTTGGCAGACAGCTTCTTTTCTCTCTGGCCCCATAATCCTTTGACCTTCAGAGATATGGAATCCCAGATACTTGACAGTTGGCAAACACAACTGAGCCTTCTTTCTAGACACCTTGTATCCTGCCTTCCAGAGAATGTGTAGTAGATCGTGCGTTGCTTGCTGACATTTTTCTTTTGTAACTGCTGCTATCAACAAGTCATCTACATATTGTAACAAGACACACTCTCCTGGGATGGACTCGAAATCCAATAAATCTTGACTTAGGGCTGAACCAAATAGGGTAGGTGAATTTTTAAACCCTTGGGGCAGTCTTGTCCAAGTCATTTGGCGTTTTGAGCCCGTTACAGCGTTCTCCCATTGGAAAGCGAAAATACATTGACTTTCTGCGGCAATTCGGAGGCAAAAGAAGGCATCTTTGAGATCTAAGACTGTGAAGTAAGTAGCCCCGCCCGGAATTAAAGCAAGCAGGTTATATGGATTGGGTACAACTGGATGTATACTAACAACCGCATCATTGACTGCTCTTAAGTCCTGTACAGGTCGATACTCATCTGTACCGGGCTTTTGAACAGGCAGCAATGAGGTGTTCCAGGGGGAAGTACAGAATTTTAGGATACCATACCGTATGAACTTATCCAGATAGGATTGGATGTTCTTCTTAGCCTTCTGCGGAATGTGATATTGTCTTAGGCTCACTGGATAAACCCCATGTTTCAGTTCAATTTTTATTGGTGGAATATTGCGGGCCAGTCCTGGTGGGTTGTTCTCTGCCCAAACTCCTGGTATGTTAAACAATGTCTCATCACTCCTAGGGTTTTGGCTAGTCAACACTGTATAAAGTCGCCACTCTTCTTCCTTTGGTACGGATAAAGTCATAATACCTGAAGGTCCATTAAACTTCAAAGATGTTGTTCCATTTGGTAGGAACGTAATCTGCGCTTGTAATTTTGATAGCATATCACGTCCCAGCAACTGGACTGGACATTCAGGCATATAAAGGAATTGGTGTTTTACTACGTGGCCTCCCAATGTACAGAGTCGACTTTTAAGAACCGGTCTTTCAGCACTTCTTCCAGTTGCTCCTATCACAGTAATAGTCCTTCCAGATGGAGGAGCAACTAGATTAGTCACCACTGAATGTTCGGCACCAGTGTCGATCATGAACGCACTCCTTTTCCCCCCTATTGATACATCGACCATAGGCTCCGCTCGACCAAGGGGGATGGAGCCCGGTCGGTATCAATAGTCCTCCATGACCGTGTCAGCCAATCCTACGAAGTCCCTACCTTCTCTATCGCGGGACCTTTGCGCTGCTGGAATATACCTGTCTATAACCATTACTCCCTCCGGGACCTCCTCTACCTCTCGCTCTGCCTCTAAAGTTTCCGTAGCCTGCCCTGGGTTGGTCTCTCTCGTACTGCTCTCTTTGCGGACATTCGTTCCTCCAATGCCCTTCTTCCTTGCAATACGCGCACTGATCCCTACTCAAAGGCTCCCTACTCCATCTATTATTGCCTCTATCTGGGCCCCGTTTATCTACGCCTGCGATTGCTACCGCTAGCATATCAGCCTTTTTACGCATCTTGCGCTCTTCCTCTTTCTTATTTTCTGTATCCCTGTTCATATAGACCTTATTTGCTACCTCCATTAGTTGGGTGATGGACATACCTGCAAACCCTTCTAACTTTTGTAGCTTGCGCTTAATATCTCCGTATGCTTGGCTGACAAAGGCGGAGTTAACCATTCGGGAATTGTCTGCGTCTTCCGGATTAAAGGGGGTATACAAGCGGTATGCCTCCAATAATCGGTCATAAAAGACACTGGGCGCTTCATCGCTTTTCTGAATCACCTCAACTGTCTTCGACATGTTAATGGCTTTCTTTCCTCCGGCTTTCATGCCAGCAATTATAGCGTCTCTATAGGCTCTGAGTTGAACCATATCAGCACCATTTACATTCCAATCGGGATCAGTATTGGGATAGTGTGTTGCGGCCCATGCTGCTGGATTAGCTTGGTTCAAAGCACGGGCTCTATCCTCTAGTGCTTTAATGGCTGCTTGATTAATCCTTGTCCTTTCCTCATTGTTAAATAAAGTCATTAGTAACTGCTGGCAATCAGCCCATGTCGGATTATGCGTCTGTACTATTGAGGTGAACAGATCAGTCATGGCTTGTGGTTTCTCAGTATACGAGGAATTATGGGTCTTCCAGTTTAAAAGGTCGGTAGTGGTAAATGGGACATATACGAAGACTGGGTCAGCGTGTGCCATTTGACCTGCGGCATCGATATAAGCTGACCCGGGATTTAGGCGAAGAGGCATCTGATAGTGCTTTAATTGTTGGGCACCAGTCAACTGTCGGGTTTGGATGGGGCTACGTAGGGAGGCGTCAGTCATGGGTTCCGGTCGGGGAGAGATAGGGTATGGGGATGTGGGAGGTTGGTTTTGGGAAAAGGTGGTAAATAGAACACTTCGGGCCGAGCTAGATGAAGCTTGACCGGAAGCCTGAAGTGGCGCCAAATCAGGATATTCGTTTTTAATGGGGGTGGGTTCTGGTTCCGGAAGGGGAGATTTAGTACGAGGGGGGGTGGATCCTGTACTGGAGGAGGAAGCGGAAGTGGATGAGGGTAATGAGGGGAGGGGTGCAGGACTTCCTGCGTTTGCGTCACTTCTTCTTAACGGAAAGTAAGGGGGCGGCAAAGGGATCTCGGACTCAGGGGGCGTGTCCAAAATGGGCCTAACACCAGTCCTAGTGGACGAACAAGTCCTAGCTACCATGAGGCGACACTGCTCCTCGTGGCATGTCTGGAGCCATTTTGGCGAGTCATTTACGGCCTGTCTCCAACAGTCAATATAAGGAAACTGGCCGTAAAGTTCAGGCCTACCTGATACAGCCACGTGTAAGCGCTGTACCAGAGTTGGATCCAAACTGCCACGTGGCGGCCATGCCGCAACCAAAGTAGGCCACTCCCTAGTGCACAAAGTAACTAAACGCACAGAAGACATCTTAACCCCAAAATCACAAACCTTGAATCCCTTTTTAAAATTCTTAACCATACATCCTAAGGGATCCGGAATCGTTGACTGCGACGCACCCATATTTAACAATGGAACGTCGTCGATAACGAATACTATACACGCGTACTTATTCAACAGTCACACTCGTTTCCTCTGGCAACAGCACCACGTGGTACGGTTACCAAGTGAAACGTACACAATAACAATAAACACTCAGGGAATTCCCGTACACACACAGCTGCTACACCAGTCACTATATAATCAATATTATGCCCTTTGGCGTAACTATACAGTCACCCACGCTATAATTCTCTATATACGAATTACCCGTCTATAACACACCCCAGTAACATCGTCTTTTACAAATAGCGGTTACAGTACGGTTAGCATAGGTCAAAGTACAAGTTAAGGTCACAATACAATTATTAGTGGTTATGGTGTTAAAACATGCAATTGACGACAATGATTAGTACTTATTATACAATGTCAGTAAATATACAGGGTTATGGTACCGTGCACTATAATACAGCAACACACTATTAACACTCTCGCTAGACGGCTGAGCTCGCGCTATCTAACAAGATATACACTTTACTAAAACAATCGTTAACACATTTACAATTCCCAACTAAACTATTGGCCAGTACCTTGAATGGACTACCTAAAACTATATACACCCGTTTTGGTTAGCCACACTGCCCAATCACCACATATATAGCGAGCTAGAGAACCGAATTTACACAGGCGCCTCTTAGTCGTACTATCAAAAGTCTAGTGGGTTCCAAATTTACACGCCTTCCCACTTAGCCCAGATAGGATGAGAACTAGCGAACCGAATTTACACAGGCGCCGCTTAGTCTCCCGGTCCCTCCGACCTAGCGAACGTAATATACACCCTAGAACGCTAGTCTAGACAAGACACCGGTGTCCGGCTAGGGCTATTTACACCAGGACCCCGCCTGACTAACCAAATCAAACGGTCTGACTAAAGAGCGTTCGATCGAGCGGTGCGCCTTCGCTCCTTCCCTCCGACAGAGGGGGCAGATACAGATTCAAAAACCCCTTTGGGCCTACCGCACAATCGGTATACCCCTAGCGGGTCCTGCCGTCTAAAACAGCAGTTGTCTTACCTCCTCGTTCCTGAACCTGAGTTCACACTCATCGACGGGGACACCCCAGCACTTCTCACGTAGAGGCCGATGATCTCCTGGACAACAGACCAGTGGCGCCGAGACGAAGGGAGGTCCACGCAGAAGTTCAGGGGTGCAGCCGTAGAGAACGTGGGCAAAGATAGACCGTCTCACGCCTCTGCCTCTCAGCTACCGTTGAACGATGAGCTTCCCGGCCAATGCACCAAATGATACCGGAGAAACTGACGGAAGCCAAGCACAGAGAGATGGACACAGGTTTCTTCAGGAAGGAAGAGATTCTTTATTGGATCACCGATCGGGACTCAGAGGGACTAGCGTCACCAAAATACAGCAAAGTCTGAGCCCCGGACAATAGTGCAGGCTCCTTATATAGGCATATAACTCCTCCCATATTAAGCTCCACCCGCACATTCTCTTAACCAATCAATACAAATAAGAATTAACTTCCTGTTTGACCGCATGGCTTGTCCAGCACAATGGAGGAGGGGGAATACTATATCCGGTATTCTTGCACATGCTCCGTACACTACTGATCGTATCTTGCCTCGTGCAACCAACTGATCGATACGTCAGCATATGCACGTACACATGCCACGTGGTAATCTCGGCCTACTAAATTTATTTTTACCGAGATTCCACCACAGTATGACTTTGACTGTGTGACTGAAAAATGATGCCTGTGTGCCTGTGGCTTGGGAGGAAAGACACACAGGTGAAGATGCATTGTTTTATTTTTTAATGAGGGTTGGGGGCGCCAAAATGCATCTTCGCCTGTGTAACTAAAAATCCTAGCACCGGCCCTGCTGTTAGTCGTATCTAAACACTGGGTTTAGGGTCTGCCTTCTATATATAGTATATCTACAAATCCACCCTTTATGTAAGAGAAGGCAGCACTCATATATACTCTCCTTTATCACAGGTATGCAGCCATCTTATTGCATGTGCCTTCATTGTATATATTTGTACATTTTCTACATTCTTCTTAGTCTCTCATTGTTGTGTTCCCTTCATTAGTTTACAGTTTCACAGGGCACCTAATAATACAAATTGACATAGAAGATATTGGTGAACAACAACATCTAAACAAGAAACTTCAAAATCGCTGCTAACCTTGGAGAGGTGATTAATACTCTAAAAGGGGACACTTTGACATTTCTTAGAGCATTATAAATCATAGCAAATTATTTCTTGGAAATCTGTGAATTTGCTGCGTGGTATTAAACACCACATCATTTTAGGAAATCCTACTCTGTCTGATAGAAATGTTGGTGTGTCTGTTTCTCTGTGTGGACAATAACCTTCCTTCAGGACTGCCAGTCATTAAAGATACATGCCCTTTGTGGCATATGTAATATATCATTATTTTCTGCTGTTACTGAAATGCATTGAACACAGTGAATTTCAGTATGATCTTAGTGTAACAGAGTTATGTGTATCATGCAACATCCCGACCGGTGTTTGATGCCAGTATTTACCTGGTGTTTCAATGACAGAGCTTTGTTCTATAATCCCATCCATGATTCATGATTTATGTAAACTTCAAATCACTTTATCTTTAGAACAGGAGGATTGTGTCATTTTTCTAGCCTGTCAAGGAGAGCAGAGGTCATACATGTCATTACAAGGGAATGAGGCAGTTACACAGTATGGGTGTATGTGTATGTAACTTATTATGAAAATCTTAAAGGAATTTTTTTCATCATTTTGATTACTATGGAAAATAAAACAATGCATGTGATATTAAAGGTAATATATTATTTTGTAATGAAGACACATAAAATAATAACAATTTTTAGTTCATGATTTGGTTTACCCTTGCAATGTGGGGGCAGCCATCTTTAGTCATGCACAATTTACAGGTCTAAAACCATCCCAGAGTACATTTTTTAGATGCTCTGAGCTTGCACATGATTTCAGAATTCTTGAACCCACACTAACTCTTAGTACCCGCATGAAGCCCATGGAGAAAGCGCAGCTAAGGAATAGGGTCTTGAAAGGGCTAGGAGCAGGTGCGCGAGCAATAGTGGGGATTGGTGGATTAGCGTTTGGGGGTTGGCTGATATAAAGGGTCGGCCATTTTGGATCTTTCATTCTAATTTCTTAACTTGCAAAGTTGGTCCCTCCCTTTTTTGTAACCTTTTTCCCCGTTGGGTCACAGCGGCGGGGTAGGGTAAGGAACATTAAGGAAAATGGGCCTTAGTTAATATAGGAGTAAGGGCAGTTAGTTGATTGGTTAAAAGGGTACATTGTTCTTACAAGTTTTGGTAGGTTTTGAGTCCGTTGGTGGCTCAGAACCTCGGTGGTGTATGGATATCTGGGTATACCTCTCCAGGTGAAATTGATGAATGTTGGCACTTTACATGTTGTAATGATATGGTTGTTATAGATTGTGAATGGTGTTATGTTGTGGGTCATTGCCTTGACTTAAATATTGGAGAGATGATATAATGTTGGGGGTGTGGTAGGTAATGACCTTTATATAATTTTATATTATACGTTTTTATTATTTTATTATCATTAAAGCTGTTGACATTTTTGACCTATACCCACGAGTGTTGGTGTCTTATTGGGTGGGCTGGGTTCAGGTTCACGGATTCCTCCCCTGCCCATATGGCGACTATGCACCTGTCATGGTTTTTGGTCAGACCTCCCTCTACAACCTCCCTCTACAACTCAACTCTCTCCTCTCAACTCGACATCATGGCACCTCTCGCAATTAAACGCAGCAAGCGGCCCCAATTACAACCATGGCACACCAAGCTCACCCGTTACCTCCAAAAATGTTCTAGAAATGCTGAACGCTGCTGGAGAAAGTTTCACTTTGCATGTGACTTCCTCCACTATAAATGTATGCTCCCACGCCTCCCCGCTCTGTCAGTCCCTGCACTGGCTTCCAGTTAGATATTGGGCTCAATTTAAAATTCTGGTGCTTGCTTACAAGTCCCTACATAATGCTGCTCCAACCTACCTATCCTCCCTAATACACAAGTATGTCCCGTCGAGGCCCCAACGCTCTGCCAAAGACCTACGTCTATCATCTGTCCGTACTCCCACCTCTGATGCTCGCCTCCAAGATTTCTCCAGGGCTGCACCTCTTCTGTGGAACGCCCTTCCCTTCTCCGTAAGACTTTTACCCAGTCTCCACTCCTTCAAAAAATCATTGAAAACTCACTTCTTCAAGAAAGCATATTAGTTAAACTGAAAGCAGGTTTTTATCCCCCACCCCCATGACTCCTCTCCTGCAACTGTCAAAAATTACCTACTAAGCCCTCAATTAATACTTTTCTAGCAACCTACTTCGTACCCCTACTTTTACCCTTTGTGTCACTATACTCCACTCCCTCTAGAATGTAAGCTCATTGAGCAGGGCCATCCACCTCTCTGTACCTGCACGTCCAATTGTCTGGTTAAAATTACATGTCTGTTAGTCCACCCAATGCACAGCGCTACGGAATGTGATTGCGCTATATAAATAATAAAATAATAATAATAATAATAATAATAATAAGCTATACTTCTGCTCAAAGAGGACTTGAAGGTCTCCATCTCCTATTGCAAGTGTAAGCATGAGTATTCACTAAAATAAGGTATTTACATATATGTATGTACTACAAAGTAATGCACACAAAGGCTATAACACATGCAATCATTAATTTTAAATAATAATACAAATGATGGAAGTGTTTTCTTTAAAGCTCAGCCTTATAAAAATATTAAAGATAAAAGCCTTATCAACATCACCCACAATGTCCATGCTGATTATGCTGTCTTATCATTTCTTCAACAGCATTAAATGTCAGGATTTTTATTCAAGCACACATGTACATATAAAGTAAGGCTGTCATGTAAGAGAGATTTTTGAATACAACAAAAAACAAAAAATAGCTGTTAATTGTCTCAAGCATGCCTGTATTATAATATAATTCAGTTAATAAGAATATTACCTGCACATCATAACTACTTTCTAAAAAATGCACAAACACAGAATCTGAAACATACTCAAGAAAGTTCACTTGCTATTTTATCTATTTATTTCAAAATTGATTTACTAGAAATAAGGCATTTTTCTTTCGTTCCTGATGTTCTGTTTTCATTTATTCACGAGAAATAAAGAACAATAAAAATGGTAAACTTTGTAGTAAAAGTGTTTCCCTTTTTAATCTGTGTTTAAAACTTTGTCATGTAAATTCTGTTTACGTGTATTGTCCACAGTTTGAAAGCCATGTAGATTGCTGACACTTTAGAAGTGAAAGATAAGATTGTTTATACCTGCTTAGCTGTTGCTATCATTTAGAATGACAATGGTACAAAATGTATAGAACAGCACTAAACAGCTAGATCTTCAAGATGTGTATTCTGGTGGACATGATCCTGTTAAAACAGGTATAGAATTCTATAATGCAGTTTACTGACTTCTCAATGCACTCATTTCATATAATGTGTATGTATTTATATCTTCAATGCATAGTGCTTTAAACATGGCATCACACAATACTGTAACAACTTCATAGAGATATTTGCATTTTTGCAATATATAAACCATATGTGACATCTTAGCAAATTAATAACCAGCCAGTCATTTTTAAAATAAAACTAAGTAAATAAATATGGTCTTACCCTTCCTTGTGAGCCAACAACCAGTATTATTACACAATGTAGTTTCAGCAATAACATACAGCTCTGCGGAAAGGGAAAATAGTGCATATTAGCAAAAATTGGCAAATGAATCAGTTAGTTATAACTTTTAGTGTGTTTGCATGTAGAAACCTATGAATGTATCATGTACCCCTTACGTGTCCAATAAAAAAAAAAAAATTCAGACAGATTCCTAAATGCTCTTAATTGTTTGTGTCTGTGTCCTAAATTCTTCAAACAATGTTCAAAGAAACCATGTGACTAGCAGCTTGTTGATATATTGACTTTTCTTCTGAGTGGGCGGATTTGTAGATTTGTATGAGATATTTAGGGATAAAAATGGCTCACGGAACAGACCATCATATCTACTATAGTTCTTCAGATTCTATTGTTTGTTTGTTTTTGTTATACTTGAAATCGTGGAAAGTTGACAAGATAATTGCACATTTTAGGCCAAAAAGGCAAAGATGGAGATTTTGTCAAAATTACAGTACCTGTTCCTGCCCATCACCATGTTGCAGAATTTTATGTCTTGTGTCATTTTGGTGACACCATACATTGGATGCTGTATATTTTAATACTTTTTGGATGCTAACTTGAATGCGCCATTTGTATATTGCCAACTATGTGCATTCTGAAATCACTGTTATGGCACCAACCAGTGAGGATTCAATTATGTCTATTTAAACTCAAACTACAGATATATCAGTGCCCTGATGTAGTTTTTTTTCTTGGTATCCATTCACGTTTTATATGCCTAGTGCTCTTTTGATATTGCCTAGGGACACCTCCAGTGTTAACTCCTCAGATGGCCACTGGAGATGCTTCCTGGCTCAGTGCTGCACAGTGTCCAGCACTGCTATTCAGCGTCTCCACGCTCTGCATGGAGACGCTAAACTTTCCTAATAGAGATGGATTGATGGATTGGCCAAGCCGGCGTTTGGACCTGCACCCGCCCCATCTCCTTTGCCTATGGGAAAATCATCAATTCTAGTGATATCAGCCAAAGAGGAGGAGCTGGGGGGGAAGAGGGACAGCGCTGCCTGAACCCGCATGGTGCTGGAAATAAGATAAGTATTATTACCTTTGAAGGGGGCTAAGGGAGGGTGGGGGGGGAACTACCTAAATGGTAAGGAATACATGTTTGTGTTCCTGACCCTATAGTGTTTCTTTAAATTATTTAATTAAAGTTTGCAAACATGATTATTTCTTTGATTTTACAAAAGAGATACTTTGTATTCGTATCCTTGGCTTACAATAATGTTGTAGCTCCTCAAATGCCAGAAGATAAAATTAAACATTGAGGGCAAATATATGCACAGCTCACCCACATGTAAACAGGGAGAGCATGAACTGTACCTGACTTCTGAGTACTTGTTAGCTATATGGGGTGTAGGTATTTGGAACTCTGTGCAGAATGGAGTGAGCAGGAGAAAAAAGTGATGAGCATAACTTAAGCACTGGAGATAAATTTGGCTGTTCATAGTGTAGAAAGAGTGAGACATTTAGCTTAGTTGATTCTTAGGTTAACAGGAGCTATCTTCACCAAGTGCAGCTCACAGCATGAGAGAGTTCCCCAGACGGCTTAGGCTCAGCCATCACCTGACCTGCGAGGCCTGTGCTTAGACAGAAGTGAGTCCAGCTTGATGGTTGAGAGAAGGGAGAAGAGGGGTGAGTGCACACCATGTGAGTGCTCCCTTGCTTGTTCCCGATCTTCCATCGAATTCAGCTGAAAAGCAGGAGTGTCGTGCAGGCTGGCAGGGGTAGCAGGGTTGATGATGGGGGGCTGGGTAGGAAGTCCCGATAGCATCTTACAGCAGAAGCCAGCGGGATCCTCCTCGATTTCATCGGTCCGTGAGTATTGTCGGAGCTGTGTTGATGTGCCCCTCCGCTTCGCCGACCTTTGCTTTGCCGCAGAGATGCTACTTAGCTGTTGGAGAGTAGTCTCCGGCCATTGCATATTCGCCTGCTGCCTCTGCCATTTTGGGTATGGAGAGCCCTTTGGGTGGGTGCTTCTAATCACGGAGACAGTCTCCTGGGACCATGATGACCCCCGCTGGTCAAGGGGGGTGGGGGGGGCCTAGACACAGGCTGTCAGCCTTCTGTAGGAGCGGGAAAGGGGCCGTCTCCCCCGCGCCAACCAAACTTGTAGGCCGCAGAGCTTGATCGAGCAATTCTTCAAGATTGGCAGCATAGAAGGTATCTCTGTGGGTATCATGATATCTACTGAAATTTAATGGGCAAAATGAGCCAAATCGTGGTGTTTATTCGCAGATATTTAGGAAAAATCGATTATACTATGCTGGAACTGCCGTTACTTGCGTCTGCTCAGCTCCGCGGTCAGGCCCCGCCAACAATTCCCTGTTTCTCACCCAATAATCACCACTGGGGCTTTAGAGATAGGCCCTTTTGCTGGTATAGCTTTGCATGACAATTCCCTAGGCTATCATAGTTGTGGCCTACAACAGTAATTAAAAAAAATATGCACTAACATACATTTATATTTTATATATATTAGACATGTACTTATATTTATTATAAACAGACTACAAAATGTAATGTATGTATGTAATACTAGCAAAAAGCCCAGTTCTTTTGCCTCAGGGAGAAGAATGAGGAATGTTAAATAGCTTTTACATGTCAACAGTGAAATATATTGACGCAATTAATAAAATACTTCACTCATGCATTTAACTATTCACATGTACAACTACGTTTGTATTCTTTTGATGTTTTTAGTTCCCAAAGGCAGAATCCCTATATTTATTAGTTAAAAAGAAATATGTTATGTGAATTACCATTTAACCGTGACATTTTCTATTACTGTCTTTCTCAGTCTGTCATCATACATTTTGGTGAATGTTGTGGAGGATACATTACACATCTAAAACCATGGCCATGGAGCAGGCTTTCACATAAGTACATCACTGTAAATATTACTGATTTTATTATATTTTATTGTAATATTATATTTTATATTTTTATTATTATTATCAACATTTATATAGCGTCAACATATTATGCAGCACTTTGCAATAGGTGGAAATTTCAAAACAGATGAGACAATTACAAAATGTTACAGGCCCAATAGGTTGATGAGGATCCTGCTCAAAAGAGCTTACAATCTAGAAACATTGCCTCTTGTCATCAGCAGGAAAGGCTGTAAATACAACAGAAATGGGACACCACGGAAACAGCGGGGGCATATAGGGAAAGAGTAGTAGGAGTACATTTCCACCTTCAAATTCCGCTTAAATTAGGTAAGTCAGCGTGCCCCATAACCCTTAACTGATCTAGCTCTAAGAGTTATGCACCTTTCACCTGCACTTATCCAATAATAACATCGGTACAGCTGCTGTATGGAATGTTCTCAGATTGTTACTCATTTTCCGATAAATCTGTGGTTAAGCAACAGTGTTCTCAAAGTTTGAACTACATTAAGGAGGCTTACGGGATAGAGATAGAAAAACAATGTTGGAAAGGCTCTCGTTATTCAGGCAACGTGTATTTAAACACTTTTGGTAAACCCAGAGCACTTTCCCGTGGTCCAGATGTTGCCTGATCTGCTCTTATTTCCTACACTAGGTTTATTCAGTGTTTCAGTGGTAGTCTTTTGATCTTTAAACTTGCTACGGTTATTGCTTGAACCAATATGCATCAGTCATATTTTGAATGTATTTTTAGATTAATATTAATATGATTGACAGCTTGGTCAAGATAAGAGAAGCGACGTGTATAATTTACACCTTTTTTTTAAAGATCACATCATGAGGTCCACCTATCAAACACCTGCACTATGTTCTTGAACCAATACACTACTAGCCTTACTGTCTTTACTACTGTCACTAGTACAAACCGACACCTATGGTGATAACATCATATACTACAGAAAATACATACTGATTTCCTTTGCAATTAAAAATCCTTTTTTTTGCAATTTTTGTATGTTGATAAAGATTTGTTTCCATTCTTTTTGTCATCAATCTTTCTTTTATTATGGCATTTGAGTCACAGGGTACAGAATAAAGAGAGGAGTTATTGCAAGGTAATACAATATAAAGGCATCAGCGTGATTTGGAGTACTCTACCAGGAAAGACTGCCACATATTTATAATAAGTGAACATAATAACACAAGCTAGATTTAACTGAAGTTTAAGAATATTTAAAGATTACTTAAACTGCACTTTTCATAAGACAGATACAGGAAATGAAACATGCTAAGTGTTAAACAAGCTATTACAATTAGACATACTGGTAGACTGAGTAAGTAGTTAGTAGACTATGCACGAGTTAACCCGCTAAAGTCGTAGTAGGAAGAGTGTCACATTGTGCAAGCTAAGTATGCATGACTAATAGATATGTCACAATATAAGCAAGTAAATGTTATAGTTAGGCTGTGGGTGTCTGCCCAGGTGCTGTTGATTCCAAAAGCGTTTGGTAATATCAAATGGGTATAGACGGCAGACCCATGTTGGTTACATGCTAATATCCACCTAGGTGGCTCACGTGTGGCCCTGCTGTGGCTCCTGTGTAATTTTATATGCATATGAAAACCAAGACTTAAAGGGAAACTCCAGTGCCAGGAAAACGATCCGTTTTCCTGGCACTGGAGGGTCCCTCTCCCTCCCACCCCCCAATCCCCGGTTACTGAAGGGGTGAAAACCCCTTCAGTGACTTACCAGAGGCAGCAACAGGTCCTACGTCGCTGCTTCCTCCTCCCCCGCCGCTCCTCCTTCTGCTTACGTCAGCCGGTGGGCGAGACTGATCTCGCCCGCCGGCCGAGGAGACCTAATGCGCATGCGCATTAGCGTACCCCATAGGAAAGCAATGAAAATGCTTATATACATGAAATTAAATTAAAATAATGGAAAACGGTACATGAGGAAGTGTGGCCCCTAAGGTAGTCACTGTGGGCACCTGCAGCCTGTGGTGCCAACCTTGAGACCCCATAGTCCCACCTATATACTGTGTGTATGGCACAGGGATCGGCTGTGTGAGGTGTGCATGTGCTGGTATGCTAGGCACCCTAATGCTGCCATGTTCTGCCTAAATAGGATAACTTGTGGGTTGATATTATGATTGTGTCACTGAGGCTGAGAAAGAAAGGGTCCACATAAGTGCAATTAAATAATAATGGTAGAGTTCAGGTCAGCTCTAGTGGGTAAGTCTGTATGCCATCCCTGCAAACCAAGTTTCTTGGGTCCCTGTATCAGCCGATTCCTCTGCTGGGCATAGTAGGAGCAGGCATGTGTGGGTTTGGAGGGTGGAGAGGAGTTGTGGGTGGCGGGGGGCTTCTCACCAGATCCAGGCCTTGTGTGAGGTCGACATCCTTTGGCCACAGACTCCGGTACTTTGCGAGGCCGAGTTTCTCCCATTGTGGGCGGTGTGGAAGTTCCTGGTGGTGTCCACCGCCAGCCGTGGGTGGCCTTCCTGCGATGTGGTCGATGCCCTGGAGGGGATCTCCTGGTGAACTCCGGCCTAGATGTGCACTTAGCTTTGTGGTGGAGTGTGGCTTTGCCCGAGGTAAGCCCGTTCCGCCCCACGACCTCTGCCATCTCCCCTACCCTGTCATGAGTACGTGGCTGTTGGGCAGTGCGCGTCTCCAGCTTCTCCCAAAAGTGGTGGATCAGGTCATCCAGGCCTTTGTGGAGGGTCTGAGAGGGTGCAGATACGGTAGCATGGTCGGCAGCTGCCATTTTGCTAGGCCCCACATGGCCTGAGTGTGGGCGATAGCGGGCCTCAGATGCCAGTGGTAGCGTGTGAGCCAGGTTGGTGGGGACCAGGATAACCCCCACCGGTCCCTAAGGGTGGGAACGGAGGCTCCATACAGGTTCAGTCGAGAATCGTGGCAGCGGGAGAGCATCCGTCTCCCCCGTGTCGCCCATGCTTCTAGGCCTCGAGAAATTATTGAGCGGAGCACACCAGGACATCCACTTGCGTGGTATTTGCAGAAAGGTCACAAGGTCCCCTGTCATATGGCGGCCTGCTTGGGCCCGGTATCAGCTCTGGTTCAGATAGGCTCAATAGAATTTGCAATAGAGTGCAGGAGCAACTGCCACCTGTGTCCGCTTGGTTCTGCAGTCTGGCCCCGCCCCAATTTTTTTCCATTCTTGAAAGATTTGCAAAATTCGAAATGTTATGATCTTTCCAAGGGCAAAACATGGGAGGCAGAAAGTACTGATTTCTTTATGTTTTTCTTTTTTGGTAAACTATTTTGTCCATCCCTAACTGTCAAGCAGTATATGATTGGTGCTCTAATAATAATCTTTCTTATTATAATAAATATTATGAGTGCTTGTAGTCTCCACTGCTGGAAGAAACAGCAACACACCTGCACAATGCATTGTTGGCAGGGTAACATAACTAGTGTTTAGCAACATAGTTAGAACCTCTGTGAGCAGAAAACTACAAACTAAACACTCTCTTCCTTGATAAAAACAAAACAAAAAAACTCCATTTTTTTTTCAAAGGTGTGGGGGGGAGGTACTTATTTGAGAAATGATATCCTGCAACATGAGAAAAATGAGCTGCCAGACTAACGGGCAAAAAAATATAAGCTTGAAAAAAGAAAAGATGGAAAAAAAAAAAACAGAATTTCCCAGATGGGACCCAACTCTTCACAATTTCCTCTGTCTATAAGAGCTTCAGCTCCCTGTGTAAGGATGAAAAACAAAGGTATTGATTGTGGGTGATGGATGGTGTCAGTTACTGCCCATAGAACAATGCTAAGCAATATATTATATGATGGAGTACTGTCATTCCAGCATGAACCGTTGGCAGACAGTCATGGAGTATAAAGGATGGCCAGAAGTAATCAATGCTCGATCATAAAGCTTGTGATAAAGCTCCATTTATTCCAGACTCAAAATGTTTTTGTGACAGGGGGGAGTGAAGGATGATGCCACAGGAGCACTTCAAGTCCCCTCGGGCTCGTAAATGCCGCCAGTCTCCGTTACAGTGGCCAAAAAATACACACATTTTTATTTTTCAAATTAAGTTCTCCATTATCATTATAATTTATTAATGATGCCAACATTAACTGCCCATTGTACTTTGCAAAAAAGGGACAGTTGTCAGCTGCATTGCAGCCAACACTTGAGACTGTATTACATTATAGACTCTGTGTCATAGTGGGAAGAAAGACACAAATTACCCAGAATGCTGAGTAAAGGACAGTCTTCTGGAATTTGAAAACGGAAGTTATGGAACAAATGTATCTTCATTCTATATGGTGGGAGGTTGTCAACTCTTTCTGGTAATATGTCAAATATCTATATAAATAATTTCACAACTTAAAATAATAATTTGAATATGCATGTACAGGTATCATTGGCTCTGTAACACACTATACGATATATTCCAATTTTGATGTCTTTTTAATTTCATCTATCCAAACTAGGAATGTATAGATAGTAGGGGTAACTGCAGCGATTCCACATGGTGTCATCTCAAACGAAATGACAAAAAAAGTTTTCAAATTTGGGTTTAAATTTGCAATTCCTTTGACTACTTTCCACAATTTGTGGCTGTGTCACGAACAGTGAATGTGTACTCTCTTGCTTGCATTTATTTCAGAAGGTATCATGGAAGAGGGAGAAGTGATCTTCAGCAACAGATATATGTGTTCATCTATTTATTTTGTGAATTTCACAAGCACAATGTATTGATTAAAATTCTACTCCTGCCTGGAGGTAAACGACATTCACGAGATTTATGTTGAGCATTCCTTTAAATATACCCGACTATAACATGTGGGTTTTATTTCTGTCATAATAAATTTTGTAGACATATTTGTATCAAAGGGAAACTGTCACTTCCCTGTATTTATAATATTATGTTTACTTATCCCTATATTTCACGAATATGTATTTCTAAGGTGTGAAAGGTAAAATAAATGTAGGAATCAACACCTCTTTATTCCGCAGCTGGGTGCCTCCATCTTAGTTCCCTGTCAATCATTGTTATAAACTCTGTCCTTCGCACCTGGCAGTAAGCATATATAAAGCATACAGAGAAAAGGAGAAATAAAAAAATGCTTCTATTTCTCATCTTTATTTGCAATGCCTGCCCAGACCTTGCCTTGTCTTAACTAGATTATGATGTCATATGTTTTTTGTTTTTTAAAATATAAGTTTAAAAGGAAATGGAGCATTGAATGAATAAAAGGTTACTACATGTTATATGTGATTTTCAGAGTTCTAAACAATGGTGTACATTAGGAGTGAGAATTCCCTTTTAACCCCTTAAGGACCAAACTTCTGGAATAAAAGGAAATCATGACATGTCACACATGTCATGTGTCCTTAAGGGATTAAAAGAGTAATCAAATTCAAATTCAAATTCTAATTGCAGAATTCAGGCAGAAATATCTATGCTGTGTCTCCAGCTGTGTTGGATAATTCTTCTATACCAGCTATTTTTGCCCGCATTCAGCCTCATGGATTTTAATTTGCTACAGTTCAGAATAATGTTGCTAGAGTTGCATTTTGTCAGGAAAGCAAAATTAAGTAAGTGGTTTGAGTTTATACATTTTGACTTTCTTGTTCAAAACATAAAAAACCCTCAAGTTACTCGTGTCACGGTGTCAGCCCTGAATTTTACAGTTCCTTAAACCTGGTGTGCCTGAGAACTTTGCTGATTGAAATTTGCAATTGGGTTTATGTCACAGCCCTGATTGATAGCAATGAATGAAATGTCCTATGGTGCAACAGATCACCCTCTAGTGGATTGACTACAAAGCTGTAATAAGGAAGCACAAAATGCCCCACAATGAATGATTTCTGGATTTTAAGAAGCCACTAAACTTTGAAAACAAAGGCTGCTTCTTTTATTGATATTTTAAGTAGCTCTTAAGGGAACAATCATTGTTAGCAACCTCCCAAGACATTTGGCTACCAGTTATATCTATTTTCTCGTTTTATTTTGTATTAACATAAAAATTAGTGGGTATCATAATTGAGTAACCATTTCTAGACCTATTTGACTACTTACATACGTAGGGGTTAGCGTATCCAAGCACACATGTGTTTGTCACAATGATTGAGCCACTGATTAAAATACATTTGATGAATGGGGAGAAACATATATAGAGATTTCCTTTAAAAATATGCATTGCTTTAAGTTTCGTTGTTGTGAAAACATATTACACATGGTGTCAGAAATATGGCTTCCACAAACAGCTCAAATGTGTAGCTTCACTGTTTCTAAATAGCAGTACAGTTTTCCTCAGTGGCTAGAGTTCCACAGAAAGCAGATGACAGAACTAGGTAATTGTGGGAAGGTCTATGAGACAACAAAGGGAAAGTACAAGTAAAATTTGAGGACTTAGAAAGAGGCAACTATGGGAAATAGGGGTACAAGGAGACACAATTAATTAATTAATTAATTAATTAAGTAAAGGAAAGGAGTGGATCATGTATTATTAAGAGAGAAACTGGGGGACACAGAAGAAGGAGAATCAAAGAAAAGCAAAGGCTGAGAAGAAAGTCCAGAAAAAAGAGGTAATGAGAAAAACAAGATGGATATGAAACAGATGATACAGACTAAAAAAGAGAGGAGGACACTAGGGGAAATGGGGCTTTTAGAGAAATGATGAAAAGGGTGGTAAGCAGGAGGTATCACATATTGGCGTAGACATGAAAAGGGTGGTAAGCAGGAGGTATCACATATTGGCGTAGACATGAAAAGGGTGGTAAGCAGGAGGTGTCACATATTGGAGTAGACATGAAAAGGGTGGTAAGTAGAAGGTATCCCATTGTGGTGTAGAAATAGGGGGCCTGGGAAGGTAATGGTGAAGAAGAGAAAACAGGAGGTACAGGAAAGAGATTGACCAGAAGAACTAAGAGTAGGTAAGTCTGAACATAGACTGATAGTGAGAGAGATGTGAAAACATGAGACTGGTGGATAGAGTGGGGCAGTGATCAAACAAAAAAGGGAGATCACGAAGAGGAAGATCGGCAAAAAAACCCAATAATGGAACAAAAAGTGTAGTGAAAAGCAGCTTTAACGGTTTGTCCAGGGCTGCAAATACCTTTGTACTGGTCCTGCTCCTACGAAGACTTTAAAACCATCTGGAATATGCTTTTACTGTCTGAATGGGCAAACTTTACTATTTGAGGTGACCTCTCTGTGTTCTCTGAGGTCTTCTATGTTTAAACGGGTGTTTCTCTGTTCCATTGTCTTGTTACCATTGTCACTATGGCTAATATTCCCCCATTTATGTTTAGATGGTATCCATGTTCCCCATTGTCACACATTGTGTTAGCGGCATCTTATAACCATGTTCTGTTCTTTTTGCCATTTAGAAGTTGTTATTGTGACACATTGTTACTAAAAGGGTCTTCTTCTTATAGCTCTTTTTTTATGTATTCCTAACTCAAAGTCTGATCTGGCAATGATATAACTGTTTATATCCATTTATTATTTTTTATAAAGTGCCAACAAACTCTGCAGTCTGTACAATATGTGGACTAGCAAACAAACAGTTGCAACAAGACAAGTTGGACGTACAGGAACAGAAGGTGCTGAGGGACCTACTCATGTGCCACACATGTGTGCTTATATATGAAGTCTTTCCTTACCCCTTCCTTTCCAAGATAGCATACATCAAATCCGGTTTATTTATAAACACACATATATGCAAAAGATTGGGGTATTGGATTGGATGCAAACTGGTTTGGAGTATGATTGAATGGCGACTATGACTATTTGTGTGGTTGGATAATGAGTGGGGCCTGGCTGGGAGAGAGTGTGTGTCTTTAGGCTGCTTGTGGTGTTGCAATCATGATTGCAGGCTGCTTGTGGTGATGTATATTTGTGGGGATGCTGAGTGTGGGTGACTGTTGTGTTGCATTTGTGAGGCTACATAACTTGTGTAGAAGCTTGTTTCTGGGGATGCTGCTTTTAGGGTTGTGTATGTGGAAAATCCTATTGTAGGACTGAGTGTGTGGGGAGATGCTGCCTGGTAGTTGTAGATTGTGTACTGTGCATATGGATAGGGCTGTATGTGGATAAGGGCTGTAGTCACCCAGACCACTTCAGCTCAATGAAGTGGTCTGGGTGCCAGATCCCCCAGGTTTTAACCCTTCAGATGTAAGCATAGCAGAAACTGCTATGTTTACATAGCAGGGCTAATCGCATTCAGGGTGCAGAACGTCCATAAAAAAGCATTGACAAATGCTTTCCTATGGACTGTTTGAATGCGCTCTCGGCTCTTGCCGCGCATGCGGATTCCGCTCCACTCGGGAGCCGACGTCGGAGTGGGAGGAGAGGTCACCAGAGGGAGCCCGGCGCTGGAAAAAAGGTAAGGGATTAACCCCTTCCTCACCCTAGAGCCCGGCGGGAGGGGGGCCCTGAGGGTGCGGGGTACCCAAGGACCCTATAGAGCAAGGAAAACGAATTTACTTGTGAAAAGTTTGTGAACGTGGGGTGTATTTATCCAATACGGCAGTGTATATGAGTGCAGATTTATGTGTCTATGTCCAAGTGTTTTAGTGTCCCTAAGCTTTAGGTCTCCTCTTATGTCCTGGTTTGGGTTTAAGTTTTATGGATTTACCAGTTTTGTATCTGCCCACCCCCCTAGGTTTTTATCTCTGTTTCCAACCAGCTTTGTGCATATCCAAGATTCTTGCACATACACCCCTGCAGCTGTGTCTCCTAGCTTTCTGTGTTCCCCAATTTAGTGTGTCCATGTTCATTGGCTCTATGTGTTTGCTCCCCCTGGATTTGTGTGACTGTTCCTAGCTTCCTGAGTCTCCCAGCTTTTTGTGCATGTCCACCCAATTGTCTATGTCTGTGTCTTCCAAATTCCTGTGCCCTATGTTGTGTGCCCATGCCCCCCCACCGAGTTTTTTGTGTCACCCATCCTTTTCTTTCTCTTATCTTTTTGTCAACTTTAGCTTTCTGTGTTTCTGTGTTGCCCATGTGCCTTTCTGTGTCTTCTAGCCTTCTTTTACTTTTGTTTTCCCAAGGGTTTATATATCTCCACGCTCACTGTACCACTGATCTTTTTGTGTTTCCCAAAGCCTTCACTATCCCCAGCTTTAGCTGTCTCTCAGCCTGTTTTGTTACATAAGATTCACTGTCCGCAAGTTTTTAGTACTCCAGTCCTTTGTGCCCTCCAGATTTCTGGGTCTGCCAGCCTTCTAACCAACCCAAAATAGGAATTGTCCCTTCTTAATAGGGACAACTAGTAAGTATACTAGAGGGTGCATGAGATGACACCATGAGTAGCTGCAACGGGTGACACCAACCCTGGGTAGCTTCACTCCTTTGGTTCTTTGTGCTCGGAGAAATTATAATATCCACAAAATTGACAAAATATCTTGTACCCTGTGTTTCATAGTCAGTATGTTTCTTAGTTGCAGTCAAATATTTGTGACATTAATGTGATAATGGTTTGGCCAGATATCCATAATTATATTCTGGCAGATGTACTTCTCCTGGGACAGGTAGGGTTAAATGTTCCATGATGTTATTTAGCCTCACTACTAAATGTAGAAGATTTATCTTCTGGATAAACACCAGTAATCATCCAAAGTTGGGTTTAGCACGTTTCAAAGCAAGTTAAGTTCTTATGGGATAATCTTTTTGTTGCTTTGTGCTTTCCAGATGCGTGAAATAAGAAGCAAATCTAATTCACATGGATTTTTCTTAGCAGTCATGAGTGTTACAGCACAGTTGCACATTGTAAATGATTGGAATATAAGAATCTTATTTAAATGATTACAAATAGAAAATACAACTACATCTTCTTTCGATGAGCCCGTGAATTGAGCTGAGATTGATTTTACTGCGATCATTAAAATATACCTTAAATTAATATGCCTTATTTCACTTAAAGGGACACAATATTTTAACAATACCCCTATTTTTAGTGAATTGTATAGAAAATGCATTCATAATTTGCACAAAAAAAAAATATTTAAAGGTAACAAATACCTTAAATTACTAAAACTGCAGTAAATGCATAGGCAAGTGCATCAGTAGGCAAACCCCCGAGAACAGGAAGAGACTCAACCAATCAAGAGCTTCGGAGTCTGGTCAATGTCCTCCGGATGTTTATTGGATATGTAGTTTAGCCCTTAACTGTAGTTCCGCACATGATATCAGTGGAACTGTTAAAATAAAATTATAGGGGCGTGGTCTAAAGCTCAAGCCGAGCGGCCGCATGTAACTGCAGCTCCCGTTCCACAACCAGCACAGAGCACCAAATAAATGGTCTACAGAGCGAAATACCACACAACAACGAGCACCCGGTGACACAATATTCCAGCGACAGAAATCTAAAACAGTAAAGGCGGATTGAGCTTAATTTTTCCTTGCAAAAGCCACGGCACTTAAACCGCAGGAAGGCCTCACCATGGAACAAGATGGCGGCGAGGTGAGATCGAGAGAAAACTCACTGTCACCTCCTGCATCACCAGGCCCCGCTGCCGAGGAACAACCAACCACTGTGAGAGCAATGTGTGCCATGATAGCTGACTTTTCGGACTCTATCCAGAATACTATCAAAACGCAGATTCAAGCATTGACCTCTGAACTCAGGAGAGAAATACGAGAAATAGGCAACTGCACTTCCGCACATGGAAGTTAAAATGGCAACTCAAGTTGGCAGACATGGACAGGGCCAATGGCTCCATGGCTCCAGGCGGCACCTTAACGGGGGAGTAAAATGCCGCCCCTGGGTTTGCCATTAGGGGCCCGAGCTGGCTATCTGCATATATATATATATAGCGCAATAAGTGCATATCTATACATGCAGCCGGTGCTCTCTCCGTCCCTGGGGTGCAGTGGGGTTGCGGTGAGGCAGGCAGCTATAAGTGTATTAGAGGCGGCGAGGGAGCTGTAATCCTTCTGCTCTGCTCCTTCACGCACCGTCTACTGATGCCGGGAGCCGGAATATGATGTCATATTCCAGCTCCCGGCATCAGTAGACGGCCCACGACGGAGCAGAGCAGAAGGATTACACCTCCCTTGCTCCCTCGCCGCCTCTAAAGAGAATACATGAAATGCTACCGGGCCTGAACTCCACACTCCAGACTGACTTCTGAGTGATTACCACTGACCTTTACTGAGACATCCAAGCCTTCGGAGAGTGCACAGACCATACGGACAACAAGCTTGAGGAGCACTGTGGTTCCCATAATAAGGTGGTATGACTGCAACACCTAGCATCCTTACGAGTTGTATTCAAAAGGAGGTGTTTGAAGGGGTTTACAATTTGATTTAAAGTCCACTGAGGAAAGCTGCTAGATTAGCTTATTCAGTGAGTCTTCATGACTGATAAGGGTTTTTGATGAGGAAATTGTGCCTATTTATTGTCAGTATTTTATTAATTGCGATTGAAATCTTGTGCTTTATAAGAGAAAAATATATTTAACACTAGGGCCAAGTGGATGATTTTATTGGGAAACACAGTTCAGAACAACTGTTTTCTTTTTAAATATAAAACAAATGTAAAGATGATATAAAGTGCAATTGAGAAAGGCTCACAATATCTTGGAATATAATATTATTAGCAGGTGTAGCATAAAAAACAGCTACCCCAATGCTTTACAATAGATGATAAGTACAACACTGTATGCAAGCACTTAAAAGGGAAACGCTGAGCTACCAATGAGATAAAAAAGATAAAAGGTGTATTATCCATGTGATAACATTGTCAAACCTACATATTGTCACTGTTTTGTTATTTTCCACGATTCTTTCAGGAACCAGAGGTGGCAGAAAAGCAGATGCAGTGTCAATATTTAAAAAGGGATCAACATTTCAACCCATGAGCTTAACATCTCTAGTTGAGAAGTTCTTGAGTTGAGTTGTTCAGGAATAATATTTAGAAACGCATTGCGATAAAAAATGTCATATGGGCACACAGCCCTTTCTTACAAGGCTTATTCACTAAACTAAAAATTCAAAGTGAATTTCAGATTTAAGGTCAAAATATTAAAAATCGGAAAGCTATGCTTTCAGTTTGGCAACTCAGGCCTTAAATTTGAAATTCACTTTGAATTCGCTGTGAATTCTCACTTGAGTGAATAACTGTTAATGCACAATGTACCCAAAGTGTTCAAAATGACTAACCATAAAAAAGACAGCCACCTGTCAAAACTGCCACACTCTCAACCCTGCGGTGAGATGCCACCTATGTAGACTCCATCCCTATGTTTTAGAGGTTTTGGTAGGGGGGCGGGGGGAAGAGCAGCATTTCATACTTGGATCAAGGCAGCACAATGTCTTGGGCCGGCCCTGGACATGGAGGACAGGTCCATGAGGAACAACCTCCGTTTCAGGGGTATACCGGGAATCGGTAACTAACGTAGATTTACAACATTACCTCCAACATTTGTTCCGACACCACACGCCGGAAATCCACCCAGACCAGCTCATTATAGATAGGGCCCATCACTTAAAGAGACCCAAACATCTACCCACATCAGTGGCAAGATATGTTATAGTGATGATTCACTTTTTTCATGCCAAAGAAAGGATAGCCAGAGCGTGCAGGAATGCTCCACTCTTATTTACCATTTTCCTTTGTATATATTATTGTGTGTTTAAGGGTATCACATTCAGAGTGTGTTAGCAGTGAGACAAAATCATACCAACTCTAAGTAGCCAACTCTAAGTAGCAATTTATTTTTTTCATTTGTAAAGAGCGCTCCAAAAATTAGTATTTTATTTAGTTTTATAGTTTTTACAAAATTGCTGCACTTATGAGCCACTGCTACATGGATATTCTATACACCATAACATTTCTAATGATGCAAAGATGTAAAGTAACACTTCAATCGCTATAATCACTATAGAGTATTGCAAAGGTTAATGTGATAGAAAGCTCTATCGTTAAGCTGCTTTTTAGTATATTTTACAAAAAATGGAGGAATCCTGGGCACCCAAATTCCAATGCTGCTGGAAAGTAATAGTCATGTAAAATAATCTATGCTAGCCGCCCTGTGACCACTGCCCAGATATAAAAGGCCACATTTGGCTATTGGAAAATGTATAATCTGTGTTGTATCCCTGGCTCTTTTAAAACTCAGGTTTGCTACTAAATTTCACAAATGTTTGCTAATCTCTGTTTCTTATTGTCGAGATTAGGTAGCCGAGAACCCTAAGCAAAGTTTAGAAACTGCTAGTTATGGACTACATGTTGTGAAATTTCTACAAGGCAAGTGATGGAAAAATAGTGGAGGCACAAATTAGATGAATATCCAAGAGTATGATGACTATTGTAGTGATATAATGAGCTTAGAACAGTTAAGGATTTTTACACCCACAGCAGAAGGCATGTTATGAGAGACTAGGATGACTTTGAGTAAAAATGACACTCAGGCAGTGAAATGGTTTTGATCACAATACAATGGAGTTGTTAACCGTGATAAAAGGACCAAGGGGTAAAGGTGGCAGGGAGGAATAAAATAAATGACAATTAAAAATGCAGTGACGGTGGGACAGCTGGAAAGGTTGACATTCCGTGAAGAGTTTTAATTAATTTTAAAACATCCTAATTAAGATATTTGTAGTTTTAGAATTTAGAGACAAATAGTTTCTGTACTCCCACTTTTGGGCTTTCTTAAAGTCATTAACAAGCAACCCAGAACACAAATAGTAGCGACGGCATTAGGCTTGTTTGTCAGTCGTTTTTAAAATAAAAAATTCCGAACTCATCTCAACTGGGGATTTTCTTAGTTTCTGTGTTCATTTTGCTCACATAAAAGCAAGACTAGCCTGTGTTTATGACATTCCTGCAAAGAACGTAATACATGGAAACGGGGAATTTATTTGACACTATGAGTAATTGGATTTAGCTTGTTAATACATGTTAATGTTTTGGATCAAAGTCCTGGGTGTTTACAATTAATTTGGGAATAATCTACCGTTACACAATAACATGCTGTGCAACTTTCAGATATTATTCTGTATTTATAATCTCTGTGTTACTTTCTTATATACTAGTAGTTTTGTAGCTTTGTATCTGCATGGTACTAACAATGGGATTGTGACAGACAGGATATCCATGATATTATTTATTTACTTATTACTGGTATTTATAAAGTGCCCACATATTCCGCAACGCTGTACAATTGTTAGTCCTCTTGTGTATCTATACCCTTTCCTGATAGACTGTACGTTCATTTGAGTTGGACTTTCTTCACCTCTTGTCTCTGTTAATATGTTGTATGCCAACAACTTGTCATTTATCCTAATTCTATGATTGTAAAATGCTGCGGAATATGTTGGCGCTGTATCAATTATTATAATAATAATAATTATTATAAAATGAATAACACAGCCCTGAACAGCCCCATATCCTGCTATGTCAAAGTATTAGGTTCTTTATCTCTGTCCTTTCTACGTTGTTCTGTATTCCATTTGAACTCATAGCAGAAAGGTGGCTGGATGCAGAGTTCTTACTAGCTCTTTTCAAGGACTTCTGGGTATTTTTTTCTTTTGAAATGGCAATGGATAAAAGAATGCTTACATATCAAGCAGGTTGAAAGGTTAATATTATACGTTCAATAGAATGAGTGGGAGCAGTCATGGTGAAGGATATAAATAACAGGATTAAAATCATATATTAAATTATGAAAGTGTATATAAACAAACACATATCTAAATTAAAGAAGAGACAAGATAGCTTCCATCACTGTGTAAATAAACAAAATACTATATATATATATATATATTACCGTATATAACTATAATATCATGCTGTTTTGGAGCCCTACCTGGAAAAGGAAATCCACTTCTATATACGGCCTTTCACATTAATGCAACATTGTCTCATTGATCCATATAGCCAGATTAGCTCCTGGCATTCTATGGTTTTGCCTCCATAATGCTAAGAAAATATAACATTCTAGCCAACATTTTGCAATTCGGTTTTCAATTCACTGCTTAGTACATAAAATCTGTTAACTTCTCACTGTTAATGTTTTAGGAAACTACCTAGCTATGTTACATAGCTGTGGATATATCTGGATTATTGAATTATAGTAAGAGACATTATTCAGAAAAGTTTGGATGTTCTAAATATAGTTTTAAATGTCCTGACATTTAATGGACGTGTGTCTATCTGTAACATACTCTTCCTCACCTTGCAGTCTCTGCAACCAGCGGCCGTTCATCTGCATGACTGACACTTGGACACCGGTCACTGCGGATCCACGGCAAAATATACCTCCACGTCCGCTCACAAGATTGACGACGTCGGCGCGCACGTGACATCACTCACGCACGCCCATGTTTTGGGGTTTCAGAGCGATTTCAGCCAATCAGAATAGTAAAGCAGGTATTTAAACCTAAAAATACCTACCCTCATTGCCCTTTTGTGGTTTCCCTAGTGGTTGTCCGAGTGTGCGTTCCTTATTCTGGTTATTCTGGTTATTTGACTTTGGCATTGATATTGACTTCCCTGTTTTCTGGCATCCCTGACCCCTGGCATTTCCTTATCGTTGTGTCCCTTTCTATGTCCCCTGACCTCGGCTATTCCTGACTATTCTTTGGTATGTGAGTCCGGCCATTCTAAGGCCCGGTATACGTTACCTATTAGTCTCCTGTGTTACACAGTTCTACGTGCTGGATCATATTGTAATCCTGACACTATCTGACTCTGTCCAAGAGGTGAAAGAAGAGGACATTAGCAGGGGGTTGTATTTAACTGCCTACTATTAGTATTTCTTCTCAAATCACTAAGTACCATAGCTTAACGTGACACAAAATAGTAATATCCTTCATTTAACAAAGGCTTCATATTCACGGGATTCCTGTTGCCTTGTATTGTGCCAAACAGAATACATATTTGTTGTTACTCGAGCATTATTAACAGTCTCTGCCTGCGTGGTTTTCTTTCCTTCTTTTTTTTTTTTAATGTTAGAGACATTTATGTCTCAGTTGCCAAACATTTCTGTGAAAATAATGTGGGAGGATTGTGACAGACATAATTCTCCATCCTACAGCCTCATCAAGTTGAGTTCTGTTAAGCCTTACCCGCTGGGCCCGGCTCCTTTTAAAGTTTCCGCCCTGACAGCTGGATTTATTAGTTTTGAAATTTGTACAAAAATCACACGTCACGTCGCAGGAAAGCTGTCAAAACGTCAGCCAGAGGAGATCTCACATTAAAAGCCTTTCCAGGCAGGCCGTCTCTCTTTAAAGCAGCAGAACGCAGCCTGGAGAAATATCAGTTCTATTCTCCCCCTGTGCTCAGTCCTGCAATGTCAACTGCATCATCTCAGCTTTAATTATAAGGTGTTGGACAGGAACTGTGCCATGTGAATACACAGTGGTGGTAACACCATATCGACGTGTTACCTACACTCTTTCTTTGCAAACACAGATCTTTTTCCCCCCCTGTTTAGAAATATGATGAGCGGTGTTGTTCTGCGTTCAATACCATTCCTTTGTCTGCAAGTCCAGTTCTGGAATTTCACTTCCCCTTAAGCCATTACACTACAGGTGCAGAGTGTAAGAATTGGGCCCCTGACATTCGGTTCTAGGTGATATTAAAAGCTTTCACACAAAACATCGATTGTTTAATATGGAATATTATATAAAAAAAACAGCAACACACTGCATCCTTGCAGCATAAGGTTTGGAGTGTGAAACACAATTTAAATATAATAATGAAGATCCATTTAAAATAGTACAAAAGGTGACGTGCCTACAAACATGAATTAAATATGAAGGGGTTTTCAAAATGCAATATTCGTCTTTTAAGACGCTTACATTCCAAATCAATATAAGCAGTTGACTATGTAATTAATGTATCTGTTGCTTTGCCCTCAGGCTCACAAACTAGAAGAGTGAGGTTTTTATAGATATATTATTTCCTGTGTACGACAATGTCACAACATCACAACGCCAAAGAATTATGACTCTTTTATGATTAGGTCATCTCCACTACCCTTGGTAAATATAACTAAGAAAACATTAACCTGTGCGGAATTACCTATGATTGAATGTGGACCTCAATAAATAAGTATGTCCCTGGCAGAATATGCTCACAGATATCTCGCAGTTTTAATTCTAATTAGTTTACCTTCTATATATTATCAAGTGAAATACTGGAAACTGAATCCACTACATCGGTATCAGGGCCGTCTTTAATGTGGGGCAAACGGGGCAGCTGTCCTGGGCCCATTTACTCCTAGCAGCTGCCCCGTTTGCCCCCTATCCACAACAATTTATTTTAGGATCACCAATCCTAAAATAAATTGCTGTTGGCCTGCACACTGAGGGGCTAGCGGCGGAGGGGGGTCGAGCCCCCTTCGCTGATCCAACAGGGAGCTCAAAAGATCTCCCTGCCAGCTGTTACAAATGGTGGTCCAGTGTGCTGCTGGGGCTGCCGCACTCCCACTGGTGCACTATGAGTGTCCGAGCACAGGCGCCGGGTTCCCAGCCTGTGCTCTGACATCATCACAGAGCGCTGGAACCACAAGGGAGTGCAGCAGCCCCAGCGGCACACTGGACCACCAGGGAGTTCACTAGCAACACACTGGACCACCAGGGAGCGAACCAGCAGCACACTGGACCACCATGAAATGAATTATTCCCTCAACTGCCTGCACAGAAGGTCAGCAGGTTTGGCAAAGTCACATTAACCTTCTAACCCCTGTCTCTCTAGACCCCAGCCCTGTCTCTCTAACCCCCTAACCCTGTCTCTCTAGCCCCCCAGCCATGTCTCACAAGCCCCCCCAGCCCGGTCTTACTAGCCTTCCAGCCCTTTCTAACTAGCCCACCAGCCCTGTCTCACTAGCCCTACCAGCCCTGTCTCACTAGCCCCCCTGCCCTCTTTCACTAGTCCCTCCATCCCTGTCTTGCTAGCCCTCCCAGCCCTGTCTTGCTAGCCCTCCCAGCCCTGTCTAACTAGCCCCCGAGCCCTGTCTCACTAGCCCGCCAGCCCTGCCTCACTAGTCCCCAGCCCTGTCTCACTAGCCCTGTCTCACTAGCCCTCCCAGCCCTGTCTCACTAGCCTCCCCAGTGTATTTTCATGTCTGTTGCTGTGTGTGTCTGTGTATCTGTATATGTATCTGTGTGTGCCAGTGTATACACTACACACAAATGTATGCCTGCATTCAAAAGCCAACATTCACACACACATACTCCTTACAAAAACATGCTTACATTCAAACACACACACATTGCTCAGTGCTAAATACAACCCTGCAAGGATGGGCCAATTGTAGTTCCCAAGCTAGCAAAGCATTGTGGACTTGTATGACATGATAGGGATCTACATTGTGGCCAACCTTGTGCTAGAATGCGGTCCAAAAAATATTATTGCCCCTGTGAACCCTCAGCAACTTGTCAGTGTATGTGTGTGTGTCAGTATGTCTGTCTGTGGATGTGTCTCTGTGTGTGTGTGTGTGTGTGTCAGTATGTCTGTCAGTGTTTGTGTGTGTGTGTGTCAGTATATGTGTCTGTGTGTCAGTATGTCTGTTAGTAACACACAGATAGCATGCCAGGGAGTGGGGAGGCAGGATCCAGGAGGCCCAAGCAAATGCTTGCCCAGTGTCCAACCATTATTAAAGACGGCCCTGACCGATATTCCTTATCAGCTGCTAGAACCTCAAAATTGCTCACTCACGACATGAAAGAGACAAAGTAGCTTTCGTCATTAAAGGAGCACTATAGTGCCAGGAAAACAAACTAATTTTCCTGGCACCATAGGGTCATTAGGTCCCCCCCACCCTTCAGGCCCTACTCCCATAAAAACCCCTTCAGCCACTTACCTTTCTCCAGTGCCGGGCTCCCTCTGTGCTGGGGAACTCTTCACCCCCTGCCAACGTCAGATCTGAATGCGCATGCGCGGCAAGAGCCGCGCACGCATTCAAGCAGCCCATATGAAAGCATTACTCAATGCTTTCCTATGGACGTCCAGCGTCTTCTCACTGTGATTTTCACAGTGAGAATCGCGGAAGCGCCTCTAGCGGCTGTCCGAATGATCATGTTGATCACAAGGAAGCATTGGATTTAATGCTTCCCAATGAGCATTATTTGATTTGAGGAATATGGCGTTTCCTTCTCCTGCACTTCTCATCCTCAAAGTTTCTCTTTGAGAAGCACTGAAATGTGGGATGACATCATAGGAGGCACAGTGAGCGACTGCATGGAGTTACTCTTGGTGCTGGAAAAAGCTTGCACATGAGGCTGTTAGTAGCTTTATTCATGAAAAACATAAAATAAGCTACTCACCAAATTAACAGAATCCCCTGATGTGTCTATTAGCTTGCTGAATATTTTCCATCTAGTTTTTTTCATTAATTAAATTATTGCCAGCCACTGACCCCTATAAGTTATTAACCCTGGGCCAGGGTTTATAGGATATGAACAGCACATCAATTGCAAAGAATGAGAAATCCCAGTCACGTCATGATCTCTGCAAATTTGTGATGAATTAACTTCATAATGTATTTTTTTTCCTCAAGTGTATGTGAGTGTGTGGGGGAGGTTAGTGAGCGCCAGTACTCAGTGTTCTTAAATCTAAAGTTGAATTTTGACGGTTCCTCCCATACCATAATTCACATAAGGTTAAACATGAATCCTCCTTTCCCTTCCAAAAAAAGAAAATCATATTTTTAAAACCATAAATTGAGAAAAGTGGGGGATTTGGCTGTATTTCAGACACCTCCTTAGCTTCCACATCTGGCTGTAATATTTCAAAGTTAATTAGTCATATTGAGGTTGAGTGAAGATTCATTTATCATTCAGAGGGAAAAAAAAGCAGTTTGAAAAATGAAAGGAAGTCAGTGACGTGGAAATGAATGAGGGATTAGGGAGAGAGGGGCTGTTACTCTTTAAGAGCAATCTTACAGTAAGTGAAGAAATGGTTATATTTATCAGCTTCACATGCTGCTGCACAGTTAAGAGTAGTCTGGTTTGATTGACTTTTTTGGTATTTGGGATCTTAGGACATTGCAAATCACTGACAGGCTTATTTACTAATGTGAGAATGAAAAATGTATTTTACATTTAAAGTGAGAGTAATCAAACTGAAAGAATAGCTGGCAAAGAGCATTTATCCTGTTCCGCCATTTTAAGTTTTAATTTGAAACTTACTTTGAATTCTCACGTAAGTGAATAATCGTGTAAATATTTAGAAATAAATCAACAAAAAAAAAAAAAACACAAACACATTTTAAATCCTTCTAGATTTCTCCAAACACCTAACATACAAAAACTTAATTTATTCATGTTTACTTAAAAAATTTAGAATTGATTTGTGGCATGAACTAATTTCTTTCTTATAATGTGTGTACAAATATATTGAGTGAAATGTGGGTCTTCAGGAATTCAAAGTGAATTGAAAGTCAAAACATAGCTGACTTGCCATTTTAAATATTTTTTTACCAAAATGTTAAATTCAGCTCGAGTTCACTTTAAATGTGTCATTTTGTAAAATATGTGCAGTTTGAGCATTGGCACCCTACTACAGTACCATGTTTTAATAATACATAGCCTGTGTTATGCTTCCCATCTTGTCTAAATCATCAGGGGAATTGGGTGGGAATTTTGGTATAACAATTCTGTATACTAATGAAACTGTAAGGTCCGACCCCAAATTTGTACAACGGATTAATCATGTTGATGTAATGGTTTGTTCCAAAACAATTTTCATGTGGGCAGTAGTGTCATAAGATCAGCTGATCTATTAACAATTGAAACCATCACTATAAATAAAGGGGCTACAGAAGGCATCATTGTGCTTGTTAGCCGAGACAGGGACTCTTTCCACTCTCTGTGACACCACGATAATACCTTTCAAAATATCAAAAAAGGACTGCACACATCTTAAGTAGTATAATAATAGTGGTGCAGTGTTGCTTCAGACCCAGGGGATAGCAAATCTACAGGAACACACCTAAATAACGCAAAATGAGTCCAGGCACACAGGTATCTTTACAATGCAGACTTTAATCAGATCTATCACATCATGACAACGTTTCAGCTGATAGAAACATTATTTTTCAAGTCAAGTAACATGCATCACTGTGGCCTACACCCTGTCAACCTGATATGCTGTGGTCACCTTACCACAACTTACTATATCGATTAAAAAAACATCCTGTTTTTTACACCATGTTCAAAGTGCTTCAAAAGTTCTCTGCACATATGCTGCTCTAAATGGGGCTGGCCAAAGAGGTTGTCTGTCATGCCCAACTGACATGTTGCTTTTTTGGATGGCCCCATTCCTTTTTCATGTGTTACCATCTCTTTGAGGCATTAGCAGTTATGCATGTGGTGTCAATGGCACTTTCTATAGGCCCACTCACCCACGTCCTGATTTCATACCTCCCAATGTTGTCCAACAACGTCCATCTATGAGTGTTCTGAATTTTGTGAACCAGGCTACGCATCTTGCGTATTATATGCTGTGGTTTTAGTAGCGCTGTTTAAATATTACAACAATGGGGAATCATTTACAGCTTCACAGAACAAGAATTTGTATGCGTCTGAGTATGTATATGCACAAACTCTGCATATTTCTGCACGGTTATGCCTTGGGTCCAAACATTTTTCTTTTACAAGAAGAGATATTATACAGATGCAGAACCTCTTGATGGGAACATATTTTATAAATCTGTCTTTCCAGAAGATGTTCACCTTAATAAACTGGACAGTACTTTTGCTATTGTTTTACTCTTTGTATACATAGGGCTTCCTCTGCAAAGGCGGTATATGTTATTTTAAACCTGTTTACCCCCTCTGTTGCTGTAAGAGTTTTCTAACACATGACTTTGTTTTGGTTTTGGCCTCTGGGTGCTGACAAGCTTGGAAGGGTGCAACCCTCCTTCCCACAGGGAAACACAATATTCATCACAGATAAGATCTCTATGTTCTTACAATTTATGTATGTACTTGCTGTTCAAGCCCAGGTGACAGTTTTGTTCATCGCAGTGGGGAAAAGCTTTTTGAAGTATTAAAACCGTCTTTCATGTTAAACTATCCGTCAAAAAAGTTCTCTACAGCTGCAGACAACGTGTCACCTTAATTATGAAAACTTTGACGGGGAAACGAGGCGAATGAGTGTGTTACATTTGCTGTGTGAAGGGCCCCCGTGCGTTCTGTGGAAAGTTAATATTTCACCACACTTGTCTAATTAAATCAATTAAATCACACAGGGTACAAAAAATGAGTACAGTAATCACAATGTAGAGCTATTTTTAGCATAGTTCTGCTTTTTCATTGACCCTTTAATTTTTCCTTTAATTTTACATTATTTTATTGATAAAACTCCATTCTAATTACAGTACTGTTCAGAGGGTAACATAACATACATATTATTGATTACAAATGCTGTAAAAATACTGTCAAAATGAAATGAGGGCTCTGCTCCATGAGGTTTCAGTCTGAGTCTAAGGAAGTGTAGTGCAATTGTTCTAAGTGTAGTGTGTATCTAAAAGGGATAAATTATGGGTTTACAATCTGTGTCTAAATATGTGCGTTATGTAGATGAATGAAAAATTTGCAAGCTGACTCCAAAAAAAAAATAAACTTACTTTCTTTATTGAAAAAGGAGATATGTATGCAAATAATACATTTATATACAGTATATATTTAGAGGCAGAGGAACAAAATGCTGGAAAACGGGTCTTCAAATCTATATTAAGTATTTTGGTATTTATTCATAGGGATTATTTATATAAAATATGTGATATAAACCTGTTTTGGATGCCTGTTTCAATAGGCCTGTTTCCTCTCAGCATGATCCCAATTGCATGGCTTTGCAAAAAACTAGATTACATGTGTCTTGTTTGTACCCGCAGTCACGCCTCTGCATACTATATCCTAATAAGTGCTACCTCAACACTCACCTTAACAATATTTGCAGTTACTGCCTATTTAAACGTTGCCTTTTACCTTAATCGTTTTTGCACTAAAGCAAGAATCTCAACAAATATAATCCTGGCATATGTATGACTGTTAGTTCCTCTCAGGCATGTAATACCTTATACTCTACATAATTTTACCGTAACTAGATCCATCATAAGCCCGTTTATTAAGCTGTTATATATAAAAAAATTGTGCAAATTTTTCATGCCACTGTATACCATGTAAAACACTTGAACTACGCTGTTGTGGCGCTTGTCGAAATATTGTGACTATCTGCACTACTAAAATAAAGAATTTAAAATATGTGATATATTTGTTTGCTTTAGCGTAAGAAGAAGATATAAAAAGATATGGCAATGTAATGCAAAATAATAACTAATAAGAAAATAGATGCAAATGATAAAAACATGTAAAATAACTACTAAACGTACAATATATAATAACTGTACAAGATGTTTCCCTTTCGACTCCCCCAAGAGTTAGAGCACCCTGATAGGACAGAGCAGGGCCTTTTGACAGGGTTATTCACTAACATGAAAATGGCAGGGAATTCAAAGTAAACTCAAAGGGAATGACAACATTAATACAATTCACCAAGTCATTTCTGTTCTTAGTTTGGCTATTTTTGCCTTAAATTTGAAATTCACTTTGATTTCTTTCTCACTTTAGTGAATAGCCCTGTAAGAGAATAATAAAAGAAAAAAAGAAAAAACCCAAAAGGAAAAAACCGTGGTATTCACCATAAAGTGATAATAATAAAAATTAATACAAACTGGGTATCATAGATGTATTCAATATGAATATCTATAGAGAAAAGTATAAAAATATATAGTGTAATATGGTTAACACATATGGAAGGTGGGGGTGGTAGAGAACTCACAAAACCAAGATGAATTCAGGCGTATCTCCCTTGATATGTAGGGAATAATAGCAATGGAGTGGACTTCCAGCGATGTGACTCTGGATGGAGAATGAGCAATATTCTTTGCCCACTCAAAGTAAAGGAAGAGAAATGATGGTGCAGATTGTATAAAAAATATTAAAATTTATTACAAATATTGCACTTACAGCGTTGCAAATAAAAGACAGCTTGTCGCCACACCAAGGTGGTCTCCATGCAAATCAGCCAATGGGATCACAGCAGGAAATAGCAAGCAGTAACAGCAGTAAAATAAAGTAACATAAAATGAAATAAAAGTTCATATGAACTAGATGAACAACTCCAACGCGTTTTGTCCTTCGTGGACTTCCTCAGGGATGTGTGATGATACTCCGAAGTAGGTTGTTCTTATATGACCGCCGGGAAATGAAGAAACCGCTTACAGATGATGGCGTGCGTTCCACTCTGGAACGCATTCGGTACTTCCGGGTGACGTAATTTCCGCTATTGCGGGCAGAGTGTAAAGCTTTCTATCGGATGTTTCGTCAGGACAGTATTAAGAGAATACATGCGAGGGATATACACACAATGTTATAATACAACATATTTAATAAGTATTGGGCATTTTAACACCGTTGCCTTAATTGAAACAAAAGCAGATCTATCTTAATATACTTTAAAAGAAAAATGGGGATATGTTGATTTACAGAAGCTTATACAGAGACATTTTACATGCAAGAGATTGCACTTATATATAGAGAAATGTGTGCATAAAAAGTTACAGGGAATACATATACATACAATAGATATATATATATATATATATATATATATACACACATCACATGCATATACTTGTATATATATAAATCTTCCAAGAAAAAAACATACATTCATGTACAAAAAAATCTCTAGAAAATCTCTTAGTTAATAAAAAAAGGGGGGGGGGGGGGGGAGAATAAAAAAAGAGGAAGGGGGAGGAGAAAAATGTATTAACTGTAAAGGGAAAATGAATATTATCATGCCCAACACTTGTACAGAAGACGTGAGAAAAATCTTCATAATACATCAATATTTCAAAGGAAATGAATAATCTATCTGTAAATAGAGAACAAATATTAGTTACATCCTTCGGATATATCGGAAAAAATAATAAGTATAAATTAATAAATAATTAATAAAAAATGAATGAAAGAATGAATGAATAAAAAAATAATAAATGAAAATGGAAATAATAAAAATAATAATAATAAAAAAATGAAAATATACATAATAAAAATATTAAAAATAAAAATAAATAAAAATAATGAAAATAAAAATAAATATAAATATATATAAAAAAAATGAGAAATGAAATAAATGAAATAAAAATCAAATAAGTCCAGCTAGATCTATTTCTTGATTTAAGCCATATTTGAAAGTCTTTAAATTAAAGATCCACTGAGCCTCTTTTGTGTTCAACGTAGTTATAATGTTTCCTCCTCGCCAATGTTTTTCTATTTTGTCTATCCCGATTGGCAAAAAAGTATTCCATTGAAATTGTGGACAATAAGTGCAGTGTTTTGATACACTATGGTCTAGTTTTTTTTATTTCTTATATTTTGAAAATGTTCCAATAATCTGACATGCAGTTTTCGAATAGTTCGGCCAATATATTGTGCTCCATAACCACATTGCAATAAGTAAATTACATGGGGGGTGGATCACTGTATGAATTTTTTGATATGATATGTTTGTTGTGTATATGTATCTACAAATGTATTGGTATTCTTTTTTTGAAAAGTACACGTGGAACATTTTCTACATCGAAACAAATGTGGAAATAAGACTGTAAGAGAATAAGACTGCCCTCGAGAAGGTCCTCTTTGCAGATGTTGGTGGTGCTAGGAACAGATAACTCTCTATGGTTGTGGAGTGTAGAGACCGAGATGGGCTTTACTTGCTAATTAGAGATGATATGTTGTCTAGTTTACATTTATAGCTCAAAAAATTACAAACAAGGATGCTAAAGGGTCTCAAATAGAACAAGTCACGAGACCCTGAGCATCGCCTAGATATAAGTATGACTAGTAGGCAAATACTACGTAATCGGTACTATCTAGATAAACCCACAGTGTGTGAGGCTAAAAGAAATAGTGCCAGAAAAAATTAAAGCATACAAAAATGAAATATATACAGTATATCCAATATATACAATAATCGACTACACCGCCGATATAGATTATAGAGAAGAACCACTGCAAAGTAGTCAAAAAGGATCTACACCATTCAGAACAAAAAAATAAAAAAGGGTAAACTTTAATTGAAACTAGTTAAAATCTGAGTGTCAGGTCCCTCAGTGGTCTCTATAACTAAACAGCACTCTGTGAGGCAGTATGCTACACATGCAAGTAGGGGCAAAACATCTACAATCAGGACCACTAATGGGTCACAAGGTTCCCCCTATAAGCAGAAATCCCTATATATAGACCTCTCTAGTATAAATTAAAGATCTTAGGAATAGGAGCAGTCAATATGTGCCATTCGTCAGCCAGAGCAAAATAGGTATCAGAGGAGATAATATACATTGAGATGAAACTCAGTATATAATAGACTGATCATAAACTTAATAAAGCCTCTCTCCCTGGTAAACTAGCTAGACAGGTATAGTGATAGAAAAAGATAGATCAAAGCTTAATGCTTGAAACAAAATAGAGCTTAAGAGTGCTCAAGATATCTAGGCGATGCTCAGGGTCTCGTGACTTGTTCTATTCGAGACCCTTTAGCATCCTTGTTTGTTGTTTTTTCACTCATTTAGGGGTTAAGCCCCTGGGGACCCCTAGAGTCCCCCTGCGGTACACAGGACCGCGAGTCCAGACCGACACTGTCCTTTCTGGTCACAGTGTCTTAGCCTTTTTTGTTTACCTGACTGTGCAATAATTTAGTATGTGTTACCTTCCCTTTGTACAGCTTGATGGAATATGTTGATACTTCACAAACATAAAATAATACAGTGAGCCATTACAGGGAATGATAGAGGAGTGATTTATTCATTAATGGCAAAAGGGTACCATAGACATGTTCAGGGCTGCCATCAGAAATTTTGGGGGCCCTGACAAAGCACAAGGTCTGGGCCCCCCCTTCCCCCGCCCCCTCCCTCCCGGGCCCGCCCACGCCCTACCTTGTCCGCTGACAATGATGCGGGACTGAATGTGGTGTGTATAGTGGAAGTGAATTAGAATGTGTGTAATGGATGTAGTGTTTGTGTGTATTAGATACCGTTTGTGCAGTGAATGCAGAGTGTGTGTTTGTGTAGCGGATGCAGTGTGTATAGTGAACGCAGAGTGTGTTTGAGTAGTGGATGTAGTGTTTGTATGTACTAGATTAAATGTGTTTAGTGGATGCAGTGTCTGTAGTAGATGTAGTGTGTGTATTAGACGCAGTGTCTGTGTATAGTGAATGCAGAGTGTTTCAATTTGTGGTGGATGTAGTGTGTGTAATGTGAATACAGGATGTTTGTGTAGTGGATGCTGTGTGTACAGTTAATGCAGAGCGTGTGTCAGTATAGTGAATCCAGAGTGTGTGCATAGTTTAGTGAATGCAGAGTGTGTGTTAGTGTGTAATGAATGCAGAGTGTGTGTTAGTGTGTAGTGAATGCAGAGTGTGTCAGTGAATGAATGTAGTGTGTGTGTTAGTGCAGTGAATGCAGAGTGTGTGTAAATGTGTAGTGAATGCAGAGTGTGTGTTAATGTGAAGTGAATACAGAGTGTGTGTTAATGTGTATTAAATGCAGAGAATGTGTTAGTGTGTAGCGGATGCAGAGTGTGTGTTAGTGTAGTAAATGCACTGTGTTAATGTGTAGTGAATGCAGAGGGTGTGTTAGTGTGTAGCGGATGCAGAGTGTGTGTTAGTGTAGTGAATGCAGAGTGTTAATGTGTAGTGAATGCAGAGAGTGTTTGAGTAGTGGATGTAGTGTGTGTACAGTGATGTAGTGTGTGTTTGTGTAGTGAATGTAGTGTTTGTATGTACTAGATGAAATGTGTTTAGTGGATGCAGTGTCTGTAGTGTATGTAGTGTGTGTATTAGACGCAGTGTCTGTGTATAGTGAATGCATAGTGTTTCAATTTGTGGTGGATGTAGTGTGTGTACTGTGAATACAGGATGTTTGTGTAGTGGATGCTGTGTGTACAGTTGATGCAGAGTGTATGTTAGTGTAGTGAATGCAGAGTGTGTGCATAGTTTAGTGAATGCAGAGTGTGTGTTAGTGTGTAATAAATGCAGAGTGTGTGTTAGGGTGTAGTGAATGCAGAGTGTGTCAGTGTAATGAATGTAGTGTGTGTGTAAATTTGTAGTGAATGCAGAGTGTGTGTTAATGTGTAGTGAATGCAGAGAGTGTGTTAATGTGTAGTGAATGCAGATAGTGTGTTAGTGTAGTGAATGCAGAAAGTGTGTTAGTGTAGGGAATGCAGAGAGTGTGTTAATGTGTAGTGCATGCAGAGAGTGTGTTAGTGTGTAGCGGATGCAGAGTGTGTGTTAGTGTAGTGAATGCAGAGTGTTAATGTGTAGTGAATGCAGAGAGTGTGTTAGTGTGTAGCGGATGCAGAGTGTGTGTTAGTGTAGTGAATGCAGAGTGTGTTAATGTGTAGCGAATGCAGAGTGTGTGTCAGTATAGTGGATGCAGTGAGTGTGTTAGTGTGTAGTGTATGCAGAGTGCATGTTGTATTAGTGAATGCAGTGTGTGTATTGTATTAGTGTATTAGTGTATGCAGTGTGTGTGTTAGTGTATGCAGTGTGTGTGTTAGTGTATGCAGCGTGTGTGTTAGTGTATGCAGTGTGTGTGTTGTGTTAGTGTATGCAGTATGTATGTTGTCTTAGTGTATGCAGTGTGTGTGTTAGTGTATGCAGTGTGTGTTGTATTAGTGTATGCAGTGTGTGTTGTGTCAGTGTATGCAGAGTGTGTGTTGTGTTAGTGTATGCAGTGTGTGTTGTGTCAGTGTATGCAGAGTGTGTGTGTTGTGTCAGTGTATGCAGAGTGTGTTGTGTCGGTGTATGCAGAGTGTGTTGTGTCAGTGTATGCAGTGTGTGTTGTGTCAGTGTATGCAGTGTGTGTGTTGTGTCAGTGTATGTAGTGTGTGTGTTGTGTTAGTGTATGTAGTATGTGTGTGTTGTGTCAGTGTATGCAGTGTGTGTGTGTTGTGTCAGTGTATGTAGTGTGTGTGTTGTGTTAGTGTATGTAGTGTGTGTGTGTGTTAATGTGTAGTGAATGCAGAGAGTGTGTTAATGTGTAGTGAATGCAGATAGTGTGTTAGTGTAGTGAATGCAGAAAGTGTGTTAGTGTAGTGAATGCAGAGAGTGTGTTAATGTGTAGTGAATGCAGAGAGTGTGTTAGTGTGTAGCGGATGCAGAGTGTGTGTTAGTGTAGTGAATGCAGAGTGTTAATGTGTAGTGAATGCAGAGAGCGTGTTAGTGTGTAGCGGATGCAGAGTGTGTGTTAGTGTAGTAAATGTGTGTGTGTTGTGTCAGTGTATGTAGTGTGTGTGTGTTGTGTCAGTGTATGTAGTGTGTGTGTGTGTTGTGTTAGTGTATATAGTGTGTGTGTGTTGTGTCAGTATATGCAGTGTGTGTGCTGTGTCAGTGTATGTAGTGTGTGTGTGTGTTGTGTCAGTGTATGCAGTGTGTGTGTTGTGTCAGTGTATGTAGTGTGTGTGTGTTGTGTCAGTGTATGTAGTGTGTGTGTGTGTGTGTTGTGTCAGTGTATGCAGTGTGTGTGTGTGTAAATGTGCAATCTGGGGTGAGGGGGAGTGGGGGGCATTTTAACATAATGTCAATGTTGTGTCAATAACTCTCGCGAGACCCGCGGAGCGTTGCCATGGCAACCGGGTGTGTGTGTGTGTTGTGCCAGTGTATGCAGTGTGTGTGTGTTGTGTCAATGTATGTAGTGTGTGTTGTGTCAGTGTATGTAGTGTGTGGTGTGTTAGTGTATGTAGTGTGTGTGTGTGTGTGTTGTATCAGTGTATGCAGTGTGCGTGTGTGTTGTGTCAGTGTATGTAGTGTGTGTGTTGTGTTAGTGTATGTAGTGTGTGTGTGTTGTGCCAGTGTATGCAGTGTGTGTGTTGTGTTAGTGTATGTAGTGTGTGTTGTGTTAGTGTATATAGTGAGTGTGTGTGTTGTGTCAGTGTATGCAGTGTGTGTGCTGTCAGTGTATGTAGTGTGTGTGTGTTGTGTCAGTGTATGCAGTGTGTGTGTTGTGTCAGTGTATGTAGTGTGTGTGTGTTGTGTCAGTGTATGTAGTGTGTGTGTGTGTTGTGTTAGTGTATATAGTGTGTGTGTTGTGTCAGTATATGCAGTGTATGTGCTGTGTCAGTGTATGTAGTGTGTGTGTGTGTGTTGTGTCAGTATATGCAGTGTGTGTGCTGTCAGTGTATGTAGTGTGTGTGTGTGTTGTGTCAGTGTATGCAGTGTGTGTGTTGTGTCAGTGTATGTAGTGTGTGTGTGTTGTGTCAGTGTATGTAGTGTGTGTGTGTTGTGTTAGTGTTTATAGTGTGTGTGTTGTGTCAGTATATGCAGTGTGTGTGCTGTGTCAGTGTATGTAGTGTGTGTGTGTGTTGTGTCAGTGTATGCAGTGTGTGTGTTGTGTCAGTGTATGTAGTGTGTGTGTGTTGTGTCAGTGTATGTAGTGTGTGTGTGTGTGTGTTGTGTCAGTGTATGCAGTGTGTGTGTGTGTAAATGTGCAATCTGGGGTGAGGGGGAGTGGGGGGGCATTTTAACATAATAAAAAAAAATTAAAAAAAATATTTAAATTGTTTCTCCCCCCCTCCCTGCTTACCTGTGTCTGGGGAGGGGGGAGATTCCATCCCTGGTGGTCCGGTGGCATGGTGGGGCCCCCTGGCTTCCCTGTTACCGCAGAGGGGGCCCAGGCAGCACACAGCCTCTTCTCTTCTCTCCTCCAATAACTCTCGCGAGACCCGCGGAGCGTTGCCATGGCAACCGGGTCTCGCGAGAGTTATTAGCAGAAACGAGAAGAGAAGAGGCTGTGTGCTGCCTGGGCCCCCTCTGCGGTAACAGGGAGCCGGGGGCCCGCGGCTGCACACATTGATAGCGATATTCGCTATCTATGTGTGCAGAGAGGGAAAGTGGGGCCCAGGACTGCCAGAGCAGTCCGGGCCCCCCAGGGCCGCCGGGCCCGTGACAACCGTCATGGTTGTCACCCCCTGATGGCGGCCCTGGATATGTTTAAGACTTTCTTAGAGTGGTGTTCAGTAGCCATGTTGAAACAAAGCTTTCTTTGTGGGTTTTTTTTTTTTGCTTAGGCAAGGTAGATATAACTTTTTTTAGTTTTTGTCATTCAGGTTTTATTGAGACAATGTATAAGAATGTAACACAAAAAGAAAGAAAAAAATACACAGTAGGTATCTTTATTTGATGGCTAGAATATACAATAAGGTAGATGCATATGAATGTATGATACGTTCACATGAATATCAGGAATATATAACCATAATAAAAAAAAGAAAGAATCTGTATTGTTAGGGTTACCAAATTTGCATATGGAAGGAGTTGGTTGTCCACTTCGCCAACAAAATAAATCTGCTAGGTCCTCAAGGGCGTTGGTAGGACAGCTGCAAAGAATGATGGTAGAAGAGAGTAAAGGAGGAAGAGGAAGGTAAGAGTAAGCTCTTCACATTAGGGGATTTTTTTCATTCTAAGAATCTAGTCTTATATGGCTGGTGCTTCTCATGGCTTCCAATAGGTGGTGATGGAACTATGCGCACCATCAATTAGATTTAATACAATTACATAGAAAGGAAATCAATTTGGAGCAGATAAGCTCGAACTTATGGTTATTGAAAGCAAAATTATACCAATACGCACTGTTTGAATATTTTGTAAATTGTATTAATCTACTAGAGAAAGAGACTGAACAGGGCTTATAAATCCTCCCAATTATCAGTCCCTATACCCCAAATGCAAATTGTTCATAATTTTGTGACAGCAGATTGCCAGTATAGAACTTAAATGAAATATATTAAAAATAATACATTTTTATTTAATCCCTCTTAGGGAACAAAAATAATGATAAATAGAAAAAAAACTGTGAAAATGTGTATAAACAGTGAAAAGATAAAACGTATTTATATAGGAATCATCTGTTATATGCTGAATGTTCAATACACCTTTGCCATAAAGCTACTAAGTTAGTTTCTGGGATAGATAATGTAAAATGTAGTCATTTAATTTGTAACAGTATCTCAGTGAACTAAAATAGCTATTGGTGTATTAGAGAGAGAGGGAAGCTAAATCACTACACCAAAATCACCTCAATGGTGAATATGAATAGGTATCACCCATTATAATCAATAGCTAAGTAGGTAAGTAGGTAAGGTAGCTTATTGAAATCAAGAGAAAAAAATGGGGGGTATAACCAGAAATAAAACTGGTAATATGTGCTTATCTGCGATCAAATTCGTCAGAGTAAATAGCCCATAAAGGGCCTCTCGTTCGTACCTACTCCAGCATACAATAAATTTACATGGATTAAAGATACACATCTCTTTGTCAGGAAACTAGCCCTATGTAAATATCACCAACTACAGATTGAAAGAAAAACAAAAGACTTGGGTATCTCAGAGGATGACTATAATGGACTAATGGCTCTAGTATCCCTGTTAGATGAAAATGACCCTACCGTTACTCAAAGCCAAACAAATCTGAAACCCAAAAGCAGATTTACACCACATATAGGAACATTTAATTATTTTTGGAAGCAGTGAAATTTGAAATTGAAAGCATACAAAATGCGGATCTTGAACTGTATCCGAATATGAATTTAACCAAACAGGAGGGAAAAGCTCTACACTCCCTCAAAGAAGACAGGGATACTATCATTAAACCTGCCGATAAGGGAGGTAACAGTTATGATGAAGTCAAATAACTTTGTGAAAATGGCCCTTAAACATTTTGGACGATAGGGAAACCTATCGAATACTCCCAAAGGACCCCACAAACTCCTTTTTGGAGGAGTATAAACGGATCTTGGATGGGGGTCGCAGTGGAGTGTTGCTATCCAGAGAAGAATATGACTTCATCCTTAATAGGAATCCAAGGATAGCAACCTTCTACTGCCTACCCAAAATCCATAAAAATAAACTGGATCCCCCAGGTCGCCCGATAGTGTCAGGCAATGATTGCCTTACTCAAAATGGGAGTATTTATCTTGATAAAATGTTACGCCCATTTGTGGAATCCTTGCCATCTTTTATTCAAGATACCAAACAGACACTGGCACTTCTTTCAAACCTCACACTTCCCGGACCTGTGAATCTGTGTAGCTTGGATGTAGAGGCTCTTTACTCCTCTATACCCCATGAAGGTGGAATACAACATGTCCAATATTACCTGGAAAAAAGAGGAGTGAACTATTCAGCACATTCTGAGTTTACCTTGGAACTACTCAAATTTGTCCTTACACACAACTATTTTGTATTCAATGACAAATTCTACCACCAGGTGCGCGGTATTGTGATGGGGACAGCTTGTGCCCCATCATATGCAAATCTGCACCTGGGTTGGTGGGAGGAAAAAGTCATTGGATCTGCCAAACTCTCATCTTTTGCCCCTATGATACATCTATGGGCAAGGTATATAGATGACATTTTAATAGTTCGGAAAGGCACAGCTGATTACTTTCATCATTTTGTAGTTCTCCTGAATGATAATGACCACAATCTCAGATTCACCTCTGAATTTCGAGGTAAAACTCTCAATTTTTTGGATTTGACTGTCTCCATTAATGACCATTTAATCCAAACTACTCTCTTCAAGAAACCCACTGCTTCAAATAGCTTTCTGGACTGGGAGAGTTTTCAACCAAAACTCCTCAAGAAGGGCATCCCTATAGGCCAATACCTAAGGGCCCGTAGGAACTGCAGTACCATTCAGGAATTTCAAACTCAAGCTGATAGCCTGCAGATACAGTTTAAGGACAAAGGCTACCCTAATCGGTGCCTGAAAAAAGCCTACAGGAGAGCTTTGGAGTCAGATAGAGAAACTCTTCTGAGCAAAAACAAACCTGTAGCACCCACTACATCGTGTCCTCGCATGATTGCAACATATGACGCTGGATGGAACAGAGTTAGATCCGGTATTGAAAAATACTGGCCATTACTAACTGGTGACACTCATCTCACTAAGATTTTGGGTCCAAAAGTTGAAATAACGGCACGAAGAGGAAAAAAACTCAGAGATCTTCTGGTCCCTAGCCATTTTCAACTATCACGTCCAGAGATGAAGACTTGGCTAAATAAACCTATCACTGGCACCTTTCAATGCGGGCGCTGTGTTGCCTGCAAATACATCAAATGGGATTCCAAAAAAGTGACTGATAGTGAGAATAAACAGGTCTATAACATTACGTCATTTTTCAACTGCAATACCTCATGACTGGTGTACCTACTGACCTGTGAATGTGACTATAAATACGTGGGCAAAACCTTCTGTCCTTTTAAAGAAAGGATCAAAGAGCATGTTAGGTCACCCAAACTCACCATTGAAACACCAATTGCTCGTCACCTTAAGGAACACCATTCAAGCAAGTCACATGGCCTGTGCTTTTGTGGGCTTGAATTGGTAAAACGTGACAAGAGGAGAGGTGACTATGATAGATTCCTAAGCCAACGTGAAAGCTTTTGGATCTATAGACTTAAGACGATACAACCAAAAGTATTAAATTAAGGTTTTTCCTTTGCCCCATTTACATTAGGGCATTTCAACATCTACTTCAGATTCACAATGGGTCTCATAATAAATGTGGATAATCAATAATACTCATTCATCTTGTATTGATCATTTGACTTATTGTAAAACTAAAATTTATTTATCATAATTTGGTCATATAATATAATACCAATAAACCAATAACCAGTATTGATTTACACTTGTCATTTATTATTTGATCTTTATTTGGTCATATAATATAATACTAATAAACCAATAACCAGTATTGAGTTACACTTGTCATTTAGATTCTGGCATACAACTTAACAAGCCTTACTCTATTTTGCTGTATAGTCCTTTATGTATATATGTATATACTTTCACTGGTCTCTTGTTATATTCATATAACTATTATTTATTATTTTTTATTTATTATTTTTGGCTTCTACATGTTTTAATTTATCATACAATAAACCTTATTTAATTATTACATTTTCTAATCAGCTCAATAATTTGAAATATAACCTTACACTCTTTTTATAGCCTATCTTAGGATCATTGTGAGCATCTAGTTGACTAAACAGTCACATACAGGGTTAATTACAGTTATTTCCCTGTAGTGTGGATGCTCCTGCCACTCAACTACCGTGCCCCCGCCCACTTGACTGACGTTAGGTCGATGACGTCAGGGACTTAGGGGCGTGGTGTATGGGGTTTAAAATTGTGGCACGATCTACCAGCCCGGTAAGCTCTTGAGGAAGGCGCCACGCCAGCGCCGAAACGCTCGTTGAGCTCTTTACCGCGACCACTTGGTCATCACTTAGCTTAGGCATCTGTTAGCTGTTCTCGATATTAGGGGAGGTTTTGGCTATATTTTAGGACTTAGGATCTCTAGTTCGCTAGCTCTATATTAGGACTTAGGATTTTTAGTCTGCTGCTCGTTAGGCTCGCTTTTTTCGTTATCTTTAGCCATCATAGCATTTCATGGTTATATTTAGAAATGGGGTCTATGTATTAGGGCAGCTACTATTTTCTATCCTTAAGTATCTTTTATTACCTAGCCTTTCTGGTAAGATCCATAGAAGTCCTTCTACCATCCCTAATTTTGACATCACCTGTTTTATGGGATGACGATTGTCCTATACCTATACCCTATGATTTCTAATATGGGTGATATAGAGTATACCCAATAGATACTTATATACAATTACGTAGGGGTCTTTTTTGTACCATAGTATTATGGGCTATTTACTCTGACTAATTTAATCGCAGATAAGCACATATGACCAGTTTTATTTCTGGTTATACCCCCATGTTTTCTCTTGATTTCGATGAGCTACCTTACCTACTCATACCTACTGATACCTATTCATATTCACCATTGAGGTGATTTTGGTATAGTGATTTAGCTTTCCTCTCTCTCTAATACACCAATAGCTACTGAGATACTGTTACAAATTAAATGATTACATTTTACATTATCTATCCCAGAAACTAACTTAGTAGCTTTATGGCAAAGGTGTATTGAACATTCAGCATATAACAGATGATTCCTATATAAATACGGTTTATCTTTTCACTGTTTATACACAGTTTCACTGTTTTTTTCTATCATTATTTTTGTTCCCTAAGAGGGATTAAATAAAAATGTATTATTTTCAATATATTTCATTTAAGTTCTATACTGGCAATCTGCTGCCACAAAATTATGAACAATTTGCATTTGGGGTATAGGGACTGATAATTGGGAGGATTTCGCTATAATCCCTGTTCAGTCTCTTTCTCTTTTTTCATATTATATCCTAGGGTTATGCCCTTATACCCTGCAACCTAACCAACTCCAGTGTAGGACTTTTCCGTCTTCCACTGGGTGCTGTGTCATTTCTCCTGTATTAATCTACTAGTTGCTATCCCAGCCTTATAAATATAGATATATATAGATGTGCAACAAATCAGGTTAGCTATGTTCGGTATTGGGAGTGCATTGGCTCTTGAATATAAATCCAAATAATGCTTTGTCTTTTTAGTAATTGATTGATTTAAATATTTGTTCCTAAGTACCTTTATCTTTGTCATACATATATAATCATTCCTGTCAAGAAATTATTTTCCATAGTATAAAGTCTTCCAAGTTTTTTTTGGTAAATTTTTGTTTATTCCATTTTTCAAGTTATATAAGCAATGTTAACTGTGGACACGCAGGTCCGCTGATAAAACTGTTCAGAGTATTTCCTGGAAATAAGGTACACATAAATGAAAGATAACAGTGGTGACGTGCAAGTCACCCAACATCTGTCTGCAAACATTTCAGGTAGGGCTCGCAGGTCCTGTAACATGGGTGAAGGCGGGCCTTGCCCCTTGACTAGTGATCTCAAGAGCTATTCTGGGGACTCTACTGTAACGGGTGTTAGCCCTGACCTGTGACTTGGTACGTTAGTGGTATACGATACACTCCCCCAAGGCGTGTCAGTGTGACGTCTCCGTCCTTCAGGTGCGGGCCTAAGGTCTACATTGTCGGTCAGTTTGGTCACTACCAGGCCAATCTGGGTGTTAGGTCTCAGGTCGTGCGGGGAACCCCTATATCACGTCTCTCGTTATTTCGGGCACCCATCTGTCCAGGTTCTCTGCGTCTGCCTCCCCTTTCTGCTGTGTCGCCTCTCCGTTTTGGGTACCCCCGGGGAGAAAAAGAAGGGGGGGGGGGGCGGTGTGTGTTAAGAGGGAGAGGGGGAGGGGGCATGGGCCAGTTTCCATCTTGGGTTGGTTTGCTTTATCTGACCTGTTTGATAAAGCTTTCGTGGTCCGCGTTTGGTGGTGTGTCGTCAAGTCAGGCGTCTCCGTCCGTCAGTAAGTCTCGGAAGTCTGCTCTAGTTGTTGTCAAGATCCAGTGTGTCCAGATTGTCATATACGCCTGTGTCCTCCCCTCTGCCAGCAGGGAGAGCTCCTCCATCGCCCTCAACTCCTCCATCCGTTGGAACCATGTGTCTAGAGGAGGTGCACATTGCTTTTTCCAGTAGAGAGGGATCAGGCTCTTGGCTACATTAAGTATCCGGATGGTCAGGGATTTTTTATAGGTGGACATTTTAGTTGTTGTGTGATTGATCAGGAATGTTGCGGGATCTAAGGGTAGCGTGGTATCTGAGAATCGTGTGATGATCTTGTGTATGGCCGTCCAGTATGGTCGGATGATCGGGCAGTCCCACCATATGTGGAGGTATGTACCCGTGTGTGTGGTGCAGCGCCAGCATGTGTCGTTTGTCGTGGGGTCGTATAGGTGTGTTTGGAGTGGTGTGCGGTACCAGAGGGCTAGGATTTTGTATGCAGTTTCCTGCGTCCCGCTGGACGGTGCGCAGTGAAGTGAGAGGGTGCAGAGTTTGTCCCACTGGTCAGGTGTGAATGTGGTACCTAACATTGTTTCCCATTTCCCCATGAAGCTTGGGGGTGGCAGCCGCCTCATCCGCATGATCATTTCATAGAGCGTAGACAGGCCCCTGGCCAAGGGATCCGGATCCATGCACAGCTCTTCAAAAGCCGTGAGTGGTCTGAGGGTGTGCCTGTTTTGAGTAGTGTCCCGTACGAACCCCGCTAGTTGACTGTATCTGAATCGTGTCATAAATGAGTGATTGGGGGTTCCTGTCATGGCCTCTAGCGTCTTAGTGTGGCCGTTGTCTAGGGTGTGGCATAGCCTCGGTACTTCGTGGTTCAGGAGTAGAGCCAGCGACCTCGGTTCTCTTCCCGGAGGGAAGGCCTGATTGTGGACCAGTGGCAGCATTGGGGATGGTGTGGTGGTGAGCGAGAGTGGCGTTGCCATTGTGTGCCACACTTGCATGGTAGCTTTGATCAGGGGGTGTGGGGCTGCCAGTAGTCTACCCTGTTGGGGGTCCAGCCAGGGGAGGACTGCCATCGGTCTCCCTACTAGCGTCGCTTCCACGTCCTTCCATAGTTTCTGCACCCCTTGTTTGGTCCACTCCAGTATCCTCTGGATATGGGTGGCCCTGTGGTATCTCTTGAAGTCTGGCAGGGCCAGACCTCCCTTGGCTTTCGGTAGTGTGAGCACGTCGTGTTTGATTCTCGCCTTTTGTTTCTGCCATGCGAACCCCAGGGCGAGTGATCTGAGGGAGGTGAAGAAGGCCTCCGGGATGGCCGCAGGGATGGCCTGGAACAGGTACAGGACCCTTGGGAGGATATTCATCCAAGTTTTTTATGTGCACTGTTTGAATTAAATTCATGTCTGAGAAATTAGTTCTAGACAAACCAAAAATATCACTAATTAAATATACAAGAATAGTTGGAAAGATGAGGCAGGGGGGATATGATAGAAACATTTAAATACATAAAGGGAATCAACACAGTAAAGGTGGAGACTATATTTAAAAGAAGAACAACTACCACAACAAGAGGACATAGTCTTAAATTAGAGGGGCAAAGGTTTAAAAATAAAATCAGTAAGTATTACTTTACTGAGATGGTAGTGGATGCATGGAATAGCCTTTCAGTTGAAGTGGTAGAGTTTAACACAGTAAAGGAGTTTAAGCATGCGTGGGATAGGCATAAGGCTATCCTAGACTTAAGATAAGGCCAGGGACTAATGAAAGTATTTAGAAAATTTGGCAGACTAGATGGGCCGAATGGTTCTTATCTGCCATCACATTCTATGTTTCTATGTTGTTTTCACTATAATGAATAATAAATCTTGCCATTAATTAGTATAAGATCTGTGACCTATGACACCTACAGTAGTAAGCGGACCTTCAAATAAGTAATATAACCACCATAACCACCTAATATTATTGTAGATTTTCCTATTGTAGGAACCAATGTTACCAATCCCTAGTTTTTTTGTTGCATTGACACCAAAGGAATCCACAGATACATTCTATTATTATTATTGAAGTTAGACAAATTGGTTATTCAGAACTGTAGGCACTTTCGATGCACTTGAATTAAGGAGAACATGTTAGTGTTCCCAAATCAATGCAGTCTTCTGGGGTATATTTGGCAACAATGAAATAGCCTTTTAAGTTTGAATGGGAATAGGTTGCATGGGTAGATTTAGTTTGGCTTAGTAGTCCTGTACCCCAACTCTATAAGACATACAAGCTATTCACGAACTGAAGACATATGAGGAAATTACAATTCCTCAATGTGGTATTTTAAATTATTTTGAGTGCCAGGTGCTTCTTTTTTGTTTAGTTTTTTTAAACCAATTGAAAATGGTTAAATTATCCTGAGGAGAGAACACTTTAAATTAAGCCAAATTGTAATAAATGATGACTTAGTTAAAGGATGCTCATGAAGTATGTAAATAGGGACTTTGCTAAACACGTTACTTTGGACCACAAGTGGTGTCAAGTACTAGGAGCATTTATGACAGTGTCTGGCCTTACTAGTTTCAGCATTGCTATAAATACACACAAACCTGTGGAATTCCAATGACATTTTATGTACGAGTATATTTCTTTCTAAAATTACCAAATCCTTTTGTATAATTACCAATCATTGTTCATTATTTCAATATTCCTTCAATGGAATAATTTGTACTATGTATTACTAAGGATACCTGTATGTGTTATGTTGATACAGTTAAGTGTTTCAACTTGTTTTCTCATCCAACCTGGGGCCCATTCCTGCTGTATGATCAATTACATATCTACCCCATGGCAAAAACAGTAAAATGTCATTAGATTTGCAAATCTCTTTCCTTAGCCGCCCAAAGTGCAAATACACGTACTTAAACACATTGCTGTATCAGTGTTGTTGCATTGTGCAAATTCATAAAAAAAAATATTGAATTATGAATTATATAATACCAAGAGGTCAGACTGTACTGGAGGTAAAAAAAATTCTCCTTCTGTAGTGGTACTTACCCTTCCCAGGGCCCGCCTGGGGTCCTCTGTTCGAGACGCGCGCGGTCCTGCTGCTGCACAAGCCGCGCGCGGCTCATCCGACGGCTGGAACAGGAAGGCGGGCAGTGACCGCGAGAAGTGGTCACGTGTCCCACCTGACTCTAAGAGTGCGCCGCGGGTCGCGGGCGCAGTCTTGAAGGGACAGTGGGAGCCTAAATTGGAAAAGGCCTCCCATTGGTCCCTGTCATGCCACACTCCCCAGACACTTACCTTTTGGGGGTGTGGATGTGACAGGGACCAATCAAAATAGATGTTTAGGTATTTATACTCACCTTTTTCCCTTAGTTCCTTGCCCTATCGTGGTTTCTGTTTCAGTTCCCTTTGGCGCCTGTTGTGTTCAGTTTTGTTCCTTCGTATTGACCTTGGCTTTGTTTCTGACTACGTTATCTCTTTATCCTTACCTGTTCTGTTTGTCGGTTTGCTGTTTACTGTGTACCAGACCCCGGCTAGTCCTAGTTTACGCTGTCTCTTTGTACCCTAGACCTCGGATCGCTCCTGACTCTGTACTCCTCTCATATACGTCGAGTCCGGCCATTCTAAGGTCTGGTAGACGTATCTCCCCTCTGTGTTGTCTTTTGTTGAGTTGAATCCTGCGTGTTGGGGTATATTTTCGTTACACCTTCATCCAATGTCATTACTAAGTTGGGATTTTATTTACTAGAGAAAAGAACAGATAGAATTACAACTTTGTGAAAGATATGTTTATATGTTAATCAATGTAATATTTAAATATATGGACAAAAACACCCATGTAAAAATATTAGCAAAGTCACCCGTTATTAAACTAAACCTGTCAACAAAAATTTTTACATCAATAAGTACAGACCCTGAAGAGTCAGGCAAGGCCTAGACAGAACAGGGACATGTGAGGGTGAGTGGAGTGTATAGAAGGAAATAGTAAGGTGGTCTTAAGAAGGGTGGGTGGAGGTTTAGGGCTAAAGGGTGTGACAATATAAATAGGAGGGCATCTTGCAGGCCAAGCAGCCATCTTAGTTATCAGTTGGTAACAGCTTGGTAGTTGTATTGGTATCTGCTTTTCTTGCTTGTATCTGCTTGCCAAGTGCTGTTTCAGCCAGGGCCTGAGTATGGACGTCGAAGCTGTCCTTTCTGCCCTCAGGGCTGAGGCCCTACAAAATAGGGGTCTGCACCTGCAGGCTCAGCTGGCTTGTCTGTAGGCCTCCGTGGTGATTGCTGCCTCCCCTTCCGGTGGTCGCGGGGGTTCCCGGTGGTGAGCTCAGCCCCCGGGGAGGTTGAGGGCTCTCCTGGTACCTGGGTTCAGGAGCGCTGACCCGGGCCCTCGCAGGTTTGCTGGTTTGCGGCCTCGAGCATTGGTTCTCTACCCTCGCGGGCTCCCTTGGCTACTGGGGCGGCAGGGCGGTCCACCACTACCATGCCCAGTTTCAGTCTCCTTCACCGGCCCCTAGAAGCAAAAGCTGCAGTCCCGTCTTGCAGACCGACTGGTCCGGTGGGGTCCTGCGGTGGGGTCCCGCTCCACGTTGGCCGCTTCTCTGTGCATGGGCTGCTGCTGGCAGTCACTGCAACTGGGGGGCCGGTTGCAAGTTTAAGCACGAATGTTCTGTGTGCGGGGGTTTCCACTCTGCCGCCCGATGCTTCAAACGGGGTAAGGCAGGAGAGCGGGGCGAAGCCGTGGTCTAGAAGGGTGAAGATGCCAGTGGACGTCAGTGTGATGCGCCTGTGGCTATACCATTATAGGAATCGCAAGGTGGCGGAGTTGCTCCTCAGGGGTTTCAGCGAAGGGTTTTGGATTTCCAATTGGAACTGGACTTGGGGCACATGGAACTATACTTGGGGCACATGGCGGGCCCGTTTTCGGCTCCGCCGATACCTAACCTTCGGTCTGTCCTTTGGGCATGGCCCCTAAAAAAGAGCCGGGTAAGTTCTGACTGATCCATCATCTGTCAGTGAATGATGACATTTCTGCAGAGCTGTGCAGGGTCTCGTATGCGTCCTTTGATGCGGCTGTTCGTATGGTCAGAGTTGTGGGTCGGGGGGCAGTTAGGGTTTTGGCGGATGTTGAAACAGCCTTTCGGCTGCACCCGGTACATGCGGGCTGTCATCACCTGCTGGGCTGTTTCTTTGGGGATGGATACTATATGGATTTATGCCTCCCTATGTGTTGATCAATCTCCTGTTTCTACTTTGAGTGCTTCAACACGTTCTTGGAATGAGTGGTGCAGGAGGAAGGGGCCTGTGATTCAATTTTGCACTATTTGTGCACTCCGGCTTTGGACTCTTGAATCAGTGTCGTTGTGGTTTGGGATCCCCCTGGCCACCGATAAGATGGTTGGTCCTTCTACTTGTTTGAGTTTCTTGTCCAGGGAGTGTCGCCTGTGGACAAGGTGGTGGGTTTGCACATCCTGGTGGTGGCCGATGGGTCTCTCTGGAAGATCCAATTGCAGCAGCTGCAGTCGGTCCTGGGCAAGCTGCAATTTGTTTGGGCAGGGTGTTTACCTGTCGTTTGGCGGCGGCGACCTCTGGTGTGGAGTGCCCTCATCATTATGTGCAGATCACTCACCCCCTGCACAAGGATTTGACGGTCTGGTCGGTCTTTCTGGATGGTGCTGGAGGCTATGGGGATACCCAGTGCTGAGTTTGGAGGGCATTCCTGCCGGATTGGGGCTGCCACTGAGGCAGCACGCATGGGGTTTTAGGAGGAGGCTATCCAGGGGATTGGGAGGTGGAAATCTAGGAGGTTCCATTCTTATGTTCATCAAGCCGGACTGATTCCGTTTCCTGTTTTGTCTCCGTAGGTGCCGGAAGGTGAGTGTGGGTGATTGGCCATTCTTTTGTGTATTGGGTACAGCAGCGTGTAGAGGTTCGTCCCTGGAGGACTGTGACTGGGTCAGCGTTGGCGGATGTTCCCTGGTTCCCTGCTGCTTGAAATGGAACAGTTGGCCTACCTACTCGGCGTTTCTGATGTCCTCATAATTCACCTTGGGGGGTAACGATCTTGGCACTATTCCGGTGTGGGATCTGGACAAAACAATACAGAAGAAAACATTCCAGAAACTTTGTATTGTGTGGTGTTGTCCTGGAATTAATGGTGGCGTTCAAGGCACCCTAGGGCGCTTGAGAGGAGCAGGATTAAGCTCAACAAAAGGGTGTAAAAATTTGTAAATGGTTTGGGGGGGGGGGGGGAGGGCTCACGGTGCATCACCACATCTTAGGGGGAAAACCAGCAGTGGCGGTAAATGGCCCTTGCCAACCGGGGGTTGGACCAGCAGTTCGTGGAAAGATGTATGGTCAGGGCGTATCCCTCCCCTAAATTCAGGTACAGGAATGGATAACAGAGGTGCCAACTGAGCAAATGATTGGCTAGTGGTTAGCATTATGAGAATATAAGGCCCAAGAAAGGCCTTTGTGCAGGTCGGGATGACGGGGGAGGGCTGTTGCCCAAGTGATTGTGTTTGGTTGGCAAGGTGGTGACGTTACTTATTTACTGAGTAAGTTATATGTTATGTTAATGTGTTATAAAGTTTATGTTGAAGATATATATTTATATATAGATATATATTCCCGAAAGAGTGCACTTAGAGGACTTGAATAAACTTCAAATAAATGCTTTATTGAGCAATAATGTGCAGAAATATGCAGTTCAAGTCTACGTTTCAGTCCAGACGGACTTTTATCAAGACCTTTTATCAAGAAGGGTCTTTTATCAAGACTTTTATCAAGAAGGGTCTTGATAAAAGTCCGTCTGGACTGAAACGTCGACTTGAACTGCATATTTCTGCACATTATTGCTCAATAAAGCATTTATTTGAAGTTTATTCAAGTCCTCTGAGTGCACTCTTTCGGGAATATATGGAGAGGCTGGAGTTGTGGCACCGAGGCACTGAACAAGACTGGTTAAACTGAGTGCGGGGAACCAGGATTTTATATATATATATATATATATATATATATATTTGGGCTGCCGAATTTTTCGGCCGAGAATGGGCCTTTCCTATTTCGGCCAAAAATGTATCAAATCTTCAGAAAATTATACCCTCCCCCCTTCCAGGGCCAGCGTTACCATAAGGCAGCCACTTTAGGGTGCACAGGCCCTAGGGGTGGAATGTCAGGCTGACCGGCAGGAGGGAAGCGCATTGCGCTCCCCTCCAGCCAGTTACTTCTTGTAGCATGGCCGTGCGCAGCCCAGGTCTTACCTCCCATGGAGACAAGCCTTCTATCATCTCCTCTACAGGGCAGAAGGACGCGGCGGTCACATAACAGGCACCGGGAGGCCGGCCTTGCAGCAGCCAATCTGAAGCCGGCCTTGCGGCAGCCAATCAAAGGCCAGCCTTGCGGCAGCCAATCAGAGGCCAGTGTGCGCCTGATCCGAATGCAGCGATGGGATGTTCCAGGGCAACGTTCTATGGGAAGTGTGTATGAGTTACATGGCTGCCAAGGTATGTGTGCAGTATATGGGTACAGGGGGATGAGGGGCTGTAACTGGCTGGGCTCTAGGAAACCTCACATTGGGCTCCCAACACTGCCCCTCAGCAGCAGACCTGACACTGTGTCTGTGAGGAAGGGAAAGCATTGGGAGAGAGACACTGTTTAGTTTTGACTTAGGGTCTGCCCTTGTTAGCCATTTGCATTACTGGGGATTTCAGGATAGGGACAGCCTGAGGAAACACTTAGTGCCTTGTGGGCATCTCCAGTCTGTGGCCAGTAAGGTTGGTCTTATTCTGTGCCCACCTTTAGTTTAGTCCTATGCTCCTGCGAGAGCATACTTGACTCACAGCAATCCACCTTAAAAAAATAAAGCCTTTTCTTTTTATTCAGAAAAGATAGGGTTGCTAAATGTGTATTCTCAAGTTGGAATTCTGGGTGAGGTATTGAGGCTGCTGCTATTCTACTTACAATGAAAAGTGATGCCCTCATATGATGCATTCTTCATTCTATGACTTGAGATATACATTCCACAGGGCAACACTGTTAGTTGTTGCCCATCAGTTGTATAAGTGCTGTGTCCAGTAAAAAAAATGGGGATCTGGCAACCCTTAAAGAAGCTGCACCTGTTTGAGCACCAGTACTGACTACTTTAATCAAAGCTGTGTAGTCCAGTCCCAAATGTTTGGATTTGCCATGAGACTTTGTTTATATGATCATGTCCCAATCTCTGTACTCTGTCCAATTTGTGCTAAGTTTATGGTTTCTATCTTTGACATTAAGCAGTTAAGCTGCTGGAGTGACCCTGCTTCCCCTCAGTCTGTCAGGGCAACTGATTTGCATTTACCTGATCAGCTGTCTGAATGACAGTGTTCTTCTTTAATCATGATTATGTTGTATCAGGATAATAAGGAATTGTCTTAAATTATCAGAATGAAACAAGTCCCTGTAGGGTTCTGTGTTGTGTTTTATTTTATTGTCTTGTAGTTTTTCATATTAAATTCAAAAAATTCATTAAAAATTATAGAAAAAAATATTTTAAAATCATTTGGGGTAAAAAGTTATTTTCGATTTTGGTTTTGGTTTTCGGCCCAGAATTTTCATTTCGGTCGGCGCATCCCTAATATATATATATATATATATATAATATTTAATAAAGCTGTGGCCTATTTTCACCAAGTAAGTCTGTGGTTTGGTTATTTGGGGTAAATAAGGGGGATTTGGGATTGGAGGAAGGGCTGCTAGTTATGGCCCATACACAATACCCTCTACCTATGCACATGTGAAAACATAATAATTATAATATAAAAGTATTTAAACAGGAATGGTACAGTGGTCCTAAAATATTTGCATACCCTTGGAGAATTGGTAATGTATGTACCATATTTAAAGAAAATATGAGTGAGCAGACAAAACAAATTTATTTTATTTATTATGGGATTCATATTCAACTATAGGCTATAACAGAATGGCACAATCATAAAACAAAGCATGGCAAGAAAGAAAGAAATGAAATGACCCCTGTTCAAAAGTCTGCATACCCTTAATTCCTAATACTGTGTATTGCTCCCTTTAGCATCAATAACAGTGTGCAGTCTATTGTAATAGTTGTCTATGAGGCCCCTAATTCTGGAAGGTGATATAGCTGCCCATTCCTCTTGGCAAAATGCCTCCAGGTCATGCAAAGTCTTAAGATCAACAAGCAGTTAGGTGAGCAGCGCAAGAGTTGTAAGTACATACATACAAGCAACGGAAGCGGATGTCACAGATGTATATCTTAAAGAAAGAAAAAACACAATAATAGTGCAATATGTAATGACAATAGTTCGAATACGGTATTAGTGCCAAAGGAACACTCACACTTTTCAGAGTTTTACGAGCCTGGACAGAATAATCCCCGTCTGTGGATTCCTTTGTGATTGTTAACACAGTGTGGTTCTCAAATGGATGAGGCTCATCATATGTAAAATATAAGAATAAATGCCAATAGTACAGTATGCAGGTAAATAGTGAATAGATAAAAGTTAGACCTACTTACATAAACTAGAGCGTGTGGGAAATTAACCTTTAATTGCCATCTTAACCTGTGTGTCACCTTGTGTGTCTGTAACAAGGCCAAACATTCAAGGGTATGTAAACTGTTGATCAGGGCCAATTGAGTGATTTCTGTTATCATTATGATTTATAGTGATGTCGCGAACATTAAATTTTCTGTTCGCGAACGGCGAACGCGAACTTCCGCAAATGATCGCGAACGGGCGAACACGGCAAACCGCCATAGACTTCAATAGGCAGGCGAATTTTAAAACCCACAGGGACTCTTTCTGGCCACAATAGTGATGGAAAAGTTGTTTCAAGGGGAATAACACCTGGACTGTGGCATGCCCAAGGGGGATCCATGGCAAAACTCCCATGGAAAATTACATAGTTGATGCAGAGTCTGGTTTTAATCCATAAAGGGCATAAATCACCTAACATTCCTAAATTGTTTTGAATAACGTGCTTTAAAACATCAGGTATGATGTTGTATCGATCAGGTAGTGTAAGGGTTACGCCCGCTTCACAGTGACAGACCAAACTCCCCGTTTAACACATCGCAAACAACTGCAAACAGTCCATTTGCACAACCGCAAACTCCCCATTTGCACAAGGTTGGATACCAAGCCAGCCATGTCCCATTCCTTGTCCTCACTGATGTCATTGAAGGTCTCTTCCTCCACCCAGCCACGTACAACACCAAGGGTCCCCGTAAGGTGACAACAAGCCCACTGTATTTTTTTTTTTTTAAATGTACACTACTGTTACACCAGATATGAGTTGCACTGGTGTGACACTGTGCCCTGGCAGGCCCTGAAAAGCACACGTGTGAAGGAAACTGACTGCTATTATATTACAGTCAAAAAAGTGTTGTTTTTTTAAATGCAAGCTATTGTGACACCAGATATGAGTGGTGGCACTGGGACCACCTTAAAAATATTGGATATCGCTAAAAATCATGATCACTATATACTTTCTCTACAAACCTCTAAAACGAACCAAGCTACTCATCCATCTGCTATACCACTTTATCCCACCTAGAACTAGTGCCCAGTTAAAATACTTGACTCTTACTTACCCACACTCAGTCATGCCACACACATTTCACCACTACTCTCACTGAATTCCTCTGGTTAAATTCATCTTCTACATCAGAACACTACTCCTAAGATTGGGTTGTATCCATGTCTCGGGTCTTTCATTTAGAATAGGGGCAGCTTCGGTCTCCTTCAACACTGACACTCCAGTGCATATTATTAATAGATTGGGCAGATGGAAATCCTCAGTCTACAACCGATATATTCCTCATCCCAAGAAAGAAATGAGGAAAGCTTTTAAAAGTTTGGCTTTGTAAATTTGATGCAATAAGTGTGTTTTTCTTTAATACCTTTTCACCCTCTTTGCATGAACCCGATTTACATATATTACTAATATGTTTCTGAACATATATATTATATTATTCACTCACTCACTCACTCACTCTCTGGGCTGGCCTAAGACATCATGCTGCCTAGGTCCAACGATAAATGACTATGGGGGATAATGTATAATAAACACAGGTTACTGGCTATGGGAGGATAATGTTACATTATCCTCCCATAGCCAGTAACCTGTGTTTATTATACATTATTAATGTATAATAAACACAGGTTACTGGCTATGGGAGGATAATGTATAATAAACACAGGTTACTGGCCATGGAGGGATAATGTATAATAAACACTGGTTACTGGCTATGGGAGGATAATGTATAATAAACACAGTTTACTGGCTATGGGGAGGATAATGTATAATAAACACAGGTTACTGGCTATGGGGGGATAATGTATAATAAACACAGGTTACTGGCTATGGGAGGATAATGTATAATAAACACAGGTTACTGGCTATGGGGAGGATAATGTATAATAAACACAGGTTACTGGCTATGGGAGGATAATGTATAATAAACACAGGTTACTGGCTATGGGAGGATAATGTATAATAAACACAGGTTACTGGCTATGGGGGGATAATGTATAATAAACACAGGTTACTGGCTATGGGGGATAATGTATAATAAACACAGGTTACTGGCTATGGAGGATAATGTATAATAAACACACAAAAAAAATGCAGCTTCAGAATTAATCTAAATTTTATGCTGTCTAGGAGGTAGGAGGGTCTGGGAGGGAGGGTCTGCTGCTGATTGGCTGGAATGTGTCTGCTGACTGTGAGGTACAGGGTCAAAGTTTACTCAACGATGACAAATAGGGAGCGGACCGAACATCGCATATGTTTGCCATCCGTGGCGAACGCGAACATGCGATGTTCGCCAGGAACTATTCGCCAGCGAACCGTTCGGGACATCACTAATGATTTAAAAAGGAGCCAAACAACTATGTGATAATAAATTACTTCATACAATTACTATCCTTCAATAAAATTAATTTTATTGCATGATCAGTCATACTTTCAAAATCAATGCCAATTTTTCACAATTTCTGCCAGGGTATGCAATCTTTTGAGCACAACTGTATATTACATTACAGTTTTTAAGTATATCCTAGGGTCTAGATGTGGTGTTGATGTATTCTTTACTTTTGATATATTCACAGTATTCATAATTGAATGCAACATTTGCATTTATAATCTGTGACTTGTGTTTGGAACAGATATTCCCCAGTATGCTAGTAATATTCTATGCCAGATCATGTGTTCATATACAGTATGCACCATAAATACACCTATAAGAGAGAAAAATGTTTTTAAAAATACATTTAAAATAGCTGGACAAAAAGCAATTGCGCTATGTTTTTTTTTTTTTTTTATCGAGCAGTTTAGAAATACTTAAAAATAATCTCTCAGAGTGGGAAATGAATTACTTGTTTTATAGTGATCGCATAACTGAACATAGCTCATACAATGTATTTTATTTATCTAATAATTATTATTTAGCGGCATTATCCAGAGCTTATTACATAGATTAACTACATTGTACATTGTACATTGTACATTATTTGATTGTAAATTCCTGTCCTAATGTGTTTTACACCCCACCTCCTATAGAATGTAAGCTCGATTGAGCAGGGTCCTCTTCAACCTATTGTTCCTGTAAGTTTATTTGTAATTGTCCTATTTATAGTTAAATCCCCTCTCATAATATTGTAAAGCGCTACGGAATCTGTTGGCGCTATATAAATGGCAATAATAATAATAAATAATAATAATTGTATAGATTAACTATTAAACAATGAAATATTAAATTGCAATATTTTATAACGTTAAGGTTATATAATTATGAATTATAGAACATAGGTTACAGTAAATATATATTGATCGCCATCAAGACAAAACAAAAAGAGAGAGATCATAAGGAGGTATTGATCAAGCTGATGATTACGCAGATGGGGAGCTTGGGTTTTTTGGAGGGTGTTACAAACCGCCATTTGTAACTGGCCCTTTATATGACAAATTGCCCTGCTTCCCTGGGTTGTGGAGAAGCCTATTTGCCAGCCTCCTTCCTCATGACTATGGCCCCTGGGAGATTGTGCCTCTGGAAACTTATGGATTTTTATTGGGTGTGTATGGCCCTTTAAGAACCGTCTGGGGACATATTGTGACTTTGGTGAACAATGCCCCTTTAAGACTATGTCCCCAGACCTGTAAAATAACTTGTTCCTGACTTTCTCCCACTTGGTTCAGTAAATGGGGCTTACTGAACCAAATACCACACAGGCGGACCACCCAGAAGTGGAAGTGTGCAGGCAATTTACCTCCCAGGCTGGGAGCCTGCTGTAGGTAAATTGCCGACCGCTGGGTGGCCGCAGTTCGTGCAAACGAACACGTGGCGGCGGCCATCTTTGTTCATTCGAAGAAGGTCAGCGGTATGTGTAGCCAAATCCATGGAACTAAAATCGGCTACACATTTCACCGAACACCGCTGACCCTTACCTTCTCCCATACTGAATTTTCAGCTGCAGAGAAAAAGTCCCATTCGAAGATTCAAACGCATGTTCAAATGGGACTTAGTCATTTTTCTGCATAAAATTGACCGACCGCACAGCCCAAATCTATGGAACTGTTTTGGGCAGGAAAATGTGCTTGCGGTCGCTCATAAAGGACTTCTGTCTAACTTTTTATCCACTGGAGGGATTTGTGTGATTTGGTTATGTTTATATTTAAATTGTGCTGATTAATAATATGTAATTTTTATGGAGATTGGATGTATGGTTTTAAAGTTACAGTGTATGTGTAAAAACTGTATTTTTACTGTCTGTGATAATTATGTTGACCCATTGTGTAACATAATTATATGACAGGCAGAGGGGAGGATTTTGTGCGTAATTGCTGGGAGTGTTTTCGGTAATGTACGTGAAATACTTTCTTGGGGAGTAGCATAGTGTTTTGTGAGACTTCTATTGCTCTTTCTGGTACTCAGTACTTTGTTTAGACCTTTAAGTGGCTCCGCATACAGATTGATAAAGATTGATTGACAGATGGACAAAGGGCCAACACGTTGAAGGAAATGAAATAAAAAACATCACATTTATTAGCATTTTTGCTAGCATAAGTATAAATACAATCGTGTGCCCTTTAACTTAAACCGAAGTTGTGTGTGCCATGACATCAACGCTTTTAGTTAATCTTGATATTAGCCAAGGATGCTTTATCTTAAGGACCATCTTTTTGAGAACTCCAAAAAGAGCTCCAGTCACATTAATAATTAGCTTTTTTAGATGTCAAGTCCCCATTTAATGTATAACTTTACTGCTACTCAACCTCAGACTGACCTCCATGATCAATCATGTCATGCATCATAAGGTGACCATTTAACATTGTGATAGTGTAACCAGGATGAAATAACAATAAAGATTACAAAGATAAAAAAGTCCCTACTAACAAAGGATAACTTTATAACAGGAACAAAACCAAAATAAACTACTAACAAATGATTACTTTAAACAGGAACAAAAACAGCAAATAGATAGATGTTGATATATTATTTTATTACCCTACAAAAAGAAAGAAACAAAACATGAAAGAGCCATTTAAACTCAACAAATAATACGTTGCCATCCTGCAACGTGTCACTGCTTGCCTTTCTCCCATCTCTGACTGGATGTCCTCTGGTTTTCTGAAACTCAATCTCTCTAAAGCTGAGCTCCTTGTCTTTCCTCCTCCTAATACTGATCCTCCTCTTTCCCTCTCTCTTCAAGTTAGTGGTATTCACATAAGTCCATCCTTGCAAGCGCGCTGTCTTGGCGTCATACTTGACTCTGGCCCCACGTTTGAGCCTCACATCCAGTATGTTGCCAAATCCTGTAGATTCAGTCTTAAAAACATAGCCCGCATCTGCCCCTTTCTTACGCAAGATGCTGCCAAGGAGCTTGTACATGCTCTAGTAATTTCCCACATGGATTATTGTAACCTCTCCTAATTAGTCTTCACAAAAGCCGTATTGCCTCTCTACAGTCTGTAAAAATGCTGCCGCCAGACTGATTTTCCTCTCTAGTTGGTCCTCTCACACCTCACCCCTCTGTCAGTCCTTACATTGGCTTCCTGTATCCTATAGGAGTCCATTCAAAGCGCTAAGCCATACCTATAAAGCACTGAACAATTCTAGCCCCTCTTATATCTCATCACAGATCCATAGGTATGTCCCTTCTCAGTCTCTCCGCTCTGCACGTGACCTTCTCCTATCCACTGCTCGCACCCATATGGCCAACTCGCACTTGCAGGACTACTCGCAGGCGGCTCCCTTCCTCTGGAATAGCCTGCCTACCGCCATCAGACTCTCCCCTAGTATTCGATCGCTTAAGAAGTACCTTAAAACCCATCTCTTTAGGAAAGCTTATGGCCTCCCAGAGTAACCTCTACCCTACATATCTGTCTTTTGCTCTCTCCTAAAGGGCAGCACTCTACTCTCTCCTCCAGATCTGCTTCACTCCCACCTTGTTTGATTGCTATTTCCTGTCCTAATGTGTTTTATACCCCACCTCCTCTAGACTATAAGCTTGTTTGAGCAGGGTCCTCTTCAACCAATTGTTCCTGTAAGTTTTCTTGAAATTGTCCTATTTATAGTTAAATCCCTCCTCTTATAATATTGTAAAGTGCTATGGAATCTGTTGGCGATAATAATAATAATAATAATTTATGCTCGGGTGGCTGATGCAAAGTTTAATATGGATAATAGCTCACCTGATGGCCCTGTCATAATACACACCATATTATATTAGGTGACAAAGTAGACAATTCCACCTACATACTCTGCAGAATTGTTTTAAAATTTATAGGATTTATAATAAATCTTTATAATTTCTCCCTTCCATACCTGTCAATCATTTCATGGCTCCCTATGCTGACAATTAGGTGATGAAAATAGTAAAATCCTCCTAGAGAACTTTATCCGGTTCTTTGTTACAGCAACTGCATCACATACAGTAAAACCTTAACACACAAAGTGCAAGTGAGGTGAGGTATTTTAGTTAGCTCCCTTTACAAGTGCGACTTCCCCAGTGTTTATAAAGCCACTTAAAAAACACAAGTATAATATAGAAAATAGAAACAGATAGGGGGCGCTCCAAATTGTGGGTGAGAACAAGAAAATAACAAAGTAAATACTTATTCACACTGTTTCTTCAACTTATATGAACACCACCTAGATATAAAAGACAACAGTACATAGCATAATACTGTATGGTGGGTATATTAATAGCGATTTGAAGATTGCCAACTCACAATTTCCAGAGCCACGCTTAGTAGGCTCTGACTATAATAGCATGCTCTGATGTCTCTGAAAGTGCACCTCCACTCCTCTCCCAATGCAAATGACTCGACTGGTACCAGGAATCAGCAGGAAAAAAAATTGCAGGCCCGGAGTTTTTAAAGTGCTTAAAATTACTTTTAATCAAAAGTATATAAAATAAACAGTAATAATATGTATAAAAACAAAATCACTAACACGTTTCGACCTAATGGTCTTTTTCAAAGTGTGTCTTTCAATTGTCCAAATATCTCTTAAATACCCTGTCCGGACCACCTTTTTTGGCGCCAAACAATGTTTTCCCGCCATCAATTCACTCGTCCGAGTTTCTTTCATTTCCGGCTCCAATTGATGACGTACTTCCGTTTCCTGTTTCATCCGACGCACCTCTTTTGCGTCCGTCCATGACGTTGTGGTCTCGGCTGCCATCTTTGAGTATCCAAACACCGGGAAAATATAAATCCTGGCAAATGTATTTTATATTGCAAAGTCCCATAGTAGAAAATGTATAACATATATATATATATATATACATCGGTGATAATGCACCAAACATACAATAACATTTCAAATGCATTTTATATTGCATTTGAAATGTTATTGTATGTTTGGTGCAACATTCTCCCTATTGTTTATAAATATAAATAACATTTACTTCATAAAAAAAGATATTTTCTATTTCTAAAAGTATATAAAAAGAAATATAAAAGATATATAAAAAGAGGGGGAAGAAAAAGAAAAAAATGTTATCATCAATTCTCCTATTTCATATATATTTTAACATCTTATATTAATGCGCTCATTTCAAAATCACAATTTAACCCTTTAGGTGCTAGAGTAATCTAAATCAAAGATCCAGCCCATTTCACATAAACTAAGGGCTTCCTCCTCTCCAATGACGTGTAATATTCTGAATTGCATAAAATCTTATCCCTTTTGGGTCTTTTTCATGGCATTCTAAAAAATGTAGCGAAACACTATGATTTTTGAAACCTCTTTTAATGTTATATATGTGCTCTCGTACCCTAGTGGCCACACATCTAGTGGTTTTACCCACATATTGTAGCCCACACGGGCACTCGAGCACATATATAACATTCTTAGTTTTACACGTCATAAATGATCCTATTCCATATTGTTTTAGACTGGAGTGAGAGGTAAAGGTGGTAATTTTCTTTTTTTTATTTTCCAATAATTTACACCCCATACAGTTTTTACAATAATTAAAACCTTTCTTACGATTCTTACATAGTTACATAGTTACATAGCTGAAAAGAGACTTGCGTCCATCAAGTTCAGCCTTCCTCACATATGCTTTTGCTGTTGATCCAAAAGAAGGCAAAAAACCCAGTCTGAAGCGCTTCCAATTTTGCAACAAACTAGGAAAAAATTCCTTCTTGACCCCAAAATAGCAGTCAGATGTCTCCTTGGATCAAGCAGCTATTACCCCACTAATTAGAAATTATATCCCTGTATGTTATGTTTTTGCAAGTATTTATCCAATTGCAGTTTAAACATCTGTATAGACTCTGACAAAACCATTCCATATCCTTATTGCTCTTACTGTAAAACAACCTTTTCTTTGCCTTAGATGAAATCTCCTTTCTTTAACCCTAAATGTGTGACCTCGTGTCCTATGTATAGCCCTGTTTATGAATAGATTTCCAGATAATGGTTTGTACTGGCCCCGAATATATTTGTATAATGTTATCATATCCCCTCTCAGGTGCCGTTTTTCCAAACTAAAGAGATTTAAATTTTTTAACCTTTCTTCATAACTAAAATGCTCCATTCCTTTTATCAATTTTGTAGCTCGTCTCTGCACTTTTTCTAGTGCCATGATATCTTTCTTTAGAACAGGTGCCCAAAATTACACAGCATATTCAAGGTGTGGTCTTACCAGCGATTTATAAAGAGGCAAAATTATCATCTCGAGAATTTATGCCCCTATTTATACATGACAAAACCTTACTGGCCTTAGCAACGGCAGATTGACATTGCATATTGCTACCTAATTTATTGTCTATAACAATTCCCAAATCCTTCTCGTGTGTGGTTATCCCTAGTTCACTACCATTTAGGGTGTAAATTGCTTGTGCATTCTTAACCCCGAAGTGCATAACTTTGCATTTTTCTACGTTAAATTTCATCTGCCATTTTAGTGCCCAGTCCCCCAATCTATCCAAATCCCTCTGCAGCAAGGCAATATCCTGCTCACATTTTATTACTTTACAAAGTTTTGTGTCATCTGCAAACACTGATACATGGCTTTCAATGCCCATTTCAAGATCATTTATAAATATGTTAAATAGAAGCGGTCCCAAAACAGAACCCTGAGGGACACCACTTACCACTTTTGTCCAGCTTGAAAATTTACCATTTATGACAACTCGTTGTACTCTATCCTTAAGCCAATGTTCTACCCAAGAACAAGAATATTCATCTAGACCAATTTCTTTTAGTTTGAAGACTAACCTATTTTGAGGAACCGTATCAAATGCCTTGGCAAAATCCAAGTAGATCACATCCACTGCAACACCCTGATCTATATTTCTACTTACTTCTTCGTAGAATGCAATTAGGTTAGTTTGACATGACCTATGTTTCATAAAACCATGCTGATTATTGCTAATAACACAGTTCTTCCCAATGAATTCCTGAATATTATCCCTTAATAGCCGTTCAAATAATTTCCCAGTCATAGAAGTTAAGCTCACAGGTCTATAATTTCCAGGCAAGGATTTTGAACCCTTTTTAAATATAGGAACAACATATGCCTGTCTCCAATCCTCCGGTACAATACCTGAAACAAAAGAATCTTGAAAAATTAAATACAGAGGTTCACTTATTTCCCCACTTAGCTCCTTAAGTACTCGTGGGTGGATACCGTCAGGCCCCAGGGCTTTATTTACATTAATTTTCTTTAATAGCTGTAGCACCTTGTCTCGGGTTATCCAATCACAAGTTATCTGCAAGTTTGTTGCAGCAATCATTTGCATATCTCTTGCCATAGGATCCTCATTAATAAATACTGAAGAAAAAAAGTTATTTCTAATTTCTGCCTTTTCCTGGTCTTCATTGACTAACAGACCCATCTCTGTTTTCAGTGTACCTACACTTTCATTTTTTGTTTTTTTAGAATTAATGTACTTGAAAAAAATGTTGGGGTTGGTTTTGCATTATTTGCCTATCAATTTCTCATTTTCTAGTTTAGCCACTTTAATTGCCTTTTTGCAAGTATTATTATCTTATATAGGATGCCTCTGATTTGTCCGATTTAAATGCTTTAAAAGCCCTTTTCTTATTTTTAATCTCTTGTTTTACTTCTCTACTAAATTGGTTTTAATTTGTTTCTTTTATATTTATTACCCAATGGTACATACTGTGAAATGTACCTTTCTAATATTTGTTTGAATAGTTTCCATTTATCCTCAGTGTTTTTATCACTAAGGAGTTTATGCCAGTCGATATGTTGTAGAGCTGCCCTTATCTTATTAAAATTGGCTTTTTTTAAATTATACGTTTTAATATACCCCACGTGCTTTTGCTTTTTTGAGTTTATTTCAAAAGTGTCCATATTGTGATCACTATTTCCCAAATGCTCCCCTACTTGAATGTTGGTTAAAAGATTAACATTGTTTGTTATAACGAGATCCAGGCAAGCATCCTTTCTAGTTGGTGCTTGTACCAGTTGTGACATAAAGGTGTCATTTAACACATTCAAAAACCGGATTCCCTTTGCTGAAGTACTAGTCCCTCTATCCCAATTTATGTCTGGGTAATTAAAATCTCCAATAATTAACGTGTTACCCCGATTTGCAGCTTTACCAATTTGCTCTAACAGCAGTTCTTCCTCATTAATATTTACATTTGGTGGTTTATAACATATCCCAACCAATAACATATTTCCCTTTGTTTGCCCCAAGCAGATATCTACCCATAAAGCTTCCACATTTTCCTCGTCACACTCCACATGCCTAAGATTTTACTTTAACTCATGGTTGACATACAAACATACCCCCACCGCCCTTCTTGTTTTTCCTATCCTTCCTAAATAACCTGTACCCATTTAAGTTAACTGCCCAGTCATGTGTCTCAACCCACCATGTTTCTGTTATGCCTAATATATCATATTGTTTAGTGTATGCTATTGCCTCTAGTTCCCCCATTTTGTTATATAGGCTCCTTGCATTAGTAAGCATACATTTAATATTACCATGAGTCATTTGTACTTTTTGTGAATTATCAATATTACATACCTCCTCTGTTCTGAGCTTCCCCCTCCCCCCATCTCCACCCCCTTTGTTCTGAGTTAAAGCCCATCTCATTTCTATCCTATCTCCATTTTCTAGATTGCTTTCACCCTCCCCCCCCCCCCCCTACTAGTTTAAAATCTCCTCCAACCTTCTAGCCATCCTATCCCCCAGCACAGCAGACCCTCTTCAGTTTAGGTGCAATCCATCACGACTATACAGGTTGTACCCAAGCGCAAAATCGGCCCAGTGCTCTAAAAACCCCAAACCCTCTTTCCTGCACCAAGACTTCAGCCACGCATTGACCTCTCTAATCTCCCGCTGCCTTTCTGCTGTAGCGCGCGGAACAGGTAATATTTCTGAAAATATTACCTTGGAGGTCCTATTCTTTAGCTTACTTCCTAGATCCCTGAACTCACTCTTTAGGACCTTCCATTTTCCTCTGACTTTGTCATTGGTACCAATATGGACCATGACAGCTGGATCATCCCCAGCCCCTCCCAATAATCCCTCCACTCTGTCGGCAACATGCCGGACCCGAGCACCCGGGAGACAGCAAACTGTCCGGTTGAGTCGATCAGAGTGGCAGATTACCCTGTCTACTCTCTTAATAATAGAGTCCCCTACCACCACAACCTGTCTAGACTTCCTTACCCTCTCAACCCCACCTGTACTAGAGGGGCTGTTCCCACGGCTGTTAGAAGGAACAGCTTCCTGCAGTACAGCTACACCTGAACTGATGCTCCCAACATCTTCACTCAAATGGGCAAATCTGTTAGGCTGCACTAGATCAGGACAAGCTAAACCTTTCCTCTTCCCTCCCCCTCTGCTTCCTCGCCCCACTGTTACCCAGCTATGTGCCTGTTCTCCACCTGTCTCATCTCCTCCCACTCCACTACCTGCACCCACTAAACTCTGCTCAGTGAGCAGCAGACTCCTCTCAAGATTATCAATCTCCCTCAGTGTTGCAATTTGCCTCTCCAGATCTCCAATCCGAGCTTCCAGAAAAGCCACTCGCTCACACCCACCACAGAGGTATGGACCCTGGACAGATTTTTCCAGGCATGCATACATGCAGCAGGATGTACACTGAGTAAAACTTGTAATCTTGCTAGCACTCATCCCGAGTTACAAAAACACAAGTCAGCAAAAACAATATTTACCCTCTTGATTTCAACTCCTGTTGTTTTAACTCCTACTTAAAAGAGACTACTTGAAATAGCCTACTTTCAAGCAAACTCCAGTGAGCAAGCTCTGTGAGTCAGTAGTGGGTTTATATTGGCAATACAAATCCCACACAGGTGGAAATTAAGGCGCACTCCCCCCCAATTAGCTCAGCAGCAGCACCCACAAGGAGGGGAATAGAAACAACAAGAGAGGGAAAAATAAAAAAAATAAAAAAAGGAGGGAAAACGTTTTAAAGGACCACTATAGTGCCAGGAAAACATACTCTCGCCGGGCTCTGGGGAGAGGAAAGGGGTTAAAACGTACCTTTCTCCAGCGCCGGGCGGGGAGCTCTCCTCCTCCGATCCTCCTCCTCTCCTCCCATTCGGCTGAATGCGCACGCGCGGCAAGAGCTGCGCGCGCATTCAGCTGGTCTCATAGGAAAGCATTATCAATGCTTTCCTATGGACGCTTGCATGCTCTCACTGTGATTTTCACAGTGAGAATCACGCAAGCGCCTCTAGCGGCTGTCAGTGAGACAGCCACTAGAGGATTTGAGGGCTGGATTAACCCATTTATAAACATAGCAGTTTCTCTGAAACTGCTATGTTTATTAAAAAATGGGTTAACCCTAGCTGGACCTGGCACCCAGACCACTTCATTAAGCTGAAGTGGTCTGGGTGCCTATAGTGGTCCTTTAAATAAAATCAGCAAGGAGAAAAATATAGAAGAAAAAATATATCCAGCAAAGAAAAAATATATATATATATATGAAAAGGGGAAAAAAGTTACAAAAAATTAAAATAAATCAAAACAGCAAGGAGAAAAATAAAATAAAAAGGGTAAAAGCTCAAAATAAAATACAAAACAAAAAATATAAAAAATGTAAACCTGCTTTTTCCACTTGGTATTAACTAATACCAACCACAGTCCACCAGTTCTCCAAAAAACTCCTGTTGTTTTAACTCCTACTTAAAAGAGACTACTTGAAATAGCCTATTTTCAAGCAAACTCCAGTGATTCTCTCTTTATACTTATAAAATCTTTGTAGGATTTTTCTAAAAAGCTATTTATTAGAACTTGTTTTAAATTGTGTGCCTCTCTGTAAATTATTTTGGGCTTATCACCTATATACCTCTTGATTTCATTATCTTGTTGTAATAAGTGCCAGTTTCTTCCATGGTTTCTTGATTTGAGCATGGTTTCTATTGAAGTCAACAATCAAAGGGACTATACTTAAATTTTCCTCATCTTTCGGTTGTTTGTACACCAATAATTCTTCCCTATTCATCTGCCTAACCTGAATAATTGGCCTATTTAAATCCATATCTACATTACCTTTTTCTAAGAATTGTTGTTTTAAAACCACTGCTTGTAGATCATATTTTTCTATTTGTGAGCAGTTCCTCCTCAATTGTAGGAATTGCCCTCTAGGGATATTCTCAAGCCAAGGTCGAAAATGGCAGCTATCCTTTTCGATGAAACTGTTTACATCTACCTTCTTAAAGAATGTACATGTCTCAATGTTATTACCATCCCTGTGGATGTTTAGGTCTAGAAAATTAATTTCCCTATTTCCAATTTCATGGGTGAGTTTAATGTTCCATACATTTGTGTTCAGATGATTGACAAATTCCAAAGCTGATACTTCGTCACCCCTCCAAATAAAAAATATGTCGTTGATGTATCTTTTGTAAAGGACCAGGTTCGCCACCCAGTCATGCTGTGAAAATACAAACTGCTCCTCCCAATGGGCCATGAACAGGTTGGCATAACTGGGGGCAAACCTGGTCCCCATAGCATTTCCCCGACACTGAAGGAAAAAATCTCCCTCAAACCAAAAAATATTATTGGTGAGGATCAGTAAAATAGACTCTAAAATAAAATCGATTTGATCTCTATGATATAATTCTGATTTTTCAAGAAAATGCTCAACTGCCTCACACCCTCTAGTATGTTCAATACAGGTGTACAAGCTCGTCACATCACATGTGACAAACAGAAACTGATCTTCCCACTTTATGTTTTTTAACAACTGTAGAAGGCTAATTGAATCCTTCAAATATGAAGGGCATGTTCTCACAAGAGGCTGGAGAAAGGTGTCTACATATTTGGATAGCAAGGACAGTAGAGAACCTATCCCGGAGACAATAGGCCGACCCGGAGGATTTTTTATATCTTTGTGTAACTTTGGAAGAACATTTATCACTGGTATTCTGGGAAACTCTGTATTTAAAAATGTATATCCATTACTTGTTAGAATTCCTTTTAAATGACCTTTGTCTAAAAGCTGAACATATTTTTTCCTACTTTCCGTAGAAGGGTTACTTTTTAGTTTTCTATAGGTTCCCTCATTTTCAAGCTGCCTATTTATTTCTGCTATATATGTTTCTCTATCTAAAATAACTACCCCGCCACCCTTATCCGCGGGTTTAATAACTATACTTTGATCATTTTTCAGTTCCTTCATTGCTTGTTTTTCTTTTATAGTGAGATTGTTATGATATTTATTACTGCATCACATACACTCTAGCTGCTGTGATTATTCCTTTGGCAAAAGTGTGATAGTTTTTTTTTCTTTTTCTTCAGTTTTAGAATCACCTTTTTCCTCCAACTACCTCATCAAACACACAAACTCCACATAACTTTGAACCTATATTCACTAATCTCTGCACTCTTTGTAAATTCCCATTCATGTTCCTCTGTCTGACTATCTACTGTTAACTTGTGATATCAATGTGTCTGGTATGCAACTTAAGAAACACCCAAATTACATTGACCTTACAGCAGTCTCCACCATATCGACATGCAGCAATCCTCCACCAATCTCCATTCCCTTCTTTTACCCACCTCAAACCTCTCCTGTACTAGTTAAACATTCTTCCTTTTTAACTCGGCCCTATCTTTTGCTCTACAAAACAGGGCACCTCCAATATTTCAATATTGTAAATGACCATGATAAAGTAAGCTAACCCACTACCACCAAAATGTTCCAGAACTTCTAAACAATGCTTATTGCTTCGGGAATTCTCATTTTACATCACAATTACTCTCCATAATTAATACCACAGCCTCCTCACAACTTGAACATCTCACCCCTCTTCCAGTTTTTACTTCCAGTCTTTTACCTTTTGTGTAGGCATACCCCACTGCTCTTAGAATCTTAGCTTGTTTGAGCAGGGCCCTCACCACCTTCTCTTCCAGTATGTCCAGCTTCTTGTTTGTTTGAACACCAATTGTACAAAGCTACATAATATTCTGGTGCTATGTAAATAATAATAATAGTAATTTTATTAAATACTTTTATGGAAGACAGTGAGATTTATTTTAACTTAGAAATGTTATTCTCATCTTTTTTGAAGTAGAATTATGAGATAGGTTCTGCTTCATGACATAATGCTAATCTTGAGTTTCCACTTTCCTGAGTTAGAGACAGCCATGGGAGGGAGGTGTATAGAGTGGTGTATATATTATCATATACATTGTAGGGATTCTGACATACACAAACAGTAATTGTAAATTGCACTCATCCTGTTGCCAATATACAAAACACATTCTGGTTATTATCTGCCAAGCTTTCATTAGGAATGTGATTTTCAATGGCAGATTAAAGAGATCTTGATCTTGCTATTCTAGCAGAACCGTACACAAGAGCTGTGTTGTCATCTTACCCGACACGGCTGGGTGTCCCTTCACAAAGGTGAGAAACTTTCTTTTATCAGATTCAGTTTTTAAAAAAAAACAAAAAAACGAAAGATCCATTTGCATTTCAAACATGTCAGGCTGTCTTACACGTCATTCCTTTTACAAAAGAACAAGTGTGGCAAGAAATTCTGGTTGGGAGCCTGCACGATGTACATTTATTTTTCATTTTAACAACATATATTTCAAACAAAAACAATACCTATCTGTCTTTTGTTGTTGCAATCATGCAATCATTTGCTTATTTCATTTGTGTTCTGAACGGTCCCAAGAGCAATTAATTTTGCAGTAAGTTTAAAAATAGTAGAAAAGTTAGAGCTCAGTTTCAGAAAATGGAAATGCTTTATTCATTTGAAATATCACATACAGTCCTTTATCAGGATTACACCTGTGTCAGGATTTATAAAAATGTTTTAATTAAAATACTGCATAGTTGCGAAGGGCAAATGTAACAGTTTAGTATTTCTACTTATCGCATGTGTGTACTCTTTGTTCATATTTCTAGATGGTCTACTGACTGAAAAGACTGCTGTTGATGATATACATGTACCATATTCAAGGCCTTGATAAATGTTGTATTTATGAGCCAGATACATGGTTTTCAGGAAACCTGTAGAAGGCATTCATTGTAAAAAGAGAAAAGTTTTCTAGTTTCTACTATGGGTAATTTCCACTCAGAAAGCCTCAAGTGTTAAATCAATTGTTACAGAAAAGCAATGTATAAATACAAATATAGGTATGCGCTAAGCAGTCAACAATTGGTTAAATGAGGGAGCAGACACTGTAAAAAAGGAGACTCCCTTTCACCCCTTAAACCAAGTACAGACAAAACGATAAGAAAAACAGAGGTTGCACCAAACCACAAAAAAGTAAAGTTATGAAAAAAGTCCAACCGGATAAAGTCCACAATTTTCTATATCCAGTACTCTTTCTTCTAATGAAGTTGAGTCTTGATGCACAGGTACATACAAAAGAAACAGAAAAAAAATAAATGGTGCTGATTTGCAACAGGAGGGCATACATTGCTTTTATTTCTCTTTCTTTTTGTAGTTTGGTGCAACCTGTGTTTTTCTTCTTGTTAAATCTCTTTTGCCGATACAGAAAGAACATCATCATCACATCAGACTGGTGCCACGCACAGACCCTGTCTAGAACTTAAATGCCACTGAGAACAACCCCAAAGTATTGGTTGCTTTCCTTTGGCTCTTGTACCAATGATACTTGTCAAGGAACAGTAAGCAAGGTGCCATAAATAACATTTCGGAGCCATGGCGACATGGCTCATGGGTTTGCATGTCTGTGTGTGTGTGTGAGAGAGAGAGAGAAAGACAGAATATACGTATCCATTAATTAATGGTATCGTAATTCCCTTATTTTCTACTGTTATTCTTGGATGAAAGTAGAAATGTAAGTGAGAAGAGAGCAGATGACATGCAACTGGAGTGCAGGAGTTGAAAAAAGGAGGTAGATGAAGTTGCAATGTCTCTGGAAGTGGAACAAAACTTCCAGGAACAATTGGAGGTAAGTGGTATCTCACACAAATAATAAAGTGAACAGTTGGCCTTTCACACACTCTGTCAATAAAAGAAAATTGTCTGCATAATGAGTGACAAAGAATTAAATATTTATGGAGACTAGACATGTCTCGAACAGTTCGCCAGGAACTGTTCGCCAGCGAACAGTCCGCCCCCTATTTGTCATCATTGAGTAAACTTTGACCCTGTACCTCACACTCAGCAGACACATTCAAGTCAATCAGCAGCAGACCCTCCCTCCCATACCCTCCCACCTCCATGACGAATAGGGGGCGGACCAAACATCGCATATGTTCGCCCACCGCGTTCGCCACGAACAAGCTATGTTTGCCGGCGAACAGTTCCTGGCGAACTGTTCGGGACATCTCTAATGGAGACACTTGATAGTTGTAACATATTTAATGGAATTGATAAACATGTAGCAGTTATACCGTGCGGGCCGGGGCCGTGTTACATAGCTAGTCGCAGAAGTCCACAGGGCGGCCGGGCCCCCTGGAGTGACGAGCCCGATTGCAGCTGTGACCCCTGCGACCACAGTAGTTCCACCACTGCCTGAAGCTGTTCCTTGCAGCCACGGTCATTGTCTTCCTGCTAGTCCTCTACAGCTCCATGTACTTGGTTTGCCAGGAGCCGCATGTCAGGATTCGAACCTGGGTCCTTGGCAGCTCTGGTGCTTTGACTTACCTCTGAGCCATCTCTCCGCTTCTGTTTCCTGTATCTAGCCCTGTCTAGTATTTAGTACTGAAGCTGGACATTTGTTGGAACTTCTCCTGTCACTCAAGTTACACCTGAGCCTGATGTCTCGTTAGCCAGGTATATAACACTGCCTCTCCCAGAAGGCAGTGTCAGTTCCTTGGCTCTGGTGATCATCCTGCTGTTTCCTGTTCTCCAGTTTGTTATTGACCTCTGGCTTGGTACACCGATTATCCTGACTTCTGGCTTCCTTTGACCCTTGGCTTCCCACGACTATTCTCCTGGTTTATTGTTCCTGTACCGCGTTTTGGATTTACCCTGCACAGCCCCCGTGCACCGACTCACAGGTCAGGTGAATTCTTGCCTGATCACCTTGGCCTGTGTTTTCTTGCAAGGGTGAGCATACTTCTCTGCCTGCCGGACTCCCACACCCAGGTAAGCCCTGACACCACATCAGTACTGTGCTTTAGCACAAATGTGAGAGTATCACAGGTCTATGAAGGATCCTGAGAGAGCCTGCAAATATCAATGTCTGAATCTGACAGCCACCACTGGTGATTACTGATGCGATTTGGTAAAAGTTGATGATTTTTTTTTTTTTTTTCAACTTTGGTCATTCCCAGGCTTGTCCATAAGACAAAGTAGTTCTTAATTTGTTTCATGGTATTTTTAAATTGAGTTGGAATTTCTGTGAAATTCCAATGCAGTTTGGATTAGTATTTAATAAAAAATATATCTTTATGAAATACTGAAAGGTGACAGATCCGCATTAAGCTAAGATGCAGAATTTAAACTTAATTTTGAAATTCTGTTTGAATTCTTGATGTTTTATGTTTTAGGCATCCATAAAGCAAGACAGACCTATTACCAATTAGTTAAATAGTGGTACAGGTAGACAAGAATAAAAAAGGCACATTCAGAACATGTAGACTGTATGACTCTAGAATGGTTGATCCTCGGAACATGGTAGATATATCATATTATGAGGTTATCAGAGCAACATAATAGAAATAGACCTGAAATACCAATAGTGTAAAATGATATATCGGGTCAGCAAAAGCTACAAAACAGGAGACTATATGGATTTTTTAACTTACTTTATGGCTTACTGCTTAGGCTATTTTTATATGATCTTATATCTTGTTATGCATTTATTTTTTTAGAAATTCAAAAATAAACTATGGAATTATCTACACCTAATCTTTGTGAAATTAGATTCCAAAGATAAGCTTGCTTCCCCAAACTAGTGAAGGAAGCCGAATCTGTCACCAGACATTGAGTTTGACAGATTTCTGGCATTATCGTTGATGGCAGAAATTTGTTCCAAGGGAGATCAGCATAATTGCAGAATTATATAGTAATAATGGTATGTGGTTTAGGTTTGATTATCTATCTTTCTTGGTCTGTCTGTCTGCTTGCTACATGTCTGACATTTATTGCATAAACAGGGCAAATCTTTTCTTTATGCACGAGGAGTCTGTCAAAAATTAATTTGCAGACACTGATTTTATATAATGAACAAGACAATAGATGTCTTGTGAGTCCTTTGTAGGGTGACAAACATGCAGGCAGTTGTTTGTCACCACTTATGTCTGCCATTTGGGAGCATTATGCAGAACCAGTCTTCAGACCGGCATCATGGTAGTTTGCATCCAAGGCTCATTGATGCATGTAGGTAGTGAAACAGAGAAGAGGCAGAAAGCAAACGATAGTGCAGTACGTCTAGAGTCCAAAAGTGCAGTAAGTAACAAGAGGTAGATAACTCACATTTAAAAGAGCTATGGCCAGCTCTGGTGTGAAGAGCATACAGTGGTATAATCCCCGCTTACGGGATGTGGGAAGATCTATCCGTCAGCACAGTCTGGTAATTCAAAGCTCCAAAGGGAAGATAAAAGGCAACAATAGTGCTCTCAATTGTGATAAAATAGAGTATAAAAGAGTGATAAGAGTAATACTCACAAGTGTAGAGCAGAAACACTGCTCTATTGATATAGCGTTGGTAGTATGATCCCCACCTCAGAGTTTCTTGGAGTAACAGCGTAGGGCAGGCTTACTGCTCAATGATATCAGCTCTGGTGGTATAATCCCTACCTTGAATTTCTTTTGATTAGTAGTAAAAAGCCATGTAGCAAAGGAAATATATTATAAAATATATTTTAAAATGTTAAATAAAATTTTAAGTTATTTGGCACAAACCAGGTCTATTTGTCCAAAAGAATTCCTTTATTCAGTAGTAAAAGTAAATGGTCCCATTTTGAGAGCCACATTGGCGAAAAGGTTACGTTTTATCTTACATCTTGGAAGTCCCTGGAGTGCTATCTATACGACATTGTGTATCTATGAATGCTGACAAGCACCGGGCATTTAACACCAGTATTTGGAGTTCTGAACTTTTATATATATATATATATATATATATATATATATATGTTAAAAGGCCTGAACTTGTGGAGGCCTGAATTTGTGGGAGGAGTAAGTCCCCTACTTAAACTCCCAGCCCCTACTCACCTCTGCCGTTCAGCTGATTGTTTGGTCCCCATAGCAACCAGCACTTCCGGTTCCCGCCAGAATTTTTCTCGTGTTTCCAGCAGACAGACGTTCAGTACAAGCCCTCCGTCCGTTCGTAGCCTCCAAGCCGTTTTCCGGTCGAGGTACCCGGCTTCCGGTCTCAACACCGGCATGTACTCGTGAGTTAGGCGAAGGAAATAGCGTTCCGCTATTTTCCCGCCGTTCGGGCCTAAAAACGTGGGGGTAGGCTCCCTTTAAACTTAATCACACTATTACATGCTCGTTTAAACTAATCTACGCTCGCACCGGTACTTTTTCTCATCGTTTACATATCGTTTACATATCGTTTACATATCGTTTACATAGCGTTTACATAGCGTTTACATAGCGTTTACATAGCGTTTACATAGCGTTTACATATCGTTTACATATTCATACGTTATTCACTATGTTAAGTACAAACACGACGCTCCTACACATATGCGATTAGATCTTATTTAAATAGGCTACTGTATGCATTTAGGTCTATTTTAAATAAATCTACATCAGGTTACTATTTAATACCTACTCGTCTGTTTAGTGTCATATATTTTACTCATTTTAATACCAGCCTTTTCGATTTTCTATCAATGTTAGACAGCAATATTCATTTTACTAACCTTAATACTCCCACTACTATTATAAAATATACGGCTCGCTACCCTAAATTTTCTGTAAAACGACACATATACTAATTAATACTTTGTCTAAACAGTAAATACACCCGGAACATTAAATACATGTGCTAAAGCATTTCTCATATAATCACGCCGCCACATATTTTTGACTTTACAGAATACTTCGGTTTCTCACTTTCTGAGCTAAAGTTGATAGTTTCAAGGCCTTTTTCTTTACAGGAACAGGTACGGTATTTTATCACTCTTTGTCTTCACGGTCTAAGTAAAATTCATTTGAATATATAAAATTAAAATACAAAATTCATTACATACCATTGCACCTGTTGTTAACTATGTATATTTTGTTCAGTCAATCCTTAAGCTCCTGAATTTAACCTAGGCTTCCACCGGTCTACACTGGTAACCTACTACGTCCATACGAAATTTCTGTACGTCCTACCAAGGTATAGTCCTCTAATTTCTACTTACAAATCCTCTTACAAGACCTCACGTAGTCTCATCATCTCCTTTCTGCTTTTTCAGAAGCTTACGCCCACGATACGTTAATCTCGTTACTTTATTTTTTCTATCCAGACATACGGTCATACGGCCTCCAGGCTCTGGATCATACACCAAATCCTGACCCGGTACTCAGCCATACCTTCAGGTACTTACGCCCTTCCCAAATACGTCCATTTTCCAACCCTAGGCCTCATTCAGCCTTCTCAAAAAATAGGAAAAATCATCCCAATCAAACTCCATAAACATTCCAGATCCCTCAACGCAGGATCACGCATGTCGCCCCTATCAAAAAGAAAACAAATCATACGCCACCACGATACGTATAAATACATCAACATCTTTCTTAAATTCCCAGGATTCTTCAACGAGGACAGCCAGACGACAAGACTCACTACACTTAATCTGCCTAAAGGTTCCAGAAACCATTTGCGTCCAGTTAAGGTTGGTATCCACACACCACTCCAGGCCACGCATTATACCCTTAGTATACAATCGAACTGGCTACAGGGTCTAGGCCTTACGCCTTAAGCTCACCCTATTAGTCCTAATCCTATCCTGCGGGGCCATCCATCCCCGCCCCACCTCAACACGGAGGTACGGCCCCACGCCCAAATCATAGTTAGACGCCTCGCATGCCCTACTATAGGGCTCTAGTCAGGGCCTCACCCGTCACGGCCACACGTTTTGATCTTTCTTTACTGTCACCGAGAGGCCAACACCCCGCCACCACGTCTGTGGCAATCACGTCATAAGCCAAATCATAGGTAGAGCCTCTCACCGCCACTTGGCATTAGCAGGGCCTCACCTACCAAAACATTCAACAGTTAAACTCTTCGCTTCGGCATCTAGCATTACAGTCCAGTTCTTCCATTTACCTCACCCCCCACACACCCCAAACTTCCGTACTCCCTCACTAATGTATCTTCGCATAATCATTTCCTTTTTAGAATGTCCCAAGAACCCATGCCAACCGAAGAACTGACTGAAGATATACCATTCACGCCAACCAGACCCGAGTCTCCAAGCGATTCTCTCACCCTTTCAACCCCCACGTCCTTGAGAGCATGGACTATTCCCAAAATTACGGCCGAACTTAGGCTCAGGGGAATCCCCTTCCCGGCCACAGCCAGAAAGGCTGAACTTTATAGGCTACTGACCCACCAAGCCCCCGAGCCTAGGCCAGGCACTAGCTCTCAAGGACTACCACCAGGATACCCTGGCAGAGATCTTGGCCAATCTTCAGGCCCTCAATAAAAGACTATCCAAGGTGGAGAGCGCCATCTCCTCCCCAGGTACTACTGCGGTAGTCCCAGCTCCTATCACGATAGTCCCAGCCCCTATCACGATAATCCCAGCTCCTATCACGGCTGTACCCATCATACCTACATGCCCTCCCATACCCCCCCCCCTAGCACCAGGCACAACCATTACACCATTTGAGTCACCAGCACACTCCGTCCCTGACTCTATCAAGAAAGATATATTAGACGGGAAGGACGTGTGTCTGGTGTCTCTGCTCATAGCCTCCCAGGATGTTCTTGAGAACAAGGCCTTCAACTATGGCGACATTTCTGTGGTACTCAAGACGAGGGATCCCAGGCTTAATAAAAAATTATCAATCCCACAGTTTGTGATAGCCTTCGGGATATATAGAGATGTTATTTGCACAGTGTACCCCCACAGGAGAGAGGAGTTAGACCTTTATCTGCACAAGGTGGTGGATCTAGGCATCAAGTACGGGGGCTCCTCGTTCTATGACTACCACAAGTCAGTGTCAGCGAAGGCGGCGACCCATCTAAAACAGTTCAATATCAAAATGAACTGGGGTCAGATGGACACTGAATTGTTCTGTCGCCACTTCGCTGGACTCAGGCCCCCGGCTTGTGCCATATGCAACTCGACATCCCACATGGCGGACTTATGTCCAGTCGAAGCAGATGCCACCACCTCCACACCCACCTCTCACTCTTTCACACCTCACTCTACTTTCACCCCCTACAGCAAGTCATCAGGTGGTCTTCGGGATAAGCTAGGTAGGCCCATCTCCTTTCTAGGGAAGGCACAGGTGTGCAATAACTTTAACGCAGGCTCCTGCAGTTTCAGCGCCTGTAGATTATTGCACATCTGCTCCATATGTTTCAGGGCACATACTAAGACCATGTGTCCAGCCAGGTTGTCACCAAACAAATGACTAACCGACATAAACATCGACAACCTGGTTTTTTATCTAAGGTCTCACCCTAGCAGGCATCTGGTAGATTATCTCACCACAGGGTTCACTAAAGGGTTTCTCACGGGTATAGTTGCCATTCCCCCAGGTACATTAGAATGTCCTAATCTACAGTCTGCACGTTTAGACCCAGTCTCCACAGACTCCCTCATTGCCTCAGAAATCACCAACGGGTTTATGATAGGCCCCTTCACCTCTTCACCATTTTCCTCCTGGCGCACTAACCCCATTGGCATCGCTACTCACAAATATTCTAATAAAAAACGTTTAATTATTGATTTATCGGCACCGCACTCCTCTTTTGTTCCTAGCATAAACGCACTCATTCCAGCAGATGAATTTTCACTTCAATACGTAACCATCGACGACGCCATACATTCCATAATTTCATCTGGTAACCGACCCTGGCTTAGCAAAACGGACATTACTAACGCTTTTAAATTACTACCCATGCACCCCTCACTCTGGCACTTACACGGTATTAAATGGCGTGATCTATACTACTTCTCTACACGACTCACTTTCGGTTCTCGTAGCAGCCCCAAACTGTTCGACATTTTCGCAGAGTCGTTGTGCTGGCTGCTCCTGAACATCACCAGGTGTCACTCCGTTATCCACTACCTCGACGACTTTTTACTTATAGAGCCAGGGTTAACATCACCCACATCAATCAAAAGCACTACTGCACTATTTGCCACACTTGGAGTCCCTTTGTCCCCAGCCAAAACTATAGGCCCCACTACCAAATTGACCTTTCTGGGGATAGAACTGGACTCGATTAACCTCAAAGCTAGCCTCCCTCACGACAAACTGACACGTTTGAGAGGGGAAATAGACTTGTTCCTGCGGAATGATGTTTGCACTAGGAAGGAACTTCAGTCCCTTCTCGGATCCCTGAACTTTGCCATGCGCATCATTCCGCAGGGAAGATCTTTCATATCCAGACTTCTTTGCCTGATGCACGGAGTTCCGGACTCTGGCACAGTTTCTTTGGACCCCCACGCCAAGGCTGACCTAGCTATGTGGGGGAAGTTTTTGAAAGACTGGAATGGAATCTCCATGTTTATTCCCCCTCTCTCCACCTCTTCACCCATCATCCACACAGACGCAGCAGCCAATACCGGTTTTGCAGCCATTTTCGGGAACCACTGGTTCAGGGGCCATTGGCCCACTGAGACGGATGCCTTGCCAGGATTCAGAGAGACCTCAGCTTTATTTGAAATCTATCCCATTGTGGCGGCCGCACACACCTGGGGTCATCTCTGGTCTGGCAAGGCAGTCAAATGCTACTCTGATAACTCGGCAGCTTGCGAAATCGTGAACAAAGGGCGATCATCTTCACTAACCATCATGCGGCTGATTCGCAAGCTGACCTGGTTGGCAGCATCCGGCCAGTTTCACTTAGTTTGTTTTCACATCCCGGGGATTCACAACACGGCCGCTGACGCTCTTTCTCGTTCTCAATTTCAGGCATTTTCTCAGGCACTCCCAACGGCTCACCTACAACCATCCAGGACACCACGGTTCCACGAGCTAATCCTGGATTAAGCACACTCTTGAACCACGCTAGAGCACTCACTCACCAAGCATTATCACCAAACACGGCTATCACTTACAATAGGGCTCTTAATATATTTAATAAATTCACTGCAGAGTTCGGTCTACAAGGTGACTTCTCTATTCAAACCATGGTGGCTTTTGCCTCCTTTTGCCACCTACACCTAAAACTATCCCACAACACCATCAAACTCTATCTCACGGGGGTCCAGCACCACAGCCTCACCCTTTTCCCTAACAACACACCTTTCCTTTCTTCATATCCCATCAAAAAGGTTTTGAAAGGTATAACTAAGGTTTCACCTCCACTCTCTACCATTAGATTACCTATAGATGGGCCTATCTTCAGGTCACTTAGCAATCTCCTTGACACAGCCCCATTCGACATCGGCACTAATACGGTGATTAAATCTGCTATATATCTCGCTTTCTACGGTTTTCTCAGACCTAGAGAGTTCACCGTAATTTGCCAAGGAGATATAAAGCTAAGTCTTAAAATATCACACCTCACTAAGATAGAGGATCACTACCAACTTTCGATCCCTACAACTAAAACCAACCAATCACTACATCCTACTATAATTCCTCTCTTCCCTACTGATAATGCCTGGTGTCCGGTTAAAGTATTAGATCACCTACGGTCATCTCTGCACGATCACCCACAGGACTCTCCGCTCTTAACACTACAAGGGCACCCGTTAACCACAGCTAAATTGATGGTTCATATCAGAATTTTGTTAGCTAAGCTCGGACACAACCCGACGACATTCTCTGGGCACTCCTTCCGTATAGGAGCCGCCTCTGCAACCTCTAGCACTAACACACCGGTCCATATCATCAAGAGACTGGGACGGTGGAAATCCTCCATATATACGGCATATATTCCACAGCCAGAGAAAGAGCTTCGCCAAGCTTTTAGGAACTTGGTTTTGTAAAAAAAATGCAATAAAGTGTGTATTTCTCAAGTTTATCTTTTGCCCTCTTTTATTTACAGGCCCACTCGTACGTTGGTTTTTCGGCACACCACAACCAACTTTGCTCACAGTTACTATTCATTACGTATTTAAATTCCGAGCACAAGTTAAAAGGCCTGAACTTGTGGAGGCCTGAATTTGTGGGAGGAGTAAGTCCCCTACTTAAACTCCCAGCCCCTACTCACCTCTGCCGTTCAGCTGATTGTTCCCACCCACCTACACCCTGTTATAAATACATTCTCCTTGGTGGGCCCTCTTTTATTTACAGGCCCACTCGTACGTTGGTTTTTCGGCACACCACAACCAACTTTGCTCACAGTTACTATTCATTACGTATTTAAATTCCGAGCACAAATATATATATATCATGTCCTGACGAAAGCTTGAGGGGATCAAGCTGAAACGTTGACACCTTTGATGTTTTAGTGAGAAAAATAAAAGTTACATTTTATTAAGTCCCTGGAGTGCTATCTTTGAATTGTTCGTTGAATTTTGGCTGACAAGCACCGGGCATTGGACTACGGATCAGGTGGAGTGCAAGATTATTTGGTTTTTTTTTTTTTTTTTTTTTTTTTTTATATATATATATATATATATAATATATATATATATATATATATATATATTGTATGTGTGAGGGGCACAGTCTATTTGGAGTGCTGTGTATATATGTGAAGGGTGAAGTGTGGGTGCTGGGAGTGTGTGGGTGCTGGGAGTGTGAGGGTGCTGTGAGTGTGCTGTGTGTGTGTAAGTCTTCTGTGTGTATGTGAGGGTGCTGTGAGTGTTGGGGTGCTGTGTGTGAATATGTTTGGAGGGATTGTGTGTGGGGGGAGACAAATTAATTTAAATATGTTAAATATATATTTTATAAATAAATATGAATTAATAAAACATAAAAACTTGCTGGGGGGTGCTGCCATCCCTGGTGGTCCTAGTGGTGAGTGAACTCTAGCCTGCGAGATGAGAACATTGCCTCCTCTCCCTCCCCAACCGGCGGCCGCATATCAGTGCCTGTGGGCCAGTGAGGGAGATCTTTGCTATCTCCACTGGCCCATGAAGTCACAGGGCAGGGCTGGCGCTCTGATAGTGCCTGCTCTGCATGGACCAACAAAGAAATCCTGTGTTCTCCCCTGTTGACCTTTGCCCATGGCCATCGTGGCCCATCGGGCATTTGCCTGGTATGCCCGATGGCCAGTCCAGGCCTGGTCATAACAAAGACATCTGGCAATATTTTAACCCTTGTTGGTGTTTGTCCCAGTCCTGGAAAAGGCTCCATCAATTATGAACACCTTAACTTAACTTAACTTAACTGTAAAAGTTGTCTCATCTTACCCTCTAAACCTCTGTCATTCATTTGCTTCATTTGTGAATAGAGCTGAGAACAATATTTGCCCTAGCATTGATATCATAAGTGCATAGTGTTCTTTTCTGAGAGCTGAGATTTACCAATAAATTAAAGGGGCATTATAGTCACCAGAACAACTACAGCTTGTTGTAATTGTTCTGGTGAGTAGAATCATTACCTTCAGGTTTTTTTTGCAGTAAACACTGTCTTTTCAGAGAAAATGCAGTGTTTACATTACAGACTAGTGATAACTCCACTGGACACTCCTCAGATTGCTGCTATAGGTGCTTCCTGGAGCACACTGTGCAGCACTGCCATTCCATGTCTCCACACTCTGCATGTAGACACTAAACTTTCAATATATCGGATTCAATGCATCTCTATGTGGAAATGCTGATTGGCCAGGGCTGTGTTTGACTTGTGCTCAGGGCCGGCCTTTGGGGTGTGCGAGCTGTGCGGCCGCACAGGGCGCCATGGCAACAGGGGCGCCGAGCAGCCAACAAAGCTTGCACACTAGGGCTTGTTAATCCTTCCCTTGCAGTCTCTGCGGCATTTAGGAGGTTAATATAGAGGAGAGCCGTGGGGGAGTAACCAGGCAGCACACAGATCACAGGCATGCCTGGCTTCCGTGAACTCCCAGCTCCTGATAAGAGACATGCAGTTTAAAAGGAGCTGTGAGTGGCTGCAGAGCTAAGGAGGAGGAGTCAGTAAGGGAGCAGACACTCACTCTCCAATCCGACAGCTCCTCACTCATCCACCAAGCATGCTCCTCCCGACCCCCTCCCTCCTGTCCTTAGCTGCCAGTCTGGCATTTTACAGCACTGACCACTTTTATGGCCTCTGTGCTGCCCGTAGATTCCCCTCGGAGGAGTGCCATCACCTCACAGCCTTCCTTCCCCTGCTGCTGTGTGACACCCTGCAGATCAGCTAATCCTGTCTGGGAGCATGGCTGAGGATGGAGCTATTGGCTGCTGCAGGTCAGTACTCTATGACCTGATATATCTATTAACTGTCTGTTAGTGCCCCATTTCTGTCAGTGCTGCCAGGCACCAACCATTACAATCCTGTAGGATGTGCCAAACTAATGTCTCTGTAAACCACACAGTGGATATATGCATTTGTAAGCTGCTGTATGCCAGTGTCTGTGTGTGTCATAAGGTACAACTCTCAGTGTCTGTGTGACAGTGTTTATGCCAGGGTTTGTGCCAGTGTGTGTTTGTGTTTCAGTTAGTGCTTGTGACAGTGAATGCCTGTGGCAGTGAGTTCTTGTGTCAGTGTGTGTTAGTGAATGATTGTGACAGTGTGTGTCAGTGAGTGCTTGCTCAGTGTGTGTGTGTGTCAGTGAGTTCTTGTGTCAATGTGTGTTAGTGAATGATTGTGACAGTGTGTAGCAGTGTGTGTGTTGGTGAGTGCTTGCTCAGTGTATGCCTGTCAATGCGTTTCTGTGTGTTTGTGTCAGTGAGTGCACATCAGTGTTTGTGTCATTGATTGTATGCGTCACGAGTGCATCTGACAGTGGTTCTATGTGTACTTGTGATTGTGTGTGTCAGTGAGCGAGAGTATGTGTTGTTGTGCATCCTTTTTTTAAATAGACCATTTGCTATATATATTTTTTTCTCTTACCGTTTAAACAACAAATTCAAGTAGTTTTACTTAAAGTAACACTATTGTCACTGAGACCATTGAGATTAAGTGGTTTGGGTGCATGGGCCTGTGTTTTTGAGATACTGCAATATTTAAATTGCTGTGTTAAGTCCAGCAATAAGTCAGTATAAGAGCCACTCAAGGTGCTTCCGCTGCTCTGACTGAGTAAAACCTGGTCACGTGATGCAGGAGCCCCATAGAAAAGCATTGATTCAATCCTTTCCTATGGGAACATTTTACTGCCTGTGCAACACTTGCTTGTCTTCTATGAGAAGCATTGGATTGGACATTGGTGTGGTAGGCAATGTCTCCTCCATGACATTGGGGGAGGCGCGGGGAAAAGATGAATAAATCTTTATTATTTTCTCATTTTAATTGCAAATGGGAGACACCTATATAGAGCTATATTTATTTTGCACTTATGTAAAATTTGTATTTTGATACAGCTTTTTAATGTATTTTTTTTGTGGGGGATTAATAAGGAGATTTTAAATGGTTAGCAATATTAATGGCAGGATGTGGACCAAGAGGGCTAGTGGCCAGAGTAGGGCGCCGTGAAGATTTTTCGCACAGGGCGCCTACAGGCCTAAGGCCGGCACTGCTTGTGCTGGCTCTGCCCCTGATCTGCCTTCTTGACAGTCTCAGCCAAAGCATTGTGATTGGCTCACAGAATCACTTCTGATGGTGTCAGCCAAGCAGGCAGAATAGTGGAGAGGAAGCAGCTGCAGACTTGATTACAAGTAAGATTTTACTATAGTTAGGGTCAGAGGGGGCTAGATGTTGGTTTTAACACTGTAGGGTCAGGAATACATGTTTGTGTTCCTGACCCTATAGTGTTCCTTTAAGGAACTGCATGACAAATGTCTGCCCAGTTTGCAACCAGAGAAAAATTTGGACATCAAAGGAGGAAGTATTAATTCTTGCTTTAATGTCAGAGAGAAGGGGCAGGGTTTATAGCAGCAGAGGTGTTTTAGTTTTAGAAAGCTGTGCAGTGAGACAGAGATAGCGAATCTCCATGTACTATTATTTATGCTATGAGCAAGTCTGCTGGGTCTCTGCCCTCTGAAGCCAACATTGTAATTACAAGGTTATTTTTGTTGCAAATAGACTTCAAAATAACATGCACAAGGTCACAAACAATTAAACCCTGGGATTAAGCTAGTGTCATTTGGTATTCATACCAAATGAGACTATGAGACACACATGCCCTCTAAAATACACTTTATAATCAATAAAGACATTTCACCGTGGTAACATGTCCTACTTTTTATATTGTATTTTATTCCTAAATAAATTGCTTTGTTGGGATATAAAATATGCAATGTGCATTCACATACAGATCTGTATCTCATTTTATGTGCAGATTTGGCATGACTATAAAGACCCATGACCAGAGAAAGTCAGGGGCCTAATGAGCCATTAACAAACACAAAGGGCTGTCTGTACAGGCTATAAGCTAGGCAATTGCGTTGATAATCCTGTTTGCTGCTTAACTGGACCTTCTCAGCTGCTTTAGTGAAGAGTAAAAGTGGTGCTGGTGTGTCTTTATTTGTTTTCATAGCCAAATGAGTCACAATTCACTGAATGCTGACAGGGAGAGGAAATTAGGCCCCTCAGGAAGATAAACTACAGACGGAAATACTGATCTCACCAGCTTAACTAAAACATGTACACAGTCTGGGCCGGCCTGACAGGTTTGTATTTGATGTGTTACGTTGGAGACTAAACCATAGAGTAGTTTCCTTTATCAAGGAAGAAGAAAGATTGTCATGCTCTCCTTTTCTTTTCTATTTTTTGACAACGGTCATTACAGGCTGGGGTGGGTAATGCACTGAAAAAAACAAACAAACAAACAAACATGTTAATTAATTACAAATGCAAACAAATGATTGGATGAATGAATAAATACGATTAAAAGGAACAAAGTGCTGGCAAAAACAACAACCTGTGAAATTCCTTCATTTTCTGTAAATGTATCATTTCTACTGGGGACATGAAGTGGCTGTAATTTTTCAGCCAGTGCTGGGCATTCTATTTTTTGCTGTGGAACTGCATATCCCATTAACCTCTGCACAGCGAGATTTGTGTGAAATACAATTAAGAAGTCATAACTTAATTTATGACATGAATGCAATAATAACATATTTAAAGACACACCACTCACTGAAGTTGTTATATGGTAGGAGTATCTGGGGCTATCTTATCTTCAGGAGTTAAACTGTTTGCAATGGTTTAACCCTGATGTTGATGATCTGATGCCCAACATCACTGTCCCCTGGCATTTTTCCTTCCAGCGTATGCAGTATAAGGTAATGAGGACATCAGATCCCAACTTCAGGTTTAAACCTTTGATGTTATTATGAGGTAGGAGTGTTCTTTTAGAATCCTTCAGAAAGTCCTTCCAACATATAGTAAGATAATGGAAAGTCTCTTTAACCAGGACTTGTATTGTGTATGAAAGGCCAACCCCTGGAGTGGATAACGAGGGGGCAGCATGACTGCTGCCCGGAGAGGTTGGTATGGCAACAAGGGATACAATGTTGGAGATGCACCTGAACCGGGGACACTAGGAAAAGACTTACCAGACCTCTGGAGAGCACGCTGAGGGAACCTGGCAGTGCTGTTTCCCGCCCACCCTGGGTTGGTGTGAAAAAGGGATATGGTATTGCTTAATGAGATGTGTTTGGTGTTGTTTCTTTCTGTTTATTTTGTCACAGCTGTGGTTTGTCCTTCGCCAGCAAGTGGAACTGAGATCATTGCCCGGACGGGCTTGGGGAGTCGCAGCCTGGTCTGGTTGAGGACGGACTTCAGGCTGAAGAGCCTCGGGAAGAATAAAGTTATGGTTAGCTGTCTGCTGGGAAAGTCCAGCAGCTGACAGTTTTTTATGTTATGCTGTCTTGCTAATAAAAGCTGTGGCCGTTGCCCTTACCCACAATTTGGTTGTCTGTGAGTAATTGTGGGGGAAGGGTAATGGAAGGAAAAAAGGGAGAGGGTCAGCAGTCATGCACTTTATGAACAAGTAATTAAACAGATTGCGTGACCAGGGGAAGAATTAATTCATGTCTGATGGGTAGCAAAGAATAGGTGGTTATGGCTCTTTGAGTGTCCCGTTAAAGAGTTGCTATGTGCTAACTTAACTAACAGACTTTTGAGGAGAATTACAGTTGTTGGGAGTCTTTATTTTGCTTCCAATGGCTGTACTTTGATTGTATTTTGAGTGTCAGGTCTTATTTACTCTTTGCCATGTAGCTGAAATACATTGTGTTGCACTATAATCCTCTTGATCATCCTTAAACTCTTCTTTAGAAATGTCTTTGACAGCATTAAACAGCAAAAATTATTTGCTTTATGAAGTTTTTCTTTAAACAATAGGCTGTGTGCAATTGTTAGTGACAGAACAGAAACACAATATGATTCATCGTGGGCTGTTTAGCCAACCCACCCTCCCTCTAAACCTGGCTTTACATAGGGGAGAAAATTGTACTCATGCAATAAAAGAAATCCATAAAAATACATTTGGAGTCTGAAAATTTTTACGACCCAAATCTTTGTGATATGTATTAACTGCTACAAACTTTATTTGTGTCCTGATCTGCTCTGTTCCGGAGAGAATAATAATAGTAATGGAGTGTTGGAAGGGAAATATAATCAAGTAAAAGCAAAAATAAAATAAAGTTTACAATTAGTCTAGCATTGCCATATTCTCATCTACTGCCCCTGGATACAGGCTTGGAAATAAAAATATGTTTGTTTATTGAGTTATATAACACAGCTTGACATTGATACCGGAGAAACTGACGGAAGCAAAGCACAGAGAGATGGACACAGGTTTCTTCAGGAAGGAAGAGATTCTTTATTGGATCACCGATCGGGACTCAGAGGGACTAGCGTCACCAAAATACCACAAGTTCTGAGCCCCGGACAATAGTGCAGGCTCCTTATATAGGCACATTACTCCTCCCATATTAAGCTCCACCCGCACATTCTCTTGACCAATCAATACAAATAAGAATTAACTTCCTGCTTGACCGCATGGCTTGTCCAGCACAATGGAGGAGGGGAATACTACATCCTGTATTCTTGCACATGCTCCGTACACTACTGATCGTATCTTGCCTCGTGCAACCAACTGATCGATACGTCAGCATATGCACGTACACATGCCACGTGGTAATCTCGGCCTACTAAATTTATTTTTACCGAGATTCCACCACATTCCCCCCTTTGATGCCTCTTGATATTTTACAATTACTTGAGGCATCACTTTAACCTTGGTTTGCATACACCGCAAGTTACCTTGAACCAGACCAGACTTATCTATGATGTGAATCTTCAACACTCATCTTCCTGCATTGGTTCTCCCTGATCTAGAGCCTTATACTTATAAATCGCCATTATCTGTGCAGCAGCCTTCCTCTCTGCTATATTTTCTATCAGGCTTTGCACAGACCTAACTACTAAGGGTATAAGACACGGCAGGAGTAGACACAACATTAAAATCAGTAGGACTCCACCTACCACTGCCTTAAGCCCTCCAAACCACTCATACCAGCTACCAAACCAACTACTTGGATTATACCCTTTCCATACCTGAGTAGGCACATGCGCTAGTTTAACCATATGGCTAGTAAGCTCAGCTATTGCTTGCCCTTCGTCATCGATTTGAAGACAGCAATTGCTCAGGTTAAACTTCCCACATACACCTCCCTCTACTGCCAAAAGGTAATCCAAGGCTAATCTATTTTGGTAGACTGCCGTCCTCATCCTAGTGTTATGCTTCGCTAGAAGATTGAGCGCTTGTGATGTTTCGTTAGTAATAATCTCAACCACCGCCTGTAATCTTATAATACGGTTGAGCATATAAATAGGGGTTCTATAACCAAAGGTACCATCCTTAGCCCACGTGGCTGGCCCATAATAATCTATGATACGCTGGGGAGGCCATTCATCATCTTCCCAGGCGCCTATCTCTATGGGTCCCCTTTTCTTCCTATGATACACATCATACACTTTAACACCTAAAGTCTCACCCTTCCCAGTCCTGTGGCAACTCCGAATAGGCTTTCTTACCACAGATCCAGTACAAATTTGCTGGGGCTCTCCAGGTAGATGTAATGGATAAATCAAACCACACATCCTTTAAATTGGCGTATCTAGCAAACGGGTTAGATGGTTCTGAGACATTTGAAGCCGACCACCAAGTTGTATTCTTTGTATCATCATCATAAGCTTTTTGCCCTAGACAAGTTAATTCTCCTACAGAAGTGTTATACATTATTCCTTTCCTTGCTATGCAAACATAACCTATGATGGAGGTCTTTAATCTCCACTCAGATTTACCTCTAACACTCATATGATAATCGGCTTGTGTAGATATTAGTTGGTCAACTGCCTCAGAACCGGACATTACCTCCTTTGCTTCCCAAGGCCATTGGTCTCCCATGTTAGTACCTCCACACACATAGCAGTTGGTAACATTAAGACTACCTGCAATACTTTCGGCTAAATCAATAAACAGGTTTTTAGCATTATGGGGGATCTTATTATCTATACTCATCTCTTCATAAAAGGAATGGTATACTTGATGAGTTTGGGAGGATACCGTATCAGTCTCTATCCCTATAAATCATACTGTCCCAGGATCTAAACCCGTCCCGTATATCTGAAACCCAAATAAATTGCCATATTTGTCTAAGAACTTATCGGGGTTATTTATAAGTATATGGATGGGATTACATTCCATAGACTTACAATATGGGCTGGTAGGCAACTTAGTCACTATCATGTCTTTGTCTACTGTCTGTCCCCAAGTCGCCCACCCCACACAAGACCAATATGGGCAAAAGTTATAGTCTTTATTTGGGCATCTAGGACTCACATATTTATTTTTACTACTGGGACAAATATATTTATCATTAGACCCATACGTCCTCTCCCATCTAAGATCCCCACATACATTCCACGGCTTTCTACCACTTGATATCGCTTTACACGCATCAAATAGCAGAACACCCGAAGAATGTACGGATTCTAACACCGTCTTATTAATTAGGGTCCCCTGAGGATCTCCATTCCTGAGAGTCAACCAAATTGTACGGGGTTGATACTCCGGACTGAAGCACTTAGGTTCTCCTACTCCTAAATGGCACACACTATAGTCTATATTTAGGTATCTACATCTCGATACATCTCCTTTACACTCGTATTGTGAATGCCAAATTAGGGTTTGGGAAATATGGTTACCTGTTCTTGTAGTCTTAATGCATACCTCACAGCTAGGAGTGTCGGTACCTCTACCTTCCTGAATATAAAAACACACATAAATAAACACTATCATCAACACATCTTTCGCCGTCATCCTCAGTCTTCGTCCGTGCGAAGGCACCTCAGCTTCCAGGATGTAAGGGCTGCAGGGAATGGAGTTCTGCTCGTCTTCACAGGAGTCCCTTCGAGACTTTCCCTGGCTTATAAACTATATGTCGGTAAGCGGACAGGCTTTATTATGGCCGTCTAAAAACACTCACTTCACCAAATCCCTGTAACAACAAAATTTGTAATCCACACGAATCCTCGTTACTCCGACTGAGTAGTGCGTTTTAACCGGATCTTGCAGGGATTCTCTGGATCTGCCGTAACTTGCCAAGAATCGACTGCTGCTGGTTTAACCCTGGAGTGATGTATCCACGGAGTCACTTCGGCTACTTTTATCGCTGTAGGGGTAGACAAAAGAACAACATAAGGACCTCTCCACTTGGGCCCTAACGGTACATTATTCCACTCTTTAATCCACACTTGATCTCCTGGATGATAACTATGAACAGGGGGATAAATATTCACAGGTAATCTATCTTGTACCCATTTCTGTACCTCCTCCATAGTCTTACCCAACTCTACAACCTGCTGCCGGGTAATTCCTTCTCCCAACTGACTCAAATCCCCCCTTAAGTTACCAAGTACAGGAGGTGGTCGCCCATACATGATTTCAAAAGGAGAGAGGCCCATCCTTCTGGTAGGGGTACTGCGGATTCGCAATAGAGCTATGGGTAAGAGAACGTTCCACTTAAGTTGGGTTTCCTGACACATTTTAGCCAACTGGTTCTTAATAGTTCTATTCATTCTCTCTACCTTACCAGAGCTCTGGGGTCTATATGCAGTATGAAGCCTCCACTTTATACCAAGCATATGAGTCAGTTGTTGTAGGCACTGATGAACAAAAGCTGGACCATTGTCCGATCCTATAGAACAGGGTAGTCCATATCGGGGTATTATTTCTCGTAGCAGGAATCTCACAACTTCTCCTGCTTTCTCTGTACGAGTAGGACATGCTTCTACCCAGCCTGAATAGGTGCACACAATTACCAGCAGGTAACGATGTCCACCCGATTTAGGCATCACTGTAAAGTCTATTTGTAGATCGGACATGGGGAGTCCCCCCATAAACTGGACTCCTGGTGGCTTTACTGGTCCTTGTCTTGCATTATTTTTAGCACACGTTACACATCTTCGTACAATGGCCTGAGTCAAGTTGGACAATCTTGGTATGTAGAAATGTTTTCTAAGAGATTCTTCTGTACTGTCTCTCCCAGAATGTGTCCCGTTATGATAATTTTGGACAATTTCTACCGCTAGTGATGCTGGTATGACTATTCTTCCATCTTCTAGCTGATACCACTTGTTCTCCAAATACTTTCCCGGTTCAGTCTTTAACCACTCCTCTTCTTGAGCTGTATAAACTGGAGTCCATTGAGACAGTGGAGTTGGTATAAGAGCAGCTATATGCCCCACATACTCCTGTCTTCCTGATTCAGCAGCACGCTTAGCTGCACTATCTGCCATCCGATTTCCCTTGGTTACATCACCATCTCCTCTCAGATGCGCTCGACAATGTATGATACCGACTTCTTTCGGCTCCCACACTGCTTCCAATAGTTGTAGGATTTCAGCTGCGTATTTGATTTCTTTGCCTTCTGAATTCAGTAGTCCTCTTTCTTTATACAAAGCTCCGTGGGCATGAGTGGTTAAAAACGCATATTTGGAGTCCGTGTAGATGTTCACTCTTAAACCTTCAGCCAATTGTAACGCTCGTGTCAGTGCTATCAATTCTGCCTTTTGTGTTGATGCTCCTTTCGCCAGTGGCCGAGCTTCTATCACCTTGTCTATTGTTGTCACTGCATATCCTGCATAGCGGATCCCTTCTTTCACATAACTACTGCCGTCGGTATAATATTGAACATCGGGGTTCTGGATGGGAAAATCACGAAGATCTGGTCTACTTGAGAATACTTCATCCATCACTTCCAAACAATCATGTTGACTTTCAGTAGGTTGTGGCAAAAGGGTAGCTGGATTTAAGGTGTTTACAGTCTCTAAATGCACTCTGGGGTTTTCACACAACATTGCTTGATACTTGGTCATACGGCTGTTACTAAACCAATGATTTCCTTTGTAATCCAACAACGTCTGTACTGCATGTGGGACTCGTACATAAAGTTCTTGACCCAGAGTGAGTTTGTCAGCTTCAGCTACTAGCAGGGCGGCTGCAGCTACGGCTCTTAGACAAGGTGGAAGTCCGCTGGCCACTGCATCCAATTGCTTAGACATGTAGGCAACAGGTCTTTGCCATGATCCCAAGTACTGTGTCAATACTCCCACAGCCATTCTTCTTTGCTCGTGTACATATAAGTAGAATGGTCGTGTGTGATCAGGTAGACCTAATGCTGGGGCACTCATCAAAGCCTTCTTCACATCTTCAAATGCCGTTTGTTGTTCTTGAGTCCATAAGAAGGGGTCGTGCTCTGTACCTTTGATAGCTGCATACAGAGGTTTTGCCAGTATCGCGTAGCTGGGAATCCATATCCTACAGAAGCCTGCTGCCCCCAAGAATTCTCGCACTTGTCTTCTATTCTTGGGTATTGGTATTTGGCAGACAGCTTCTTTTCTCTCTGGCCCCATAATTCTTTGACCTTCAGAGATATGGAATCCCAGATATTTGACAGTTGGCAAACACAACTGAGCCTTCTTTCTAGACACCTTGTATCCTGCCTTCCAGAGAATGTGTAGTAGATCGTGCGTTGCTTGCTGACAGATTTCTCTTGTAACTGCTGCTATCAACAAGTCATCTACATATTGTAACAATACACACTCTCCTGGGATGGACTCGAAATCCAGTAGATCTTGACTTAGGGCTGAACCAAATAGGGTAGGTGAATTTTTAAACCCTTGGGGCAGTCTTGTCCAAGTCATTTGGCGTTTTGAGCCCGTTATAGCGTTCTCCCATTGGAAAGCGAAAATACATTGACTTTCTGCGGCAATTCGGAGGCAAAAGAAGGCATCTTTGAGGTCTAAGACTGTAAAGTAAGTAGCCCCGCCCGGAATTAAAGCAAGCAGGTTATATGGATTGGGTACAACTGGATGTATACTAACAACCGCATCATTGACTGCTCTCAAGTCCTGCACAGGTCGATACTCATCTGTACCGGGCTTTTGAACAGGCAGCAATGGGGTGTTCCAGGGGGAAGTACAGAATTTTAGGATACCATACCGTATGAACTTATCCAGATAGGATTGGATGTTCTTCTTAGCCTTCTGCGGGATGTGGTATTGTCTTAGGCTCACTGGATAAACCCCAAGTTTTAGTTCAATTTTTATAGGTGGAATATTGCGGGCCAGTCCTGGTGGGTTGTTCTCTGCCCAAACTCCTGGTATGTTAAATAATGACTCATCACTCCGAGGGTTTTGGCTAGTCAACGCTGTATAAAGTCGCCACTCTTCTTCCTTTGGTACGGATAATGTCATGATACCTGAAGATCCATTAAACTTTAAGGATGTTGTTCCATTTGGTAGGAACGTAATCTGCGCTTGTAATTTTGATAGCATATCACGTCCCAGCAATTGGACTGGACATTCAGGCATATAAAGGAATTGATGTTTTACTACGTGGCCTCCCAATGTACAGAGTCGACTTTTAAGAACCGGTTTTTCAGCACTTCTTCCAGTTGCTCCTATTACAGTAATAGTCCTTCCAGATGGAGGAGCAACTAGATTAGTCACCACTGAATGTTCAGCACCAGTGTCGATCATGAACGCACTCCTTTTTCCCCCTATTGATACATCGACCATAGGCTCCGCTCGACCAAGGGGGATGGAGCCCGGTCGGTATCAATAGTCCTCCATGACCGTGTCAGCCAATCCTACAAAGTCCCTGCCTTCTCTATCGCGGGACCTTTGCGCTGCTGGAAAATACCTGTCTTCCCTAACACTTCCTCTGTTCCCATTGCTCCCTCTATTACCATTACTCCCTCCGGGGCCTCCTCTACCTCTCGCTCTGCCTCTAAAGTTTCCATAACCTATCCTAGGTCTGTCTTTCTCACACTGTTCTCTTCGAGGACACTCATTTCTCCAATGCCCTTCTTCCCTACAGTATGCGCACTGATTTCTACTTAGAGGTTCCTCATTCCATCTACTATCGCCTCTATCTGGGCCCCGTCTATCTACGCCTGCGATCGCTACCGCTAGCATGTCTGCCTTTCTACGCATCTTGCGCTCTTCCTCCTTCTTACTTTCTGTTTCCCTATTCATGTATACCTTATTCGCTACCTCCATTAGTTGGGTGATGGACATACCTGCAAACCCTTCTAACTTTTGTAGCTTGCGCTTAATATCTCCATAAGCTTGGCTGACAAAGGCGGAGTTCACCATTCGGGAATTGTCTGCGTCTTCCGGATTAAAGGGGGTATACAAGCGGTATGCCTCCAATAATCGGTCAGAAAAGACACTGGGCGCTTCATCACTTTTCTGAATCACCTCAACTGTCTTCGACATGTTAATGGCTTTCTTTCCTCCGGCTTTCATGCCAGCAATTATAGCGTCTCTATAGGCTCTGAGTTGAACCATATCAGCACCATTTACATTCCAATCGGGATCGGTGTTGGGATAATGTGTTGCGGCCCATGCTGATGGATTGGCTTGGTTTAAAGTACGGGCTTTATCCTCTAGTGCTTTAATGGCCGCTTGATTAATTCTTGTCCTTTCCTCATTGTTGAATAAAGTCATTAATAACTGCTGGCAATCAGCCCATGTCGGGTTATGTGTCTGTACTATTGAGGTGAACAGATCAGTCATAGCTTGTGGTTTTTCAGTATACGAGGAATTGTGGGTCTTCCAATTTAAGAGATCGGTTGTCGTGAATGGGACATATACAAAGACTGGGTCAGCATGTGCCATTTGGCCTGCGGCATCGATATAGGCTGGCCCAGGATTCAGACGAAGAGGCATCTGATAGTGTTTTAATTGTTGGGCACCGGTCAACTGTCGGGTCTGTATGGGGCTACGTGGAGGGGCGTCAGTCATAGGTTCCAGTCGGGGAGAAATAGGGTATGGGGATGTGGGAGCTTGGTTTTGGGAAAAGGTTGTAAATAAAACACTTCGAGCCGAGCTAGATGAAGCTTGACCGGAAGTCTGAAGTGGCGCCAAATCAGGATATTCGTTTTTAATGGGGGTTGGTTCTGATTCCGGAAGGGGAGATTTAGTACGAGGGGGGGTGGATCCTGTACTGGAGGAGGAAGCGGAAGTGGATGGGGGTAATGAGGGGAGGGTTGCAGGACTTCCTGCATTTGCGTCACTTCCTCTTAACGGAAAGTAAGGGGGCGGCAAAGGGATCTCGGACTCAGGGGGTGTGTCCAAAATGGGCCTAACACCAGTCCTAGTGGACAAACAAGTCCTAGCTACCATGAGGCGACACTGCTCCTCGTGGCATGTCTGGAGCCATTTTGGCGAGTCATTTACGGCCTGTCTCCAACAATCAATATAAGGAAACTGGCCGTAAAGTTCAGGCCTACCCGATACAGCCACGTGTAAGCGCTGTACCAGAGTTGGATCCAAACTGCCACGTGGCGGCCATGCCGCAACCAAAGTAGGCCACTCCCTAGTACACAAAGTGACCAAACGTACAGGAGACATTTTAACCCCAAAATCACAAGTTTTGAATCCCTTTTTAAAATTCTTCACCATACAACCTAAGGGATCCGGAATCGTTGACTGCGACGCACCCATACTTAACAATGGAACGTCGTCGACAACGAATACTATACACACGTACTATTCAACAGTCACACCCGTTTCCTCTGGCAACAGCACCACGTGGTACGGTTACCAAGTGAAACGTACACAATAACAATAAACACTCAGGGAATTCCCGTACACACACAGCTGTTACACCAGTCACTAAATAATCAATATTATGCCCTTTGGCGTAACTATACAGTCACCCACGCTATAATTCTCTATATACGAATTACCCGTCTATAACACACCCCAGTAACATCGTCTTTTACAAATAGCGGTTACAGTACGGTTAGCATAGGTCAAAGCACAAGTTAAGGTCACAATACAATTATTAGTGGTTATGGTGTTAAACATGCAATGGACGACAATGATTAGTACTTATATACAGTGTCAGTAAATATACAGGGTTATGGTACCGTGCACTATGATACAGCAACACACTATTAACACTCTCGCTAGACGGCTGAGCTCGCGCTATCTAACAAGATATACACTTTACTAAACAATCTTTAACACATTTACAATTCCCAACTAAACTATTGGCCAGTACCTTGAATGGACTACCTAAAAACAATCTACATACGTTTTGGTTAGCCACACTGCCCAATCACCATATATAGCGAGCTAGAGGACCGAATTTACACAGACGCCTCTTAGTCGCACTATCAAAAGTCTAGTGGGTTCCAAATTTACACGCCTTCCCACTTAGCCCAGATAGGTTGAGAGCTAGCGAACCGAATTTACACAGACGCCGCTTAGTCTCCCGGTCCCTCCGACCTAGCGAACAAAATATACACCCTAGAACGCTAGTCTAGACAAGACACCGGTGTCCGGCTAGGGCTATTTACACCAGAGCCCCGCCTGACTAACAAAATCAAACGGTCTGACTAAAGAGCGTTCGATCGAGCGGTGCGCCTTCGCTCCTTCCCTCCGACAGAGGGGGCAGATACACAGATTTAAACCCCTTTGGGCCTACCGCACAATTGGTATACCCCTAGTGGGTTCTGCCGTCTAAAACAGCAGTTGTCTTACCTCCTCGTTCCTGAACCTGAGTTCACACTCATCGACGGGGACACCCCAGCACTTCTCACGTAGAGGCCGATGATCTCCTGGACAACAGACCAGTGGCGCCGAGACGAAGGGAGGTCCACGCAGAAGTTCAGGGGTGCAGCCGTAGAGAACGTGGGCAAAGATAGACCGTCTCACGCCTCTGCCTCTCAGCTACCGTTGAACGATGAGCTTCCCGGCCAATGCACCAAATGATACCGGAGAAACTGACGGAAGCAAAGCACAGAGAGATGGACACAGGTTTCTTCAGGAAGGAAGAGATTCTTTATTGGATCACCGATCGGGACTCAGAGGGACTAGCGTCACCAAAATACCACAAGTTCTGAGCCCCGGACAATAGTGCAGGCTCCTTATATAGGCACATAACTCCTCCCATATTAAGCTCCACCCGCACATTCTCTTGACCAATCAATACAAATAAGAATTAACTTCCTGCTTGACCGCATGGCTTGTCCAGCACAATGGAGGAGGGGAATACTACATCCTGTATTCTTGCACATGCTCCGTACACTACTGATCGTATCTTGCCTCGTGCAACCAACTGATCGATACGTCAGCATATGCACGTACACATGCCACGTGGTAATCTCGGCCTACTAAATTTATTTTTACCGAGATTCCACCACAACATGTCTTATATCAGCAAGGAATTGGACGTTTCTGCGAAGCGAGGTGTTTTTCTACCTACTAACGTGAGTGCAAGACCAAAACTCATTATCTGCTGACTTTATATCTCAAAAAGCATAACTGTCTGCATAGGTTATTTTTTGGCTATTTTCTGGTTATTATTCCAGAAGGCCTTCAAATATACAATATGTGATATGTTTGGTTTTATAGCCGGAGGAGTAGTCAGGTTTCAGATTTTTAGATCTGTGGCCATTTTTCTGAAGGTCTACGTTTTGTGTTTAATTTATGCTAAGTCATATTTCTACACAAACAGTGCAGTTAGGGAAAGATCTTGTTTCATATCTTTCATATCTCACAGTTATGAATTTAGTGTTTTTGTTTTTGCTCCACCTGTTTTATTTTCATCGAAGATATTTCATCTCACAGATGTGTTGAAGGTGATATAAATCTCATGTTATCCTAATTTATTGCTTTGTGGATTATCCTTCCCATTAACCGTTGGGTTCGTACGGGGTGTGTCTCATAGCTAACAATCACTGTCAATTAGGTTTGAATGTAATCCAAAACAGCCGTTCACAACATTGCCTATCACACTTTCTTGGCACATGGTAGAATAAATACGTTTGCACATTTTATTACTGTTGCATATTTAAGCCATCTGTTGTTTTGTTTCTTTTTTTGGATTGGGGTGTTGCTGAAAATATACCGAAGCATCAAAGACATCTAATAAAAAGTATAATTACCTTGAATATCTTTTAGAATTGGCAGTGTAATGGATGCAAGTATCTTAGGTGTTGCAAGTGGGAGTTACCAATATTTTTGTTGTATAATAAAATTGTTTAATATTAAAGGACAACTGTTACCTCAAAACCATATTTTTTATATAATAATCCTTTCATCAAGTTTTGAAAGTAAGTAGATTTAAAAAAAAAAGAAGTATATGTAAAAGAAAAAAATGAATAAAAATATATTCCTACCGTTACTATACGACAGGATCCTTCAGTCATATACACGCACCTTGGGTCAAACAGTGTTTGAAAACCGAGCTTGGGCAGGGAGTGAAGCAAGGAAGATCATGGAGACCAACAGGGTTATTCACTAAACATCGGATTTGGTCAGAATGGACAAAACCCGGTGAAAATGACCAAATTCCGACCGCAATTCCCAGACTTCTTGAAATTCAAGAACTCACTCTTCACTTGCTGCCTAATATATATCCCACTCCTTGACAGGTACCATTGTAACAATATGATCAATGTTATTCAATACACCTGTCAGTGCTTTTAATGTTGTTGCTGATCAGTTTGCAATGTAATACGATTGTTAGCTTGTCCATTGACAGTAGGTTCCAGAGGTATGTCTGCTGTACTTAAGAAAGCTTGGAGAGATGATATATCCATAGATACCTGTTGAATGGGTTGTTAAAGGGTATAGTTTGAGCATTCTCTCAGTATAGTCTCATGAAATCAAGAACTGAGTGTCATGACATATCCAATCCATGTTGTCCCATTGTTTTCACTGAAATAATTACTAAACATATGACATCATATGGCAGCTTCTTATTATGGCCATGGACAGACAGGCTCCAACAAGCAAAGACAAGCACAGCAAATACTAAAGAACAGAAAGCGTAATAGCAGACCTTAAAATGGGCGGAATAAACACAGAAGACAGATTAAATGTTAGGGATAGCCAAAGGTCAAGGACAATAGAGAGGAGAATAGTCAAAGATAAGCCAAGGTCAAACTGCCAGAAAATACAAGAAATACGAACGCGCTCTCAGATAAACCAAACAAATGGAAACCACGCAGGGCATCAAAGAAAAGGATTGGAGAGTTTAAATAGCCTAGGAAATACTCTAATGGTTAGTGAGACCTGGTGACACCAAAACATGCGTGCACATCGATGAAGTGATGACACATGCACGTCTGCGTCACCAGTGTCCAAAATGGTTGATGTGCCTTTAAATTGCATCCTTTGGAATTGGCTGCGTGGAGCGTGGAACGAGGAGAGCGGAGGAAGACCCAGCAAGAGGTAAGTTTATTTTGACTTATTGCTGTCATGCCGACCGTACGCGGGCTCGTGACTGTGCTGATTGGGCGCAGGCACGTGGACTCCCTGGGTCTGCGGCATGACAATTACTTGCCCAAAAGTTTCCATTTTCATTTTTTACTAGAAGTTGCCATAAGCAACACTCAGTTGCTGAAATGTGTAATTACTGACCATAGGAAGACAACTTTCTCTATTCCTGCATTGTTTTCAAACTGTAGAACGTGCTGCATCTCTAGAGATACTGGTGTTATGTCCCTTAAGGTCTAAAAGAGAAGACATTGGAAGGACTTCCTTGAGTCTGTCTTTAAGTTGTGATCATTCTTAAATGTTGCCGCATGTGTGAGTCTTATTATTTTGTTTTCCTATGTATTTTTTTTTTTTACAAAGAGTAAACTTGTTTTATGTATATCTAAGAAATTAAAATGCATATTTCCAGGCTAAGATCAACAAATGAGAAAAATAATGCTTGGGATCCCTTGGTGTAAGGCATGATTATTGCAAAATACTTTTTAAGCTTCTGTGTTTTTCAAGTTACTCTGTTTAGTGCCATAGAGGCTTGAATTGTGTGTTATATTTTACTTCTCATTGGCCATTCCCTGTGACCTGTTAATGGATTTTGAATTGGAAATTAATTATGCATTCATCAATCATTGTTAACTGGCTCCACCTATATTGATTCCTGCATGCCCAATACAATGTTTTTCTAAAAAAAAATGATATTATGGTATATTCTGATATCCACTTATATAAAATAAATCAACAACAATAAATAGCTGTAATGCATTTTAAACAAGGAAAAAGAAAAGAAAAGGCTTGAGATAACAGGTGGTTTAGACATTTTATTAGACATTCTAATCTGTACAATCAGTAAAGTTAAGATTCATAGCTAACTGATAATGTAAATAAAACCAGTTTTCTATAAGGAAGTACAGGACTGGAAGTTTCCCCCTAGCTATAATAAGCAGCAGTGTTCTCAGTGCTTATTTCTCTAACATGGTCAGGCGCTTGCGTTTCTAATCCTTGCAAATTAAGTTTGCAAATTTATATATGAAATTGAAAAAAAACAAAAAAAATTATCACGGCCCTTGTATAAAATGCTATATATATATATATATATATATATATATATATATATATATATTACTTTGTGTTACTGTGTTTTTTTAAATTCTTTATTTTTGCACGACATATGTTAATAAACAAAAGTAATGGTACAGTGTCATACAAGCCACACCGAAAAAAGAAACAATGTTGCTGATGTTCAAAGTTATTTAACAGAATAGTGTTACGATGTGCATTCATAGGTGGTATTGCTACGACCATCACTTATAAAGTGAAAAAGAGAAATGAGATAGTGAAAAGGAGTAGAGGGGCCCAGTGGACAGGTGGGGGGAGACCTTCTTCCCAGTTGAATAAACCCTTGTGGCATACCAGAGCTGTCCAATAGTAGCTAAAGACATGTCATGGTCCGGTGACCCCCCTCTCGGAATCCGTTAAATAACTTTAACAGATGAAGGATAAGCTCCCCTTGGAAGGTTTTATAGTAGCTCCCATCGAATCCATCTGGCCCGGGAGCCTTTTTCCCTTTCAGACTGGTAATGGCCTTATCAATCTCCTCGCATGTGATTTCGGAAGCTAATTGGGCTATAGCCTCTTGTGGTAATTTGGGTAGTCCCAGGTCCCTCAGGAACCTGTGCATTTGGACTTCCTCACTCCCTCTGTGTTACAGAGTTTGGCAAATGGTTACAAAGCACTTTATAGAAGTCAGTAAAGACCGAGGCAATGTCTCATGGCATGATTTTAATTGATTCGTTGGCATGTCATATGGATGTGATATGGATACGTCTCTGTCGGGTTTTCAGGATCATAGTTAGAAAGGTGTCCAGCTTATTTGCCTTCTCATAAAAGGTCAGTTTGGACCACTGTATTGACTTAGCTGTATCATCTAAGAGTAGCTCTCTTATGGAATGCCTCACTGCTTCCAGTCGTCTAAAAGTCTCCCTCCGGGAGTAATTGGTGCTTTTGTTCTAAGTTCTGTCAGAAGTCTTTCTAATTTTCTTCTTTATAGTTGCTAATCTGATAAGAGAACCCCGCACTACTATCTCATGGGCTGCCCATATAGTTTCTACTCTCACATCGTGGTGTCATTCGTAAAAAAAAAACTCTATGATACCGTTACGGATCTGCTCGGTGTCCATGGGGATCCTACACAGAGGTTCCCCAGAGTAATGGTCACCTCGGCATGATCTGACCAGATAATGGATCCTACCGACAAGCTCGTAATGCGTGCTAAGCTACAGTCATTTGCCATTCCGTAATAGGTGCCATTTGATGTCGCTTGGATCATGTGCCCTCCACACATCTAAAAGGCCCATGGTGGTCATAAACTCATGAAATAATTCATCCTGATCCCCCCTCCCCTGGGATCTAGGTACACTCCTGTGAGGGCTCCTGTCTGCGGTGGAGCACAGCACTGCATTGAAGTCCTCTCCCGCAAGGATCATCAAGGAAGTGCCTGTATGCTGGATGCTAAATTGTCCCAGAACCTGAGATCTGGCTGATTCAGCGCGTATACATTAATTAAGTGGATTGTGTGGGATAATAAGGTGCCGGACAGTATGATATAATGCCCATCGCATCTAGTTCGGATGACGCTATTCGCAGAGGGGTAGCTATTATGGATCAGGATAGTGACTCCATTGCGCTTGCGGTGTGCCCAAGCTTCATGAGTCACACCATATGTATGGTCCCTCTAAAGTTAACATGTTTAGGCAAGTGCATATCCGACTTCATCCTCTTCAATTCACGGAGCAAGAGGCGTCTCTTGTTAGGGCATTAAGACCCTTACCATTCAGCAAGCTAATATTTATAGCCATAGTCTAGATAGCAATGTAGTGCTAGCAGATACGCCCACCTCTGCCCCCTCGAGATAGTCATCTGGTAGCCACTTTGGCCATGATCCCTCTGATCTCGGACGAGAAAAGAAGAAAGAAAAGTAGGAAAAGAAAGATGGCATGCAATATGCATACCAGACTAGAAATAAGAGTTGTCTGGTCTTACAAACCGCCAGAACCATTTTGGGTACATGGTCCTGCACCTCCACCGCGCACAGCGCTCATGAGAGATGTGGGTCCATGAGCCATAACCTGTACACACTGCGGTTCTATATTTGTACTCTGTCAATCCTCCATATACATCACACTGACTTTTCGAACCGTGTGTAAAACAAAGTAAAAAGCATTGAAAGCAAGAGTAAAACTAACTAACATTGAGTAATTAACATGTGGTAAGATGCCCCTGAGCAGAGGCCTCTTCCATACTCAGGTCACGTACCGGTAGGTGAGTGACACTGCCCTCCAAGTATATGGAGGAGTTGTTGTGTGGGGGGCTACTGGGTAACAGGACTTAAAAACCTTAGGACGCCAGAGGTCCATTTCTTAGGCGGGGCGCGGCTGACCACTCTTCCGATACCGTTGGTCACCCATTCAGCTAATTGTAATTTATATCCACAGTGACGCCATCCTTAGATAAAGGCTCATTAAGTTACAACCTGATAGTGCCTAATGAAATATTTCAAGGGTTTAATTCAATATTGGAGGGAGTAGCTTCTGGTAAAACCGCCAAACCTTACACAGTGCTAACTGTGAGGCTACGGGTAGAGTATGTCCTCTTACTGAAGGCTAGGGACCTAGCGGGCCACCTTGCAAGTATAATTCAAGCCTATGTGCTGTTACCCTTCAATTCAGCCCCATTCGTGGTGGAGCGTCAAACACCTGCTGTGATGCCCACCTCCCAGTTAGACTAGTATAATTACACACAATTCTCTTTTCACATTAAAACAAACCATTTGAAAAAAGAAACATCTGGAAGCCTTTGAAGCAACCCACTAATTATGAAACCACACTGAGGTGCCAGGGACGGAAACAACTAACGTAAATCGCAAGCTAGGGGGAGGCACGCCTTAAAATTTGTAGTTTTGTTTTGTTCTTTTTTATTTATTTATTTTTTGGTTTGTTTGTTTTTAGCATGTTGGTGTTTATATATATATATATATATCGTCTACCCCATGAACTATGGTCGATAACAACCATAACTGCATTCTGAAGTACAGTTTTGTGCAGTCTCACACACAGCTCCACGCATCTGGAAACTATCAACATAATAAATCAGTCCCATGCCAGGCCCCCATATCCTCCCTTTTATTCTGGGCACCGCAGGGGTGACATATCTCTGTCGGAGTAACCTTATCAAGGCAAGGATGTGAGAGTTCCCGAGGGTTCCCAAACCCCCATCAGCTGCGCAAGGAGCTTCAGGCATTGAAGGGGTAATCCTCCACCGGTCAGAAAGCAAACTAAAGCTTTAATGTGACCCCCGCAGACCCCATCAGGTGACATTCATGTGGTCCTTCCCTTTCCCCTCCCAACAATTTTCATCTCCAAGTCCTAGACTGCTCTTTACTAATAAATCACAGTAAAAAGGGAAAAAATTGATACACAGTGCTCAAATCACCAAATGTGAATCACTCCAAGTCACACAGAAAGTGTATAAAACAATATAAAAAGTAGTATGGTGAGAGCAAGTATTTATACACCAGGTACAAAATAGATAAAATATATAAAACAGGCAATATTACCATCAGTCTTGAATGTCCTAAAAATATAAAATAAAGGACATAGTATAGCCTGTATAAAATGGTAACAATTAAAATAAATTAAAAATTGTCCACTCACGTGGTGCTGAGCCTTAAACAGCGGCTCAGACTTCAAGCGCCTTGTAATAATATCGTGGAGACCGCAGAACAAACTTTATTTAACAAAGCATATAATGGGATCTCCAAGTATTGCACTCAGAGTGCAATACTTGGAGATCCCATTATATGCTTTGTTAAATAAAGTTTGTTCCTGCATTTCCTGACTTGGCTTTTACCAATTTGTACAAGGGGATTTTGACAGAGATCAACTTAACCAGCACTGCGGTCTCCACGATATTATTACAAGGCGCTTGAAGTCTGAGCCGCTGTTTAAGGCTCAGCACCACGTGAGTGGACAATTTTTAATTTATTTTAATTGTTACCATTTTATACAGGCTATACTATGTCCTTTATTTTATATTTTTAGGACATTCAAGACTGATGGTAATATTGCCTGTTTTATATATTTTATCTATTTTTTACCTGGTGTATAAATACTTGCTCTCACCATACTACTTTTTATATTGTTCTAGACTGCTCTTTGCCTACTCCAAGTATGTCGGAAATGCAACCCGCAAGGCCCCCAGCGAGTATCCTTTCAGTAGGCCCGTCCCAACAGTCCTGTCCCAAACCCCCCTGGTCCCAATGTCAGGTGAAATATACCTCCGGGCAGTCACCTCCAGTCCCATCCACTACCTTTTTAGAGGCTTTCAATGCCCACGTGCTCCAGCCTCCTGCAATTCGCCCGGTGTCAATGATACAGTAGGCAAGTGCAATGGGGGTGGTAGGCTAAGGCTTCGAAACAAACACTGCAGATCTCCACCAGGGGAAAGCACATGCACCCGGCCATCCTGAAACCCCATCAACGTGAAGGGGAAGCCCCAGGCATATCGCAGACCAGCCCAGACCAGCGTAAAGCTTCGGTGATGGGCTTCCATTCGTGGTGGCGCTGTAAGGTGCTGGGTGCCAGATCCTGATATAAGGAAAGCTCAGTGCTGGCATGTTTTATAAGCCCCTCCCTGCTCCTCCGAAGCAAGGCTTCCTTTCTCTGGAAATGGAAGAATCTTATGATAACATCCCTCGAGGAGTTTGCATCGGCTCTCCGTGCTCGTAGGGCTCTATGCGCCCTCTCTATATGCCAGTGGCTGTCTGGTATATCGGGTAGCAGAGGCCTGAAGATTTTGAAAAGAAGTTCTTGAAGGGGTCCCTCCCCATCTTTCTCTGGCTGGCCCCTCACGCGTACATTATTAAGTTTCTAGCGTTTGGCCATGTCTTCCACCGCCAATTCCGTCTCAGCCATTCGGGCTGTGAGATGGTTCACCTGGGATACCACTTCATTATGAGCCTTAGTGGTGTTTTCCAGATGATCTTGGTTCTCGTTCCCAAAGCGTGGATCTCAGACTGTAAGACTGCCGTGGACTTTACGATCTCTCTGGCAAGGTAAGTCCGGATTTTGGACAGCTTGGTCAATATCTGGGTGGTATCACCCAAGGAGGGCTCCGTAGAGAAAGCAGCACTAGGAGAGGGTGATGGGGAAGCCGGTTTTCAGACGGCCTGATTTTCTGAGTAGCAAATAAGTCAATTACCGTGGTTCCCGGTTCGGGCCCTTACTTTGGATGCTTTTTGGGGTTCCGCTTTTCCATTATTTGGTATAATATTAAATATTAGAAGCTATTGTGTGCTCTTGGCAGCGTGTTTGTAGCGGAGCTCTACACAAACGCGTCCAGCTCTCTCCTCGATCAGGCCACGCCCCCCATTTTTTGTCTTTTACCCCAATAAGTTATCATGGAAAGCCCGATGCTACTCCCAAAAAAACCTAGGCAAGCCTAAGACATGGGGTTAGCAAAAGCACACTGGTCCACATACTATACCATGTGTACTTAAGGCCCCTAGTAATCACGGAAAGTCTGATACTATATAAAAACATATAAACAAACTTCACGTTCAAGTTTTTACATATTTGTTTAGGTGGCATTTTTATTTTTATCCTGCTGAAAGAGGTCACTACCATCAGGGAAAACTATTGCCATGAAAGGGTGTACATAGTCTGTAACAATTATTTGGTAGGTGGAATGTGTAAAAGTAACATCTACATGAATGCCAGGACACAAGGTTTCCCAGGAGAAAAATTGCCCAGAGCATAACTCTGCCTCCACCAGCCTGCCTTCTTCCTATGGTGCATCCTGCTGCAATCTCTTCCACAGGTAAATGATGCACCCAGCCATTCTCCTGATCTAATATAACATGTGACTCATCAGACCAAGAAACCTTCTTCCATTGCTCCATTGTCCAGTTCTCACTCTCGTGTCCCCATTGAAGGCACTCTGACTGGTCTGCGGCTACACAACCACATATGCAGCAAACAGTGATGCATTATGTGTTCTAACACCTTTTTATTGTGATTAGCATTCAGGGGAGGGCTGGCAGCCTTAGGCCTGGGGGGCAAATCCAGTCAAGTGGCCCATTGCACCAAGAGGAGAGTAAAAACACCTTTCCCATGTGATTGAAAGTGTGTGTGTGTGTGTGTGTGGGGGGGGGGAGCAGTCACCAAAACAGACAATCAATGACAGAAACACGCACTCACTGACAGGCACACGCACACACTCACTGGCAGGCACACAGACACACACAGAAAGACACATTGTTACAGGCATACTGACTCAGACAGACAGAAATACTGACACACACAGGCATACTGGCTGACACAGACAAATTGGCACACACACAGAGACATACTTGCACACAGACATACTGACACACACACAGAGATACATACTGGTACTCACACAGACACACACAGGAAGACACACTGTTACAGGCATACTGACTCAGACAGACAGACATACTGGCTGACACACACATAGACATACTTGCACACACATAGACAGACATACTTGCACACACATAGACAGACATACTGGCACACACATAGACAGACATACTGGCACACACACAGACAGACATACTGGCACACACACAGACAGACATACTGGCACACACACAGACATACTGATGCACACACACAGACATACTGACATACTAACGCACACACATACATACTGACATACTGACTGACACAGACATACTGACACACACAGACATACTCATACACACAGACATACTCATACACACAGACATACTCATACACACACACCCAAACTTTACACTTTTAAAACCAGTGGACAGGGGCTGAGTAAGGGGACAGGGCTGTAGTGGGGGACAGGGGGTGGTAGTGGAGGGTATAAGCTGTAATTGGGGGGGGTCGACGGGGGGAGGGGCGATGACGTGACGACGCACGCCGGTCACGTCCCGCGGAAGGTGAGGGGAAAAGCCGCGAAAAAGATAAGGAAACCGCGAGTTACCTGAGGCTGAGGGTCCATGGCGGTAGCTGGCGGCGGATGAGCGGACATGCTTTAAGCAGAGCCCAGATAGCACAGGAGAGTCTCCGGTGGCATAGAGGGCAAGGATATTGAAGATTGAAGACCGAGCCAGTGTTGGTGCAGAGAAGGGGAACGGACGGATAGATACACGAGGTGGACGGACAGATGAGTAAATGGTCCATCTAGACGCAGCAAGCTTAAAAAATGGCAAAATAACAGGCAGAAGACAGCAGAACTGCAAGTATATAAAAAGTATATATAAAAAAAAAAAAGCATTGTTGAACAAGTTTACATAATCAACAGAAAATTTCCTTCCTGCCCTTTCACTGGTATACTGATATATAGAGTTACTGAAAATTCCATTAATAGGAGCGCGTAAAGGTTCCAAACTAATTTCAGCTGAGAGATATGTCTCCTCTGGATAAATATATCTAACCTAAACGATATCCATAAAACGGATAAAACGGATAAATAGAAAAATGGAATAACTCAGAATATATGGAATAGTATGGAATAGTATGGAATATTTTTAAGTCCTATTATATATAATTAAAGGAGAATTTAAGAGGAAAAGTATTATCTCTCAATTATCCTGGCGCTATCTGGTGCTATCTGGTGCTATCTGGACAATATATTATATAATATTTTCTTTCTAATACTCTAATGTTCACATGTTGAATATCTATATAAATGGAGCCTAGAGAATAAAACGCCTGAGAAAATGGAAAGCCGTGGAATGCCGTGAGATCCTAGTTCTTGAACCTAAGATACTGGATTAAATTAAGAAAGAAAGACTGAAGGAGGAAAGAATATAAAATTTTTTTTTTTTTTTTTGATACCACCTTGCTCCTATCAAATTTTTTACAAGAAAGAGCAATAATGGCAAACAAAAAAAGTGAACTTAAGCTGGGAAACAAAAGAGAAAAAAAGACCGACCAAAGAAATGAAAAAAGACTTTCAAACTATTTCTCACCCCAAGATAAAGAGAAGGCAGAAAGAAGAAATAGTATAAATGAAGTAGCCCAACATATAACACAACCTATAACACAAATAAATCCTGAGCAAGAAATGTTGGACTCTCTACGTAAAGACTCTGGCCTGATTGGAAAAGATCTCCTGAATGAATGCCTACAAGCGCAATTAGAAAACATAAAGAAAGAGATACATCTAATGATGGAGGATTTCAAATTGGAGATATCCAAAATAACGGCCAGAGTAAATTTAATGGAAGATAAAATGGATCATATAAAACTACAACAAGGTTTAAATGAAGAAAGAATTATACAGATGGAAAAAAAGATGGCGTCAATGGAAGCTAAGATTTCGGATAATGAAGATAGAGCAAGGAGAAATAACATCAGAATAAGAGGAATCCAAGAAGAAGTGACTTCAGGAGGACTTGAGGAATATCTAAAAGATTTTTGTAAATTTTTGGGGGTCCAGCAGAATAATAGCCAATATTGCACAAAAAGAATACATAGAATCCCAAATCCAAGCAATATCCCAACTCAGACTCCAAGAGACGTCATCGCAGCTTTAAACTCATATAGACTCAAACAAGAAATTATGAGGGCAATGAGATCAAAAACCCTACAGGACTCTAAATATGAATCCATTAAAATATTTAATGATCTATCTAGAAGTACCAGAATGGCTAGAAGAAATTATACATCATGCACTGTTAAATTGAGAGAGATGGGAATTAAGTATATTTGGCTATTTCCAGTTGGATTAAGATTCATGTATAGAGAAATAGTGGAAATGTTTAGAGAAGTTCACCGTTTGCAAAAATGGATTCAGGAAACCTTTAAATAATCGATGTATGGGCCTACATTGGACTTCCCTCTCCCTTCCCCCCTGAATAGGGGTCGGGAAGAGGTAATTCCAAGTAGCTCTATAAAGGGTGTAAAATGTTAATATTTTTTTTTTTTTTTTGTCTCTCCTCTCTCTTGCTTTTCCTTAAAGGGGGATTGTGGTTGGAAGGAATAATATAATGGTAACACTGATAAGCAGTTTATATAAGACTTGATTGAAATAAAGAATAAGAAATTTAGGAAAGTAGGGAAAGTAATATTAGTTTTTTACAGCAATTATCACGAGGTGAATTGAATTGAGATATAACACAACTAGAGAAATAGAAAATTAACATGTATAAATAATTCACTATAAATATAAATGAAGATATAGAAAGAAAGGAAAAGATAGAGGAAGAGGAGGAGAAAGAGAAAGGGGGAAAGAAGTGAAGGAGACTATGACACTTGTGATTATCACATAAAATATATGATAGTAGTATTAGTGAAGAGAAGAGAATTTCACTGGTGTGGAGTATTCGAGTATTTGAAGAATAGATATCCATAGTAAGAACAGTAAGGGAGAAGGGTAGGGAAATTAAAGAGAATGATAAATAGATGGTTTTTATCACATTCCAAGTAATAATATTTGATATGATCACTTAAGTTAAATAATACAGGGAAAAGAAAAAGGGGAGAGAAGGAATTGGGTAAAGAATGTAAAGAACTTTTTTTTTTTTTCGTTTTCATTGGAACTCATGGTAACTTGCAGTTTCTTTTATGTCTGATAAACTTGTTAGTATATCCCATCACCTAACCGTATAGTGCGGTTAACTCGTATATTTCTTCCCTCCTGATATACAGGGGGAAGGAACATAGGGATATTTATGGTTCCTACGGGTAAGGAGCCGATTATTTTAATGGTAAATGTAGGGGTGCAATGTTTTGTATGTTATATTATGTTTCGGTTATCTAGCCTGGAGGAAAAGGTGTCAGATAGAATTAAGATATGCTTAGAATAGCATCTTTGAATGTAAGGGGGTTAAATTCACCGCAGAAAAGAGTTATTCTCACAGATTTTATTAGGAAGGAGTCAATACATATCTGTGGTATACAAGAGTCTCATTGGTTGAAAAATGAAAAAGAGATTTGGCTCAAAAGAATTCCCATTTATCTTCAGGTCTTCTATGCTTAAGAACAAGAAAAGAGGGGTAGCAATTATAATATCCGCAAAAATAGATTTTAAATTAATCCATCAAGTTTCAGATGACGAAGGAAGGATTCTTATAATAATTGGAGAGATAAATAATCAGATATATACTATTGTAAATTTATACGCGCCTAATAAAGCTCCCATAAGGTTCTTAAATAAACTTGTGAATAAAGTCGAAAAAATTAAACAAGGGAAAATAATACATATGGGTGATTTCAATTGTATATTGGACTCTAACATGGATAGAAATAAACTAAATAATAATGAGAACAAGGGACATCTAGAACAATCCTCCCTAAAATTTAATGAGACAATTAAAAAGGCAGGCCTTATGGATATTTGGCGCATATGGCATCCTATGGAAAGGGATTATACTTGTTTTTCCTTCCCGCATCAGGTATACTCAAGAATAGATTACATATTGACAGAAATTAATATTGCTAGAAGGGTCAAGAAAATTCTGATTACCAACATCCCATGGTCAGATCATAATGCTTTAATTTTAGAAATCAAAGACGAATTTGCTAAAACCAGATCTAACTGGAGATTGAATGAATATTTGCTAAAAAAAAAAAAAAAATGTGGATATAATACAAAAAGCTATAGAAGACTATTTTAGAGAAAATAATAATTCTGAGATTTCTCTATCTACGCTTTGGTGTGCGTTTAAATGTACAATCAGGGGAAGCTTTATAAAAGTGGGCACAGAGGGAAAAAAAAGAAACTTACAAAACTTGGCACAACTCTATATAGATTACGATAGGCTGGAAAAACAGAATAAAAAAATATCTCGATTGAAAGCAGTAAAGAATTAAAAGAAATAAAAGAGACCATTAATAATATCTTGATAAATAATTCCAACCTAGCGCTGGAACGCTTAAAAAGAAACTGGTACTATAAAGGGAATAAAGCGGATAAACTACTAACAAATAGATGAAAAAAGGAAAAAATTAAAAAAATTATCTCTAAATTAAAAATAATCGGAGAAGAAGTAGTCTTGTCACCAGATAAGATCGGTAATGCATTCCAGAAGTACTACGCAGGTCTATATAACTTACCTGGGAGAAATAGTACCGATGATATCTCTGAATTTTTTACCCAACTTAAACTTCCATGTATAACAGAAGCTCAATTGAAAGCATTAAATGATCCTATCCGACAAAATGAAGTAGAATTTGCAATTAAAAAATTAAAAACAAAAAAGCATCAGGACCAGATGGGTTCAGTAATTGCTTTTATAGAATCTTTAAGGGAAATATTATAGAGCCACTTACCAAACTATTTAATGACTTTATGTTACATGGAAATATCCCCAGTGAATTTTTAAAGGCCCATATAGTTCCAATTCTAAAGCCTGGGAAAAATCCGGAACTGGTAATAAATTATAGACCCATTTCACTACTTAACAGTGACATCAAAATTTATTCTTCTGTACTAGCAGATAGGATCTCTACTATAATAACAAATATTATCCATCAAGACCAAGTGGGGTTTATATCCAGTAGATCCCCAACTTCTAATATTAGAAGATTGATAGATGTGGCAGATCTGGCAACTAGAAGGAATATTCCCCTCCTTGCCCTGTCATTAGACGCCGAAAAGGCCTTTGACAGGGTAAGGTGGGATTTTCTGGAGAAAGCCCTACTTGGTTTTGGAATTCAAGGTAATATCACTAGGGCTATTATGGCCTTATATACAGTTCCAACTGCTAGGGTAGTGGGAAGTGGTTTCTTTTCAGAATGGTTCCAGTTGACAAATGGAACAAGACAGGGCTGTCCCCTGTCCCCACTTTTATATTTGATTAGCCTCGAACCTTTAGCACACAAAATTAGAGTTGATGACTCCATAAAAGGAATAGAATTAGAGAAAGAATCATTAAAGCTTGCAATGTATGCAGATGATGTGGTACTCACATTGACGGACCCTTTGAAATCCATGGAAAAGGTCATGGAATCTATAGGGGAATATTCACTTTATTCAGGATATAAATTAAATCTAAGTAAGTCTGCTGCACTTTCATTCACTCTCACGTTAAGTATTAAGCAAAAGCTATATGACAAATTCGGATTTAATTGCGAAAAAAATACCATGGAAGTTTTGGGTATAGAAATCACTAATGAACCGAATAGCATGATGGAACAAAATTTTCTAAGGCTAATGAAAGACACAGCAATAATTGGAAGGGAATTGAAGTATCATGGTGGGGAAGAATAAATATTATAAAATTTTACATATATCCAAAGTGGGTTTATCTCTTCCGTATGCTACTCTTGTATTGTTCAGAAAGCTGGCTATCCTTAGCACAATCAATCATTAATAAATTTATTTGGGGCCAAAAACGTCCAAGATTAAGTCGTAATCACTCAATGTTAAAGATAAAATCGGGTGGGCTGGGAATTCCACAATTAAATCATACATGGAGAGTATGTAATTTAGCACAAGCAATAATAACCCAATCCAATTTAGCTAAAGAACAAATCTGGTTTAAAATGGAACAGAGCTTACTCAATGATGAAATAAAGGAGGATATATATTCCCTTTTCTGGAAGACAGACCTTAGAAAAAATCCCCGACAGGGATACTATTCTAAGGGTCTGATTCTAAATAATATGGAATATTCCATATGGAATAAACTAAGAAAAGATCTAGATTTACAAGATAAATTGTTTACTAGCATTGATTTTGGACAGCTGCAAAAAAATATTATTGATCTTAATATTCAGAGTTGGATTAAGGCAGGGATTAATAAAATCAACAACATAATAGAATATGGTATGATGAAAGATTTTAATGCTCTAACTGATGAATATAAGTTGCACTCTAAAGAGATATTTACCTATATGAGAATAAAGGGGTATCTTAAAGAGCATTTACCTAAAAACTATTCAGGTAAACAATTAATACTGGAACAACTATTAAAAAATCATACCACTATCAAGAAATTAGTTTCAAAGTTTTTTAAGTTAATTGAAAATGACCCGGAAGAAATTATTGGTTTGGTAATAACAAAATGGGAAAAGGAGTTAGATAACAACATAAGTTATGAAGACTGGAGGAAAGCATTAAGTTTGATCACAAAAAAATGTACATTGCTTGAACCTAGTGGAACTCCAATATAAAATCATGAATAGGTGGTATTTAACGCCAGATAGATTAGCTAAAATGTATCCTGATGCCTCGGACAAATGTTGGCGCTGCGGGGCACACAAGGCAGGAATGTTACATATATGGTGGGAATGTGGACTAATAAAAAGGTATTGGTCTATGATAGTTATGAATATTGAATCATTGACAGGAATTAATATCGATATGAAGCCAGAGATTCTCCTGCTACAACTACATATGTCTCAGAATTTTGACCAATTCGCTGCTTTGATAACTCATATATTGCTAGCAGCTAAAATATTAATTGCTAGGAAATGGAAAACTAGGGAAACTCCAGTCTGGGAGGAAGTAAAATCACAAGTAATTTACCAGTTAAAATTGGAGATAGGGATAGCCAAAGAACCAAACACATTGAAAAACTGGCTCGGTATTATACAGAAAAATTCATCTATATATAAACCCTGCTTACATTTGATATAAGGATATCTTATTGCCTAAATAGGAATATAAAAATATTAATTGAAATTTATTCTGACTCCTGGGAGCTCTTAGCCGGAAATGTTGTTAAATGTATTGTATGTTGGTTATGTTTACACTTGAATTATGTAATACGCACTGTATTATTGTAAAATGGTATGTATATGGTGTCGTCTTTGTCTTTTTATAATAAGAAAAAGAATAAAATATTAAATAAGAAAAAAAAAATAAGCTGTAATTGGGGGTTTAGGAATTGTACGGAGGGGATAGGGGCTGAAGCAAGTTGATGGCTACAATTTGGGAAAGGGGCTGTGGGTAATATGGGTTGCAATTGGGGGAGAGTAGTGGGGATGTTATGGGGCTGTGGTGGGGGGCATGGGGCTGAGGAAGGGGGCAGGAGCTGAGAGGGGGGAAAGGAGCAGGGAAAGGGTGGGACAGGGGCTGAGGTAGGGGACAGGGGCTGAGGAGGGGGGACAGGGGCTGAGGTAGAGGACAGGGGCTGAGGAGGGGGGACAGGGGCCGAGGTAGGGGACAGGGGCCGAGGTAGGGGACAGGGGCTGGGGTAGGAGACAGGGGCCGAGGTAGGGGACAGGGGCCGGGGTAGGAGACAGGGGCCGAGGTAGGAGACATGGGCTGAGGTAGGAGACAGGGGCTGAGGTAGGAGACAGGGGCAGGGGCTGAGGTAGGGGACAGGGGCTGAGGTAGGAGCTGACTAAGGGGACAGGGGCTGACGAAGGGGAGGTGGGGACAGGGGCTGAGGTGGGAACCCTGCCCCCTCCTGATGATGTCAGGAGGAGGGGTCATGACTTCCTCTGCTCTTCTCCCAGACTCCCCAGTGGTCCTGTGAGAAGAGCAGTGGAAGTCACGCCCCCTCCTCCTGACATCATCAGGAGAGGCCGGCCGACTCCACTGACTGCAGACTGCAGGAAGAGAGGTAAGTTGAAAAATCGGACTCCTCAGCCAGAAGCAGGGTATTTAGATTTTTCCTTTTTTTTGCTGGGTGTGGGCGGCCCTGGGTTTAGGGCGGCCTGGGGGGCAATTGCCTCCCTGCCCCCCTTCCCAGCCCGCCCCTGTTAGCATTAAGCTTTTCAACAATCTGATCTACAGTTGTTCTTCTGTGTGATTGGACCAGATGGGCTAGCCGTCACTCTCCGCATCAATGAGCTTTGGGTGCCCATGGCTTTGTCACTGGTTCACTAGTTTTCCTTCCTTGCACCTCTTTTGGTAGGTACTAACCATTGCTCACTAGGAACATCCCACAAGACTTGCTCTTTTGGAAATGTCCTCACCAAGACATCTAGTCATCACCATTTGGCCCTTGTCAAAGTCACTCAGGTCTTTTAGCCTGCCCATTTTTACTGCTTCCAACACATGAACTTCAAGAAATGACTGTTCACCTTGACAGGTCCCATTGCAACGATATACTCAATGTTATTCATTTAACCAGTCAGTGGTTTTAATGTTGTGGCTGATCAATGTATATTATAATCCCCGAGACAACTCTTTTCTAAAGAAAACAAAGGCAGATTTTTTTCTCCCACATATTCAATTTGATTTATAATGGGGCTAAGTAATATTTTTGTTATGCAAATTAATACACCTTTTATGGCTGACATAACCTGCTGAATGTTGCAACTGCTGACTAATATTGTACACTGCTGCCAAGCTAGCCTGTTGCTTAAAGGAACACTATAGTCACCTAAATTACTTTAGCTAAATAAAGCAGTTTTAGTGTATAGATCATTCCCCTGCAATTTCACTGCTCAATTCACTGTCATTTAGGAGTTAAATCACTTTGTTTCTGTTTATGCAGCCCTAGCCACACCTCCCCTGGCTATGATTGACAGAGCCTGCATGAGAAAAAAACTGGTTTCACTTTCAAACAGATGTAATTTACCTTAAATAATTGTATCTCAGTCTCTAAATTGAACTTTAATCACATACAGGAGGCTCTTGCAGGGTCTAGCAAGCTATTAACATAGCAGGGATAAGAAAATCTTAATTACACAGAACAATAAAGAAAGCCTAAATAGGGCTCTCTTTACAGGAAGTGTTTATGGAAGGCTGTGAAAGTCACATGAAGGGAGGTGTGACTAGCGTTCATAAACAAAGGGATTTAACCCCTTCAGGACGGAGTCAATAGTGCACGTTCTGATCAAAACAAAACGTAAACAAAAACTGGAATTTGCGCTATGTGTCTGTTCACCCGTAGTTCCCCTCTTTCAAATTATATGCACCCACACTTATTATATATCATTTTGTTCAGGAGAAACAGGGCTTTAATCTATCATTAACTATTCATATATGGAACATCATTTATTATGAATAAAAGTAAAAAAAATGTGAGAAAATAAGATTTTTTTTTTAATTTGCATTTCCGTCTGACATTTTAACTGTGAATGTCATAATACTGTTAGGTTTTACTGCAAAAAAAATGCACACATTTGTAATCAGCGATGTCTCACGAGTACAACAGTACCCCCCATTAACAGGTTTTATGTTGTTTTGGAAAGTTACAGGGTCAAATATAGAACATTACATTTTCAAATTGAAATTTGCCAGATTGGTAATGTTACCTTTGAGACGGTGTGGTAGCCCAGGAATGAGAATTACCCCCATAATGGCATACCATTTGAAAAAGTAGACAAGCCAAGGTATTGAAAGTGGGGTATGTTTAGTCTTTTTTAGTAGCCACTTAGTCACAAACACTGGCCAAAGTTAGCGTTCATATTTGTTTTTGTGTGAAAAAAGCAAAAAACGAATATTTGGCCAGGGTTTGTGACTAAGTGGCTACTAAGAAAGACTGGACATACCCCACTTGCAATACCTCGGGTTGTCTACTTTTGCAAATGGTATGCCATCATGGGGGTAATTCTCATTCCTGGGCTACCATACGCTCTCAAAGGCAACATAACCAATCTGGCAAATTTCAATGTGAAAAAAATGAAATGCAAGCCTTATATGTGACTCTCTAACGTTCCAAAACACCATAAAACCTGTACATGGGGGGGTACTGTTATTCTCGGGAGACTTCACTAAACACAAATATTAGTGTTTTAAAACAGTAAAACATATTACAACAATAATATAGACCATAAAAGTGCAGTTCGCTTGTAAAAAATGCAAAAAACGTCACTTTTACTTAAAATATCATCGTTGTAATACAATTTACCAGTTTGAAACACGAATATTTGAGTTCAGCGAAGTCTCCCGGGTAAAACAGTACCCCCTATGTACAGGTTTTATGGTGTCTTGGAGAGTTACAGGGTCAAATATAGTGCTTGCAAATTAATTTCTCTGCACTTTCTCCCTGTGTTGTCATGCATGTCAATCAAATTTTAATTAATCAAATCACATAATTACGTTAAAAGATTATTTAAATATACATGTAGAATTTTAATATATATGCATTTATAGGTATTTAAATTCTACGTGTATACTGATGTAATCTTTTATGTAATTATATGTATTTATCTATATATATATATTTGCGGTTATTTGCATTTTATATATAGATAGATATATATAGAATGTCATTCTAAGTGTATTTTGTTACCGATATATATATATTAATAACAAAATACAGTTAGAATGAAATTACATATGCATATATAATTTATATTAAATTTTGTTTCAATATTTTATTTATTTATTTTATTATTTAATTTATTTATTATTTTAATTATACGTATTTATATATAATATATATATGTACATCTATTATATATATAATATATATACATATTATATATATGTAATGTCATTCTAAGTGTATTTTAATATTAATATATATACTTATATTAATATTAAAATACACTTTGTATGACGTTACATATATATAATATGTATATATATTATATATATAATATATATACATATTATATATATATAAAAATGCATTTATTTTATTTTTACACATGTCTAATTATTTTTTTTAATTCTTCCCACCAGCAGGGGGACTGTCTGATATTTCAAACAGTCCCCCTGCTGGCATATCCACAGCCAGCTATAGAGGGCCATGTGATCGCTCTTTGAGAGCGATCACATGGCCCCCGGGGGCCTCATTTGCCGTGGGAGGGCTGCCTGGGCTGTGAGGCAGTCCTCCCGAAGCGGATCGCGGCGGAGGTAAGTATAACTTACCTCCTGGGGCTGCAAGCCGTTACGGCGTGCTATGCCGTCATAACGGCGTTAAAGCCCACTTAACCCGTGACGGCATAGCACGCCGTAACGGCGTTAAGGGGTTAACGCCTAAATGGCCTATGATTGAGCGGTGAGGCTGCAGGGGCATGTTCTATACACCAAAACTGCTTCATTAAGCTAAAGTTGTTCAGGTGACTATAGTGTCCATTTAAGTCTGATCCTCAGCATCCTTGTGCTGTAGTTATCCCTAACTCTTGGTCATTTAAGGTAAAAGTTCCTTCTAGGTTCCTTATAGCAAAATGGATTACTTTGTATTTTTCTATATTAAATGTAATCTGCCACTTGCCTGTATATTATCCTAATTTATCCAAATTCCTCGGTAACAAAATAATATTCTGCTGGACTGTTTTATTTTGCCACGTTATATGTCATGTAACATTGACACAAGACTGTCAATGTCCATTTCCAGATCAATAATAAACTGTTTAAAGATAACTGGAAAAGAATCCTAACTAAGTGGGAGCTTTCCAGAAAAGCTCTTAAACACAAGGCTGGAAAGATGAAGCCTGTTTTGCTCTTTTAACTCTTGTCACAATGGTGGGTCATGTAATTACATTGTAGCACAAAGCGGCAGAACGAGTTATACAATGTAGTGAGTGTGTTAAGGTATTTAAGGTGGGTTTGCGGTGCGGGTGCATATACTACATACCCATAATCAATTATTGCCATTAGTATTTGCTGTACAATATTTTCCTTTACTGTGGGGCTTAGGCAGGATTTGTTTCTGTACAGGTAAAGTTTTGCATAAAGGTTTGATGAGAGTTAATATATGTGGAAGCCAGAAGACAGATTGGAGTCTACCCAAGTATTTGAAATGGACTGCGGTCAGCGTGTCATTTGATTTTATTTTGGTGAATTGATGGGGATTTTATAATTTATGTAATTTAGGTACTGTTCCAAAGATCTTTGTGACAGTTTTGTCAGTGTTTAGGAAGAGTTTGTTTTTATGCAATCCACTTTTCTACCCCTTTGAACTTTACAGCAACAGGGAAATGTCCCCGCAGGGGGAGCTGTGCTGTCTTTGCTCTGCTGCCCCGCCCTTGCACGCTACTTAACGAGACCGAGGCCGGAATATGACGTCATACGGCCCTGCCTCATTAAGCTGCGCACAGGGAAGCAGAGCAGAGACAGCACAGCTCCCCCTGCGGCTGCCAACACAGCTCCTCCTGCTGCCGCCAGCACACACAGCTGTCTGCCCTGCACGACTCCCTGGCCGATCACCCACAGGTAGAAGTAATGTATGTCAGTCTGTCAGTGTGAGCACTCTGATTGGTGGATTTAAACCAACCAATCAGAGTGCTGTGGCAGGTAAATATAGAGACTTACCTGTCAGTCTCTTCATTTACCTGTCAGAGCACTCTGATTGGATGGCTTAAACCCACCAATCAGAGTGCTCTGAGCCTAATTGCAGGGCGGCGCAAGGCTTTATAAGCCTTCCCCCGCCCTGCAGAGCGCTCAGTCTGCACTCGTTTTTTTTTTTTTGCGTCGGGTTTTATGGTTTTTTATTTGCCCTTTTTTGGGGCTGAAAAAATAAGATTTTAGAAGAAAGTAAACATAGAATGGTAAGTTTTTTTTTTTTTTTACATGTACCTCAATAATCGCTCCTGCAAGAACAATATCCGGATAAGAGGCCTGGCGGAAACAGTGGTGGCGGACGCCATCTTGCCCACAATACAAGAGCTGTTTCACTCTCTCCTGCCTGATTCCATGGCTCAGGACCGGGAGACAGAGAGGGCCCACAGAGCACTTTGCCCTATGGCACTCAACTCTGCAGTCCCAAGGGACATTATAGTCCGACTGCTTTACTTTGCCACTAAAGACAAGCTTATGGCTGCCACAAGAAACACTCAGTCGAAATTCCAGGGTCACCCTCTGGCTTTCTTCCAGGACCTGGCACCATCCACGTTGAAGAAAAGGAGAGACCTCAAACCCCTCATGACTGCCCTGACCCTGAAGGAATGAGGTATAGATGGGGCCACCCTTTTAAGCTACTGGTACGACAAGGCGATCAAGACCACGTTTTACACCACCCAGCCGAAATGGAGAACTTTGCCTCAGAACTGGGCCTACAGCTACAAGACACAACACCCATGGATGGGCAGAGCAACACCAACACAAAGAGGGCCTACTTTGCCACCCTGTATAACCACAGTCCCGCCACTAGACAACAACCAGCAAAGACACTGAACACTATCGAGAAATATCTTGCTATCCCCCTACCGGTCCTAAAGCCGGAGGCAATTGTCAGGCTGAGTGAACCCACCACTATAAAAGAAATAGCAAAGATCATCAAAACCACTAAACCTAACAAAAGCCCGGGGCCGGACGGTTTCACAGGGTTATATTACAAAACTTTTCCCGCACTACTACTCCCCCACCTTTGCAATCTTTTTAACTCCATGCTAGACGGGAACCCATTGCCTCCAGTCATGCTCCAGGCGAACATCTGCCTCCTCCCTAAACCCAATAAACCCCTCACAGAACCGAGCCACTACAGACCAATTTCCCTACTGAAGTTGACATCAAACTCTTCACAAAAGTGCTCACTGACAGATTAAACCCTTATTTGCCTAAACTCATCCAACCAGACCAAGTGGGATTTATCCCATCCAGACAGGCATACGACAATACGAGACGGACCTTTGACATACTCTGGGTAGCGACACACAGACAGATACCTACACTTTTCCTATCCCTCGACGCCAAAAAGGCGTTTGATTGCCTTCTATGGCCTTTCCTGTTTGCAATCCTCCGCAAATATCAATTCCCTCAAGCCTTCCTCAATGGTTCAGACCTTGTACTCCACTCCAGAGGCTAACCTCCTCATCTCAAATGCAAACCCACCTTCATTTCACATTTTAATGGTACGAGACAGGGTCCTGTTCGCACTATCGTTAGAACCCCTCCTCAAGACCTTAAGACTTGACCCTCACATAGTGGGAATGCACCTCCGGAAGGAAGAATACAAGGTAGTGGGCTATGCCGACAACCTTCTCCTAACCTTCACGGACCCAATACGCTAATTTCCATCACTAATACATGGCCTATATGCCTACTCGAAAGTCTCAGGCTACCGCTTGAACCTGGACAAAACCAAAGCACTACCGGTTCAAATCCCTGAGGAAACGATTTCCTTACTTCAAACTACCTATCCATTCTATTACATCCAATGCACATTCATTATCTAGACACTAACCTCCCTGCAGACGTCTCTCAAACATACAAGCAAAACTACACCCCTCTCCTAAAACAGGCGACCTTAAGATCTGTGAGGGCCACTCTATATCTTGGCTAGGGAGAGTGACATCCATAATAATTAATCTCCTACCAAGATTCCTATATTTATTTTAAACACTGCCAGTACAAGTCTCCAACAAGCACTTTAAACAGCTACAGACCCAGATAGACCAATTAATTTGAGCCAACAAAAGGGCCAGAGCGGGAGGACTTGGCTGACCATACTTTCTATATTATTTTCATGCGGCACAACTGGCACAGATCCAAACCCCGCAGGACTGAAAAGATGGGGATACCTGGAGCACGATTTGTTTGGCAGGAATTTCCCCTCCTTATACATCTGGCTCCCAAAACAGGCCAGACCCCAGATCCCGCAGACCACCCCAGCATTGACTACCTCCATCACCATATGGAGCAAACTCTCCCTAAAATGCACTCTCACTACAAACCCATCACCCCTCATGAAAATTCTGAAGAACAAACAGTTTATACATGGTATGAGCCCGCAAGACTTTGTCAACTTCGAGGACAATAATCTCCACGAGTGTACCGGTTCTTCCGGAACCAACTACTAATCCCGTTCAAGGAATTACCTCAAACCACACCACTCTCTACATATGACCATTTCCGATATCTCCAAATAAGAAACTTCTTAGAGACCACATAATATAAAAGAGAGGGACAAACCTCCCTCACAGCCTTTGAACAAACATGCATCCAAAGACCCATACAGAAAAACCAGATCTCTACTCAGATCTACTCCCTACTGATCAAAACAACCCAAAATCATGCCATTGGCCTAAGTCTCAGCTTGGGAGAGGGACCTGGGCCTCCCTGCAGACTCATCGGACTGGGCGGCTTTATGGGAGGCCACAGCAATGGTTACTATCTGTGTTAACCACAAAGAGCAGGTATGCAAGACACTAATGCGATGGTATCTCACTCCCCTAAAATTAAAACAGATGGGAATCTCCACATCAGACCAGTGCTGGAAGGATTGCAGACACATGGGGACGTACTACCACATTTGGTGGAACTGCCAACTTGTAACTAAACTATGGTCAGACGTAACAACCTTAGCTTCCAAAATACTACACACAACCATCCCCAGGGATCCTTGGCTGTGGCTGCTTTACAAACCCCTAAAAGACACACCTAGGGCACAGAATAAACTACTAGCCAAGCTAGCCTTAATAACCAGGAGATCAATTGCAACACATTGGGGTGCCGCCATAGTCCCGAATATAGACGATGTGAAAAAAAAGATGGATGAAGCTAGGAAAATGGACAGCATGTCGGCTATTATTCATGATACAACCAAACACTGTAACAAGATATGGGACCCCTGGTTCCTTGAATTCCCAATTCCTATATAATACCCCAGGTGAGGTTTTGTGAACCCACAAAACCTGCTCCATTCTACCACTTTTCCCCTCTCCCTTCCAACCCCGCCCCTTTTTTTCTCTTCTCCTTTTCATTCTCTACTCCACCAATTATCAACCCATGCCATATCAATCACAGACGAGTGGGCACTCTCCTCTCTCAGGTGGAATCCAATGAATCTAACTGAATTCCATACACCCAAACCACACTCAACTCCCAGCAATGTGCGACCAGGCCGCCATGTAATCCGACGGGTCGCCTACCCTCACCCATACCCATAGGGTTAAAAAAACGAGCACCTCAAAATGGGACACTAGGGGCTCGCTAAGAGCCTCACGTGCAACCCTAGAGCAGACTTTATAAGTGCCAGGTGAATGGAACACAACATGCCTTAGACTACAAACGGTGGTCCGGTGTGTGTCTCTCATATACATTCTGAGGAACTTCACCAAACCCTAAACTAGCAAGTACCCACACTGTACTACCAACTATTGCCATCACTTAATCAGACTCAGCATATCGTAATCCTAGCATATTTATTGTATGATGTACACATATTGTAATTACCCTGTTGCATGACTTAAATGACCATATCTTAGTTCTGTATTACCCCGATTTTCTTCCTTTTCTTTTTTGTACCAAACTGTTTCAACAGTGTCTTCCCACTGTCTGCATGCAATATAAGCAAAATACAATCTAAAAAATCGAAATAAAGAAGGTTAAAAAAAAATAATAAAAAAATTAGGTAAATACAACCTCAGATGAAACATGACATATCACTGTGTGTCATGATTTATTTAACAAAAATTAAGCCAAACTGAAGAAGTCATGTGTGAAAAACTAAGCACACCTTGTTAAGAAAGCTGGTATTTAGGATACCCATTCACTCGCATTCTCCCGAACTGCTAGAGGCTGGGTGATTACAGCTCGCAGTTCGGGAGTTTAATCGAACGTTCTCTAGACGAAATTACAGCATACAAGTAAATCCACCAAGTAATTAGACACATACCCAAACATCAGCCTGAACTAGATGAAGGGTACAACAGAAATTGATTTATTTTGGCCAACTGGCCGGCTTTTATGCAACTCCAGAGTACATTGTACACTCCCACAAAACACCCACAGTCACAATGACTCTGCATAAAATATAAAATATATAAATTACAAAATATTACATAAAAAACATATAGGCACATTAAAATCCAAGGCATAGCTGACTCACTGACCCAGGCAGAGCTACCTCACTTTATACGCAGGCTGTTTGCAACCCTGCTGCCCGCCAAGCAAGCAAAAGGGATACAGCTGGAGGGCATGTTTCGGTTACCCAAGCCACCACAACTCACTGGCACCGCTACCGGGGACCTCCTGGTCAAACTACTGAATGGGCAAGACAAAGCTGCGCTCATGGGCGCCATTAAAGGGAAAAAATCCCTATAGCTTCGAGGCCATGGACATCACATTCTATGCTGACCTATCCCGCACCACTCTGCAATGGCGGAAATCCCTTTGACCACTGACGACTGCACTGGCGGCCAGATGGACGACGTACCGCTGGGGACCGGCCCATGTACTTATAGTACAACACCAGGACGCTGAATACAGAGTCAACGCCATAACAGAGATGGACACTGTGATGGCAAAACTGGGCCTCCACAACCCCCCTCCAGCCTCCACAACCTGGGACCCAGCCAACATCGTTCCGTTCGTTCCGGCGCAGGGGGCGCACAGAGGGAGGAAAATCCGTGAACCACCACCGCCAGTCTGACAAGGCTCACAAGTTTAATATGTTTTGCTTAATATGTTTATGTTTATCCTTGTTTTTGCATTCTTATCCCTAACAATACTAATACCGGGATTGCCCGGGAAGCTGGCTCCAATATATCACCCACCCCCCCAACTCCAAACTGCACACGGTAGGCTTTAGCTTCATGACGAGGAGTTGTATTATACGCCGTCCTAGGCACTACGCTCCTGACTAAGTACCTATGTTGGCCTAGGCCAGGTCACGGCCTATCTCAAACCTAACATGACGACCCCTCTGACGGCCAACTACAGTAATGCCCACGCACCCGAACTAACATGGGTACTTTTCCCCCTACCCCAAGATGGCACACTCTCTGAGAGCAGTTATTGATAAGGCACGCTCAGCGTTCAGCGCTCACCGCGGCACCATCGTCTTCGATAACGCCACCAACCAGGTGGAACTAGAGCTTTCATATAAACCTCCTGGTCACTGTCCCACTCTCAGTTCCACTAATACTACGCACTAAACGACAGTTCTTATCAATGCCACATAGACGTTACATAAATATAGTAAACACATCTGACACAGCTATCGTAACATCTTCACTATACAAGCTCAAGTTTTCCTTAATGTCTAATCTACATAACTTAAAAATGTGCAGTAATAGCAAATGTCATACTAATGTTATACTTGTTACAGACGCGCTTGACCTAGCTGTTGTGGCTATTCAAGCAAAATGTACAACTTGCACAACAAAAATAACGAATTCAAAAAAAAAAAAAAAAAAACATATATGAACCCCCATAAATGTTATACCAATGGATAGCTTGCATCTGAGGGCCAAAGTTGGCCAAATAGTGCAGAGATACCACGAACACAGACGAATAGCCACCGGGGCAAAGTTTTGACAGACCGCTTATGAGGCTCCTGCCCAAAACTGTCCAACAGTTTCAGAGGTAGTGGCTGTTCCATTTCGGGAGTTTGAAACCGAACAAATCCACAAATGGTTCCCCTGGCTCATGGGTAGCATTTGTTCACCTAGTTTGTGTGAACAAACCTGCTGAACACAGCAGGCGTTCGCGAAGTTGACCGCTGTACGGGAAGTCAAGTGTCCGATTTGGAGTTCCAGACACTCGACGACCAAGTCCCGCTGCCTCTTTTCCTGCGACAAGATGAGAGGGAGAACACTTAATCTTGTGGTTTTCTTTATAGTTAATAAGCCAGGGGGTGAAAAAATGGAGTTTGCGAACCAAAGGGTGTAATTTCTCCACACACCTAATGATTCAATAGCTTGAAGAACCACTTTTGGCAGCAATAACTTGAAGTGATTGTTTTCTGTATTACTTTTTCAGTCTCTCACATTATTGTGGAGGAATGTTGGCCCACTCTTCCCTACAACATTGTTTCAGTTCATTGAGGTTTGCTGGCATTTGTTTATGCACAGCTCTGTTAAGGTCCCGCCACAGCATTTCAATCAGATTAAGGTCTGGACTTTGACTGGGCCATTGCAATACCTTGATTATTTTCTTTTTCAGCTAGTTGGTGATAGATTCGCCGGTGTTCTTGGGATCATTGCACTTGTGCATAACTCAATTTTGGCCAAGCTAGAGCTGTCGGACAGATAGCCTCACTTTTGACTCTAGAATACTTTCGTATACAGAGGAGTATATGGTTGACTCAAAGACTGCAAGATATTCAGGTCCTGGGCTGCAAAAGATGCCCCAATCATCACCCCTCCACCACCGTGGTTGACAGTTGGTATGAGGTGTCTGTGCTAATATGCTGTGTTTTCGACAAACATCCCCACTTTGGTCTCGTCTGTCCAAAGAACATTGTTCCAGACGTCTTGTGGTTTATTCAAATGTAATTCTCATTCCTGGGCTACCACACCGTCTCAAAGGTAACATTACTAATCTGGAAAATTTCAATTTGAAAATGGAATGTTCTATATTTGACCCTGTAACTTTCCAAAACAACATAAAACCTGTTAATGGGGGGTACTTTTGTACTCGTGAGACATCGCTGATTAAAAATATGTGATTCTTTGTGGAACTAATTTGCATATGTCCACCCAGAATCCTTTGCGGTAGTAACATCACTGCAGATTTGGGATTTCTGTGGGAAAAGCAAGTCTTATGGCTTGACTGGTGTGAAGATTTTTGTTTAACATTGTATTAACTACCCAAAGACTTCAGGTGGAAGGGGTTTTCAATCACAATTTTTCCCCACCATAACCTATTTGGATTTTTCTTCCCATATATAGTACGGCATACACATAATACCTCAACCTCCCTGAATCTGTGCACTTAGGTTTATGATTTCTACAATTAAAATATTATAGAACCTTTTACAATTGTCACGACTAGTAATGTGGTCCAGCACGCAGAATCTATGTAAACATATACATAAGTCAGAAAAGGAAAAATAACAGGACAGAGCGTAAACCGGACCTTAGAATGGCCGGACTAATACGCTAGAGACAGAGAATGGTCAAAGGGAAAGCCGAGGTCAAGGAAGCCAGAAAATACTCAATACCGATAAGACAAGCCAAGTCAGGGAAACCAGAGATCAGAATAACCAGGGAAACGCCAAGGATCAGGATACCAGGAAATCAGAAACACGAAACTAGCACTTTCAGGAAACCAGGAAACTGAAACCACGACATGGCAAAGTACTAGGGTGAATTAGGGGTTTAAATACCCCTCTCTAAGCTATGATTGGTCAGAGGGCGACCTCTGACCCCAGAACGTACGTGTGCGTTGACGTCGTGACGTCACGCACACGTTAGTATAATTCTCGGGGGCGGGGCTATCCATAGACGCGACCACGTGGTCGGCGCCATATTGGATTCGGGCGTGATGCCCGGAAGAACTACACGCGCGGTTCCCGGCTCGCCGACGAGCAGGTAAGCTCGTGTAGTCGGAGCGGTCGTGCCGGTCGGGCACGACCGTGAGGCTCGGCGGGCCGGTGACCGCAACAGTACCCCCCACTCGAAGACCGCGCACCGAGCGGGAAGGACCCGGCTTAAGAGGAAAGCGGTTGTGAAATGACCGGATAAGACGGGGCGCATGGACCCGGTCAGCAGGAACCCAACAACGTTCCTCGGGACCATAACCCTTCCAGTCAACGAGATAGGACAAGACACCTCTGGATAATTTGGAGTCCATGATAGAACGGACTTCGTATTCCTCTTGATCACCCACTACCAAGGGCGGAGGAGGAGTGGATACCCTTGTGTAGCGATTGCAAGTAAGGGGCTTGAGCAGAGACACATGGAAAGTATTCGCTATTCTCATATGAGCCGGTAGTGCCAAAGTATAGGTCACTGGATTAATACGTTGGGTAACTCGAAAGGGACCAATGTACCGAGGGGCAAATTTCATGGACGGGACCTTAAGCTTGATATGTCTTGTGGAGAGCCACACCCTGTCACCTGGAATATAGACAGGATTAGCGCCCCGTTTCTTGTCAGCTTGGACCTTCGCTCGTAATGAGGCTTTTTGCAGAGCTGAATGGACGGAATCCCAAGTATCATGAATCGAATCTAAACGGGTGTTCAAAGCGGGGATTTCTGTGTCTGAGAATGCAGAAGGAAAAACAGTGGGGTGATAACCCTGATTAACAAAGAATGGACTGTGATTAGAAGATTCATGAGTGGCGTTGTTTCTGGCGAACTCAGCCATGGGTAAGAGCTCGTACCAGTTAGATTGATTGGCATTTATAAAGCAACGTAAATAGGCTTCTAAAGACTGATTCGCCCTCTCTGCTGCTCCATTTGTTTGAGGGTGATATGCTGACGAAAAGGAGAGTTCGATGCCCAATTGTTTGCAAAAGGAACGCCAAAACCTAGAAACAAACTGGGTACCTCTGTCAGATACTATGCTTTTGGGTACACCGTGCAACCGAAAGATCTCTCTCAAGAATATTTGAACTAGATCTTGAGCAGATGGTAATTTTTTAAGTGGTACGAAATGTGCCATCTTCGTGAATCTATCAATGACCATAAGGACTGTATTAAACCCGTTTGAACTGGGTAGATCCACAATGAAATCCATGGCCAAGTGGGTCCATGGAGCACTAGGTATGGGCAGTGGTTGTAATAGTCCAGGAGGTGACCTGGGAGGAACTTTAGAAACAGCACATATTTGACATGCCCCAACATAATCTTTGACATCGTTTCTAAGAGCAGGCCACCAAAATCTCCTGGAGATGGCAGAGAGAGTTTTATGGACTCCAGGATGGCCCGCTGTGAGGCTGTCATGGAACAAATCTAGTACCTTCTTTTGAAACTGAGGTGACACATACAGTTTGTCCGGAGGTTTTCCCACAGGTGCCTGAGTTTGATCTGCTATTATGGCACAGAAGAGTGGAGAAGACACTTCGGAAACTGTAGTGGCAATGAGGCATTCAGGAGGTACAATAGGATATATCACCTGTTCCGGAACTTCATCTGTCTCAAACTGTCGAGAAAGTGCATCTGCCTTGGTGTTTTTAGTACCAGGTCTGTATGTAATTACGAAATTGAATCGGGAGAGGAACAATGACCACCTAGCCTGACGAGAGGACAGTCTCTTAGCGTCCCCAATATAAGCCAAATTCTTATGATCAGTAAAGATCAAAAGTGGCTCTTTGGAACCTTCCAAGAGATGCCTCCATTCCTTAAGGGCAAGTACAATGGCCAAAAGTTCCCTATTCCCTATGTCGTAATTTCTCTCTGCAGGTGTGAGTTTGCGAGAGTAAAATCCACAGGGATGTAAAGGCGTATCAGGACTCTCTCTTTGAGACAGAATGGCTCCAACTCCTGTCTCTGATGCATCCACCTCTAGGATAAATGGTTTGGATGGATCAGGATGGGTCAGGACAGGTGCTGAGGAAAATAAAGATTTTAATCGTTCAAATGCCTCTCTTGCTTCTTTGGGCCAAGATATACAATTTGCTCCTTTTTTTGTTAAATTGGTTATAGGGGAAATCACGGAGGAAAATCCCCTTATGAATTTGCGGTAGTAATTCGCAAAACCTATAAAGCGTTGAGTAGTTTTAAGGCCCTTGGGTAATGGCCACTGTAAGACTGCCTCCAGTTTACGAGGATCCATCTGGAAACCAGACGGAGATATAACGTATCCAAGGAATTGTATCTCCGTTTGGTCAAACTGGCATTTCTCCAGTTTACAGTAAAGGCCGTTCTGTAACAGGGTTTTCAGTACAATTCTCACATGTTCGTGATGTGTCTCTAGGTCTGGGGAATAGATGAGAATGTCGTCCAAATACACTAGAACGAACATGTGAAGGTACTCTCTTAGGACATCGTTGATAAAATCCTGGAATACCGCTGGAGCGTTACATAATCCAAACGGCATAACCAGGTATTCGTAATGTCCCATTCTGGTGTTAAATGCGGTCTTCCATTCGTGACCGTCCTTAATTCTGACTAGATTGTAGGCACTTCGGAGATCGAGCTTGGTAAAGACTCGAGCTCCCTTTAATCTGTCGAATAGCTCTGATATAAGGGGAATAGGGTAGGCATTTTTTATGGTAATCCTATTCAAACCCCTATAATCAATACAAGGGCGTAGGTCTCCTTCTTTTTTAGAGACAAAGAAGAATCCAGCCCCGGCTGGTGAGGAGGACCTACGGATATGACCCTTTCTGAGAGCATCCTTAATATATTCCTCCAAACAAAGATTTTCTTGGGGGGACAAGGCATAGACTCCTCCCTTGGGAGGCATAGTCCCTGGTAATAAGTTTATAGTACAGTCATAAGGTCTATGAGGAGGTAACCCTTCTGACTGGACCTTGTTAAATACCTCTTTCAAATCCATATACTGCTGAGGAATTTGTGTGGTCAAGGGAGGTGTAACAGGAACATTAATGGTGCCAATAGGTTGTGGGATTTGCTTAAAGCAAACACCTTTGCATCTCTCACCCCAACTCACAATCTCTCCTTCAATCCAATCTAAACGTGGATTGTGTTTCAGGAGCCAAGGGAAACCGAGTATTATCGGAACTGTAGGTGAAGATATGATTTGAAAGGTAATTTCTTCAGAGTGGAGAATACCCACTGAAACAGTGATTGGCAGAGTTTCGTGTGTGATGAAAGGCTGGGTAAGAGGCCTTCCATCAATGGCCTCGACTGCTATAGGTTTCTCTTTATGTCTTAAGGGCAGGAGATGTTTAGCAGAGAACTCTTTGTCTAGGAAATTCTCCGCTGCCCCAGAGTCAATCATAGCCTCACACTGAACAGTAGTGTTCTCGAAAGATAAGGTTACTTTGACCAGGAAACGGTTCTTAGTCAATTTAGGGGACATATACATCACACCTAAGGTCGGTCCCCGTACGTGCCTTAGGTGTGCAAGTTTTCCGGCCGAACCGGGCATGACGATCTTAGATGTCCCTTCTTGCCACAATACATACATAACCCCTCGTTACGTCTGTGTTGTCTCTCTGCCTCAGTGAGTTTAGCACTACCCAATTGCATGGGTTCAGGTTCTGGAAGAGGCGTTTGGCTACTCACCACTGGGTTAGAGAAACGAGGAGCTATGGACAAATTAGAACGTCTGTTACGTTGTTTGTTTTTCTCTCTCTCTCTGAGCCGGTTATCAATGTTTATCATGTAGGCAATAAACTCATTAAGACTAACCGGAAGGTCTCTAGCTGCAGTTTCATCTTGTATATTCTCAGCTAAACCTTCAGAGAAAGCAGCCACCAGACCGCTATTGGTCCAATCAACCTCAGACGCTAATGTCCTGAACTCTATTGCATAATCGGCTACAGAACGATTGCCTTGCCTGATTCTCATAAGGGCTTTGGCAGCGTTCTTCTCCCTGCCTTTAGGTTCAAATGTAGCCTTAAAGGCCGTAAGAAAGGTACTGTAATCACGGGCTATTGCGTCACCACTTTCCCATAAGGGGTTAGCCCAAGTCAAGGCTTTTCCAGTTAATTGGTTCATCAGATAGCCTATTTTAGATCTATCTGTTGGGAATGAACCTGGGGAGGCCTCAAAGTGGTATTCTATTTGGTTTAAAAAACCTCTAAATTCCTTAGAATCACCTCCATAACGAGGGGGCGGTGACAAAGTTATGGACGGTGGTTTATGTGGTACGGGAACCACTACAGGTGGCGGAACCACAGGTGGTACAGGAGGGACCTCTAAATAGGCAGTCCTCTGGAGCAAGGTCTGAAATGCCTGAGCAAATTGGTCTAACCTGTGGTCCATATCCTCCACCCTATTTTCACAGGCGATCATATGTTTGCATAGTTCTGCAGGATCCATGGCCATGTCGTAATGTCACGACTAGTAATGTGGTCCAGCACGCAGAATCTATGTAAACATATACATAAGTCAGAAAAGGAAAAATAACAGGACAGAGCGTAAACCGGACCTTAGAATGGCCGGACTAATACGCTAGAGACAGAGAATGGTCAAAGGGAAAGCCGAGGTCAAGGAAGCCAGAAAATACTCAATACCGATAAGACAAGCCAAGTCAGGGAAACCAGAGATCAGAATAACCAGGGAAACGCCAAGGATCAGGATACCAGGAAATCAGAAACACGAAACTAGCACTTTCAGGAAACCAGGAAACTGAAACCACGACATGGCAAAGTACTAGGGTGAATTAGGGGTTTAAATACCCCTCTCTAAGCTATGATTGGTCAGAGGGCGACCTCTGACCCCAGAACGTACGTGTGCGTTGACGTCGTGACGTCACGCACACGTTAGTATAATTCTCGGGGGCGGGGCTATCCATAGACGCGACCACGTGGTCGGCGCCATATTGGATTCGGGCGTGATGCCCGGAAGAACTACACGCGCGGTTCCCGGCTCGCCGACGAGCAGGTAAGCTCGTGTAGTCGGAGCGGTCGTGCCGGTCGGGCACGACCGTGAGGCTCGGCGGGCCGGTGACCGCAACAACAATATTTTGACATGTTCGATTAATCAATCTTGTTTCCTGCTTATGCTTGATTATTGGATCTGGATATGTGTTTTTTTGGAGTTGCACTTTACTATGCACTATTTTAGCATATTAACACTTGACCCATTATACCTTAATTTACACTAAATATAATTTGCAAGTTATATTTTAAAATTCTCCCTGAAGTGTTTGCAGTAAAGCCTGGCCACTCTGGACTGATTATACTCACCAGAACAAATACATTAAGCTGTAGTTGTTCTGGTGACTATTGTGTCCCTTTAAAATGTAATCTAGAACAAGAACAATGTATATTATTTACACTGACACAATTATTGTAGTTTAAAGACACATAACAATGAGTATTATTGCTGTGGAACTCTGTTATACACTCAGACACACCAACAATATGGAGCTCCTAGAAAAAAGGGACATTAGGATAGAAAATAGAGACAAAGGGATTTGGGATCAAACTATGAATTGTCCCTCCTAAAAGTTGGGAAGTATGTAGAAAGTTACCTAGGCTACCATCTAACATAGGGTCTATCAGAGAATCTTTGAGGTTAATTCCGTAGGGCTGTCCTTTTGACCGCTTCCTGAGAAGATAAGCTTGGCATAAAGGGCTACAAATAAACGGCCAAACTTGGAGTACTTCCGTCCTATTCGACAAGTTGCTAGTTATAAACATTATTATTATTATTATTATTGCCATTTATATAGCGCCAACAGATTTCGTAGCGCTTTACAATATTATAAGAGGGGGATTTAACTATAAATAGGACAATTATAAGAAAACTTACAGGAACGATAGGTTGAAGAGGACCCAGCTCTAACAAGCTTACAGTCTATATAAACATATATGGGAAGCTGCTACTGAAGAGCCTTGATCAAAGCTGCCATTAACCTCTTGTTAAAATGTAATGCTATTTAATTTAACAAATGATCCACTAAAAATTGGTTTCCACAAAGTCATGAAGCCTCAGTCTCCATTTGTATCTGTCAATGTACACACATGTACAAGCTTGAGTGTCTTTAGTTTACAGCAGTGCTTCTATTTACAAAAAATTGTGTGTGCTGAAGTAAAATGATACAAAATAAAATAGAACATCAATATCTCTAAAAATAAATAAAATGCTGGTGTTTTAGACTTTAAAGGCAGAGGAATAGCATTAATCTCTGCGTGCTACTAAAAAATGCATTTAGTGCACTAGTTAGAAGATTGCCCTATAAATCTGTCATCCAATATCAGAATTATGACCCTATTGCAGCTGGAATGCGGCTCATTCTATCCTGGATGTTTTTATGAGAAGGGACATGCATTTTTTAAAATGGCCCCATAAAGCATTTGAAACCTCATCTATAATGGGTGAGTGACCCCTATTCATATGCAAATGTAAGGCTAAAATTTCCATTTAAGGCAAAATAGAGAAACATATACTAATATGCTGCAGGTGTTTGACAAACTTCTGTTCCACACCCATAAATCCCTGAAGTGTTCACTCACCCCAAACTACTCACTGCAAATCCTGTAACAGACACACACACACACATCACAAACTGTTCCTGAATATTTGTAAATGCATGCAGCGACCCAACATTCTGTGTTGGGATAGATTTAGTGGATTCTCTTAAATGCCCACCATCATATAGTCAAAGAAGTCCTTAGTCCAAGACAATGTCTGTTTACAGAACAGGACCTCCTGTATCATCTTATATACATTGTCCTTTTATCCAACTATAAAAGGAAGAGATAGGTCTGAGTGCTCCAAATATCAGTCAAATAACATACTGACATTTAGCTAATATGAGAGTTAGGGTACCAGGCCTCACCCAAGACAATGCATGTTAACAAAAAGAAATATATACTTGGTTTAAATACATAACACTAAATCTTTACACAGACTTGTAAACACGCACACCCACCCGAACGGCTTTTCTAGATATGCAAGCACCTAAATATGTAGGTATCTACAGCTGTAGGTGTTCATCTAGCTGTGCAGCAAACATTGGATTTCAGATTTCTATTGTTCTTCAGGTTCTGGATTCAACGAAACACAGTGACATGTTTAATCACAAAATATAGAGTTATGCCTGAACAGACCCGCATTTACAATATTTAATGTTTGAAGATGAATCTGCAAATCAAAAAAATACCTCTTGAGAGTGTAACTGTTGATAAAAAATACTTAATGCCCAAGTGTTTTTGAAGACTAATTACAGATTTGCCCCAGGTTCCAATGGCTAGTTTTGACTTAAATTGAGCAGTGGAGGATTTCACCCACATTGGCAAGTGGTATCCACGGATCAAAATAGGTCTGTCTTATTTTTATCATAATTTTTTCCTGTTGCTCGGCTGTGAGGTTCAAACAGTCATTGCGGCAATTTATGGAACCAACCTTAGATGAGGCACGGATATGTCATAAATAATTTTTTTTTAGATGCATTGGTGATAGATGGTTAGTAAGGTAACCCAACTTTCACTAGCAGAACCACGTGGCTAAAATTATGATTTGGCATACTTTATCAAGAGTCTTTATCAAGAAATCACATTTCTGTTAACTTGATTAGATTATATATGTGCATGGGTTTTCAAAAGCAGTTGATGTTCAATAGCAGATAAATAGATTGGGAGAAGAGAATTATCAGAAAGCCTCATCATGGTATCTATTTACGTCATTATAGATTATTATAGATCATTAATATTTTACGGTGGGTTAGATATGCTCTCATTGCTCTCCAGGTTGGATAGAATTGCATTTGAAAATGTTAAAGTGTATTTTCCACATATGTGCCCCTAAAAAGGAGCATTTTATATGTGCCAGGTAACAGTTTGCTGAAAAATGAGGGACAGCACTTTTAGACTTTTAGATTTCACCATAAGCACTACAAGAAGCTGCAGGTTTACGTTGTTTATAGCACTCCTTTAAGGGCTGTATTATAGTAGGTATTTATGTAATGTAGCCTTACTTTTGCACAAGTAATTAATAACATTAATAACTTTGCATAAAAACATAACTATTAAAATAAAATGTTTTTTTCTAACTTTTATTCATTTTGCATTTTTTCTTTCACAAAAGTGAAATTACTAGATGGCCAAAGAATAAAATGTACAGTTAAATAAAATAAAGATGTATTCTTTAATAGTGCACCATATATAATGTGTACTTTGGTAACATTGTATCTACAATGAAAAATAATATAGACAGTTAATCACTGGTTCTCTGCAGACAACAACCAAGAATAAGTAACTTCAGGTAATTGGAGGGGAAGAGAATAAGTAGTTGATGCACCTGGTCTGTGCAGGTGGCCCAGTCTACAGATTACATAATGCAATTTCCATTTACTCAAAATGTATGTGTTTCTTTTGGTGGTAGTTATTATGTTAACAAGGAATAATATATTTAATCAAAGTTAAACTATACAATGACATAATGAAAAAAAAAAGCAAATAATAGTGTAATACAGACATGGAATATTTTTAAAAATTATAAAATGTAATTATCGATTGCCATTGTTTATTTATATGTTCGTTTTATTTTCGTATGCTTCTGAAAAACTCCCGAACAATTCGTGCTTTGTTTGGGAGTTTTTTTGTCTTAGCGCAGAGTAACGATAAAGTTGTATGCGTTCCAATATGGTGGAACACATGCGTCTCTATGCCATTCGGGCATCATGACGTATGCCGTCACGTCCACGTGTTATGGCGCATTCGTGTCGGCAGCCAAGCAGCGTATTTAAACGCTGAAGAACACAGGGATAGCAAGCTCCTGAGGAAGTCTCCTGAGACGAAACGCGTTGAGTAGCAGTAAGGCGAGGTGAATAAGCGAGTTCTGAAGTCCAGCAGTAGCAGCAGTGCGCTTTTGCACATTAACTTAATTATTGTGTGCCACTTCTCCATGTGAGTGTGTTTGTTTTTACACAGTCTATGTTCATTAAAGGTTACGCTATGATTTTTATGTTTTTTTCTTTTTTCATGAGGTATCAATATTCCAGCTGGTAATTATAAATATTTATTTAATTTAAAGTGTACAGGAATAAAAAGATGAGAATTATGCCCAAGGGAGATAGCACAGCTTAGCGGTCAAGGAAACATGTATGTGTGTGGGAATGGATGATTTATGATTGGCTGGTATAAATAGGCGTAACTATTTATCCTACCTTAGTGCCTCTAGGGATCCAGAACAGCTTCCGTCCCACCCTCCATGTTCTTTGTCATGGCAGGTGGGAGGCATGTCCTTGCCAATCACATTGGGAGATGGTTTACAGGAAGAGTGGTAACGTGTACAGGGGCCAGGTCTCAACCCACCCTGTCTTTTATAGTAAACTGTGAAGGCGGAGTTACCAATTTGGACATGCCCACTGAGCTAAAAGCTGGCTAGTGGTGAACATTAAAAGGTTAAAAGGGAATTTTGGTGGATGAGGGGGGAAGTGAGAGCCTTGGAGGTTTATGATCATATGCAGTTGGTCAGTTAGATTGGCAAGGGTGTTTTTAATTAGGTTATATACTGTATGACACTATGTGTTATTTATCTGTTCTGTTTGTTATATTTATAAAACTTGTAATTGAAGATGGATGTATTATGCAGTATTTATATATGTTTTAATACATGCTGTGGCCCATTTTCAACCAACATTGGTGTCTGTCTTTATTGGTGGGTTTGCAGGTAGGTTTTAGTAATGTGTATTTCACTGTCAGGGTACTTTGTGTGTTGGCACAGACTATGCCACATACTGAAGCCATCCTGCATGAGGTGGGGGACCTTTCCAGTAGCCCCTCTCTTGTTTGCAGTGGTTCTCGCGCCAGGTGCGATAACCCTATCCCTTTTTATGATGCGGCGTGTGCGCGCCAGCGGAATGATGCTAATGATGTCATGGCCCGCAAAAACATTAAAATTTGAACATTTTGGGGCGTGGCTACAAATGAAAGGAACTCAGTATATAAGGGGAGTTCAGGACATGTCTCATGGCCCTGCTGTGGTTCTGTATAGTCCCAAAAGTGCGTTATAATTGTGTATTTCTCTTGGTTTTGACTTTGGCAACGTTTGAGTATTCTACCGTCTGTATTCCTTTGACTCGGCTCTTGTTCCCCCGCTGTTCCTGATTTCTGGCTCCCCTGACCTCGGCTTGTTCCTGATTACTCTCTGTCTTTGTGACATTAGCCCGGCCATTCTAAGGTCCGGTATAAGTTACTATTCTATTACACTCTGCGTGTTGGATCCCCATATATTCCTGACATTCACCCAGTGCCACTATGTTCATACAAATAGCACCATGTAAAATTAGAAATACTGATTCAAATAAAGCATATTGTAAGGAATCAGTAAAATAGCCGTTGGAAAGAACCCTCAGAATCAAAACTAGAATATTAAAGAAACAATCTAACCATCAAAATAATATTATGCTTTAAACTTCATATTTTGCTTAATTAAGTGGTTTTGCGCATAGAGTATGCCCCTGCAGGCTCATGGCTGCAATAATCTGCTGGTTGGGAGTTAAATCACTTTGTTTATGCAGCCCTTGCCATACCTTCCCTAACTTTTTCGTCTTTTGCTGATGCCTCACATTTTAGTGTGATTAGAATGATTTACCCACTCTTCACCTACTCTTCACCAATACCCAATTCATTCTAACTTATTTATTTTGTAGAAATGTTTAACCCCTTAACGCCGTTACGACGATGATATTTTAAGTAAAAGTTATGTTTTTTCGCATTTTTTACAAGCGAACTGCACTTTTATGGTCCATATTATTGTTGTAATATGTTTTACTGTTTTAAAACACTAATATTTGTGTTTAGTGAAGTCTCCCGAGAATAACAGTAACCCCCATGTACAGGTTTTATGGTGTTTTGGAAAGTTAGAGAGTCACATATAAGGCTTGCATTTCATTTTTTTCACATTGAAATTTGCCAGATTGGTTATGTTGCCTTTGAGAGCGTATGGTAGCCCAGGAATGAGAATTACCCCCATGATGGCATACCATTTGCAAAAGTAGACAACCCGAGGTATTGCAAGTGGGGTATGTCCAGTCTTTCTTAGTAGTCACTTAGTCACAAACACTGGCCAAATATTCATTTTTTGCTTTTTTCACACAAAAACAAATATGAACGCTAACTTTAGCCAGGGTTTGTGACTAAGTGGCTACTAAAAAAGACTAAACATACCCCACTTTCAATACCTTGGCTTGTCTACTTTTTCAAATGCTATGCCATTATGGGGGTAATTCTCATAATAGTTAATGATAAATTAAAGCCCTGTTTCTCCTGACCAAAATGATATATAATAAGTGTGGGTGCATATAATTTGAAAGAGGGGAACTACGGGTGAACAGACATATATAGCGCAAATTCTAGTTTTTGTTTACGTTTTGTTTTGATCAGAACGTGCACTATTGACTCCGTCCTGAAGGGGTTAAAGAATTATTTGATGTCTGCATTTATTCTGTTTATGTTTACAAATTATTCTTACTATCTAAGTCTTATTCCTGTTCTGGAAGAGTAAAAAAATAGTATTTTTGGGAATATTGACCTCCATACCGCTAGCATTGAAAACGAGTGTGAACTCTTTTGTCCACTCACTGACCGCAATCACAAGTGACTCTTTGTAGAACCAGGATACAGTACTAAGAAATACATGGAATTGTACAAAAAATCCATTCTTAATGACACATTATCCCTAGCTAGTCCTATTACACATATTGTAGCTGTACATTTATGAAAGGCACCTCTAGAGAATAATACATTTAATACGTTTTTTGACAGAACATTTATGTTTCCTCTAGGTTAGTACTGGTCTATGGTGTAGGTGATCTGATTTTATTGAACCCGTGATGAAGATCCAGGTCAATTACCATTAGCACATAATAATAATTTTAATTTATTATAACTAGTGTTTTTATTTTAAATTTGATATCCATTATATTTCTTCACCTGAAAACACCAAAAAGAATATCGTACCCAGAAATCAATGCAAAAAAAGTGTTTTTTATTTATATTTATAGAATAAAGCTTAAAATTATTAAGCATTGAATAGGCCTGCAGACAATACAAAATTGTAAAATTAAAAAAAAATTAAATAATTAGTTGGGATATGCACAATGGATACCGCAATCAATAAGTGTTTACAAAAACAAGAAAAGAAAAAAAGAATCCACAGTGTACATCTCTTATGTGGGTACTACAAAAGAGACCACTCATTGTGCTCCCTCTTTGTCTATTTATAATTGCTCATACATTTGAATACATAGGGCACAACATTTTACAGACATAATAGTACAAAAATGTGAAACAAGCAAGGCCTAAGCCAGGGGTAGGCAACCTTTTAGCAGCACTGTGCCGATATAGGATTGTGATGTCCTGTAGCGTGCCGGTCCTATTTTTGTATATGCTGCCGTATTCTGCTTGTGTTATTTTTACTGTAATTGCTTTGTATCATTGTATTTGTGCGTATATGAGCTATTATATTGTATATGTTCAGGAGTAGTTTGTGGTATCGTGTATGATACATATGAATGTGGGCTCTGTATGAGTGCTGCTTGTGGAATTGTGTGTGGGTGGATATGTCACATTGTGTGTTTGGTAGTGGGTGGGGGCTGTTTGGGGTATTGCATGTGAGAGGCTGCATGTGGGGTTGTGTGCATGTATGTGGATTGTTAGTGGTGTTGCGTTTGTGGGGATTGTGTGTATGTTTGTGTGTGGGCTGTTCGTATTATTTGTATGAGGGGAGGGTTATTCTGCATTTCTGTGTATATCTAGCAGTGTGGGTGGCTTCACTAGGTTCCAGTGGGTACCGGGCCGGCCAGGTATAGCTCTAGTATAGGAGCTGCAACAGCAGCTGCAGGCTACTCTTCTACAGTTTGGATTCCCATTCACAAGTGCTGGGAGGAAGTGATCTGAGATCACTTCCTCTACGTGCTGCAATGCAAAAAATGAGGATTGTCCTTCACCACCTCTTCGTATTAGCAGATAACTGAAGTTTTACTGGGACTCCTGATAGGAAAGAGCCTGTTTGGCTCTAGCAGCCTTGAGTGTCGTTCAAAAACACCTTTAGTGCTATGCATGGCACTAGTGCCGTAGGTTGCCTACCCCTGCCCTAGACCTTCATATGAAATGCCTTTACTCAAAAGGGTGGGTCTACAAAGCCGTTTCCTTATGTATGGTTGATAGTCACATGAAAGGAAAAAAACTTTTTTTTTTTTTTTTTTTGGTGAATTTCTCTTTATTCAGTATTTCCAATTTTATAAGAGATCGTCGGTGTGGACGCGAAGGTCCAGCATTGATACGTTTTAATGAATACTTAGAAATATAGTAGGCTCAAAGAGCAACAGTGGTGGCGTGCAAGTAAAAACAAGAAACATTTCCCAGTCGGACTCACTTATTTTGTTTTGTGTATACACAAGAAAAATGTATAAGAAACATTTTTGGAAAAAAGATACATACAAACAATTGAGGTGAAACAAATCCATGTAGACTTGTGTTGATTAATTACATACCTTGTCAAAATTCCCCTTTATTAGAAATACATATTTAGGAGAAAAAAAATGTTTCCAAAAATGTTTCAAAATAAAGAAAAAACAATTACCCAAAAAATTGTCCTTAGATAGTAACTCAAAAAGATAACATCAATAGCTGGATATAATGTTAGGTCTCACTCCTTCTGAGTACCTAAGAAAAAAAATTCAATTCCTGGAGGTCTGAGAGCTTAATTCTTGTGAAGATGTCCGAGAGCTGCCACTAGTTATATGTGGGGTTCTCCTTGAGGTCCATATCGGTCCATCTCCTTTCCACGTACAGATTCCCTTCTCCTCATTTAAACTGCCTCCTCAATATACCGCCACATTTTTCAATTTCTTTATTCTCTGCTAATTATGTCACCTCCTTCCTTGAGTATTGCTCATTTCCCTTACCTTCTCGTTTATATTTTCAGCCTCTCATCATTTAATTTGTTTTCTTTCTCTGCTTATTTATCCTTCTAGTATTCACATTCGCTTCATAAACTACTTTTTCTAGCCTACAATCTTAATCCATTTATACTTGTCATCCTTTTATTCTTTCTCTCCATTTCACTTTTACTCCACCTCATCCAAACTCTTCTAATCCCATCTTTCCTTTACACGTCTTTTTTTTCACATTCCATATCCCTTAATCTTCTATTTCTTCCACACTCAATATTCTCTTATTTTTTTACATTTATCTGGTATCAAACAGTGCTGACAGAATTCTTCCAGACAGTGAGGCCAACATTACACTCAATCCTGTCTTTAAATTAAAATTAAGGGTGTGCTTAGAAAAAAAAAGGATAATTGGGGGGCATACCCTGAGCATGCATTTCGAAGTAGGGGGTTGCAAAATATATTCAAAATACAGATTAAGGAATTAAGGAAGAGCGAACACACACACAAAAAAAATACAGTTGTAAATGTTTCAAGGATATTTAAAATCATCTTGGCAAACAAATATGGGGATTCAGTTACACCATATGGCCATATTGTGTTAAGCCCACCACTATGTCACAGTACCCTGAAATTGGTCGGTGCTACACTAATTTTAACATGGGAGATTTAACAGGCTAACTGCAGTACTTATTGCTTAACCCTTTTATTCCAGAAGTTTGGTCCTTAAGGGGTTAAACTGCTTCCAGAGACTCTCCTCAAATGTATGCTTTCCTGTGGTCATGGTTACCTCCAAAAAGGCACCTATAATGGCACTCTACCCAAAAGTAATCTGGTCTGTTTCCCAAATATGCACAGAAAAAAAAAGAGGAGGGGGGCGGGGCCTGACCGCCACACAGACAAGTCGCACACGAAGTGAGCTCCTGCAAAGAGAAAGCAAACGAACTAAAAAAAACGACTTCTCACCCGAGAAAACGAGCTCCGATCCGGAGAAACACCTTGTAAGGCATCTCACCACTCGACAGGTGGTCAGAACCCGAAGCTTCCTTGGGATCTGCATGTGGGTGCAGCAGAGGAGAAACGGACGGTCTCCCTGCTGCCAGCAACGCTGGGGCACATAGGAGGTGGAAGGGGCTCCTGTACCCCCCCCCCCCTTGCCAGTGAGGGATATCACGGCACCTACACACAGGCTCAGGCTTCCCACTAAAAGGGTATTTAACACCCCACAAGCGACCTGAACTCCGAGGCCTACCTGGTTGCACCAGTCAAAATGGCGGACGCAATAAATGCCTCCCCACGAGACCCGCTGGAAACCGGTGGGGGTCATCCCGGTCCCCACGTGAAAAGCAGACTGCTGCAGCAGACGACAAACTTACCGCAGGGAAACCGCGCCACCAAGGCCCGGCCAAGATGGCTGCTCAACAGCAACCCGACTCAAAAGTCGCACACACCAAGCCAAGGGCAGGGTCCCTGGAAGCTCTTGATCGGCTCTGTGAGAGTTTCTGGACACTACTTTGTCACCAGGGGCTGACCCATGGTCAAGCGGTCAGAGCGGTGGCCCCCTGGATCCACCCCACAACCCGGCGCCGCCACTATAGGCCCCTGCCATGAGTCCCGAAAGCCGCCACCCGGCAGGGCAAACGGTGGCAACCACGCACCTGCTCCCACGTATTTGCGAACGGGACTACCGGGCAGCCACAAAGCCCCAGCAATGCATCAGAACACAGCATCTCAGGCCAGCAAGCCAACACTCTGCAATCCAGGGCTAGAGAGACCTACCAAGCCACGGCACAGCAGACTACTAAGAGAACCCAAGCCGAAGAGTGGCCCATAACCTTGCCAGTCACAGAGACTATTAAAGCGACCTACCAAGCCACGGAACAGCAGACTTCCAAGAGAACACAAGCCGGGATCCATCTCAAGTGGCCCATGTGTGGGGTTGGCTGATCGAGGACAGGCGCTGGTACCACCGTAAGGGGCAAGGCGGACACTCCTGACCCAAGATAGGACTCAAACTGCTAAAAGGCCTCCCCTTGCACACTACACGACAGCCGACATTAGCGAAAGGCCTACCGCTTTAACACTCACTGATACAGACATATCCTTTAGCCACCAGCGGAAAGTAGAATAAGTGTCTACCCTTAGCAACCACACAATACCATGTTGGTTTAGCCTGAGCTCAACCACTACTGCATGAAAGTCTAGCGAAGCTATTGTCATTCAATTTGATATTGAAACCTAGCATGTTCTTGTACTGAACTCTACTCTCTGTTATGCTCATCCTATTAACTACCAAGCAAGAACCTAAGCTGTAGTAATTCTGGCTTCAGTATAAATATAAATGTTTACCCTTCTCAGAAACGCAATGTCATACAGCTCATCATATTCTTAAAAGTAACTAGCTCTGTTGTAGGACTAGCTCTGTTGTAGACACGACAAGCCTAGATACTTAATACCTATACGTAGTAAATAGAGTATTGTGCGTTTCTAGTTTCGATAATCAGAGTAAGCTCCACAGGCTTGAATCTGTTTCGGGTGTAAAGCTAGTAGGGACCAAGAAGTATGCAAGCTTAGTAATTCGTAGGTCATGTATGTGGTCGGTCTCGTAGTGCCCGGTAACCTCAGTGGTGTTTCGTACCTGGTGTACTGCACTCCTCTAGACTCACAAATATAGGTGTACTTGTGTACTGTCTGTGTATGGGTTCGTGATGTGCGTCGTTCCATTAACCTCTACTCTGATTCGTCGTGAGTTAAGGGTGTGTCGTGGTGAATGCCGTCTTCCATGCCTAAGTGCAGGTGGTAAGAGGTCCTTAAGCGGTTCGGTGTGTGCGTTGATATGTGGTGAGACGTAGGGTTTGTAGGAGTTTTGTAGCAATACCGTAAGTTTCCTGTGTTCAGAGTCGCGCTCGATATGCGTTTCGAGGCGCAGGGGATAGGGAACCTGAGTCAGGTTGTGGTGTTGTTGTTTATGGTGCACTTGTCCTTAGTGGGCACTGTCGCCGTTTTCCAGTGTACCGGTAAGGATGCTCTGGCCGCATTTAAGAGATGTCCCATGTTAAAATTAGTGTAAGACCCATGAATATTGGGATACTGTGCTGTAATGGTGGGCCTTACACAATTTGGCCATGTAGTGAAATTGTATCCCTATATTTGTTTACTAAGACAGGTCATTTTAAAATTTTAAAATTTTAAACTGTATTTTTTTTGTGTTTGCTGTTCCTTAATATGTATTTTGTATAAAGCTGTATTTAGGGTTAATGCTACCCCGAACCCTCAATCCAAAATGCCATACCCTAATCATCTCCTAAAGACTCTTTACTCCTAAACACCCCTTAACCCTAATAGAGTCTTACACCCCCCCCCCTAACCCTTAACATCCCCAAGCCTTAATCTTAACGAACCCATAAAGAAAACCTGATTGTAGCCCTGAATACTGTTTAACCTTAACACAAATACTAAAGCTAATCACTCCTTAATCCTAAAGGTTGTAGTAGAGGTTAGCCATTATTGAAAGGTGAATTTAATCATATATGTCTTTTTTTGTCCCCACCACCACTTCCCATGTGTGTCCAGCTGTAGAATAAGACCTGTTGTGTTTATAATGGAAAAATTATGAGGTTTGATGTTTCTCCATTTTTGCATTCATCCTTGCTATTTTTGCATCCATTCTTTTGTTACCTGGTGATGTTACTGTCATCCTTCAGTGACTTGCTGGTGTTGCAATCACCTGTGTACATCCCTCTGATTCACTTGAAGAAGGGATGGGATCTGGTGTCTGTACCCTACTAGCTTCTGTCTGTAACAAAATTAGTGATCCTCTATTCCATGGGTAGGCAACCTTCGTCACTCCAGATGTTTTGGACTACATCTTCCCTGATGCTTTGTCAGCTTTATGACTGTAAGAGCATTATAAGAGTTGAAGTCCACAACATCTGGAGTGCTGAACATTGCCTACCCCTGCTCTATTCTATTCCCTAATTCATATCAATATCTACACATCTTGTAATGCTAAATCATTTTACAGTATGATACATTTGAACAAGACTTGCACAGCAAATAAAACATAGGTTCAGCTAAATCAATTCATCTGCAATTTTTTTTTTTTATTAGTGTGACAAAATATTGTCCTTATCAGTTCATCCAAATCACTTTGTCCATACAAAATAATTCAGATGAATGTAAAAAACATAAAAAATAATAATAAACAAAGAGACCTCCATATGACCTCCCATATTAATACAAAAATCAGGTTTCATACCTTCCTTGTACCACCAACCTGCCTTCCTGGTGGGCAATTGCTACACAGTTGCTATTTTTAAATAGGACTCACTATTGATCAAGCTCCCCTGTCTAGACAGCTCTGTACTCCTGTTCCCATCACCCATTTCTCCTGTACCCTCTCTGACATCCTTGTTCCTTTTTTTCCTCCATCAACTTGTGAACAAAGGGAAAGTAAACTGTCACACTTTCATTTTATACTGTCTTTTAATTTTCACATAGTGGCTTGGTTTTGATTGATGTCATTTGATTTGGAAATCACATCTTTTGATTGGCTGAGTTCCTTTGACCTCACCACCCCACACACACAACATGTGTAACCCTTTTCCACTTGCATTTTCTAGACTCTCAACAGAAATGTATTTAGAGATAGTTTGCTATGCATGTTTATCTAACTGTGAACCATACTAGTGAATCGCTCAGAGTTTTTTTAATGAATAATTTATGAATTATGAGTGTAACTTATTTTAAGCCTTTTGGAATGCCTCCCAACTGTTGATTTTCGGGTCTGCTTGTCCACCTTAGTCACCTGGTGTCCTGCTTTGGGGACAACTAGGAATAGTCCTCAAATTTCATAGCAGGAGCAAATCATAGGATGTGCTCACGCAATGTATATGGTACTAGGAAGACTATACTAACCCTCAGTGGGCCAGCCAAAATGATTGACAGACAGCCTTGCCGGCAGGCCTGTCTTCCTTCTGTGAAGGTTTGTCCCACTTTGGACGGAGCCAATGATTAAATCACGTCATTGGACTGTCCCTTTTACTGCCCTCCTGTTGGCGTCCTTCATTCTGTTTTTTTAGAATTGTAAACTGACTCCTCTGTTTAAAAAACAATATGACCAGTATTGTAGACTCTTTTAGAGACAGATATTCTATTATACTTGATACACTAAGAGCTATAAAAATATCCCTTCAGTATTACCATACAGTTATTTTACCTCTGGCAGGAGAGGGGTTAACTTGCACACTTGGGCTGCACATCTACATTTATAGCTTGGGTCTCAATTTAATATTTTTGGACACGCTTTTCAAATTATTTAATATTTTTGGATTAGCTTTATAAATGAATTTTTTTCCATATTAAAATATCAAACAATATACCATGTATTAGAGAATATTTATCTATATTTCAAAACTATAAAAAATATTAACACATTTCTCAAAATATTAAATCAATTTTAAAAGTTTATCCAAAAATATTAAATTATTTAGAAAACCTATCCAAAAATATATTGGCCTTATTTTGAAAGAAAACACACAACAACAAAAAATGTCAACTCACTAAATTTATGTGGAGTTCGTTACCTTTTTTCATTAATATGTGAGCCTAGGATAGGGAACTAGGACTCATGTTCATGAATAAACCTTAGAGTGCTAGCTTCATGATACTTGATTATTTGACTGGATTCTAACTCGATTTGGCTGGATTTCAAGCACAAGGTAACAACAGTGCTTTGTCCACAGCTCACACCCCATCCACCTCCATTTCTGTTCCTCCGAACTAAATACATTCACCAGAAAAGATGATAAATTTCCCCAAGTGACATTACAGACAGTCATAAATAATTCTCTCCTCTTTGGTGCAGGCACTTTCCATTAGGCCTGTCTGTTGACACCCCCAGACTATGCTGGGACTAGCAGTGAAATCTATCAGCCTGCTTTCTACACCTAATAAATCATCAGAGCTTGGAGCCATATGGCAGATTAGGCCTTCAAAACATAGTGAAGGCCATATCCTACTAAGAATTTCCGACAAAGTCTATTGTATACAAGCTTTGTTATTACCGGATTGTGTTAATTTTTGCTTCACTTTTATAGCTTGTCAGTTACATCCTCACCCAGGCATGCAAACCAAGGATATTTTGGGTAAGAATTAGTATTTCAGTTGGCACTCGCTGTCCTTGTTAAAATGTCTGAAAGAAAGAAAAACACTAATAAAATAAAATTGCAAAATGCTAGAAAATCTGAATCACTTTGCAGTTCTGAGGTACAAAACAATTGAAAGGTTAGCAAACGTAGAATGTAATCATTGCAATAACAAGTTATTTTGCAAAATCCTGGATATGAATCCAATTTCAGTTCCAGTGTAAATTCACTGTAATGTTATTATAGATTTAGTGATAAAAGAGTCACCATGTTCCAGACACTTGCATATACAGCAAACACAGATTTCCAGGTCCTTAAATAGTCTGGATTTTGGTGGGACCAGTCCCAATTTTGTTCCAGTAAACTGTCCTAGGGCAGCACAGTGCAACTAATGATACAAGGCTGTAGAACCTGCAGAGAGCACTTCAGCTTTATTTGATTTCTGCAAATGAATTGGTTGTAGATGTCAGGAATAATAAGTGCGGGGCCTAACATTGGTTCCACGCAGGGGCTGCAGGTTATTTCCACCATGTCTCCTCATCCATTCTTATTCTGGTTTAAAGTGTCAGATCTTATAAAACCCTGACCAGAAGGGATATATGGGATATGATGTTTAGTTGCAACTTACATGATCGAATTAAATAAGTTTGATCATGTAACCCAATGAAAGGCACTGTTGAATGTTCTAATATCAACCATATTAAAGTTACTAGTAGTTTATTTGTGGTTTTGTAAACAGTGCTTTACACAGTGTTCTAAAGCAGACATTCCAACATTGGGAAGTATGAGATCAGGATGGGTGGGCTCTGAAGGGGGTGTCACCGGGAACACAACTTGAGTCACTGGTGATGCTTATAATGGGTGGACATGGCAAGAAAATGGGTGGGTCTGTCAAAAGAAGGGAAAGGAGAATGAGAGTCAACCAAGAAACATGGGGGAAGTCTGGCATCAAACATGCCAGGCTGACTGACAGCCTGTCTGGCCAGTCCCCAACACTCAGGACCATTCACCATTAAGGACCATTTACAGAGCGCTGCTAAAGCACTTTCTGCATGGTCATAGTGTCCTTTGTGGTTCTGTGTTGACCAGAGGACAGTTCACTGGTGTCCCCAAATGTGTAACTCTAGTGAACTAAATTGGAACCGCAAAAATTGTGACTATCCCACTGAATTTGAGACTGTCGGGAGTCATGCTACTGAACGACCAACAGTGGGACTTGGATGGACTGTAGATGAAAAAGAAAGAAGTGCAGATTCCTCATGTGCCATCTGGGAGAATATGGATGGCGTTGACACATTGACATGGTAGATATGTGCATAGAGCTTAGAGTGACCCTTTATACATTGTTTATTTGTTTTGCCTATATCAAGAAAGTACTCGCAAATTGAAATTAATATGGTCACATAGAGGCTGCATGGGAATTTAAAATGTTTGTCTAAAAATCTTACTTCTTCCACCAGAATAACCTGATTAAAGTCTTTCCTAGTGTTAAAGATGATACACTTGTAATTAGTTTTATGCTAATTCTTAATATAGCATTTTTAAAATAAGTTTATTTTTGCACATAGTTTTTTTTTCAAATGTTTCGTTTTTGTTTCAAACTTGACAAATACATTGCATTATAGGCTGACACCTAGACATGGAGTTGCATCACCATGTATAAGACACAATATTACATCAGAAAATGTCTACAGAAGTCACGACAAGATCTCGAGAGGCCATATTAGTCAGTACCTTACATGCCGTGTTGATGCGTATACAATTATTACAGATTGTTTGGTATATGTTACATATATATATGTTTTTGCACAGACTTTAAGGCAGATTATAATATAGAGACCACAAATAGAGAACACAAATGGAGAATAATGTAGTTTGCATGCTGAGGGAGGTGCTGTTTCTATTCATCATTGTCTCCACACTCAGGCCATCATGTAATCCATCATTAGTGACCACATGACTATAATACTTGCTTCAGATTCTAAACAGATGAGGAAGGACATATTAATATGAAGTAAACATTCTATGCCATCTAATGTAGAAATGCTAATGCTGTCAAGCAACCAAAAAAAGAATGCAGTGACCAGTGACATTAAAGTAGTTAACGTGTAACTATACACCCCTTGTGGCAGTCTGCACTGATTTATTAGGGTTGTGTTACAGTAATGGTTTAGAATGCTGGCCCTCCTGCCCCCATGCATATCCTGAGAGCATAGAATTGAACCATCTGCTGTGTAACCAACTCCTAAGTCCACTATCTAGTCAAACACAGCTGTTGTCTTGCATGACTCAATATGCTTGTACCCGGTAATAAAATCCCAATGGGGTTTATTCACTTAAATAACTCTTGGCAAGTGGGAACGACTGGTAGCACACAAATAGCATGTGGGTGATAAATTATAAAGAGATAATCCCTCAATAAAAATAAATGTAAGGAATGATAACAATTGGAATCAAAAGCCTTTATGTGCATCATATATTGTTGTATACTCTACAATGAATGAGAGAACCTCACATCACAGTGACCTATAGGAACCTGACAGAGAAATGTTTGTAGCAGCCTGTGGACTAAAGGGTTCCAGGGAAATAAATAGTTTTCTCGATCAATCGAAGAATAGCACAGTATCTGCTGATAATATTTAATATTAGGTGTACTGTGATCTATGCTTGTTCCTTAGAAATAAAGGTTAATATATTAACACAGAAACATAGAATGTGACGGCAGATAAGAACCATTCGGCCCATCTAGTCTGCCCAATTTTCTAAATACTTTCATTAGTCTCTGGCCTTATCGTATAATTAGGATAGCCTTATGCCTATCCCACGCATGCTTAAACTCCTTTACTGTGTTAACCTCTACCACTTCAGCTGGAAGGCTATTCCATGCATCCACTACCCTCTCAGTAAAGTAATACTTCCTGATATTATTTTTAAACCTTTGTCCCTCTAATTTAAGACTATGTTCTCTTGTTGTGGTACATGTTATAACTTATTCCAGCTCCTGCTTTCGCTTAAGTCTTTAACTTTGGATTCATTGTTGGCATTAAATTAAAAGTATTCCTGGTAGTTGCGCTATCTTTATGGTTAATAAATCTTTATTTATCCTCAAACGCGGGGCCAAGTATTTCCGTCGATATGAAAGGCAGGAGTGGAAAGGTTCATTCTTATCCCTATGGCAGGCAAGATACAGGAACACCTGCATCATAAGCTGCCAGGACCATAAACTAAACAGCAGGGTCCAAACCTGGCAGGACATGCTGAGCAGGTAGTGGCGGTGTCACCTCACGGGCTGGCGCTGCTATTGATTTGTTACACTGCAGGAACACTGTATCTGACCCCATTAGCAGTGCATTTCCTGGCTTGTTAGCATCATATTTGTATAATTTACATCTCCTTCTCCTTTACGGAATGCGTTCCTTGCACAAAGTAATGGTAGCAATATATTCAGCCTGCCGTCTGCAGAAGCTCTGCTGATGGAGGCAGTATCTGAACGGGAGGGGAGCTCGCTTTTATCTGTGGTTTCATTCTGTCTCTATCGGAACAAAACAATGGTTCCACTCTTTCCCCTGGAAGAGCTTTCAATCCCATGTGTTCTCTAATTATTGTCTATAAGAAACATGGGAATTGAAGTACATTGATAAGGGGCAAAAATACATATTTTTTTTGTAATGCTATAAACCTGCATTCTTCACAGTCCTTGGTTTGTTAAATATTACCTCAGCTGTGGTGTCATTTCAGTGACAGATGCATTTACATGTGATGCTTTTTAATTATAAAACACATTATGGCCTGAAATTAATGTTGACACCATTTTATTCATTGCACTTGGGGCCTAGTGAGAGCAGTATATATGGATGGAAATCAGCATAACAGAAAGTGTCTCAGGGGTGCAGCTACAATAAGTCATATGGGGGCCCAGAAACAATCTCTCATTTTCTGTTAGCAACCACTAGACAACTTAACGGTGAGGTCCTCACTGAAGGACATCATATGGTGGAAGGCCTTGATATTGTCAGGGCACAATCCCGCAGGCTTTAGTTAGACTTCTAATAGTGGAATCTGTCCAATTCATGCATGTCATATTGGTGTTTTAGCTCATTCTTAAAAATATTTATTTTAGTATTTTACTGTCAGGATTCAGCCAGCACCGGCATACTCTAGTATTTTTATTGTGTACACTTGATTAACTTGGCTGGGAGGCTAATTCATTTTATAAGAACAGCTTAAGCTTTGTCTTTTGCCAAACAGACTGTTGTATGATTATATTTAAGGTTGAGTTCACCCTTAAAGCTGAATTAGCATCATAGGGCTGAGATTAAATTAAAAATGAAGGTATACTATTCCTATTCAGTTACCATTATCTGTAATTATATATATATATATATATATATATATATATATATATATATATATATATATATATATATATATATATATATAAATAAATACATTTTACTCACCTGTACTACTGTTAGCAACCAATGCCCTCTAAATACTCATCCTAAATTCATAAAAAAATAAAAAAAAATAAACGTTCTAAATTCTCACCCACTCTCCCTCACCAAAAACAAAACAAAAAATTTGAGCAACATTGGATCATGGTGAGCTAACAGCTGCCGCAAGAATTGTGAATTTTTCTTTCCAGAAGCCATATTTTAAAAGAATGAAAACAGACAGATTTCCTCTGATTTCATGGTAATCTAATCAGATATCACTATGAAATCATGCTTCTAGCATGTCTTAATAAAGGGAATTTTTGGATTAGCTGTTTTCCACCAGACATGGACGGAGACAGGAGGAGAAGACCAGTTGCCTATCTCCTCATTATTTTTTACTACAGAATAGGGGGTAAAATTAAATAATGCTCACCCATTTAGTACATTTTATTATATATGGAAGTGGGCGGATGCATAGATGGCGGTGCGGGGGGGGGGGGGGGTGGGAGGGGACAGTGCAGTCTCCTTTAATGTTATACATTTCAAATGGACAAAAAGGGACACTTTAATTTTGGGGTTGTGAGTGAAGGAGTGTCCAGGGCCTGGGCAGTTCTGACAAATTTAAGGTATCTTATTGAAAAAAATGTACATAACTAAAATATAATTTGGAACAAAACCAATTTATCTTATTTACACAGACTTATTTCTAAACATATTTATCATTGTTTAAAGCTATATTACTGTGATTATTATTGCTGTGAAGTTCTGTTATACACTCAGACACAACAGCATTATTGAGCTACTAGAAAAAAGGGGAATTAGGATACATGAGAGGGACAAAGGGGTTTGGGTTTAAAATAGAGACTGTGTCTTATAAAGAGGGACACTTGGGAGGTATGCCATCGTTACAGGATAGAGGTTGAGACTTATTTTATTATATGAGCCCATACCGGCTTGCAAAGGGTGGGAAAAGGTTGACCAGTGTCAGATCCTTACATTATTATTTTATTAATGATTTTTACAGGATTTTCTACACCCAGACTGCATTAAGACTTTAGTGAATAAACCTGCTGCAATGCATGATTTTAAGTAATTTATTTGAAATCACCCCATTTTAATAATTGCAATGACATGGAAATATATGTAATGGATTAGGTTAGCAACGATGTCATCCTGCTATAGATATGACCTATCTCTTGCCACGATGTTATGCTCAATAAAATAAAAAAAACTTACAAGCTTCTTTAAAATATAGTAATAATAATAATAAAAAATGCTGCTGCTGAAGTAAAAAAAGAAAAAAAAAAGAAAAAAATATTGAGCAAGAGAAGCAGGAAGACAAATGCAGAGGGAGAAGGTCAATGCTCAAGGTCACTAGCGTCCTGTTCACCAAACCTCATCACTCAGCTGAAAAAAAATAGTCAATATTTTTTAGCCGGGGAATGGAAGTGCCCTGGTAGCATTGCTGCAGTAAATCACACGCAGAGCATTTGTCAGGCCTGTGCCTCTGCAGAAGGCTCTTAGCAGTTAATTTCAGTCTAATTTATTATCCTTCAGAGCAGCCCTAAAGAACCATTAGCAGCACGCCAGAGTGAAATACGCTGTCATCTATTATCTTATTACCCTGCTGGAACAGGATCAATTAATTACCCATTAATGTATTTCAGCTGCGACAATTTATGAGTGACCCCCAACATTTGAACAGATGATTAGTTATGTATGTTTGTCTGGTGGAAAAATAAGAAGGGGTGAATTAACCCATTATAATCTAAAATCTCCATATTAAACTTTTTTTTTTTTTTTTGCCTGCGTAAGAGGCTATCATGACTGACAGAAATTTTAATACATTGACTTTCTCTGTTTTTCTGTCAGGATCCCTAGCCTCATTAGCTCTAAAAACCGCGGTGGAGGTTTTTTTATTTTCAGAAAAACAGCCATTCTGATTCAGCTGTGGACAAGGTGTCTGCAATTCCTATTTATTTATAGTTACTTTTAAATACATGCATTTGCCAGGATTGAAATCGGTAAAAGTTTTCATTTTATGAAATGCCCTTTAATATTAATAGGCACCATGGCCAAGCTAGAGCTAACAGGCAATGTGTATGAGATAAAAAATATGCCCAGGAAAACATGGTGGATTTGGGATCCCAAAACAGAGGTTACATTGTTGTGCCATACTGACTTGGAATGCTTGTCTGGCAACCTTTTAATAGTTAAAACATTTTAATACTGCTGACACAGGGATCCCCTTCCATGGCTATGTACATAAAAGGGCAGGGTGTAGGAGATGGTCTGTGTGGAATTAATGTAGACTGAACATGGACAGTTCCACCTTCAGAATAAGGATAGTGTTCAGATTTGGAAGGGGTATGTGGGGAGAAGGCAGAGTAATATTATGGCGGGAACCTACATTTCTACTCGAAGGACTGCGTATTCCTACTACTTACTTACTGGATAGAATGCCTTGCAAACGTAGGTCTCTAGCTACAAACTCCAAGAATTACAAGACTGCACATCCACAGGCACCTTGCTATGATTTGAACTTTGAGCTTTGATTTTGGGGCATAGGGTCACCTTGGTCCAGCAAAGATTGAACTTAAATTAGGAGAAATGATCCTTGACATACATAGCAGACACTGGTCAAGCCAGTGTTAGTAGGTTACAATAGTAATAGCATATCAGGAAGTGTGGGTCATATTTGGTCTTTCAAAGAGGGTGTGAACAGGCTCACCTAGAAACTTACCAGATAATAAAGACTAGGCCACGCTGCTAGGATAAGCCAAATTACTGAGGAAGATGACTTCTGTTTTCATTCTACTGAAAGTGAAAAGGCTCTCCAGTGGGTCAAATATCATAATTTGAATCTTACTGAGGACTGGCTGTCTTGGTTTAATAGAATCATTATCTAGAGCAGGGATAGTGAACCTTATAATACCTTCTGCCAACTTTTGTATCTTTGTTGATGGTAAAATGTCTTTACCGCCCACCAGTGCTGCAGTAACTAATTTTATAGCGCAAATGCAATTTTTTAAAAATATATATTTAAAATTATTATGTACTTAAATTAATCTATTTTTTCATCTATTTTCTAGTCTACTTTTTTCTCTATGTGTGTCTTTGAGGTTCTGTATGTGTGTAGGGTGCTGTGTGTGTGTGAAGGGTGTAGGGTGTGTGTGTGAGAGGTGCAGTGCTTGTGAAGGGTGCTGTGTGTGTATGAATGGTGCAGTGAGAGTATGAAGGGTGCAGTGCGTGTGTGAGGGGGCAGTGCGTGTGTGAGGGGGTGGAGTGTGTGAGGGTACAGTCTGTGTGTGAAGTGTGGAGTGTGTGTGTGAGGGAGTAGTCTGTGTATGTGTGAGGGAGGAGTCTGTGTGTGTGAGGGGGAAGTCTGTGTGTGTGTGTGTGTGTGTGTGTGAGGGGGCAGTCTGTGCGTGTTAGGAAGCAGTGTGTGTGAGGGGGCAGTCTGTGTGTGTGTGTGTGTGTGAGGGAGCAGTCTGTGTGTGTGTGTGTGTGAGGGGGCAGTCTGTGTGTGTGTGTGTGTGTGTGAGGGGTGTAGTGTGTGTTTGTGTGTGAAGGGTGCATAGGGTCTATGCCATGTGTAGGTGGCTGAGATGTGAAAATCTATCTTAATGTCTCCCCCTCCATTCTTTTTACCTTTTACCAGGAAGTAGGACATAATGCTGCAAGCCCTGGTAGTCCAGTGGTGGCATGTTTACTTTAACCTGCAGCTCCACCGGCTGCAGGCTGACTCTCCTCTCTTCCTGCAAGCACAGCGCTGTATTGGAGCATTGCCATGAAAACCAGAGCCGCACAACTGTTGGGCGAACTAGGCATTTGCCTAGGGCGCCAGCCTGCTGGGGGGCACCCACCGGGATATTTCCTGGTGGGCTCCCCCTGTCGTGGGCTGCCGGAAGGTGGGATGCCCAGAGGAGCCCTGTCAAATGGGGTCCAAGAGGTGGCCATGTGGCCACCTTAGGGTGCCCCCGAACATGTGCTAGGTAAGTCAGAGCAGGCACCTGCTTACCTTAATGGCAGGTGCCTGCTCTGCCAACAAATGGCGGTGACAGGAGGAGAGGGGGACGGAGAAGGCAGGCGGCAAGAGAGGCTCTTCTTGCAGCCTCTCACTCCTCCCTCGCACGCCTTCTGTGATGCCGGGAGCTGGAATATGACAACATTCTGGCCCCGGAATACTAAACAGCACGCTGGAGAAGTGAGGAGCTGCCCCACACAGGACCCCAGGGAGGAAGGTAGGGTGAATTTGCCTAAAAAAAACAATTGTTTGAGTCTGTGTGCCAATGAGTGTGTGAGTGTTTGACTGTCAGTGAGTGTGTGTCTGTGAGTGTGTGTCTGTCAGTGAGTGAGTGTTTGTGTGTGTCTGTTTGTCAGTGTGTGTGTCTGTCAGTGAGTGAGTGACATGAGGAGGAAGCAAAATGGATCTATGCATAGGGTGGCAGAAATCCTTGCACCTGCCCTGATGATAACACACGGCAACACTCCGACTAGCCTGTTCGTGGGAGGAACACAGAGCCTCTTGAGGTCCTTCCCTCCCTCCTGCTGGGACTGCCAGCGGGCTGGTGAGGGAGATGAAAGGATTCTTGCCTGCCAGCCATGGTCCATGGCCATCGAGGCCCACTGGGTTTTCTGCAGAACCCACCACTGCCCACCTGAAAACTAAGACTGCCTGGTAGACACCAGTGGCGGATCCAGAGCCTGATCTCGGGAGGGGCACTTGTAGATTATTTAAAAAAAATAATCCTAGCACAATAACCACTACAGCTCAGTGTAGTAGTTATGGTGCCAGTAGTGCCAGGACCCCACCCCAGAGTAAGTAGTCATACCGTTTAAGAACAGTTTGACAACTTACCTGGGGTCTGCTGGGATATAGGGCATAGGAGAAGTGGTGTGTGTTAGGGGTGAAGTGTGTGTGAAAGGTGCAGTGTGTGTGTGAGCGGTGAAGTGAGTGTGAGTGCGTAAGGGTGGCAGTGTGTGTATGGGGGCACTGTATGTCTGTGTGGGGCAGTGTGTGTATGGGGGGGCACTGTATGTATGTGTGGGGCAGTGTGTGTATGGGGGGCACTGTGTGTATGGGGGGGCAGCAGTGTGTGTAGGGCACTGTGTGTGTATAGGTGTGCAGTGTGTGCGGGGCAGTATGTGTATGGGGACAGTGTTTGTGGGACAGTGTTGTATGGGGACAGTGTTTGTGGGGCAGTGTGTGTATGGGGGCAGTGTTTGTGGGGCAGTGTGTGTTTGTGGGGCAGTGTGTGTATGGGGGGCAGTGTGTGTATGGGGTCAGTGTGTGTAGTGTTTGTATGTGGGGCAGTGTTTGTGGGTCAGTGTGTGTATGGGGTCAGTGTGTGTAAGGGGGAAGTGTGTGTATGGGGCAGTGTTTGTGGGTCAGTGTGTGTATGGGGTCAGTGTGTGTAAGGGGGAAGTGTGTGTATGGGACAGTGTTTGTGGGGCAGTGTGTGTATGGGGACAGTGTTTATATGGGGACAGTGTGTATATGGGGACAGTGTGTATATGGGGACAGTGTGTATATGGGGACAGTGTGTATATGGGGGCAGTGTTTGTGTGTATGGGGGCAGTGTTTGTGTGTATGGGGGCAGTGTTTGTGTGTATGGGGTCAGTGTTTGTGTGTATGGGGTCAGTGTGTGTATGTATGGGGTCAGTGTGTGTGTGGGGTCAGTGTGTGTATGGGGTCAGTGTGTGTATGGGGTCAGTGTGTGTATGGGGTCAGTGTGTGTATGGGGTCAGTGTGTGTAGTGTGTGTATGGGGTCAGTGTGTGTATGGGGGCAGTGTATGTTGGGCAGTGTGTATGGGGTCAGTGTGTGTATGGGGTCAGTGTGTGTATGGGGTCAGTGTGTGTAGTGTGTGTATGGGGGCAGTGTATGTTGGGCAGTGTGTATGGGGGCAGTGTGAATGGGGGCAGTGTGTATGGGGCAGTGTGTATGGGGCAGTGTGTATGGGGGCAGTGTGTATGGGGGCAGTGTGTATGGGGCAGTGTATGTTGGGCAGTGTGTATGGGGTCAGTGTGTGTAGTGTGTGTATGGGGTCAGTGTGTTTATGGGGTCAGTGTGTGTAGTGTGTGTATGGGGTCAGTGTGTGTAGTGTGTGTATGGGGTCAGTGTGTGTATGGGGTCAGTGTGTGTATGGGGGCAGTGTATGTTGGGCAGTGTGTATGGGGGGCAGTGTGTATGGGGCAGTGTATGTTGGGCAGTGTGTATGGGGTCAGTGTGTGTAGTGTGTGTATGGGGTCAGTGTGTTTATGGGGTCAGTGTGTGTAGTGTGTGTATGGGGTCAGTGTGTGTGGTGTGTGTATGGGGTCAGTGTGTGTATGGGGTCAGTGTGTGTATGGGGTCAGTGTGTGTATGGGGGCAGTGTATGTTGGGCAGTGTGTATGGGGGCAGTGTATGTTGGGCAGTGTGTATGGGGCAGTGTGTATGGGGGCAGTGTATGTGGGGCAGTGTGTATGGGGGCAGTGTGTATGGGGGCAGTGTATGTGGGGCAGTGTATGTGGGGCAGTGTATGGGGGGCAGTGTGTATGGGGGCAGTGTGTATGGGGGCAGTGTATGTGGGGCAGTGGATATGGGGGCAGTGGGTATGGGGGCAGTGGGTATGGGGGCAGTGTGTATGGGGGCAGTGTATGTGGGGCAGTGTATGGGGGGCAGTGTGTATGGGGGCAGTGTGTATGGGGGGCAGTGTGTATGGGGGCAGTGTGTATGGGGGCAGTGTATGTGGGGCAGTGGGTATGGGGGCAGTGTGTATGGGGGCAGTGTGTATGGGGGCAGTGTGTATGGGGGGGAGGGGAGGAGGGCTTTTTAATAAAAAAAAAAAAATGTATTTAATAAAATATATTTATGTCCCCCCTCCCTTCTTACCTTTATTGAGGAGGAGGGGGGACATTTCTGGATCCCTGGTGGTCCCAGTGGGGAATCCCTGGTGGTCCAGTGGTTCCAGTGAACTCTAGCCCGCGCTCCAGGGCTAGAGTTCACTCTCGCGATATTTGGAGCGTTGCCGTGGTAACCGCGGCAACGCTCCAAATCTCGCGAGAGGAGGACCCGGAGGAGCTGCTGGTAACAGCTCCCGGGTCCTCTCTCCCTCCCCTTCCGGTCGGCTGTCAGTAATGTGCCTGCAGACCGGGGAGGGAGATCAGTGATCTCCCTCCCCGGTCCGCAGGCACATTGCAGGGCTGGCGCTTGGGCAATGCCAGCCCTGCACTAGCCGGCAGGGGAGAATCTCGGGGGGGGGCAATTGCCCTGTTGCCCCCCCCCTGGATCCGCCAATGGTAGACACCAGGTTGACTACCTCTGGCCTAGATTCAGTGAAGCCTAGCCCCCTTATTAATACCTCCAAAGTGTCCATATTTCAGACGGACAGTCCCTATTTTGGTCCCAAATCCATCTGTCCCTCTTTCTATCCTAATGCCCCTCTTTTTTTAGGAGCCATATACATTGCCCTCCACTAATATTGGCACTCTTGGTACATATTAGCAGAAAATAATTTATTTATTGTTTCTTTATTTTATTGTTTAATACTTTTGATCTTTTGTTAAAAAAATACACAAAAATACTCAGCTGTCATTGATATCAAATAATTGCAAACATAACAATGGTTTATCCACAACACATTTTTCTTATTGGCACCCCTATAAATTCATGTGAGAAAAATATACTGAAGTATATTTCCATTGATATTTTATTTATTGTTCAACCATAACTTCTTGTTTTACAGGTGTATAAATATGAGGTAACACGTAGGCCAAACTCCCTTAGTCATTCATTACAATGGATGTGATGTGCAGCAGAAGGTTGTTGAGCTCTACAAAATGGTAAGTAGCCATTCGAAAATAGCAAAAGCATTGAAAATGCCAATTTCCAATATCAGAGCAATAATTAAGACGTTCCAGTAAACTGGAAATGTTATGAATCAGTGTGTGTCTACATTGTCTCAATGCACTGTGAAGAGTATGGTTTAAGTGACCAAGAACACTCAAAGGATCAAATTTGGAGAATTTCAAATCTTAATTGTGTCACAAAGTCTCCAAAACTACAATCCAGTGTCACCTACAAGTTTGGAAGAGTTTCAATAAAAAAGCCTTTTAACGGCACCCCCAGGCATAAAAGGGGTTAAAAGCCGTTTAGTAGATCTTCCCTTCCAGATATACAGGCACAGCTACTGCAGAACACCAAACTCCCGAACTGGATACAAAATAGCACTCCACCTCCCAAATAGCTGCTAGCAGATGAACAGGAAAAGCAGACAATCAGCTTACACTCCTGGCAATCAGTCTCTAACAGCATACAGTAAATCCCCCCAAAGACGAGACAGAGCTCAGTGTTGAGGGTCAAGCAGTGGTCTGTTTTAATTAACACTCACAGACTTTTATGCAAGTCCCCCATGCAAGGGGACATGCCACAGGGAGGGACAACATGTAACCAATCCTGTACAGTAAAACAGTAAAAGGATACAGTACAGTAAAAACACACCCAGCACAAACACATAAAATCCTCCCCTCTGCCTGTGATATAATTACTGAACACAATGGGTTAATGTAATTTATCACAGGCAGGAAAAATACAGTTTTTACAGCATATTCATAACTTCTAAAATATACATCACATTCACATCAAAATATATATATTCACAATCAATCCATTCAGGGGAACAACATATTAAAAAATGGCATGAATCAGACCAGGGGTTCAGAAGTTAGTAAAGTATCTTTTGGGGCCTGGCTGGCAGCATGGCTATCTGGCCCAAACCGGTTTCACAGAGCCCTCTATCCTGGAGACAATGGGGAAAATAATCAAATTATATCCAGGGATAGAGGCAGACTCCATTGAGCACGTTACCAGTAAAACACAAAAGGATACAAAAATACATAACTCCTTTCATACTGAATTGAACGGGCCAAATCTCCCAGGGTCCATAGTCACAGGGCAAGAGGCGGGCAACCAGGCTCCTCCAATGCAATGTGGCGAGATTGGTCTCGTCACAAGCCTCTACTCTCATCCATCTCATGATTGCAGGATAAAACTTACCAGGAAAGGTTAAAGGATCTTAACATGTATAGATTGGAGGAAAGACGAGACAGGGGGGATATGATAGAAACATTTAAATACATAAAGGGAACCAACACAGTAAAGGAGGAGACTATATTTAAAAGAAGAAAAACTACCACAACAAGAGGACATAGTCTTAAATTAGAGGGTCAAATGTTGAAAAATAATATCAGGAAGTATTACTTTACTGAGAGGGTAGTGGATGCATGGAATAGCCATTCAGCTGAAGTGGTAGAGGTTAACACAGTAAAGGAGTTTAAGCATGCGTAGACTTAAGATAAGGCCAGGGACTAATTAAAAGTATTTTGAAATATTGGGCACACTAGATGGGCCGAATGGTTCTTATCTGCCGTCACATTCTATGTTTCTATCCAAAAACAAACTCAAGCATCTTCAGATTTCTAGACACTACGGAACGTCCAATGGGAACGGGTTCGATGTTTAGCTAAAACCAAATGATGGGTGAAATTAAAAAAGTGATGGGTTTGGAGCACAAAGAGAGGCAGCCATATGGGAAAGAACCTCATGCCACTATTAAATATGGTGGTGGCTCTTTAATGTTTTGGGCTGTTTTTCCTGCCAGATGACCTGGACATTTGGTTAGGAAACATGGCATCATGGACTTTTTTAAAAATATTATCATATATTAAATGAACATCTGACTGCTTCTGCCAAAAAGCTTAAAATAGGCATTGGTTGGATCTTTCAGCAGTACAATGATCCAAAACATACATCAAAATCAAGAACACAAAAAATGGTTTACTGACCACAAAATCAAGGTCCTGCCATGGCCATCCCAGTTCCCTGGCTTAAACCCCACAGAAAACCTGTGGGGTGAACTGAAGAGGAGAGCCCACTAGCATCGATCTTGAAATTTAAATGATCTGGAGAGATTCTGTATGGAGGAATGGTCTCAGATCCCTTGCCATGTCTTCTCTAACCTCTTCAGGCATTATAGGAGAAGACTATCCCTGTTATCCCAGCAAAAGGTGGTAGCACAAAGGATTGACTAAAAGGATACCAATAATTGTGTGACACATATATTTAACAAATTATTTATAAACCTGTGTTGTACTTGCAATTGTTTGATATCCAACATCTGAGCAGGTTATTTTTGTGTATTTATTAAACAAAACATCAAAAGGTTAAACAATAAAAAAACATTTCACAGCCTTATTTGCTCATATTTACAAAGGGTGCCAATATTAGTGGAGGGCACTGTACATTGTTGTGCCTGGGTGTATATCATAGCTCCACAGCAATAATACTCACAGTGATGTGTCTTCAAACTACTACACATGTGTTTAGAAATCAGTATTTGTAAATAAGTTGCATGGTTATTTTTCTAAATTACATTTTAGTTGCATAAACCAGGGGTTCTCAAACTTTTTAAACAGGGGGCCAGTTCACTGTCCCTCAGACAATGTTGGGGGCCAGACTATAGTTTGAAAAACAAAATTGAACAAATTCCTATACATACTGAAACAGACACATAGACATATATAGACACACATACCAACATACATACAGACACAAACATGCATAAGGACATACATACACACACATACATACATACTGACAGACATACATAGGCAGACATATATTTACTGACATACATACATACATACTGACATACATACATACAGACATACATACACATACTGACATACATACAGATACATACAAAAACATAAATACAAACACATACATACACACACACAGACAGACACATACTGACATACATACACACACACACACACATACATACATACTGAAATACATACACATACATACATACATACATACACACACAGACATACATACATACATACATACATATACACAGACAGACACACACAGACAGACACATACATACTAAAATACATACATACATACTGAAATACATACACATAGACAGACATACATACAGACATACGCATACTGAAATACATACACATACATACATACATGCATACTGAAATACATACACATACATACATACATACATACTGAAAGACAGACAGACATACTCACATATAGACATACATACGGATAGACACATACTGACAAACATACACACAGACAGACAAACATACAAACACACACACACACACACACACAGACAGACAGACATAGATGCTGAAGTACATACACATACATACATACTGAAATTCATACACACAGACATACATACATATATACACACACTGACATACATACATAAATACATACATACAGACACATAATGACATACATGCACAAAGACAGACACACACAGACACAGACAGGCACATACATACACACAGACATACATACATACATACATACTGAAATACATACACACAGACAGATATACATACATACACATACTGACATACATACAAACACATACTGACAAACATACATACACACACACACACACACACGCACACACACAGACATACATACATACTGAAGTACATACACATACATACTGAAATACATGCACACAGATAGACACACACAGACACATACATACACACACAGACATACATACTGACATACATACATACTGAAATACATACACACAGACAGACAGACATACATACACATACTGACATACATACATACATACACAGACATACATACTGAAATACATACACACAGACATACATGCATACATACACATACATACAAACACTGACATACATACACACACACACATAGCTAATTTTTCTTACTTTTTTTGCAGGAGGGTGGCTGTGGCTCTTCCTGCGTGGTCGTCACTTCTTTCCAGCACTACTTCGCGGCTGCAATTTTTTTAAAGGTGCCCGGTCACACTATTGCACGGCCGCAGCGCTGATCAGTCCCCTGAAGATATAGGGCCCAACATGTGGCCCTAAATGCTTGGGCCGGGTTCAGGACACTGGCGCGCCATAGTTTGAGGACCCATGGCATAGACTGTGATTAGTAAATCATCTGACAATTCTCAGAATAGCCCTGCCACTGGCCACACCCCCACCGATAAAATCAGTATCTCTATCTTTGTCCATTCAAAATGTTGGAAGGTATGCGTATGGGCCAATATAATTTTAGAGAGTAGTGATGTCGCGAGCATAAAATTTTTGGTTCGCGAACGGCGAACGCGAACTTCCGCAAATGTTCGCGAACGGGCGATCCGGGCGAACCGCCATAGAATTCAATGGGCAGGAGAATTTTAAAACCCACAGGGACTCTTTCTGGCCACAATAGTGATGGAAAAGTTGTTTCAAGGGGACTAACACCTGGACTGTGGCATGCCAGAGGGGGATCCATGGCAAAACTCCCATGGAAAATTACATAGTTGATGTAGAGTCTGGTTTTAATCCATAAAGGGCATAAATCACCTAACATTCCTAAATTGTTTGGAATAACGTGCTTTAAAACATTAGGTATAATGTTGTATCGATCAGGTAGTGTAAGGGTTACACCCGCTTCACAGTGACAGACCAAACTCCCCATTTAACGCACCGCAAACAACCGCAAACAGTCCATTTGCACAACCGCAAACTCCCCATTTGCACAAGGTTGGATGCCAAGCTAGCCATGTCCCGTTCCTTGTCCTCACTGATGTCATTGAAGGTCTCTCTTCCTCCACCCAGCCACGTACAACACCAAGGGTCCCCGAAAGGTGACAACAAGCCCCCTGGGACGCCTGCTGTGTTTGGTCTTCCACCTCCTCAAAGCCACCTTCCTCCTCTGACTCCTCTTCTTCAGACTCCTCTCTCTGCATTGCCTCTCTCTGTGTTATTATAAGGTGTGTTAAGTAGTACTATTCCTATCAGTTTAATCCCTGTTACGTCCCCTGTCAGGGGACGTGTATATAAGGCATCGATTTTAGGAACCGGGAGATGGAAAAAGATGCTTGGTCGGTCCTCCTACTTCAAATTTGGGGCACTGCGCGTGCAATCTAATGTGCCACCAGATAGGAGTGGTGTGTTAAGTAGTACTATTCTCATCAGTTTAATCCCAATGTCACGGCTACTAGTGTGGTCCAGCACGCAGAAAACATATACATAGGCAAGAAAAGGAAAATAAAAGGACAGAGCGTAAACCGGACCTTAGAATGGCCGGACTAATACGCTAGAGACAGAGAATGGTCCAAGGGAAAGCCGAGGTCAACGAAGCCAGAAAATACACAATACCGTTTACACAAGCCAAGTCAGGGAAACCAGAATTCAGAATAACCAGGGAAAAACCAAGATCAGGATCCCAGGAAATCAGATTCACAATGATAAAGCACTCTCAGGAAACCAGGAACAGGAAACCACGACAGGCCAAGGTACTGGGGTGAGCTACGGATTTAAATATCACGCGGCAGGCCGGCAGCCGCGACACCCTGTTACGTCCCCCTCATCAGGCCTTTTTTAGTCGAATGTATCGCCCACTGTCAGTCCTTTCAGGATCCATCGCTCATTCATCTTAATAAAGGTGAGGTAATCTAGACTTTTTTGACCTAGGCAACTTCTCTTCTCAGTGACATTACCTCCTGCTGCACTGAAGGGCCTTTCTGACAGGACACTTGAAGCTAGGCAGGCCAGAAGTTCTATCGCAAATTGGGATAGCTCAGGCCACAGGTCAAGCCTGCACACCCAGTAGTCAAGGGGTTCATCGCTCCTCAGAGTGTCGATATCTGCAGTTAAGGCGAGGTAGTCTGCTACCTGTCGGTCGAGTCGTTCTCTGAGGGTGGACCCCGAAGGGCTGTGGCGATGCGTAGGACTTAAAAAGCTCTGCATGTCCTCCATCAACAACACGTCTGTAAAGCGTCTTGTCCTTGCCGGCGTGGTCGTGGGAGGAGGAGGATTACTTTCACCTCTTCCCCTGTTAGATTCCCATTGTGCTGTGACATCACCCTTATACGCTGTGTAAAGCATACTTTTTAATTTATTTTGGAACTGCTGCATCCTTTCCGACTTGCGGTAATTCGGTAACATTTCAGGCACTTTCTGCTTATACCGGGGGTCTAGTAGTGTGGACACCCAGTACAGGTCGTTCTCCTTCAGCCTTTTTATACAAGGGTCCCTCAACAGGCACGACAGCATGAAAGACCCCATTTGCACAAGGTTGGATGCCGAGCTACTCATGTCCCGTTCCCCGTCCTCAGTGATCTCACTGAAGGTATGTTCTTCCCCCCAGCCACGTACAACACCACGGGTACCAGATAGGTGACAACGAGCACCCTCGTTGCCTGTTGTGGTTGGTCTTCCTCCTCCTCCTCAAAGCCACATTCCTCCTCTGACTCCTCTTCCTCACAATCCTCTTCCAGCGTTGCCGCAGGTCCAGCAAGCGATGCTGATAAGGCTGTTTCTGGTGGTGATGGTAACCACAACTTTTCCTCTTCACGCTCATCTACGGCCTGATTCAGCACTCTTCGCAGGGCACGCTCCAGGAAGAAAACAAATGGTATGATGTCGCTGATGGTGCCTTCGGTGCGACTGACTAGGTTTGTCACCTCCTCAAAAGGACGCATGAGCCTACAGGCATTGCGCATGAGCGTCCAGTAACGTGGCAAAAAAATTCCCAGCTCCGCAGAGGCTGTCCTAGCACCCCGGTCATACAAATAGTCGTTAACGGCTTTTTCTTGTTGGAGCAGGCGGTCGAACATTAGGAGTGTTGAATTCCAATGTGTCGGGCTGTCGCAAATCAAGCGCCTCACTGGCATGTTGTTTCGCCGCTGGATATCTGCAAAGTGCGCCATGGCCGTGTAGGAACGCCTGAAATGGCCAGACACCTTCCTGGCCTGCTTCAGGATGTCCTGTAAGCCTGGGTACTTATGCACAAAGCGTTGTACGATCAGATTACACACATGTGCCATGCACGGCACATGTGTCAACTTGCCCAAATTCAGTGCCGCCACAAATTTATTCCGTTGTCACAAACCACTTTGCCGATCTCCAGTTGCTGCGGAGTCGGCCACTGATCCACCTGTGCGTTCAGGGCGGACAGGAGTGCTGGTCCGGTGTGACTCTCTGCTTTCAGGCAAGTCATCCCCAAGACGGCGTGACACTGCCGTATCCGGGATGTGGAATAGTACCTGGGTTGCTGGGGGGGTGCCATTGATGTGGAGCAAGACGCAGCAGCAGAAGAGGACTCAGCCAAGGAGGTTATGGAAGAGGATGGAGTAGGAGGAGTAGAGGAGGTGGCAGCAGGCCTGCCTGCAAGTCGTGGCGGTGTCACCAACTCCTCTGCAGAGCCACGCATTCCATGCTTGGCAGCCGTCAGCAGGTTTACCCAATACGCAGTGTAGGTGATATACCTGCCCTGACCATGCTTTGCAGACCAGGTATCAGTGGTCAGATGGACCCTTGCCTCAACACTGTGTGCCAGACATGTCATTACTTCCTTTTGCACAATCGAGTACAGGTTGGGGATTGCCTTTTGTGCAAAGAAATTTCGGCCGGGTACCTTCCACTGCGGTGTCCCATTTTTTTTTCGACTAGTGGTACTATGCGTGCAAGCTACTGTGACAACAGATATGGGTGGCACTGGTGTGACACTGTGCCCTGGCAGGCCCTTAAACACACACTCGTGAAGGAAACTGACTGATATTATATTACAGTCAAAAAAGTTTAGTTTTTTTTAAATGCAAGCTATTGGGACACCAGTGAGTGAGTGGTGGCACTGGGCAGGCCCTGAAACGCTCACTCGTGAAGGAAACTGACTGCTATTATATTATAGTCCAAAAAGTTTAGTTTTTTTTAAATGCAAGCTATTGGGACACCAGTGAGTGAGTGGTGGCACTGGGCAGGCCCTGAAACGCACACGCGTGAAAGAAACTGACTGCTATTATATTACAGTCAAAAAAGTTTTGTTTTTTAAATGCAAGCTATTGGGACACTAATGAGTGAGTGATGGTACTGGGCAGGCCCTGAAACGCACACTCGTGAAGGAAACTGACTGCTATTATATTACAGTCCAAAAAGTTTAGTTTTTTTTTTTTTAAATGCAAGCTATTGGGACACCAGTGAGTGAGTGGTGGCACTGGGCAAGTGGGCACAATATACGCTGTGAGCCTGACACACACGCTGGCAGACAACTTTTTTTTTTAAATGTACACTACTGTTACACCAGATATCAGTTGCACTGGTGTGACACTGTGCCCTGGCAGGCCCTGAAACGCACACGCGTTAAGGAAACTGACTGCTATTATATTAAAGTGAAAAAAGTTTTGTTTTTTTTAAATGCAAGCTATTGGGACAGCAGATATGAGTGAGTGGTGGCACTGGGCAGGCTCTGAAACGCACACTAGTGAAGGAAACTGACTGCTATTATATTACAGTCCAAAAGGTTTTTTTTTTGTTAAATGCAAGCTATTGTGACACCAGATATGAGTGGTGGCACTGGGCAAGTGGGCACAGTATACGCTGTGAGCCTGACACACACGCTGGCAGACAACTAACTGCTATTCAATCTATTACAGTCAAAATTGTATTTTTTTTTTAAATGTACACTACTGTTACACCAGATATGAGTTGCACTGGTGTGACACTGTGCCCTGGCAGGCCCTGAAACGCACACTAGTGAAGGAAACTGACTGCTATTATATTACAGTCAACAATTTTTTGTTTTTTTTAAATGCAAGCTATTGGGACACCAGATATCAGTGAGTGGTGGCACTGGGCAGGCCCTGAAATGCACACTAGTGAAGGAAACTGACTGCTATTATATTACAGTCGAATTTTTTTTGTTTTTTTTTAAATGCAAGCTATTGTGACACCAGTGAGTAAGTGGTGGCACTGGGCAAGTGGGCACAGTATATGCTGTGAGCCTGACACACACGCTGGCAGGCAGGCAACTGCAATTACATTACACAGAAAAAAAAAAAGCAGACTGATGTTCTAGCCCTAAAAAGGGCTTTTTGGGGTGCTGTCCTTACAGCAGAGATCAGATGAGTCCTTCAGGACTGTAGTGGACACTGAATACACTAGCCTAGCTATCAATTTCCCTATCAAATCATCAGCAGCTACACTGTCCCTCCTCTCACTAAGAATGCAGCTTCACAATGAATGTAAAATGGATGCTGTCTAGGAGGTGGGAGGGTCTGGGAGGGAGGGTCTGCTGCTGATTGACTGGAATGTGTCTGCTGACTGTGAGGTACAGGGTCAAAGTTTACTCAATGATGATGAATAGGGGGCGGACCGAACAGCGCATGTGTTCGCCATCCGAATGCGAACAAGCGATGTTCGCCAGGAACTATTCACCAGCGAACAGTTCGGGACATCACTATTAGAGAGCTCATATTTAGATTAAGCGCTCTTAGCCCTTACTCAACGTATACCTAGTTGTCCCTCTGCCACTTGCTATGTATTGGTTTACATATTTGTCTCTCTATAATGTATACTATTAAACATATGTTCCTTCCCTCTCTTGCTAGCCATACATAGCTGTGTTTTGTTTGCAATAAATAGTTTTGTCCTTCTAAACTAAAAACAGCAATTTCACTTGTTACTTGGAGGATCCGATAGCCCTTCTGCTACTTTGTAAATTTATTCCAAGATATTTATCCTAAATTGCATCTACAAGCCTACAAATCCAGTCGAATGTAGAGGTCCCATCTATTATGTGTTTTTGGGGTAAACAATACAATAAAACAATAAAATATGTGTAGAACATAGAAGAGTAGTTTTGTTTTGGGACAATTTTTCGTTAATTTGTGATGTGCTAATATAATTGCTAATAAGCATACAGTGAATGAAAGTTTACATACATAAATCACAATACCAGTTAAAAAGTGAACATGAATATGATAAATTACCATTACAGAACATAATTGCAATATTATAGATTTTTTCATTTTATTTAAAAAGCATTTCACGACGTGTTCAATTTGGCACTGATATGCGCACAGACATCCACATCTATCAAAGTAACAGTTAACCCCTTTGTGACAAAATTAACGGTGGTCTCAAACAGAGAAATCAAAGCACAATAATGGTCTCTACACTACAATTTATGCTTAAAATAAAACATATACAATTGAGTTTGGGCTAAAAAATGTGTATAATTTATGTGGGTCCATTCTTGAATGTTTCGTTCACTATCCCTCTTACGTTGCCATGGTCCACTCCTCTGTTGGGTCATATGTAGGATTGCCAGATGTATCATATTTTTGTGTACACATGTTACTTATACATTTTTATAGGCAGCACATGAAAAGTCCAGCCTTGTACTATATAGAATTAACATTTTACAGGAAACATAAGCATGTGCAAGAGTGTCCCTAGCATGCCTAGATATGTGCATGGCCATAAAACTTTTTCTCCCCTATCTAGGTCAATACCTGCACTTCTTGTCAGTTTGGGTTAGCTTGTTGTCTGACTAAAAACAGAAATTACATATATTAAAGGGACTCTATAGTCACCAGATCTACAGCTTAATGTATTTGTTCTGGTGATTATAGTGAGTCTCTGCAGGCTTTTTGCAGTAAACACAGTTTTTTTCAGACAAAGGCAGTGTTTACATTACAGCCTAGGGACACATCTAGTGGACACTCCTCAGTCGACCACTAGAGTGGTTTCCTGTTTAAGTGCTGCACGCTATGCATGGAGACGCTGAACTTTCCCCATAGAGATGCATTGATTCAATGAGGAGATGCTGATTGGCCTGGGTGGGATTTGGCCCTGCCCCGCCTTGTTGACCATCTCAGTCAATCCAAAGTTTTTCCTATGGGAAAGTAATGGATTGGCTGAGATTATCAATTCAGATTAGGTCAGCCAAGGAGGCGGATTGGGGCGGGTCAGTGCTGAAATAAGGTAAGTTTTCTTACCTCTTAATGGGGGCTAGGGGGTAGGGCAATACACCTAAATGTTGGTTTTAACACTCTAGGGTCAGAAATACATGTTTGTGTTCCTTATCCTGTAGTGTTCCTTTAACTATTTTTTATAAACATGTATTATAACTGTATAAATAGTTTGTATGCTGTAGTGTATGTGGGAGGTAAAACAACATAGAGATTATGGTGCTTGGAGTGTCCCTTTAATATAGCTACTTCCATATAACTATGGTAAACCAGGAAACACACCGAAGAAGAGGTATTTACTGATATATATATACATCACAAATAATAGACACACAAACTATAATAATGTAATTTTTTACAATAATGATAAATAACGATGGCAGTTTTAATTTCAAGTTAGATTTTTTACAGGTAATGATTAAATGGGAATCTAAATTAAATAAAGTCTTTGATTAACGTAAAATGTAATTTACGAGCACCACAATCAAAATAATATACTACACACATCTATGACAGTATGGGAGTAAAGTTATAAATCAATAAGATATCTTGCATCGTATTCATTCCCCATACAGCACGGCAGCACTGTTTACATGGGTCTAGGAAAACATCCCCTGTGGGGATTCGTGGTGGCATGCGATTGCACAAGTTCTCCCAAAACTGCGCACACAGGCGGTCAAATGCTTAGAGGAGTGAATCCACAAGGGAAGAAGGTCGTAAGAAAGCCTTTGAAGCTGCAGTCCCAGACATGACGGCCATCTTAAGAGGTAGGCCTCAGCCCTTTGAATCGATTATGACCTTGCTGCCTGCACAAATCTATGACAGGATGTAAGTTAAGTCATTATTCAATAATATATCTTGCAGCATATTCATTCCTCATACAACAGGGCAGCACTATGTACATGTGTCTAGGAAAATGTGGTGGATTTGCCAACCCTAGTCACCATCTACAGGACAGCCTTGGTATCAGGGAGTACCTGCACTGTCCAGTTTGTACACAATATCACCATAATAACATGTGTTTAACACTCAACACTTGCATATAATGAAAAATATTCAATGCTATTTTATCCTACGCTATGTCTTTTTACACGCTCCTTATAAATTATTGCCTTTAAATATGTTGTGGCTCGTAGACAGCTACATGCCTGGAAGGAGAGCAAGAAAGGGGATTGTGATAAAAACAAGGGGGGCAGCAAATCTCCCCCCTCCCCCCCATTCAATAAATCCGCCAGGGAATATATTGAGCATCTTAGTGATGGCTGTTCCTGTTCTGCAGACTTGCTGACACTGGTATGATTCAGTAATTATTGTTTCTTTTAAGTTATTGCTGTAATTTTGCTTTCTAAGATCCCAATCAATTCCTGCCTCTCCAGGGCACGCTTGAAAAGCGATATTTTGGAAACACTGCTCTGATTGATTGGGCTGTTAGACACTGCCTGAGACAAATGACCCAATCTGCCACAAATTAGCCTGGCTTCCAGAGATAGTTTTATACAGAGATGTAAATTATATTGTCAGAGGGCCGTCACTTCTCCGCTTAAAGTACAGCTAACAAGAAACCGCATACTGTTACAACAACCTCTGTAGCATTTATTGATGGAACACAGACAGATCCATAAAGCTTGCATGCTCTTCCTAGAACAGACAATTTAAACAAGTGGGGGATATTGCAGATTAGGCCCGTTTAACCCATTGCAATGAGCAGAGATTCTCTCCATAAAATGGAAGGTAGTATTTGTATCACAAAACATATAGATGATTTTACTTAATTGTAAAGGTTCTTATTATTATTAAGGCATATGTTGTTCCCCTAACCTCTACATTCTATATTAAAAACAAGCCTCGGTTGTCCCGGTTTAAATCATAATGTTTATATGTGCATTAAGGGTGAGAGCTGCAAAGGGTTTTGGGAACAGAGGGCATGTTTTTCCAAAGATCATATATTAACATTCCTCTGTCTCTTTACTGCAATGTCAGCAATGGTACACAAGTTTTACAAACATTTTATGACTTTGTTTACATTCAAACCCGTTGCCTGCTTTTTACTCATGGCAAGACGGTTGTTTAGTCCTTATAGGAAACGTGGATTTGTCTCTACCTAAGCAAAATCTTTGTAATATACAGTACTGTATTATTATATTGCCCTAATATACAAAATCTGTTGTTTAGTATTATGAAAATACAAGTGTGGTGTGAGTTTTAATCTAGACCAGTGCTATCAAGTAGTCATATCTTGAACTGAATGCAAAAGTATTACAAAATTGTTATTATTATTTATAAAGCTTCACAAATTCAGTAGCGCTGTACAATAGGTGGACTAACAGACGTTTATTTGCAACCAAACGAGTTGGAAGCACAGGAACAGAGTGGGTTGAGGGCCCTACACAAACGAGCTTACATTCTACTGGGAATGGAGTGTCTTTATTTGTGAGAACCAAGAATCTTTGTACTGTATTCAAAAAGTTTTAGCACTGGTGAAGTGGGGACCCTACCGCAACAATGCTACACCCCCTGATACCCAATAGAATTCATCCTTCAGTTAGCTATGTTCGATATGTGCCAGCATTGCTTCTCTCAGTTCATCCTCATGGATGGTCAATGTAAGCACTTCTTAGCAAAGAAAAACATGCTACAATATGGTGTTCTGGAAATTGAAAAAAGCAGAACTGGAACAAAGGAGCAACGTTTCGCCCTGCACATAGGCCGTTGTCAAGCTCTTTGCAGGATGAAACATTGCTCCTTTGTCCCAATAAATCTGCTTTGTTTCCAATATCCTGAGTGCCTGGACCTGACTGTCTTCATATCTGCTAAATTGGGATTTGCCAATCCTGGGCTTGGAGCACCTGGATTGTATGCAAGAGTGCAGGATCGTTTTGTGTATACTACCAGATAGGTTTGGATCCTTTGGACCTTAGGGATGAAAGAAACTACTTCCTTTAAAAAATGTATGCAAATGACAGGGAACTTTATAATATAGTCTTTAAAAATAATAATATTTTTTAGCAGATGGTCAAGTACTCCAAATTCTGTTCAGTCACGTTTGCATGATATTTTAAAGTATGTTCGGGTTTGCAGTTTATGGTAATTTGGTTGTAAGTGTATATAACTTTTTAAGGACAGTGTACTTCTGTTTTTGGAGCAAGCAACAATATATGGTAGCATTTACATTATATTGCCGAACTGCGCAAGAAGAATTGGATTAAGGATGGGATCAGCACGTCCCTTTGTCTTCCTAATTAAAAGCTCTACGGTCTTTCCGTCACTTATATTTTCCCTGTTCTTTCTTCCAAGCTAATGTTACACTAACGAGCTGGGTTTAGTGGCATTTATGTAGATAAAGCTTCGGTGATTGATTTCAATGGCTTGTTAAAATTAGTTTCAGCCACCATATTGATTTAATCCCTTTGCTTGAAAGTGCTAATTAATAATGATAATAAAAGTGTCTGAACTCATTATTATCAGTGGGAAGGAGGGAGGGGAAGAGAGAAGAGTGAGCAGAGAAAGAGGGGCTGCTGACTGTCATGCAATAATGCACAAAGCACTCAGCAGACTAACACCTTAATCCGTATTCTGTTTATTGTCTAATGTACTGCAGAGCAACAACGCAACAACGCCACAACCATGCAACAACGCAACAACGAGACATAATTCATCTTTATATGTCCATTATGGTGCTGATCTGAGTGCTCCTTGTGCTGCATAGTACTATTTTGTCAGAAACCCAAAATATGAAGATGGCATTGGCTCAGACATCCATTCTTTCATTGAAATGCAATGTCTTAAAAAAATTAATTCTGCAAGGGCATACATAACATACCTACTAGTGTCAAAGGGGTCTCCATTGCAGTAACACTATTACGGTAAATAATCTGCTCTTTGCAGTTGACTGGACCATCATAAACACATTCTGTGCCAGTTTCTGTGTTTGGGGATTCACTGAAAATAGTACAGGGACCCAATATTTGGTCTTAATCCAATAGCTTATGATGCAATGTCAAAGTAGTCATGTCTCAATTAATTTATTTATTTTGAGCTAGATACATTGAGTGGGGACCTTATTTCCTTATATATTTGATTTATTCTCTAGTTGACTTCCAAATGATTTGTAATTCATTTTGTATAGAACTGGTTCTTAACCCTCCTGTTTGGTATACAATACTGGGTTGTTTTGGTGGGTCTCCATTAGATAGAAAAGTTACATCATACTCACCAGGTCCCATATCTTTTCCCAAAGTAATTGGCTGCTGTAACGCTCTTGCCTTTGTCAGTGACTTCTCTCACACTAGAAATAATGTAATACAAGTGTTTTGCTAAGTATTATATTATGTATTATATTATAATTGGAGAATGGGTCACTGATCCAATTTAATATTAGAAGAATGACTCATCAAGCTAATGCCATGTTCTGAGTTTGGATTCCTGTGGAAAAAAAGGTAAGAACCTTTGTTGGTTGAAACATATAGTTGTTGATAATACTTGTATGCAGTACATATAAACACAAGCATTTAAAAAAAAAAAAAAAAAAAAATCAAACCCGATCTTTAACTTTAAATATGAAGACATGGGTAGATTTTCCTTAATCAAATATCTTGACACTTTTTAAAATGTGTTCAATAATTCTTCTTTGTTAATATGTTTTTTTCTGTGGTTAGAGCAATGTATAGACATATACTATTGATTTGTTTCATAGTTAGAGAGTCATTAAGTCTTAGACAATCTTTTCCAGTTCTTATCGATCCAGAGCAACAACAAAAACAAAACAGAATTAACAAAAACAACGGAAGCCTCCACAAATGTTGAAGAAATGTATCTTTCATTTCAGAAATGGTAATTTGCTGTTTCCTTGGATCAGCATCATATACTTACTGGCCAAAAACATATAAATATTGTCCTTAAACTAGAAATCTAGTTCATTGGCTAACATATCTATATGTACGATTCCACAATACCTATCATACTGGGAAGAAGGATTTAATGAGGTAGAAACTGCTTTCTTCTAAGCTTAGAAAGATCACCATTTGTCATGCTGAAATTCATTGAGATGAAAGGTTCCATTGAGAGATCATTATATTGATCTTGGATATCTCAGTATAGCTTAATCACATCTGTTTGTAGGAATCTTTTTTTTGCAATTTAAACAAATTGTATCATATTATCATTACAACATGTGATGCTCCTATTACCATTACTAATCGTGATACTAATTTTCAAAGTCAGTGAGAAAAATAGAGGTAAGGGCTGCGCCAATTTCTATAACAAAATATAATGAGCAGTGAAAATTACAACATAAAATAAGTAAAAATCACAACACATAAAATAAGTCAAAAATACAAATATCATTTAAAAAAGTCCAATAAAAGGGATCTTACTCAGATCAAATATAGAATAAGGTGCTTAAACTGGAGTAATATCCTCAGTGTCTTTTTCCGGATTAATCCACTCATATGAAAGACAAAAACCAGATAAAAAGAAACAATAGTGCCATATGAACGGTCCAATATGTATATAGATAGAATAAACAGGAATAAACTCACATTTAGTAGAGTTATAGCTAGCTCTAGTGTAAAGGGCGTACAGCGTTATAATCTACACTTATGGGATATGCTGTGGGTTTCTTCCGACTGGGGTATGGTCCACACTCAGGAAAGAGGGTAAAAAGAGACAACTAATAGTGCTCACTGAGTAAAAACAACAGTATATATAATAACTAAAATAGTACTCACAAGCAAAGAGCTTGTGAGTCCTTGGTAACAGCGCTGGTGGTATGATCCCCACCTCGGATTTCTTGGAGTGCAGGATATTATAAATGCCAGGTAAAAAGTGTATAAAAAGAAAAAAGATAGTTGGCACCAGGGAAGTGACCAAAAAATCTTTATTACAATACACAATTTAAAAATCCACAAATGCTTTTCGCCTCAGGGCTTTATCAAAATGGAATAACGCCATATATATATATATATATATATATATATATATATATATATATATATATATATTTCTCAAGGCTCTTTATTTTTCTCCAAAGTGTGAGTGGCCAATTGGCACTTAAATATACACCATATTGGGTTACACAGTGTTGCTCTATGTTGTATCATTATTGTTTCCTCTATCTGGACAAACCCTATATATTGCAATTATACTGATTAAAGATTTGAGGAGATCTTCGGGTAACCCCATTGCTAGAAGGGAAGTTAAGTGTTTTAATAAATGTACTTTAGCTCACTTAAGCACTTTATTATCTTAAAAATTAGTGCAATTACACTTATATACACTTCATTCTACCTAAGCACTTTAATTGTGTGATATTGGGAAAGATTCTGTTTCTTTTTGTTATATAAAGCCTAGAATGTTACTAATATGGCACTGACACACCAAACAAGTAAATGCTTGTTGATTATACCAAAAGATATCCACACAGAGCAAGTGACCACTGTAAGGCAGCATTCAACCTATAGGTAGTGTTTGGAATCTGATGGCGTCGTCATTCTGTTAATTTTTAAAGCATTTCCTGTAAAGAGAGATCTAATATTTAAACTTTAAACAGTCTGATTAATTTCAAATTTCGTATCTCCTGTACTGTCAATAGCCTGATAGAGACTGCAGTAGTCTCCTGTGTATGATTAAAGCTCAATTAACAGAGCAGGAGATAAAAACCTCTAAAGTAAACTCACAGTACTGTCACATCTGATTGAAAGTGAAACCATTTTTTAATGTATGCTATGTGAGTCACAGCCACAGGGAGGTGTGGATAGGGCTGCATTTACAGAAACAAAAGTGATTTGACTCCTAAACAGCAGATAATTGAGCAGTGAGACTACAGGGGCATGATCTGTATTGTTTTGATGAATGGAGCATCCCTTTAAAAGATCACTAATGGCACCCTGACGACTTCATCTCAATGAAGTGATTGGGGGTAGTGATCCTGTTATTTTAGCCCTGCAATGTTTTATATTGCACCTTTATAGATATAGTGGCATTGCTCAGTTATACAGACTATTTGGTAACTGATTTATGAAGTGATGAAGTGTATGAAAGTCCTTGTTTCACAGGACTTTATTATGTTGCATCCCACTGAGTGGTCCATGAAAGCATGCAGGTGGTCCATCCTCCCAAGTGTTATGGACTTAACAAATGCACTGATTCCGCTATACTGGAGGTGACAGGTAGCTCTTGTTCTTGTGGGTGTCCTGGGTTGAGGCAGATGGATTCACTGAGTGCAGACATGCCTAAAAAGCAAGAGGTACGTGGGAGGCAGTGGTTTTACTGACTGGAGTTGTTTTCCCCATCAAAATTCCTGAGCTATGCACAGACTGAGGTTGTTGCAGGGGTTAAGGGTTAAGGGGAGGTTGGATGCGGAGGAAGTTGCTTGTTGGGTGTCCCTCAGGTGGGGGGGGATGGGGGCGAGGGAGGCGAAAGCACCTTTCTTTTATCTATTTTGTCCCTTCTTCTTTCCATTCTCCTCTTTCTGTCACTGTCTTTTTTTCCTTTTAGTATTTTAGAATTCCCCACAACAGTGTGTGGTGTTCTGTACATCATGTCCCACATCTTCATGTTATTGGCAGCATCTGGAATGGGACCCATAGGGTCATGTAAGCGCATTGTGGAGGGTGGGATGTGGGTAAATTGTTAGGTATTGATATGAAACAAAAATATAGACTCTTTTCACAATATCACACAAAGTGCTTCAATCAAATAAAGTGCATATAAATGTAATTGCACTCATTTGAGATAATAAAGTGCTTAAGTGAGCTAAAGTGCATATTAAAACTCTTAACTTCCCTTCTAGCAATGGGGTTACCCGAAGATCTCCTCAAATCATCAGTCAATGCAAATACAATATTCACCCTATATATTTTATAGGTATTGATATGAGCTGGATTATATTCTAGAGCTTAGTTTTAAACCACTCAGTCATTTTGATATTGTTGTATGATGTGTATACCTTGTCCTTATCTTGTATGGCTGATGCTACTTTTTCTTTTTTGGTGTTTTTGATAATTTTCTGATACAATAATGAAAATATATTGAATATAAATTTGATAGCACCACTGCTCTGAGCACTTAATTTCGTATGTTTATTGTACTTGCAGTTTTTTGTCATAATATATTAATTGTGTTATATAAGACTCAGTTAAGGGGTTAAAAAAAAAATATTACCTGATCTTTCCCCACTGGTCCATGTTCAGTACATGACCTATAAGTAAAATGGCAATTGAATACTTTGAGGCTGTTGTCCAAGCACAACATCAGATATGCTTGTTATAATCGTTATCATCAATTATTTATAATGATATAACATATTCATGTATAGTTAGGGAATACACATTCCAAACAAATGAATATACAAATACAGCTAATTGTTTACACCATGCACAGATTAGGGAAATAAGGATGATTATAGCAGGCAAGCTGGTTTGGAGAAATTCTAGAGGGATTCGGAGTAGGCTCCTTTGAAGTGAACAGTTGAGTTGTCTAAAGAAAACGATCTAGAATGTTGCCTTGAAGGCATAAAGACCATGGAGTCATTGTTGCAAAGCAGGGGGCAAATAATTAATATATTATTATATATGGAGGTAGACTAAACATGTACAAAGTTACAACACATTCTTGAGGGACAAATGTGACGAAGTTGGAGTTATTTGCTAAAACAGGACTTAGGGATAATTTATAAATAATTTGCAAGTGTTGAAACAGATTTGAAAAAAAAAAAATTCTAACTACATTACATTTTTTGCTTATATTATGGTCCAAGATAGACAATTGTTTTTGTCAGCTTTTGATTGCATTGACTCTCAGTTTTTCAAGGACGACTGATAGAACCATTTAGTTCCCATCACATCTATTGATATGTATATGTTTATGTGGTTTGAATTTTTTCAATATTCTGAAGACCAGAGACCAGCGCATTTTGATAGCTTTGCAGGTAAACTCCTGGTGATTGCTAGTTTGGGGGAATGCGTGTGATATTTAAAGTAAAAAAATAAAATAAAATCATGTATTTGTGTATCCAACGAATATGTATCTGTATTTGCCTGTTTTGTCTCCATCGTTCTTCGGTAAGGTTTATATGTCCTGGATTTTACTGATGCATGTAGATGGAGCGGGAGGTAATGCCTTTATGAAACAAATTTATAGCTATGATATTCTGGTGAATCCAGACTCATAAGCATCTCACCCATCTAGAGCAGCAGAGCAAAGTGATCTTTCATCTTCCTGCCTCTCTGGAGCTCGTAATGACACATAGTCAGCAGACTAATGGTATTGCTCTGTGTGTCTTGTTGATTCATACCGGACAGTTTCCATCCTCATTAGATTCTCCATGAAATGCTGTCTCTGTTTTTTTAATGCTTCATATATTCACAGCTCCAATGTGGGGTGATGGGCCTGTGTGACACTTTCATATCCAATATTTGATAGGTCGGCCAATCCGCTGCTCGATTTTGTTATTTTTATAGCTGTGCTTTGGGCGAGGATGGATTGAGCTGACAATCTAAGCCTGTATCGTACATTGCAAGGCAAGGGGAACTATATTATTAGGGGGCAGAGCAATCAAACAACATTACAAATCAGCAAGGGACATTTAACATGCTAAATGTATACAAAGGAACCAGAACCATGATTATAGATCCTCATAACAAATGTATAAGTTCCGCTGATAAGTATCTGCTGGGTGCTTTAATTTAAAGACTGTTAATAAAGGTTCTAATAAAGCTGCTAAAACATATGGCTGGTAAAACAAAGATAATGCCTTTTCTATTCTATATATCCTGGGTACAGGATTGTACGCAAAATAATAAATAAAAAACATAGATTATATTATGTCTGAGTAACAGAATAACTGTTATCTACACATGTAGTCATGGGCTACAAATATCATAAGTATATACGTATAGATTGAAAGACATGAACAACACGTGCCTAACAAACATCCATTACAATACAATTTACCTGCCTCTCCTGAAGACAAGTCTATGTCCATACTTGTTGATAATATTTTTTTTTCTTTCTTGCAGTCCTGGTACATACTATGCATGTAATGGGCAGAAAAAGATTATTATTATTTATTATTAAAAAAACAGTGAACAGGGGAGGCAAGCCTCTATCATATAATGCCAAATAAATAGGCATCAATGACGGAGTCCAAACCTACCCAGTACCTAATGGAGACTCCAGGGGTCTCCAGGGGCCTAACCCCAAATAGTATAAGCAAACAAGAAAAAATAGCACACACTCAGAAATATACAGCTGTAGCAAACAGATGCACAGAACTGAGTATGACTGGAAAGATTAAAGTAGTCTCACATGAGATGAAAAATACTGAATAATGCTGGATATTATGATAACAAATAGATAGAGAATATCTAGAGCCCCTATTTAAAAATAACAACCAAATCTATACATATAGTACAAAGACAGTCCAAACAAAGCTTTAATAAATCAGGCTGGATACTGTCATAGATATATATGGTATATCCAGTATAGAAAGGTAAAAGGGGCAAGTGACAGATATGTATATATACACAATCTAACTCTACCACAAAAACAAAAAAAATATATATCAAAGAGTCAAACACATATATATCACCAGCAATATTCCTAGTGAATATATGGACAAATATAGTAATCTCAAAATGTCCATATAAACAAAAAATATTAAATAGAGGAATGTGGTGAAATATGTATAAAGAATACTCATATACAGAGGTAAAAAAGATGAAAAACGAATAATAGATTCGGCATATCTATAAAGAGGATAGTATACAGAGCAGATAGAAGGAAACAATACATAAATGTGGGCACAGCTGTTAGAATGAATGCTGCCTAAAGACCACAATGTATCCAGTAAGTAAGTATACTCAGTATCATATCCAGTTACGTATATTAGCCTCTGAGTGGTAGAGAGAAGAAATCTATATATTAGACATAAAACACATAGTAAGTGAAATAATTATAGTGACATAATGTGAGCAAAAAAGTGAGTCTAAAAAAGACAAATAAACGCGCGTTTCAGTGCTTCTTAGTGCACCTTCGTCAGAGGCAAAAGATAGACTGCTCAGGTAGTCCTTTATATACCAAATGTTATAGGTGGATCAGCCAATACGTGCCTTACCCTGACCAGGGGGGCGCGGCCGTAATTCCCGCGCCGAAACCACCTATCAGGACTCCTCCCCCCCTTTTTTTTTTTTAAAACGTCAGATAGAGTGGGACGAGCAATAGGCTACTCCCATATTTCTCCATCAAAATATTGATATTATCTATCCAAATGTTCACCAACGAATTATGATACATCTTAAGTGATTGCATTCTCACATATATTCCCAGCTATAGAGTATGTCAGTAACAGGCATACTGATGGTAATAGAATCCAGATGTTGCCATATATATCGATATAGATAATGTGTTCAGACAACATATATGATTCAATAATAAGAAGCATATTTGCAACAAAGAAGAAATTGGATAAACCATATACAAGTATTGTTGCAGAATAGTGTTTAGATACCTATAAGTCCCCATATAAGCTCCATAAATGGTGTCATAATTATTTTTCCTTTTCAATTAATACAGTCTCATTCACAGGATATACTGATCCTATATTAGTACAAAAGTCGATATTATTATGTATGCATTTGACTGACATAAATAGATCCTCAATATAGAAAAAATAGACGACTAAAGACATTAATGGAGCCCCTAAAAATATTATCTTCATGTGTGTATATGACATTATCAGTCCTGCTTATTTAAAATTATTTAAGCCTAAGTGGAATAAAGAGAGTTATATACACATACTCGCCCCATGATGACAATATAGAAAGAGTATTCATATACATCATAGGAATAGGAGTATCCGCATTTAAATAAAACAGGTGAACATTGGGTGGGAAGCATATATATCAACTAAGGCACAAATGGCAGATAGGTAGACATAGAAAGTGGACTACGTTATGAGCAGATTCACAAGGGAAACAATAATAAATAGCAAAAATAAACAATTAATAAAAATCAAAAAGATGTGTAGAACTACTTATATGTTATAAATATAGTAGAAGTATGGAATCCAGAACAGATTTTAGTTCATTGTTCTGAGATAAATCGTGTGAACGAGAAACCCTCATTCAGACCCATTGGGGAAAGGGTTTTTAACCTATAAATCCAGAGGCTTTCCCTCTGTAACAATTTTTTATCCAGGTCACCTCCCTTTGGGCCAAGTGTGACATTTTCAATTCCGCAGAAACTTATGTTTTCTGCGGAGCCGCCATGATGGAGTTTAAGGTGTTTCGAAATAGGAGTGTCGACCAATCTCCTTGGGTTGACTGATCTAACATGCTCACAGATTCTATATTTAAAGATACGGATGGTCTTGCCCACGTACATTTTTTTGCACGAGCAGGTCAATAAATAAATGAATCCAATAGTTTGACAATTGAAAAACGTTTTAATGTCAAATTCATGTGTATTTGTTGAGTCCGAGATCTTCTTAGATGGGCGAAGTATGAATTTACATGCCTTGCATCTGCCGCATTGATACGTTCCAGAAAGTGGAGACTTCAACCATGTCGGCTTAGTGGGTATAGATCGTAAGTGACTTGGGACTAGCATATCTTTGATGTTTCTTCCCAGTCTTGCTGTCACTGATGCAGACGGTGTAATCACTTTCTGTAAATGATGGTCTTGTAACAGAAGTGGCCAAAATCTATTTAGAATTTTAAGTGTAGGATGCCAACCGGCATCAAAATTCCCAATACATCTTACATATTGGATATTATCACTTTTTGGTGTATCTATCAGAAGATTTTCCCTCTCTGTCAATAGGGCTCGGTGGTAAGCATTTTTCAGACTTACGGCCGCGCCCCCCTGGTCAGGGTAAGGCACGTATTGGCTGATCCACCTATAACATTTGGTATATAAAGGACTACCTGAGCAGTCTATCTTTTGCCTCTGACGAAGGTGCACTAAGAAGCACTGAAACGCGCGTCAGGCGTTTATTTGTCTCTTTTAGACTCACTTTTTTGCTCACATTATGTCACTATAATTATTTCACTTACTATGTGTTTTATGTCTAATAGATAGATTTCTTCTCTCTACCACTCAGAGGCTAATATACGTAACTGGATATTATACTGAGTATACTTACTTACTGGATACATTGTGGTCTTTAGGCAGCATTCATTCTAACAGCTGTGCCCACATTTATGTATTGTTTCCTTCTATCTGCCCTGTATACTATCCTCTTTATAGATATGCCGAGGGCATTCTAAGCTCCACGATATCTATTATTCGTTTTTCATCTTTTTTACCTCTGTATATGAGTATTCTTTATACATATTTCACCACATTCCTCTATTTAATATTTTTTGTTTATATGGACATTTTGAGATTACTATATGTGTCCATATATTCACTAGGAATATTGCTGGTGATATATATGTGTTTAACTCTTTGATATATATTTTTTTGTTTTTGTGGTAGAGTTAGATTGTGTATATATACATATCTGTCACTTGCCCCTTTTACCTTTCTATACTGGATATACCTACTGTATATATCTATGGCAGTATCTAGCCTGATTTATTAAAGCTTGTTTGGACTGTCTTTGTACTATATGTATAGATTTGGGTGTTATTTTTAAATAGGGGCTCTAGATATTCTCTATCTATTTTTTATCATAATATCCAGCATTATTCAGTATTTTTCATCTCATGTGAGACTACTTTAATCTTTCCAATCATACTCAGTTCTGTGCATCTGTTTGCTACAGCTGTATATTTCTGAGTGTGTGCTTTTTTTTTCTTGTTTATTATTTATTATTATTTTATTATTTATATAGTGCCATCAGATTCTGTAGCGCATAATGAACTCATCATCGATATTACTTTGTTTTGAAGTCCAATTTGATCTTCACTTGAGTTTTTAAAGATAAAAAGGTTGAGATAGAGGCGTAACTAGAAACAACTGGACCCCGGTGAAAAAATTGCACTGGGGCCCCCTTATGCATCACAACCACCGCCCCAAGTGTCCCATTCCCCCCCTGCCAGCCCCTCCACATGTCTCCTTCTCCCCCTGGTCCCTCCAAATGTCTCATTCTTCCTTCAGTCCCTCTGTGTGTCTCATTCTCCTCCCAGCTCATCTACATGTCTCATTCTCACCTCTAGCCCCTCCACGTGTCTCATTCTCACCTCTAGCCCCTCCACGTGTCTCATTCTCCCCCCCAACCCATCCACTTGCTCATTCTCGCCCCAGTCCCTCCACATGTCTCATTCTCACCCCAGTCTCTATACGTGTCTCATTCTCCCCCTTACTCACTCTCCATGTATAATTCCCTCCATGTGTCTCTCCCGCCTGCCCAGCCCCTCCATGTGTCTCTCACAGCCCCTCCATGTGTCTCTCCCCCACCATGTGTCTATCTCACCCCCAACTCCTTCTTGTGTCTCTCCAAACCCCCACACATATTGACACACACACACACACACTCACTGACACACACACTGACAGACACACACACACTGAAAGACAGACGCACACACTGACAGACAGACACTGACACAAACTCACTGACAAGCACACAAACACTCATTGACAGGCACACAAGCACATTCATGCACACTCTCACAAATATATTTTATTTTTTGAGGCCCATCCAACCTCTCTACCTTTTAGAGGGCTGGTGTGGGTCCTCTCCCTGGGATCCAGTGTGGGGCGGTTCCTCACTCGTCCTGCATGCTGTTAAGTATGCTGGGGCTAGAATGACATCATATTCCAGCTCCAGGCATCACAAAGGGCGCCCGAGGGAGGATGGAGAAATAGCAAGATCAGCCTCCCTTGCAGCCGACGCCAGGTGCCTGCCTTATCTCCACCCCCCCCCAGTCCGGCATATATAGGCAGAGTAGATACCTGCCATGGGGGGTAAGCAAGTGACTACTGTGCCTTACTGAGAACCGCCACATTGGGGGTGCCCTAAGGTGGCCAGATGGCCACCTTCCTCTTGGGACCCTCTACCTTTGGGCAGCCCACGATCACCGAGGAATGACAGGCCCGGTCACAGCTGCAACCCCTGTGACCGTGGTAGTTCTGCCAATGGGATGAGATTATAATAATTTCACAAAAAATATATGTTTTTTATTTTTCTTGTTGTAAATTCATGAACATTAAATCACTGTAAATAAGAGATAACTGCAAATCTTGGCGATAATTCTTGGGGTTTTTGAGGTCTCTTGAATCATTGTATCACTTGCACTCTTTGCATGATTTTGTTGAAAGACAATTCTTACAAAGTGATGTACAGGATCTTCCTGACCATGAAGTATAAGGGACCAAAGTCCTGTAAATTGGCTTTATAACCCTTACCAGCATCTTGAACATGATAAACCTGCGTCATGAAAAACAGATTCATTTCATCCTTACACCATAACATCTTCTTGATAGGAACAATTAAATTACACATTTACTAAATAAGATTAGTCAACTGATCTTGACACCCAGGCCTTAAGGTTGACTGAACAACATTTTGTTGATATATCTATCCTAGATGTTCAAATATAGTGAATGTTTCATTAGTGTGTTGTAATGACACAAAACTCTTTGTGTTATATGGTCAATAAAATTATTGTAACTACATTTAGTTCTTATGATCAAATTCCATTTACACGATAATTATAAAATTTCATTCAGACAGATAATTCTAAATAGCTGTACAAATAATTCTAAATAGCTATGCAGATTATTCTAAATAGCTCAAAACTGCCTTTGTAGAAACAAAGAGATGGAAGGAGCTTGTTAGGTAAAAAGGGAATTCGATGGGGCAATTACAAAATGTTACAGGAACAATAGGTAGGTGAAAACCCAGCTCAAAAGAGCTTACTAGAAGCAGTGGGGCATAAAAGCGCAATAGGAAGGGCAGTGTAGAGGGTACCAACCAAGCGACAGGGTGGGAAGTAGCAGAAGATGAGAGTAGGGTGTGGCCCTTTAAGAGAGATCGAGAGAAAGGTTTGTGAAATACAAGTTACGGGAGGCCATAGGTTCAAAAAGAGCAGACTATGAGTTACCATGCTTTATTTTGCACTTGTATCTGTTTGCCATTGAGTTGGGGTTAAAGAAATCATAATTAACAAAACATGTTTGCTTTTTACTGTGCACAATTACACGTATGATTAGTGACATCTATCTAGTTGAAGATGTTATTAAAAGTTACATTCGAGAAAGCATTGTGTTAAAAATATTATATTAATAATTTTCTTCCTCATCACATGGCTGTTTGATGTCACCGTACTTGTGCATCACATGGTCACATGTTCCAGAGGCCTACATCATTCTGGCATCATTTCTGACACAGGCCACTGTGAATGCACATCATTTCATGAGGCCGAATGTTCTTACTTCATTTTTAAGGACTGACAATTCATCTTTGCCTCTCTCTTTACCTATCTTAGTCAGTTGTGGTTTGATAACCATCAATTTGAGTTGCAATGTTCACTTATGTATGTACAAGTAAACATTAAAGTTGTTCCTAGACACTGGGGGAGATTTTTCAAAGAATATTCTTTCAAAAATGATCTAAAGTACTAAAAGTGAGGCAGTCACTATGGAAACCAGTGGACGCAGCAGTCTCCATTGGTGACTCCTCTTCTTTTAAATGTTTGCATTACTTTTTAGAATAAAACACTGATAAATCTCCCCCTTTGTTCTTTCTTCTCCTATAAAGACTGTCCTCAATCAAACTAACTTTTGATTTATTGTATTTCTCTCTTTACTGACTAAGAATGACTTCATAATACAGAAAAAATGTACAGGTATGTTGAAGCACAGTGCGCAGTAACACGTTTTCATACCTTGTAATCATATATTTTAGAGTTCTTTTGGGCTTATTTTCATCTTGAAGAAGGCAAAGCAACAAAACAATTTGGTTATATTATCAAATTCTCAGAAAACAGTTGTCAGATACGTGGAATTCCATGAACCACTGAGAAAAATAGCCTTAACCTGGGTTCAAGGATAAATAGGAAAACAGGGAAAATGGATTAATGTCAACCTCTCTTCATCTATTTTTGTGTATTTTCAAATGCCATTGAAAAAAACTTTAAAAAAAGATGTATTTTGTATTAAAATGTCTTGACTAAATATCATCACGCGTTAAAAACGTAAAGCATATCTCTGTGTGAAGGAATGTAAAGAAGTCTTTGTTACATTTGTATTCAAAAGTATAGGAAAGCAACACAAGCTTACTTCAGAGGATCGCCACCCAATCACTATGGAACAACTATAGATGACTTCTTAAATGTGCAAGTGCCCTTTTGTTACAGTTCTGACAATATTTAAAAGGACACTATAGCCGCTTGGTTTTCCTGACACTATAGTGCCCTGAGGGTGCCCCCACCCTCAGGGACCCCCTCCCGCCGGGCTCTGGGGAGAGGAAAGGGGTTAAAACTTACCTTTCTCCAGCGCCGGACGGGAAGCTCTCCTCCTCTGATCCTCCTCCTCTCCTCCCATTCGGCTGAATGCGCATGCGCGGCAAGAGCTGCGCGCGCATTCAGCCGGTCTCATAGGAAGGCATTATCAATGCTTTCCTATGGACGCTTGCGTGCTCTCACTGTGATTTTCACAGTGAGAATCACGCAAGCGCCTCTAGCGGCTGTCAGTGAGACAGCCACTAGAGGATTTGAGGGCTGGATTAACCCATTTATTAACATAGCAGTTTCTCTGAAACTGCTATGTTTATAAAAAAATGGGTTAACCCTAGCTGGACCTGGCACCCAGACCACCTCATTAAGCTGAAGTGGTCTGGGTGCCTATAGTGGTCCTTTAAGTTTAAAAGTAAGTCTTTGTCAAGATTTCTTTGTGAAATTACCAACCATTTGCCATCTTTTGCTATGGTCCACTCTATCATGAAAACTGGAATGTTATTTAAACTTGAAGTTTTGAGTAGTTCTTTTAAATGAATAGCCAGCATTCAGTTTATTTTATTTTAAACATTCAGCTAATAAAGATGTTGACTCATTTTCAAACACTGCCAAAGCAATGGTAGTTTAGTGTTCATAAATTTAAACCATGCCCTTCTTTGACCAGTTTCCCATCACATACTCAGACCACCTGAGTAGGTTTCAAAGTTCTCGTACAAGAGCAAGACTAATTTTCACGTTACCTCTTTAACATGTTACCATGTTAGATTATTATGCGTGTTATACTGATATAACACGGAGGAGGATGGTATATTCTAACACTGATAAATTATACAGGGTAGGAATTATAGTGACAAAATAGGCATTGTGACCGCCTTATCTCAATGATGTGGTGATACTGTTTGGAGACCCTTGAAACTATCCATCTACTCAGTGGTAAATCATATTTAGTGGTTTAATGTTTAAATTTAATGTTAAAACCATTATAGATTTAACGCCAAATGAGAGTTGCCAGTAGTCCATCTACTGTGGCCTTCTTGGTCTACATAGGAACATAAGCCAGAGCAGCAATGGGTGACAATAACTGGCAATGTCAGCTGATCACAGCCACCCATTTCTGGCATGAACTGGTAAGAGTGCAATGTCTGCCTTGGCCATTCCATTAGTGGGGGTTGAGTTGTGGACGGCCAGGGACCCTTATTTAATGTAAAACTGCTTTTAAATGGTTTAATAATAAATGGAAGGTCAGTGCCAGAGGGCTCCAATCACTATAACCAATTCTGTGAGATTAAATGGTTTCTTAATTGATGTTTTCACTAAGAAAGGAATCTTTATAACAAGCACACCTCGTGGCTTTCTTTTCAGCAAACAATATCCAATTCAATGCTTAGTGTGGTTATTATAAAGCTTCACTGGGTCAGAGGCTCGCTTGAATTGCCAACAGTTATCTCATTTAATTAGGCCATTTATCCTTGTACAATATTTAAAATTGGAACATGGTAAACTTACCACACATTGAAGTCCTGCAACTTTCACCACCGACACTAAGCTTCTCAATGAGGGTGTTTCGAGAGTACACCACTGTAGGTTTGCCCTTACCTTGCAAAAAATAATTATTCCTTACAAGACCCCTGAAGTGTTTCAGTTTGCTGAAGTGCTTTATGTGTGGACAGCGTGTTCTCTTTTTTGCAGATTTCAAAATAAAGTAACATTGTTATCCCACCCTGGCTGTCAATCAGACAACCTATTCATTTACTTCCTGGTTTGGTTAGCTCAGTGGAGTTAAACACAACAAGATGCAACAATCCCTATTTTGGGTAGTGGAGTTTCCCTTTAAGTAAAACTTGAAATTTTTATACTGTAATAATGCTTGTACGAGAATTATGGGTTAACTGTTTGCCTTTAGCTGTCTTGCATCTCTGTTTACTTAATCTGTAAATAAATGTAGATAGGACCATAAATTTATCATCTAGCTTTTTCCAAGTAGAGGGAGCAGACGATAAATCGCATCTTTTAAACTCCAAGCCTAAATTGGCTCGGCCTATTTCTCTCCCTCAGAACATCACAGATTAAGATAAACTGAATCTGTGTCTGACATTGCCTTAGTGCTGAATCCAGTAGAGTGAAAGAGAGGGAACCATTCATCATCTACAGCAGCAAATGTGACAAGGGGGGGGGGAGAGATATACCTCTGAATGGGGACTCAGCAACGAGCTGGGGAATGTAACACTATTTTTACCAGCTGTCAAACGCTCTAATAAAGCAGGACAAAATATGAAGGAAGGAAAAATGAACTATCAACGTCTGATGTAATACAGGACCATAAATCTCATTTAATTACTCTGCATGAAGACAAGCCCTCACGTACGCTCCAATATAGTGGATTTTCTTGGCAACTTAACGACTAAGTGTTTTAATAACATTGAGCTGTAATTTATTCGGCTGGGAATACAAAGGATCCCTTTTTTTGCTTTTGTGCTGGTTTCATTTTGAAATGGAAATTCATTTGTTGTTTTATTTTTCTCCTCGTTTTGGTTGGATTTCAAAGATTGTCATATGAAGTTTAGACATGAGTCCAAGGTAACTGGATAAGCAGCTTGTTGTAAAAACATGGCGTGGGAATTTTTATTTATGGTTAGTGTATACGTGTGCATATTTTTTATCGGTACATCTGTATAGATTTCTGATGTAATATAGATGTTTTCTCCCATACCTGTAAAATCACTTACTCGGTCTCCATGGAATCTTTCTTAATAGTGGACTATTGCAATACACGGACAAATACCACCTATGTCCCATATTTGTTCTATGTTCTACGTATATTTATAGGTAGGCTATTGGCAAATCCAGAGAAAAAGATAACGTGGTGTAAATTCTGTATCTTCGCAAAACAATGACTTACCAGGGTTGCCATGATTCATAGGATTAGTATAATCCTTTTTGTGAATTAGTTTAAAACTGGGCATTCATGCCTGGTGCCCAGAAGCAGTTGCCCCTGGAACTAGAGAATTGAGGATAGTCCAGGACGGTCATTGGTGTCCGCTTATACTGTCAAAGTTGATTTATGTGTAGTGTGAGAAGCCAAATAATCCATGTTTCATGAGAACAGACCTCTGAGAAAGGTCACTGCAGGGATAGGGATCCAACAGAGATCTGAAGCCATTCAGAGGCCTACATCTGAGTCCCCAGTGATATAGTTATAGAGACAAGAAAGACAAGTCACCAAACTCTTACTAAGGTACAGCATGACTGGCTAGAGCTCTAAGCAATAAGCCCGATGATTTCAAGGTGGGCACAACGTATTGCAGACAATTACAATATATTCTTTCAGTACACAAGAAGAGAAAACAAAATTGCTATTAAACCCGTATTATTAGACTTGAATAAATGTACTGTGCATAATTATGTTTCAAGAAAAAGAAAAAGTGAAGACTAGCAGATTATAGAAATAGCTTTACAGATAGGCAACTTGCACACCTATTTAAGAGTGGCAATCACTTTTTAAATCCATATACCCTTTACCCTCTTTTCAAACTTTTCTACTCTTGTTTCTCGGAGCTAGGAATTGGCGATGTGGAGAAATCTATCATGGAGCTCCACAGCAGGAAAATGTGCAACATGCCATAGAAGCACATTAAATGTGTTTATATATTAGCCTGCATAAATAAAATATATTTATGCTGTTCTAAGTTGCATTTTCAGTGACACAAATTGCTATGAGTAGTAGATTGAACCATCAAATGTTTTCTGGATCACCACCCTGTCCACAACCACAGCCATACCCCTAACAAAGAACAAAGAGGGTCCTTTTTTAGTGATTTAAAATGCTGAGATATATGAACATGTCAGAATAGTTACAGTCTCATCACATAGGAGTAAACACCTGTAAAAAGGTAATTAAGGATGGGAATTAGTTAAGCAGGAAAGTACCATCACTTTTGCATTAGGAAACTCAAATAGGTGTTTTACTCAAAATCCATATATTTAAAAAGCCCTGTCAATTCCTCTCTTTGTTTAGTTATTAAAAGCAAATTTTACTAAATTGTAAATTGTATTGAACCTCTCTGTACTGATAATACACAAAATGCTAGTAGATCATCGATAATAATGAAACATTTACCATAACGAACAAAGAACAAGAATATATTTAATGTTTGATCGTATTCACTTACATGCTCTGTTATTCATTTTAATTTATCAGATCAAATTTTTATTAAAATAGAGCAAATGTCTACATCCAGCACCCCCCCCCCCTTCTCCCTACTCCCCCACCCCCTTGTCAATATATCACTGAAATACATGTATTTTTGGGGTTAAATAAGAATAGTTTGTACTTCGACACTAATACGATTTTGGGGGGTAAGAGTGTGGGGTATTGTTCTGCAAGATGACTTTTAAAGTAAACTGACAATTTTGACCCTGGAAATGAAAGAATGTAATCTGTTAAATCATATTGCTACCCAAAGGATGTTTAATTCTCAGCAGGTCCACTGCTGGAGGAAGAAGATGCAGTATGGTAAGTAGATTCACAGTTGCTGTAATATGCACTGCTGTACTTGCGTTGTCCCATCAGCGGGACATTAACTGATCGCTTCCCAAGATTGCTGAGACCAGCAGTTTGTGTAAGAGCAGAAGCAGAGTATAAGGAAACATCAGTCAGCGGCTGTCACTTAGCCTGGAGGAACTGTGGAATACATAAAGAGGGACATAGTAGGGAGGAGGGGGATATAGAACTTCAGCGCCTTGTGTCTAATTCTTTCACCAGCAGATTTTGATTCCCAGAAATACACGGTTGTCAAAAACAGTATCCAGATGACAATGACAAGATGGAAATCTCCAAACGACATGAATTAAAATTTCCGTCCATTTAGATTGCAAGCCAAAGGCGATGATCCTATGCTCACAGTTTTCTCCTATAACTAAATGTTTTTCATATTTTCATACTATTTTTAAAAGTCATGTATAATGTAATGATTATTGTAACCTTACTTTCTTAATTATCTTATGTAATGTGTTTTGGTTCCCATCTAATGATGTAGCATCTGAGCAGAGTGTGTGTTCTCTCTTTAGAGCAAGGAGGAAGATATATGTAATATAAGAAGATAAAGGTTTAGTGTATATAGACACAAATATCCTTGGAGCCAAGAGTTTGTAATAAGTAGAAACATTTTATGTAAACTGTCATTAAGGAGTGGAGTATACTTCAGAAGTCCCAGTTCAGACAGTGATATGAGGGGCTCAGAAGTCAAGTTAAAAGCAGTGAAGAAGGTAGCAGCATACCTGTGTTAGCATACCTGTCTTTAAATAGTACTAAGTACCAGCATGTTCTACTAAATGACTGTTACTATATGTGATGGATCCTAAACCTTTTGTTGTAACTTTATTGTTGTAAATTTGTCACATGATACTGTACGTCTTGTTAATTGTTGCTACATTATTTCCTCCATGTTTCAATAGTCCATGATTAAAAAAAAAGGGAATGAAGTTCCAAAATTAAAGCTCAAGCAACATATGCACAACATGGGCAGAGATCATTAGTGGCAGACTTTATGTATTCTTTAAATAACAACCTGTGTGACGTGACATCCTCTGGTTTCCATTTAGAAGGTTTGTAGGTGAAGATGGTGGCAGTGCAGATGTAAATAGTACTAATATTCTAGCGTGTTAAGGTGAATTAGCTTGCTTATGCTACATTAGCTATTAGGTCAGATGTCTTTCGAATAAAACTAGCAAGTTCCCATACCAATGTATTGATTACAAATTTGGTCGGAACACTTATCATATTTGTCAAACCCCAGACAACTATCCACAGTAACCAGTTAACGGTAGTAGCTATACCTTGGAAACCACTCTGACACTGAAAAGCATCTAGCTGAAGGAAGTCTAAATCACCAGTTTTGTTTAGTATCCATTTTATTATAATGAAAAAATATTTTCATGTAAGCTCATTGAGCAGGGCCCTCCACCTCTCTGTTCCTGTACGTCCATTTGTCTGGTTATAATTACATGTCTGTTAGTCCACCCATTGTACAGCGCTTCAGAATCTGATGGCACTATATACATAATAAAATAATAATAATTAATTTTTAATTTTTTTTTAAAGTGAATCATGGGTAAGCAAGCTAATGCCATATACAACATTTGGGTCCCAGTCAATAAAGAACCACTGATCTAAGTTATGGAATTAGCACAGGACCTAGAAGAACAGTAGGGCTTAGACTCCTAGACAGAACTCTTTGTAAATGTCAATCACCAATTCTGGCTCGGAGCATTTTCATGGCTTTCTATCTAGCAAATGTAACACTGTGTTTGACATAAGCTTAAAATGACCTCATCAGAAGCAGCTAACAGGCAATATATCACCATTGGGCACTCTAGGCGTTTATGGATTTCTAATTATGGACTTGTGTCCATAATGTGTCCTTATGGCCTATGTATATGAACCATATTGTCTTATTGGATGTACTTGGTTTATAGAAACCTTTCAGTTGACACGCTGTATATCATAAAATATTGTAGATACAAGGTTCCTTCATCTTGCAGACTTTTGTGTTTGCATTAACCTTTATCTGTATAGCATATTGTTGTGTTATGCACAAGTAATGCCTTTTAATTGAACCCGCAGCGCTGAGCCCTGCTCCCTGTATCAGCAGTGCTTTAGAACAAATATTTTACTTCAATTAGCTTCAAAGAGCGATCTCTGTTCTGCTTTGTGAACAAGTAAATATGCCCTTAATGCAGTTTTGATTTAGCTAATTTAGTGTCTTATAACCCTTTGGAGGGGCCTGGGAAGAACTGAAATCTGTTACAGGCCATAGAGTCACAGGAACGGTGGACGCATAAATAAACAATGCACCCACACTAGCATGGAAGGAACTGAATGTATGTATGTATGGAATGTTTCCTAAGCAAACGTAATTCATCCTCCTTGTTTTTATTAGATGTAGGAAAATGTTCTTATTTTGAAATGAAAATCATACCAGTGCTTGCAGATTTTACAATACAATTAGAGGGACACTCCAAAGATGGATTAAAAACAAATTCCTTAAATGTGTTATATAGGTACCTGTATTTTAGTAAAATTCCTTGTTCCATCACTCCCTCACTCACTACAATTTACTAATCTCTGTTGCACGTGATGATGACGTCTCCCCGATGCCTCAGGCATGCTCATGGGTGTCTGAGTGTCTATGGTAAGTTTCAATACTGGATTTTCCATGTCTGCATTTTCCATGTTTACGGCACTCTAGGGGTTACCTAATTTACATGTTTTCTAAATTATAAAAATATAGAATAAATCTAAGATTTTTGCATTTTCTTTAGTTGGCTATTGGGTTGTGCTAAAATCTGAAAAAATGACATTCCTTCTTTAAAATATACTTATCGGGGGGGTGGGAGCAAAGCATGACCGCCATGCGGAGAAGTCGTGTCCACCCGGAGTTCTGAACGGGTGGCCATCTTTAAGCCTTATTTGATTCAATACACCTGAGCTAAATGGGTACCTCACTTACCCACCCCAAGAAGCACTCAGCGGGAACGGGGTTGGGGCATCATGGACTCTCCAGACGCACTCGCCGAGGCAGGTCCATCTTGTGGCCTACCAGTTGATGTGGACGGTCTTCCAGCTCCGAAGTCCTGTAGGGCATTGCAGATCCTTCCCCTGCGCCCCTCCTTTGGACCAGTGGGGGTCATTCCGGTCCACCACAGCATCTCTACAAGCCTGGACCTACACAAACCCTTCTGGATAGGCACAGGCGGGAGAAAGCAGTGATACTCCGCTTACCTAAGATGGTGGCTGCCAGCACCACGACGGCTCTTACAAATGACACTGACCCCATACACTACGGTGGTAGGCTGCTAACACGCCTGGATCAGCTGTGGGCAGCATCTGGGTGGCGGGAGCCAGAGAGGTCAGTGGACAGCACTAGAGTGGCAATAATAACCCAGCGGCAAACCCCCCAACGGCGACAGCGGAGTGTAGAGCACCCCATGACCAGCAGAGATAGGCATCACTCACTTACTCAAGTTCAAAGAGCCGGCAAACAGAACGCTGCCTCATGGCTGGGAGACACCCTGCTTAGGCCCTTTCTCTGCCTCAACCCGGGACTGAATAATCAAGCCACAAGAGATGGCGTGGGGTGAAAAGCATGAACAGATACTGGCACTAAACTTACCCCGAAGAGTACTAATTGCTTATTATTATGTTGCAGCCTCCCTGCCACAGACCCCCTTTGTTGTGACCACTAAGGGTTACTTGCTGTGTAGTAGTAGATCATGAACAAATATGCTGTGGTTTTACATAAATCTTGCACTCTAGCTTTAAGTATGTTACCCTATTAGGGCTGTTAAAATCTATACTCTAACTCAGATCTAACACCACAGGGTTAAGCTTCCTGTCACATAAGTCTAAACTAGTTTTACATCCCTGATGGTACATAATCTACAGTTTATTTGATCTGGTCTGTGAGCTACATTTAGATCTGCCTGAGATATTCTGTTTTAATGTTCTCTTAAACAAGATTGCAGCTTAACTATTCTCATTTACTATTAATAATACAAAAATGTGCCGGAAAATTGCTTGCCATGAAATTGTTCTACAGTACTATGTATATTGAAATGCTTACATCTGCTGTCGTGGCAATGCAGGATTGTCTGTATAAAAAAATACAAAAAATACTTATCAATGTTTTTTTATTGTAGGTTATTCCAATGCTCATCCCCTCGTCTAGTGTTCACAACATAGTCCAAGAAGGGTCTTTGATGTCAGCCAGTCCCAAGCCCTTACAACGTCATAGTTACATAGTAAGCTTATGCTTTTGTACTGGAAAATTACTAAATATGCACATCTATAAATGATTCCCTAGGTTTTTGCACATGCATGTTTATTGCAAATCATTGGTTGAAAAAAATAATGTGAACCATGCACAACAGAACCTGCCTATTAATCCACTTCACATACAACAATGTTTTCCTTAATTCTTTTTACAATCTAGCTAGTTTTTGCTCATAGGAGTGGCAAGAGATCCCTACAAGCCACAATGGTTAATGTTGGTTCCTTCATTGTCAAAAGGAAAGAATGGGAAAGGTGTACCAAGTCTGTGTGTGTTCTTTTGACAATTTTCAATCACACTTGTTCAGGTCCCTTTAAAAAAAACCTTAATAGCATCACAATTCCTACAAAATGTTATATATAATTTTTGCATTGGTTAACCCTTGTCTAACACAGGAATGCTTTTGCAGTGATCACCAGTTAGCAGTGGAATGCTTAATTATGCTAAATGGAAACACTTTGTTTTTCATTGCTATAATCTCTTTAGTCTTTCATTATTTGGGATTTAGTTTTAAGAAAGTTAGAATACATAAAGGACAATATCTGAGCTTTTCTAGATAACCCAGAACAGTCAATGTCGCATCTCCTTAATGAGCAGTCAAAGTGATCTGTGCAGTACGTTCAAGAGCTCTCACTAGACGGAGCTTGTTTCTTGCAATCTCTAAATGCCTGCGCCTCTGCTCTGACAGTGACATATTAGTATTGCAGTCTCTCGCTATCTGATATCTCACAATTTGCCATCGTACTAAAGAATTGATTAATGGCCTTCCACGATGGGGACGTAATTGGCTGAGACTCTTGCACGAAATAATCAGGGACCCCGCACCTCCTGGCATACTCCATGGGCATGCTAATGAGCGTGCAGGTTAATTAAACCCCTGGCGCCCAAAGACAGTAACGAATGGCTGTTATGAGAAAGCACTGTGTCTTCGGGAGAGAGGAAAGCGGCATATTCTGCAGTTTTTGTTAAATGATAGTGGAAAATGGGGCATGGAGTTAGGAATAAAGGGAAGAGATGGAGGGTGACATTTACTAACTTTTCAAGGTAAACGTATAACGTGTTATGTAATATCCATCATACACTAAAGGTTTATCACACAGCAAAAATATTTTTACAAGCAGCAAAATTTTTTCCCCAAAAAATTAACAACTAGCCTATACACAAGAGAAATGTTTGTAAAATATGATTATTATGCCTCGGTTGCTTTCAGGCAGAAAGTACACCTCCTCTTATTGGAATTATCTTCTGTCAGAACATTTTAAAGATATTAAATCATTGAGCAAAAAAATGATTTGATTTATTTTTTATTTTTATCCACACCTAAAATTATTTACACTATATTAATAAATATACACATGCATACAAATGATTTCCTGCATTTTTGCACACTCGTTCTCACTACACTTCAATAGTTATAAATACCTGTATAAAGTATATTTTTATTGTGTATTGTACATTTAAGTCCAGTGAATATTTATTCCACTATGTGAGTGGAGGACCATCATCTATCATGTTTTAGACTGCACACCATGAGCAGGGGCTGTATACCCATTTTTCCAAAGATCCCCCAAAAGTTCTAAAACATGGTAGATGGGAGGTCATGGTAAACATGTATGTGTGTGTGTGTGTGTATATATATATATAGGTACCTGTATTTTAGTACAGGTATACTCTGGTATATTGGAATCATATATATATATGATTCCAATATACCAGAGTATTGCAGTATGCAATGATACTTTTTTTATTGGACTAACATAATATTTCAAAGTTATTATTGCATACTGCAATACTCTGGTATTTTGGCATCTTGTCTACTATACTAATATGGCTAATCCTATCTACACTATATATACATGTCTGCTGCAGCTCCCACACATATAAGGACCTCTTCCTCCTTGCCACAGCATTCAGAAGTGGATCGGCGGTATGGAGACCAGGTATGTGTGTGGGCCGTGGCACAAGTGGTTTTTTAACCCCTGCAGTGACATTCCATGTATAAGACGACCCCCAACTTTAGAGTAAAGATATTTCGAAAAAAATATAGTCTTATACATGGAAAAATATGGTATATATGTAAATATATATTGTAGATTGGATTAGCCGTATTAGTCCAGGTCCCTATATGCATGGGAGCTGCAGCAGACATCAGCACTTACCACCGAGCTCCAGAGACATGCCATACCAATATAGGAGCAGCCATATAAATGTTTGCTCCACCTCAGGTAGGTCTTGCTTTCTGATTTATATTTATGGGGATCAAGGAGCAGATGGTCCCAGCATGCCCTCACACCACCTGCTGTATTGTGGGAGCTGTAGTCTGGAGCCATTAACTTTCCAGAGTACCACAGGGGTAGCACAGGGGAGGCATGAGAATCAGAAGTGTGTTGTTCTCCTCATAAGTCACCTCTAAAATATCAAAGTTGTTCTATTTGATGTTTTAAATTATATTTTCTTAATTTTGGGCTAAAAAAATAGTGGTCATCTAATACATGGGGGCGTTTTATATACAGAAAAACAGGGTATATATATATTTTTTTTTAACAATTATCTTAATATACTTACATTTTTTACTGATGCCTGAAGTGTACATTCAAGACCTAATATTTCATGCAATTATTTTCTTCACATATCATTTTGGTATTGTAAGGGATTCAAAGTGGATTTCCAATTTTAGGCCAACACAGACCAATTGGAAAGATACTTCAATTCGATTATATTTTTAAAATTTTAAATTCTATTTGAATTCCTGAAAGTTTATACTAGGTTTTTACTTTTCACTGATTGACTTCAGTTGTGATCTATAAACTCAACTACTTTTTGTGAGCTGCTTTTGGTTTAAGAACTATTAATCATAATTATTTGATTTTCTCATCTCTTTTTCATCATCATCGTGGAGGATATCTATCAAGGTGATGGTCAAATCCTGACATTACTTTGATTGCATGTATTAGAGATTTGAAAAAGTGATGGTTTTTGTCACAGCAAATGTTGCCAGTTTTTTGCAGAAATATTAATTTCAGAAGACTGCCAAATTTAGAGCGAACAAAAAAAAAAAATGAACAAACACATTTCTGTAAAAAAAAAAAAAAAAAAAAAAGGAAATATATTGTGTTGCTGACACAAACGCGCAGGCAGATCCCTTGTTTGCCTCGTGTCCTGGGGGACTCAAGTGCTGGCCGGCTGGCCACTTTTGAGCCCCCCCGAGGCGGGCAGCGGGCAGCGAGGGAGCATACTCACCTGAGCTCTTCCTGCTCAGCTCTCTCGCGCTCCGCTTAATGAAGCTGGGAGCCAGAATATGATGTCACTCCGGCTCCCGGCATCACTAAGCAGCGCGCGAGGGAGCTGAGCAGGGAGATTAAAGCTCCCTTGCCGCCTACTCAGCCTGTCTGCCCCCTGCCTGCCCTCCCAGCAACCCCACTGGACCACAGGTAAGCAATCCACTCCAGCTCTCCCAGGCAGGCTCGGTGGATTTAAAATAAAATGTAAAAACTAAAAATTTGTGAGTGTTGGTGGAAATGTGTGTGTCTAAGTGAGTGTGTGTGTCTGTAAGTGTGTGTGTCTAAGTGAATGTGTGTGTGTGTCTGTCAGTGAATGTGTGTATGTGTCGGTCAGTGAGTGCGTGAGTCTGTCAGTGAGAGTGTGCGCCTGTCAGTGAGTGTGTGTCGGTCAGTGAATGTGTGTGTGTGTCGGTCAGTGAGTGTGTGTGTGTGTCGGTCAGTGAGTGCGTGAGTCTGTCAGTGAGTGTGAGTCTGTTAGTCTGTGTCTGTCTATCAGTGTGTCAAATCAGTGAGTGTGTGTGCATGTCATTGTTTGTCAGTGTATATGAGAGTGTGTGTGTCTGTCAATGAGTGTATGCATCTATCAGTGAGTGTGTGTCCGAAAGTGCGGACTTGACAGGAAGGGGTGGAAAACATTTAAATTGGGGGGGGGGGGTGCCCAAGCACAAACCCTAATTACACCACTGGGTCCAGCAAGGGCCCTGTAATGCTCCCACACTGGAGAAAGTGATGTATGTTTATTTCCTCCAAGCACTCAAAAGAAGCTATGCAGGAGGAAAGGAAAAGCACAGAAGCTAAAGCCAAGCTGGCCAAAATTAGGGAAAGAGGAGGGTAGCTAAAAAAATCCTATATCTGTGTGTGCTTCTGTCCGTGTGTATGTGTATCTGGAGGTGTATGTGTGTGTCAATTTGTGTCTGGCAGTGTATGTATGTTTGCGCATGAATGTCAGCATGTGTGTGTTTGTTGGGTGGTGTTTTCTTCGCCCCGGGTGCCACTTACTAGGGGGGTGCCCGGGGCAGACTGCAATGCCCCTCCTGCCGCGATCGGCGAGACCGGCGGTCTGCAGCTCCGCAATGTGCAGAGCTGCAGACCATGGATCTCGCATGCACTGCCCAATCAGAGCGTTGCCGCGGGTTACCACGGCAACGCTCTGATTGGGTCTCGCGAGATCCATGGTCTGCAGCTCTGCGGAGCTGCAGACCGGAAATGAGGGCCACCGGACCACCAGGCAGCCCCCACTGGACAACCAGGGATTTGAGGTAATTGTTTTAGTCACCCCCCTCCCTCTCACAATCAACCTCCCTCTCACAATCACCCCCCCTCTCCGCATCACACCCCTCCCTCTTACAATCACCCCCCCTCTCACAATCAACCCCCCTCTCCTCATCTCAACTTTTTTTAATTTATTATCCGTGCCACATTTTTTATAAAGGTTAGTACCAATCACAACATGTTTCATTTAACATATTGATATATATCACAGTAATGATGTATTTTATTGTCTCTCATGTAATTTACAAACTTAAAAATGGGAGGTGAAAGGGCCTCATAAGTGGAATAGCCTAGGGCCTCTTTTCATCTAAATCCAGCCCTGGGGCTAGCAAACAACTTCCCTCCCACCCACCCTCTTTTATGTTTGTTTCGGTTTATGTACCAGCTAACAGGGGAAGTGTCCTTGCCAATAGGTTTTGGGGGGGCTACATTGAGTGTCAGGATATGGACATGGTCGGGTCTCAACCTCCCCTGCTCTGTAGGGTAAACTTTTAAGTTACCGTCTTGGACGTGCCCACAGAGCTAAAAGCCAGCTGGTGGTAAGAATTAATTAAGGAAAATGGAATTTGGTTTGGACGAGGGGGGAGTCGAGAACCCAGTGGGCAAATTGGTGCATGGGCACGTGGTCTCGTTCATTGGCAAGGACGTTTATGTAAGCCAAAGTCTGTAGGGCCTAGGTGTTAATTTAGATGCTAAGTTATGGATTATTTATGTATTTATCTATGATTATAATTAAATGATAAAGTTACTACAGTCTTATGTTTAATAAATTATGTGGCCTTTTTCATCCAAATTCGGTGTCTGTTCTTTTTATGGGGGATATTTGAGGTAGGCTCCATTATTCTTATTTCACCACATTCCCCGCTACGTCCATACATGAGTCTGACAAGATTTCATTCAGTTCCAGTATCTGAACAGAAGAGGGAGAATTGCTACTGTAAACCAGAGAAACCAGCTAAAGTAACACATTCTGTATTCCATTTTTTTATTTTTTTTTTAAAGAAAACGGTTTCAACAGCTTGCAACTATTTCAAAACAATTTTAGGGTGATCAGATCCATTCTTGGGCTGTTTACATCTTATTTGGTATTTAAGGATAGGTTTATGAGCTAGCCCACTAAGCCAGGGATTTCTAACTCCAGTCCACAGATTTTACAAAGCTTCAACTCCAAAGAATTTCTGGACATCTATTTAATTCAAATAATTTTGGGACTTGCACGCCATCAATATCTGTGGGGCCAGAGTTTGAGATCCCTGTACAAAACTATGACTTTCTGGTAAGCTCACAATTGATTTTCAAAATTTAGTCAAACAATTCTCATTGAATAGATAAGCCTCTTGGATTTGTGAACATTTGTATTATGCTGTGGCATCTATTCAACGTGAACTGTTTAATCGCCAGAAGGTTAAACACATTGATTTCCTCTCTGGTACTCAAAGAATGAATACAGACCTCTAGAGGATAAAATAGTGCCCAAAATTCTAATTTCTTTCCCGTTAACTATTATATAAGTAAGTTGGAAACAACTGCCACTATGGGGTCTATTTTCTGTTTTTCAATCAATATTTTTTTTCTTGTCAACAATGCATTTTTACTCAAAAATGTACTTTTCTAACTTATGAAAGACAGCAGTGCTGCCAAAAAAAATGAAAAGCATTCACCTGGAGCAAAGTCATTACATAGGAAACAGAAATTGTGATAGCCATTACCCATTCACTAGATGGCATTATGGCCACCATCAAAAATTTCAGCCCCGGTGGCCCGTCTCCAAGCCCGCCCACAGGGCTCACCTCCAAATCCCACCCACAGGAATACACACACGGACACAAACACAGGCACTGATACAAAAGGACACAGACACACAAAGATACATACATGCTAACAGACACACATATTGAAACAGACACACACACATATAGGCATACATAGTGACACACACATACTGAGACATACACACATATACAGACACACAGACATACATAGTGACATACAGACACACACATAAACATACATTCATACAGACATGTCATTTTTCAGTCACCCTCCTGTTTCTTACCTTTTTGTTGCAGGAGGGTTGCTGGGAATGATGGTTGTTGGCTGGCTCTCCCCTCCTCGCGGCCTCCAGTCTGCTTCCTCCTTCCCGCATGAAGTGAGCTGCAGCACTTGTGGTGCGGCTGCCATTTTTCAAGGGGCCCGGTTGCGTTGTTACACGGCCGCAGCACTGACTGGGCCCCTGAAGATATAGGGCCCATCGGGTTGCCCGAAATGCTTGGGCCACCCAATGGGCCCTATCACCCCGGTGCAGCTACCGTCATGGTTGTCACCCCCTGATGGCGGCCCTGGATGGCATTGCCAGTTTCTTGGCATAACGATACAAATAATGTATGCCATATATTTAAAGGCTAGATGCATTACCAATACGCTCTGCTTAATTCTGTGGAGCAGAAAGAGCAAAAATAAATGTAAAAATCGCACACTGATTTGGGCTCTATCTGGGAGAGCCAAGCAGACAAGGGCGTTAAAAGAAATTAAGTGACACCAAGTGACACTGGAAACCAAGATCAGCTAGATGGGGGATCTTCAAATGTATATATTTATTTACTTCTTTCTTTCCCTACCTCCTTCCTTCACTCCCTCCACATGGACCTTCCAGTCTTGCCATGGCGAGTAACTTTTATAGTCTGGCTGGCCTGAATAATATCTATGGGGCCCTAACCACTGGGTGGTTGTTCTTAGCATAAGGAGATTAGGCAACTATTAGCACTTAGTAGGGTAGGTGATCGAAGGTGTTATATTTTTTTATGCCCAGCAAAATATGTTTCTTAATTTCCCAGCTAATGTACCTCAGGTGGGAATGGATTATGTGTTCTGCCCTCACTGGTTAAATGCTGGGTCCTATGAAACTCCTGACATTGAAACTCCTGGTGCATTGTCGCCATATGGGTAGCTGGCGATTTCCCCCCAAAAAACCATACCCACCCCTGTTACCAGTCAAACGCAGACACTCTAAGGTATGGGTTAATATGTCCACAGCTTTATTAAATATATAATAACATAACATCTCCAAAATATCAACTGAAGCATCTAACGTCATTGCCCCACCCCTCCACCCATACTTCACAATACATATCCCATATGTCATAAATAAAGGCAATGACCCATATAGTAAACATTATAAAAACAATGTAATTACACAAATATACACAAAGTGCAACATAATGATTAACCGCCTCCTGGTAGGGGTATACTCTGAGATTCTAAGCCACCTACGTGCTTGAAACCCACCAGCATTATACCAACATTGTAACCAACAAATTTGCAACCAATCAACCAACTTCCTTAATTCTTCTTAATTTAACCATAGACCATTTTTCTCCCTTGCCTTCCCCTCACAAACCCCGCTGCTGTGACTAAGCAGGCTGGAACCATGTAACCTAACCAAGGGAGGGAGGACGGCGCCAACTCAGACTGGTGAGTAAATTAGTTGTGACAAAATTAAGATGGACTAACACTCATCCTAACCTGCCAATCCCTGCTATTCAAAACCTAAGCCAGCCTCCAAGCCCTGTCAAGGCCCCATTTTACTTAGGCTGCGCTTGTTCTATGGGGCTACATACTTATGTTAATTTCTGTATTTTATTTAAACCAGTGTCATTACAGGAACATTGTCCCACTGTTTATAGCTATAACTCACCATGCCCACCACGTTTATTCCCACTGTCATTCTGTTTTAAATACATGTTTCAACATATGTTCAGAAGTCAGAGTAACAGTAAGCAACCCAAATTTTTATTTCTATCATTTAATGAGTTACGCTACTTTTAACACCAGCTAGTAAATTGACCTTGATTTCTTTTATTGGTAAGTATACCTGCTTTTTCTAATTTACTGTCGTCTGTATTGGCAGGTGAGGAAATTTATATATATATATATATATATATATATATATATATATATATATATATAGGATGTTATATTTACTGCAGCCAGCTGAAAGGAATTTCTATTGGCTGTCAAATGTACTGCTATTTGTTGCAATCCAAGTGTTAAACAGCTTGTGAGCTGAGGGAGGATGAGAAAGGAGAGGGGGAGAGAGAGGTTAACGCCATTCATTAAAGACTTCGTTAAGTGATTGATATGCGTAATTTTCCTGTCAAAGCTGGACTTTCCTTGTAAACATGTCAATTGAGAAAGTTCAAGCTTGTCACTTGGATTTATAGCTAAAATAACATGTAGGTAGAACAGAGAGACAAGCAGCCTTCCCCCCTCCAAGCCTCCCCCAGGCTGGATACATCATATATTCCCAGTCCACAGACACAGCTGAGATAACAACAATAAAATAGACTTTTCTTTTATTAAAGGACTCATGGAAAGCACTTGTCCAGATAACTTCTTTTTAACCGGATTAGATTTATTACCGTTTGTAAAATTATTACAAGGAGAACTTCTCTCCCAAACAAACAGAGGTGATCTCCAGTGTGTAAGACTCTACATCTGAAATGGCTTACCTTTCACACTCCGACTTTAATGGATTATAATTCCCATGATGCATGTAGGCTCGGTTGGCCAAGCATCATGGGAAATGCGGTCCATAACAGCAGAAACATGATATAACCCTCACTACCTTATCTGTATGGAAGTCATATGTTCACTTTAATTATTTGCTTTCCTTCACTACTTTTCTTTATTTCAGTTTTAGTTATTATTATTTTTATTACTGGTATTTATATAGCGCCAGCATATTCCGTAGTGCTTTACAATATTATCAAAGGGGGAGATTTAACAATAAATGAGACAATTACAAAAACTTACAGGAACAACAAGTTGAAGAGGGCTGTGCTCAAACGAGCTTACAGTCTATAGGTGGTGGGGTGTAAAATACAACAGGACAGGAAACACAACAGTAGCCATGTTATCCCTTAATACAGGGGTTCCTAAAAGGTAGATCCCCAGATGTTGTAGAACTACAACTCCCATGATGCTTTGCATGTTACATAGTTACATAGCTGAAAAGAGACTTGCGTCCATCAAGTTCAGCCTTCCTAATGTCTTTAGAATGCCTTTATAAAGACAAAGCATCATACTAGCTGTAGTTTTAAAACATCTGGGGCTCTACCTTTTAAGCACCCCTGCCTTAAAAGTTGTTAACTTCTTCTCATATTACAGCTATAGAACATTTCCAGTGGTTGGATGGATATATAGATAGATGGATTGACAAAACAAGATGAAATGCTATAGAATGCTTGCTTCCATTATTAAAAACTGTATTTGTGTTAATAAACTATGTATTTCAGCAAATAAATGTAACCATTTTTCATAGTTTTCATTATATAAAAACAGCAAAATTTTCTATAGATAGATTACTATTACGACTATTCATAATAAAGTATCAGTATATTCCGCAGCATTGTGTAATTGTTGGACATACAAAAAGAAGTTGCAACAAGACAAGCTGGACATGCAAGCACAGAAAGTGGTGAAGGCCTTGCTCAAACAAGCTAACATTCTAAATGAACTGGGGTTTTATAAAAAAAAGGGTAAAACATATTTCATACATAGAAAAAGTTGTTTGCTATGAAATATTACAGTAAAATATGATCTCTTCATAGATAGTAGATAGTAGGCAGAGAACAAGAAGCAGATTAGAGAGGTTTGGGGAGAGGAGAGAAAAGGAAGGATGTTAATAACTTCCTGTCCCATCTCACCTTATCAGATCTCTCTCCACTTGTCTCGTGCCTTCTCTAACACACATCTTCAACTGCTCGCTCTCTTCTGGCATCGTCCCTGCTGACCTTAAACATGCCACTGTAGTGCCTATACTAAAAAAACCATCCCTCAACCCATCCACCCTCTCTAACTACCGTCCCATATCCCTGCTCCCTTTTTCCTCAAAGCTTCTGGAAAGACTTGTCTTTACCCGTGTGTCTCATTTCCTCAATTCCAACTCTCTCCTTGACCCCCTTCAATCTGGCTTCCGCCCTCTCCACTCTACAGAGACTGCCCTTATCAAAGTCACTAACGACCTAATCACAGCTATATCCAAAGGCCACTACTCCATACTAATTCTTCTTGACCTCTCAGCGGCCTTTGACACCGTTGATCATGCTCTCCTTCTTCAAACTCTTCAATCGCTTGGTCTCTGTGACTCTGTCCTCTCATGGTTTTCCTCTTATCTCTCCCAACGCTCATTCAGTGTCTCCTTCTCTAATGATACCTCCTCCCCTCATCCTGTCTCGGTTGGAGTCCCCCAAGGCTCCGTCCTTGGTCCCCTTCTATTTTCTCTTTATACTGCCTCTCTTGGCAAACTTATTACCTCTTTTGGATTCCACTACCACCTGTACGCTGATGACACCCAGCTATATCTCTCCTCCCCGGACCTCTCCCCTGCCGTCCTGCAACGTGTCACTGCTTGCCTTTCTTCCATCTCTGACTGGATGTCCTCCCACTTTCTGAAACTCAATCTCTCAAAAACTGAGCTCCTTATCTTTCCTCCTCCTAATACTGATCCTCCTCTTTCGCTCTCCCTTCAAGTTTGTGGTACCAACATCAGTCCATCCTTGCAAGCGCGCTGTCTTGGCGTCATACTTGACTCTGGTCTCACCTTTGAGCCTCACATCCAGCATGTTGCCAAATCCTGTAGATTTCATCTTAAAAACATAGCCCGCGTCTGCCCCTTTCTTGCACCAGATACTACCAAGGAGCTTGTCCATGCTCTAGTAATTTCCCGCATGGATTACTGTAACCCTCTCCTGATTGGTCTTCCCAAAAGCCATACTGCACCCCTACAGTCCGTAATGAACGCTGCTGCTAGACTGATTTTCCTCTCTAGTCGTTTCTCTCACACCTCACCCCTCTGCCAGTCCTTACATTGGCTTCCTGTATGCTATAGGAGTCAATTCAAGGTACTTACTCACACCTATAAAGCACTAAACAACTCTAGCCCCTCTTATATGTCCTCACAGATCCATAGGTATGTCCCTTCTCGGTCTCTCCGCTCTGCCCGTGACCACCTCCTGTCCGTTGTCCGCACTCGTACGGCCAACTCGCGCTTGCAGGACTTCTCGCGGGTGGCTCCCTTCCTATGGAATAGCCTGCCTACCGCCATCAGACTCTCCCCTAGTCTTGCATCTTTTAAGAAGTGCCTTAAAACCCATCTCTTTAGGAAAGCTTATGGCCTCCAAGACTAACCAATACCTCACATACCTGTCTCTTGCCCTCTCCTAAAGGGCAGTCCACCTTATTTGATTGCAAATTCCTGTCCTAATGTGTTTTACACCCCACCTCCTATAGAATGTAAGCTCGATCGAGCAGGGTCCTCTTCAACCTATTGTTCCTGTAAGTTTATTTGTAATTGTCCTATTTATAGTTAAATCCCCTTCCTAATATTGTAAAGCACTACGGAATCTGTTGGCGCTATATAAATTGCAATAATAATAATAATAATTAATATGCCTTATTGAAGAAATTAATTGTTAGTGATTTTTTTTTTTTTTTTTTTAAGGAATGGATGCAAGCCTAATAGAGTTTGGATGAAGTTCAATAGGAATGGTGCAATCCTAGAGAAATCATAAAGGTGAGAATTAGAGGAGCGGGTATGAGCAGAGAACAGGCATAAGTCTTTCGTGGAAGTGTCATCCAGTTGGTAATAGCAGGGAGGCAGCTGGAGACACAATTCAGGAGGGAAGAAAAAAAGATCAGGAGAAAACGGATAGATTATCATGTCATCAGTGTAAAATTGATATTGGAAACCAAAGGAACAGCCAAGAGAGGAAGCAAAGATTGAGAACAGTAGAGGACAGAGAATAGACCCTTGGGAAACATTGACTGAGAGTGGTTGTTGGTGGGAGCAAGCACCCAAAAAAGAGTAGCTGAAAGAGCTGTGGAAAAGGTAGCAGAACCAGCCAAGAAAAGAATCTCACCGACAGAGGTTATAAAGGGTGGTTAGAAGTTTATGAACAGTGTTGAACACAGTGTAAATTCAAGGAGAGTTACAAAAGCGTAGTGACCCTTGGATATTGCACCAACTAAGTCACTTTGGTCAAAGCTGTTTCAATAGTGAGGAGTGCAGAAACCAGACTAAAGTGGTTAGTCAATATTATGTATAAAACTCTCTCAAGGAACTTGGAGGCAAATGGTAGCAAGAAGAGAAGACAATAGCTGGATAAAGGTTAGGATTGGTATTATGATTGCATGCTTGAAGGAGGCAGGTAAGACATAAGGGGAGAGGAAGTGATTGGATATTTTAGTGAGGGAATAAGGGAGCAGTTGGTGTGGTGGGAAGATTGAAGCAGAATCTTCTTATTTAGGGGGTTTGAGTGATGACATTTGCCCTACATGTGCCATGAGGATACATAGCACATGCATAGCAATCGCTGAGACCTGCCAATTTATTGCTTCTCTATAGAGAAGCATTGCATGCACACAGCGTCTGGAATCAGCATACTTTGCCCGCTGATGGTTCAATATCTAAATAATTTCCAGTTTACTCGTGGTTGTCTGTCGCATAATTGATAGAAGGTGTTGAAACTGCTAAATGTAACCAGTGTCACGTAAAAAAAGGGGCAGAATCAATACCTCAGAGTCATTAAAATGAACTGATGCTGGCGCTTTGACATGTCACGCTAATAGAAAGTGGACATTTACTTACACATTATAGTAGCATTTCTACCAATAATCCTACACTTTCAAAGGCAGACTCAAATCTTACTGCCCTAGGTTTCACCTCCACATATAAAAACAAACAAACTATAATCTAGTAAAGAAGGAAAACAAACAGGTACTATCATCGTAGACTTGGGTTATTGAGTTGCAACTTTCCCCTGGAGAAAAGTAACTAAACTTACATTGTTTTGTGTCATCTATATTTTGTTATACAATTATATATATGTGATAGATATAGTGTAAAACATAATAAACTCGACTGCTGTCATTTTATCACAATATTTCCTGTAAATGGTAAGAGACTGGAGCCAGCTTTAAACTAATGACCTTTATGTGGCATGGCAATTTTAACAGATACTTATTTTTTTCAATGTTTCTTTAAGTAAGGGCTGGGTGAATATGAAGTGGAGCTATGGTCAAATGTGATGATAAAAGGCCGAAAGATTGTCTGGGGTTGCTGTATCTCTCATGCAGAGAGAGACGGCTTGCATATCGGATCTCCATCCCTTATGGGTGGGATCAGTTAGATATGCAAATGACCTACATTCTCTTTGTAATGGCAAAAGATGAGCTAAGGCTATCTTGATACCTGAGCAAGGACCACCGTAGGGCAAGCAGCTTGAGCTGTTGTCCATTCTCAGTATTCTCTTGAACCTTGTTTTTATGCTCTCCCAAAGTTTAAAGGGTAATCTGAATGTGGACCCCTTGCTCACGGTGCCTAGAGGGGTATCAGCTATACCAAGATCTAACAAGGCCAGAACGATCATCTGGTGTTGCTGTATCTCTCGTACATTTTAAATATAGACCGCCATTTTCAGTGGGATCAGTCTGATATGCAATTGGCCTATATTTGTGTGTAATGGCACAAGATAAGCTAAGACTAGCTTGGGATCTGAGAGGGGACCCACCGAAGGGCAACCTACTTGAGCTGTTGTCCGTTCTCAGTATTCTCTTGTACATTTCTTTTTTGCTCTCTCTTGGATAATAAAGGAAGTATGATTGAGAGTGTAAATTAATGCCAGAATCACAGTGTCTTCAAAAATGTCAATAACAACAGTCTATGCTGGAAAATGGAAGTGTGATGTCATTCTGTTCTCAAATGCATGTGCTCTTTTAATTATTAATGAGATTTTTCAGTCAATTAATTGACTTCCTATTCAAACTTCAAAGCTGCAGGTTTCATTCCCACCAGGGTTTACATTCTAAAGTTGTTAGAAAGCCATTGATATAAACAATAAAAAACTTTCATATCCCTTTAACTGAGCTAAACTCTCACTGTCAATGAAACCTTTGTCAACTTAGCAGCATCAAATGCTTTAACAGTAATTCAACGAGTGAAAACGGTTTGCCATGCAGAAGTACAGCACCCATAACCTTCATACATGATAACCACAATAGTAGGCTGCATTGTTTATGCTGATTGGAGTGCCCTTTTATGCTGTAAACCAATGTTTACTGAATGGATAATGCTGCTCCTCACTTGATTAAAGAAGAACATGTTTTATGGGTTTGGTCATCAGCTGTGTGACATGTGAAACGTGTGAATCCATTCCTAATGCTTTAGCAGTCCTGTACCTAGTCAAAGTGCCCCCCATGTATGCCGTAAAAATAAAATAACCGATTTGACTCACCATTTTCCAGCACCAATGCTCTCAATCCTCTAGATTTTTGCCTCTGTATACAATAGACATAACTTATATGATAATAAATTGCCCTTTTATACCGCCTATGTGCCCAGTACTTTCCCCGTATTATTTGGGAGGATAAGCCGATATGCATATTGTCTTCTGGCAGAGTGGCTCTTTCCATTGTTTATGCCTTCTTCTTTAGTTCATGAAATAGCTGATGTTTAAAATACTATTTTTTAATTTTTAAAAATGTTTCAATGCCCTAGAGAAGAGCCCACAGGGGAATAAGAACGGGAATGTATACCTATATAATAATCATCCAAATTTGTTTAAAACAATTCCTGGAATGTTATTTATTAAGATGTGTTATTATCAAGAATTAAACTTGAAATCAAAGTGAATTGCAAATTCTAGCCCCCAAAAAAGCCTAAACTAAAAATTTAGCTGAATTAGAGAATTGTTCTAAATCAACTAATTTGGTCTAATAAATATATATATTTTTACATTCTCTATTTTTGCATGCCTAGTGACAAATAAATTTAGTATAGACATGTTATTACAGACATTTATAGTTATACAACTAGCTTTGCTCCTAATAAGGTAAAGTAAATAAATAAAATAAGTATCAGTTGATATCAGTAGAGTGAGGTACATGTTAAGCAGGATACAAGTACTAAAATATATCAGATACTGTACAGGTTTGGCAAGGTGAGAGTTGCTTCTACTAGTCCTGCCCTCAGGGTCCCTGTGCAAGCAGTGTGTGTAACCTGTACCAGCTTTCAAGGTTTTAATGTGAACAGGAAGGCTCCTGTTGTCTGGGGTTCTAGTTAGGTTGGGGCTTGTGGATGGGTAAGTCATAGCATGTTAAGTTGTTGCCTGCACATGAGGTACTGGATGGGCGGCAAACTGTTTACTTCTGCTTAGAGCAGTGTTGCTATAAGTTCAGAGGGCATCTCCATTTATCTGGGCCAATTGAGGGCACAATTTATATTGGTCTCGAGAATAGCGAGTTCCTTTACCCCGGAACTATGGGGTGGGAGGGGAAAGATGGCTATATTTAAGGGCGCCCATAGGGCAACTTCTGGAAACGAACTGGAGCTCTGTTAAAAGCCCCATGTAAATATGTAGTATTTTGCACTAAATTAGACTAAAGAAAAACACAAACTGAGTAAGGCATATTAAATCTCAACAAAACAACAAATAAGTGTCGCAGTCACTTGATGTGCTGCAGAGTGGTTTAGTACAGTCTGTAACGCCTGTTCAGCCGGGAGCCGTAGATCTCAAAAGGGTAAAGGCTACCACGTTGGCTACATCCCAGTGGAGAGCAGACTGTGTGGCGGTAAGTCCCAAGGACTGTTGAAACGCTGCAGTGTCTGATGGTGATGTCAGCCGGCTTTGGTGGCCATCTTTTTCGGCGATGAGTGCCCTTGGGTAACCCCATTTGTATGGGATGTCTGCAGCTCGGAGTTGGGAGGTTACTCCCTTGAAGGAGGCTCTCCAATTGCAGAGTTTGGCGGCTGAGGTCTTGGAAGAAACTTAGCTGGTTTCCCTCAAAGGTATAACGGGTTTTCCCCTTGACTGCTTGCAGGAAACTTTCCTTATCGAACCGCAAGTTGAAGCACATGATGATGTCCTTAGGCATTGGGTTTGCATTGCAGGCTTGCATAAAATTCCTTTGAGGGCCATACCTTTGGTTTGTTTAGGTGCTAAGGCTGCAGCTATCAGCCTTCTGATGTACTGTGGTAATTCAGCTGCTTCGATGGTGGCAGGGACCCCTCTCACTTTTAGATTGCAGAGCCTGGCTGTGTCTTCCAGTTATCCAACCCTGGCATTCAGTTGTGCATAGTTAGTTGATAGTTCCAGCATTTGCATTGCCAAAGAGTCTTGTTTGATCTTTAGATTGTGTACATCTTCCTTTGTAATCCGTATTCTGCCTGTCAAGGAGTTTAGCTCTTCTTTCAACACAGCTATCTCCGAGGTGAAGAAGGCCTTGAAGTCTGAGACCATGTTTGATAGGTCTGCTTTCGTGGCCGGGGGGGATCAGGGGCGCACTTCCCCATTTTTAAAATTCCCAACAATTCACACTTTAGTGAATAATCCCATACATCTTTCAAATCAGTTATACAAAGTGTAAAATTTAGGTTCTAAACCATGTTTAACCTACATTTTCCTTAGCAAGATGGCACTATTTCATCCTCTTCAGTTAATAGTTTTCAGTTTTATGAGGACCAGCTGTGTGCCAGTTGTTCCCTGGAATGACAGGGGATAAACAGTATCTCTTACTATGTTACACAGGTGCCAACAGTGCCTCCTCACCTTCTGGACAGAGTCCTGCATGTCAAAGGGGGTGGTCCAGCCCAGTAAAGGGTGCAGCTCTGCTCGTCAAAGGAAGTGGGTCCATCGAGCAAAAGAAATGTGTATGCCAATCAGAGGGACGGCCCCATAGTCAATGGGGTGTCCAGGCTGACTAATAACCTGCCCCCTCCACCAGACCATGCACAGAGCACTACTGAAGCTCTCCGTGCATGGTTCTAATGTCCAGTCCCCTCCTGCATTTTGAAATCTGCGAACAGAGTTCAAATGGCAGGACAGGTCCTAGGGACCTATATTTACTGAGAAAGTATCCCAAAATGCGGGACTGTCCTGGCAAATTGAGGACTGTTGGCACCTATGCTTCAAACACTCCTATTTCTGCTACTCTCTTATACATCACACTGTTATGTCACCAGTACCCAGGGTTCACTAGTAGATGGAGGATCTCATCATATGCCAAATTCCCTACCTAGGCAGTAAAATAGTTCATCTTTTTTTTTTATATAGTAACTGGATGTTGGGCAAAACTAACATCCCCAGGACGCACTTGGAAATCAGATTAATCTGAATGTACCTTTCTTTGTTAAATACTTTATTAATTATTATTATTATTATTATTATTATTATATAGGTAGCTTTGAAAAGCTAGCATTCTCTAGTCAGTTGCAATTGCAATGTCGCAGGCATAGGCGTGCGCAGCCTATTGCATTAGGGTGTGCACCCTAAAGCACAAACACACGCCGCATGTATATATATATATATATATATATGTATATATATATATATATATATATATATATATACGAGAAGTGAGGAGAGCACTCCAGAGGACTTGTTTGAAGTAATTTATTACGTGTAAAAAATCAACGTTTCGACCCTAAGGTCTTTATCAAGATTTTGAACATTTTGTTTATATATATATATATATATATATATACATACACACACACATACATACATACACTGCTGTGTGTGTGTGTGTGTGTGTGTGCTGTGTGAGGGTGGTGTGTGTAAGGGTGCTGCTGTGTGTGTGTATGTGTGAGGGTGCTGGTAGTGTGCTATGTGGGTGAGGGTGTTTGTGTGTGTGTGTGTTTGTGAGGGTGCTGTTTGTGTGTGAGGGTGTTTGTGTGTGTGTTTGTTAGGGTCCTGTTAGTGTGCTGTGTGTGTGAGGGTGCTGTTTGTGTGATGTGTGTGTGATGGTGCTGTGTGTGTGAGGGTGCTGTTTGTGTGATGAGTGTGGGTGTCGTGTATTTCTGAGGGTGTTGTTAGTGTGCTGTGTGTGAGGGTGTTGTGTGTTTGTAAAGGTGCTGTGTGTGTTTGTGAGGGTGCGGTTAGTGTACTGTGTGTGTAAGGGTGCTGTATGTGTACTGTATGTGTGTGGGTGCTGTTTTGGGGCTGTGTGTGTGAGGGTGCTGTGTTTGTGCTTTTTGTGTGAGAGTGCTGTATGTCTGTAAGTGCTTTTTGTGTGTGGGTGCTGTATGTGTGTGTGTGTGTGCTGTATGTTTGGACAGATTGTGGAGGTGGGGGCAGATTAGTAAATACCCCCCTCCCTTCTTACCTTATGTAGGGAGGGGGGATCCTTGCCGCCATGTGCCATCCCTGGTGGTCCAGTGGAGAGTGAACTCTAGCCTGCGGGGCTAGACTTAACTCTCGTGAGATCTGAGCGTTGCCGCGGCAATGCTCAGATCTCGCGAGAGGAACCTGGCGGAGCTGCTGTCTAGAGCTCCCCGGGTCCTCTCCTGCCTCCCTTCATGCTGCTGTGGGCCGGTGAGGTAGATCTTTGATCTCCCCGCCGGCCCATGGAGGCTTAGAGCAGAGCCGACACTCAGCGCCGGTTCTGCGTGAGCCGACAGGGGAGAATAAAGTCCTGGGGAATAAAGTGTGGGAACCAAGATTCCCACCCCCCAAAAAAAATAATATACACTCCAGTGTGTGTATGTATATGTGTGTGTGTGTGTGTGTATATATATATATATATAAACAAAAACTGGATAAGCAAGGCACTCCTCCTGGATTTCTCTGAACAAAAATCAAAACTGCCTAGGTGCAATCCCGCGTACCAATATATACAATCATAAATAAAGGGAGCACACTAGGACTTTTCAATAGTGGAAAAAATGGTCTTTACTGTATTAAATCATAATACAAAATCTGTGTACAAAAATCGACGTTTCGACCCTCCTGGGGTCTTTATCAAGATCACCATGATAAAGACCCCAGGAGGGTCGAAACGTCGATTTTTGTACACAGATTTTGTATTATGATTTAATACAGTAAAGACCATTTTTTCCACTATTGAAAAGTCCTAGTGTGCTCCCTTTATTTATGATTGTATATATATATATATATATATATATATATATATATTATATATACACACACACACACACACACACACTGACACGCATACTCAAACACACACACATACACTCACAGACACACGCACACTCATACATTCATAGACACACACACACATTCACAGACACACATATTCACATACACTGACACACATACACATTCACAGACACACATACACAGATACACTCACACACACACAGTCACAGACACACACGCACACATTCACAGACACACACACACATTCACAGACACCCATTCACATACACAAACACAGTCACAGACACACACACACACACGCACGTTCACAGACACACACACACACATTCACAAACACAGTCACAGACACACACACATACACATTCACACACACACACATTATTATTTTTTGTAATTAAAAAATGTCCACCCAGCCTCCCTACCTGGAGTGCTGGCGTGGACTTGTCCCTGGGGTCCAGTGGGTTGGATGCCTGTGTCCATCTCAGCCGCGGCGAGGGAGCTGTGTGCTCTCTGCTTCCTCTCGCCGCGCGGGCTGTCTGATGTAGCTGGGAGCCGGAATATGACGTCATATTCCGGCTCCCAGCATCAGCAAACAGCGTGCGGCGAGAGGAAGCAGACAGCACACAGCTCCCTCGCCGCGGCTGAGATGGAGAGAGCCGCCGGACCGGGGGGGGTGTTGGGGTCCATCACCTCTTGCCCCCCCTCCCCTCCATGACAGTGGGAGGAAGGGGGGCATTTGGGGCGCTGAGTGCCTGCAGGAACAGCGTTCCTGCTCAAAAAAAGTGCAGGAACTCCGTTCCTGCAGGACTCAATCCATAGGCGTGCCACGGGGATTAGGGTGTGCCCAGGCACACCCGGCACACCCCGTGCGCACGCCTATGGTCGCAGGTCCCAAGCAATGTGAGCAGGTACAAATTATACCTCTATATACTTCATGTTAAAACAATTGGTTTATACAGAGAATACCTGTATGTGCAGGGAGAGGCTCAAATAAGTAAGCAGGACATGTTTTAACCTTGTTAGGAGGCTTCCTCAACAGCAGTCCAATAGCATCAAGGCTGCATTCCAGTGGGTATCCACTGTTTATAATCACAGAAGCTTTGTAAACTAATATCTGGTAAATCCACATAAGGAGATTGCTTGAGAGGTAGAATAACAAAAAAAATTATAATACAGCAATTAAAGAAATGATGCTCTGTAAACTGGACCCCCGGGAAGCAGAAAACTACTGTACATAAATGAAAGCATTATGCTACGTAAATATAACAAGGAATATGCTTCATTTTAAATTAAAGGTAATGTTTAATGTGAAGTCGGAGAATGTTTTGCATTCTTCATGGTTTTGCATTCTTCATGCCAAGGAGGTCCAAGTTGCATTTATTTTTAAAAATAACATTGCTGCGTTTCTCATTCCCCATCCGACTGTATTAACATCACACCATATTAGTATTTATTTTCTGCAGTGTGAGGCAATTAAAATAGAACCACATTACTGCTTTTCACATCATGTCACAGAAATTGAAGCCTAATGGAGTAAAGAGACTAATCACAGCTGATGGAAAAATTCTAATGTGATGAAACCTCTTGTTGTATGTTAAGCATAAATCTTCCCTCATTGCCTTCAGTAGCAGGCAAGGAAGCAGTGTTGATGGCAGGTTCTGTTGTCATTTTATCAATATGTGACCATTAGCTGCCGGCGATCAAAGTTGTAGTTATAGTATGGTGCCTAGGTCCTACAGTATGATATGATGAATTGGCTAACTACAGCATACCACAATATGTAAGACATAAAGGAACACTCCCACTTCATAACAATTCTATCCCAATCTCTACGACGTTGTCTTAAAGGGAATAGCTACCTGGACTGTGTCTTACCTTCAAGGGTTAAACTGTTTTCAAATGATTTATTCCTAAATGTTGTTCCACCGTGCACATTATTATTTCCCCGCCTCAATCCTTCTCTGGCTGTCACTCAGTACAAGAAGGTGTTACCTTGGCAGCCGGTGATATGGTGAGAATGTCCATACCATTACTATCAATGGGTGGCTTGTGATAGGCTGGGAGTGTCAGCCTATCACTGTCTTCCAAGGCAAACCTTCCTGTACGGCACGGTGGCCAGTGAACGAGACAGGAGGCAGAGAGAAGAGAACCAGTGTTACAACTCTGGGGTTAAACTATTCAAAAACAGTTTTACCCTTTAAATGTAGGATGGTTTCCAGTGACTTCAACGCACATAACAATTTCATAGAGATTAATTTGTTAGGGGGTGTGAAGTCAGCCCGAAGTGTTTCTTTAAGCTAATGTTTTAGTTACGGTACATTTTATTAGATCTGAATTCTTATTATGTTATTACAGCATGCAACACTACTCTAGATCCAGGTTCTTGTTGTAGGTTAACACAATATATTAGTCCCTAGTCTTAAACGAATTCTGTTGTAACATGGTGGGCAATGTATAGGTCTTTCAATGCACATGACTATAGTCCACATATATTAGAAGTGATATAATAATCTCCTACAATGGTTCTGTTGCTACACAATTTTCATAAGATACCCCAATCGCCCATAATTTATAGGTGCAGAAAATGTAGCACGTCAGCGGCAAATATTCTTAGAGCCGAGAGCAGCCTTGAGCGGATAACATTTTTACTGCAGACGTCTGGTCCTCCAGGCCTTTGAAGTAGTCAATATGCAAAAACATGCCGACTCCAAAACTCACATTATTCATGTCAAAATAGTTATGACACAGCAATAAACATATGCAAACACCACAACAAAGGTACAAAACATATAAAATACGAGGTAAGATGATAAAGTACACACATTCCAATCAGTATAAACTCATTGTGCTTTTGACCCTTAGTTTTCACTCAAATAGTTATGTATTCGATTTTAAACGTGTTTTATGAACAAGGTTATTTTTTTTAGTAAAATATCTTTCTAGGGACAAAGATTTATCCCTGAAGAATGTATTGAAATGTTGCTATCTACTATTCAAATCGTTGATGTTTCAGCACTGTTGCAAGACATTTTTTTCTTAGTTTAGAATCTTGCCAATGCTGGTATGAAATCTCCTTTATATCTGTACATCTATTGTCTGAATTTATTGAGCTGCAATGTTTCTGCCCAGAGTAGCAAGAGGTTGATAGGAACTCATTTTTTTGGTCTCTAGACGTTTGGCCTAATTAAACCAATGCTATTTGCATCGGCCTGGTCTCTCTATCCATCCTGCCTTTCACCCCAGGCTACGCACATTACAGGCTCTCCAGTGTGGTGATGGGGAATTTAGCCGTTCAACCTCATTTCCCTGAACAAGATGCATGCAGAAGGGAGCGTGGAGCAGTCCAGCCCACGGCCATTCATTTACCTTGTGTCTAGCGAGAAAGAAAACATAATGGTTACAAAGTAAATGCCGATTGAACTTATTGCGGCAAACTTTTGCTGGCAGCATCAATACTGAGAGAAAACAAGAAAACATTTTCTCTGTTTGTTTAGAGTTGCTAGATATTGTGAAACACATATCAAAAAAAGTGTCTGATTTTTTACCCCTTATTACATAGTACTGCCATAATAAATGTGACATAGCTGACCATCTAACTTTTGGCGCCTGAGGTTTCATGTGATCTATTGCTGTAAGAACAGGAGGAAATGGTTGATCTGGACTGCATAGCAGCGATTCTTTTGGGCAAGCATTATTAGACCTCTATAGAATTGGAGTTATGGAGTTTTGGAGTTATGGGATTCCATAACGTCTGTGGAGCTCAGGCTTGTCAAATTCTGCCAAGTTTTCATTATGGCTTGTAATGCAAATGCTAAGCTAAGCCTTTTCAGGGCATACATTAGATCAGCGGCTGAACTTGGCACTCCAGAGGTTAATGAACGACAGATTTTTCAAAGCTGGCCGAGCATCGTGGAGAAATGAGTTTACCAACATCTTGAATGTTAAGATGAGCTAGCACTGACGAATGTTAAGATGGCAAGACTGACAATGTAATGCTGAAATGGTTTCTTATGTAAATATCTTGAGTGGAGTTGATAGTGGGCAACAATACAACAACAGGGGTGATATTGTGCCACAAAATATAAATATATCTCATGATCTACTCCGTAATTCCTTATTTACATATCATAAGTGTTAATGGTACAGAATTTCACATGACGGTCCCATATTTTGGGGTCCTACCCCACAAAAAAGGTCCGTGGGCCTGTCCCGCATTCTCAAATCTCCCCAGCATTTAATTTGCCATACAGAATTTATGATGCAGGATAGAAATAGGGCACTAGGACCATGCACATAACACTTTGCTCCATGTATGGTCTGCTCTGAAGGGGGAGGCTGACAGTCACATTAGCCACCTGCTTTAGGGGCAGCTTGGCCCACTTCATGGACAAATCTTCCCCTTTCACAGCCAGACCTGCCCCATTCATGGATGGCTCTGCCCCTCTGCGCAGTCTGTGCTCTTATATCTGCCCACCTCTATCTCGGACGTTAAGCAGGCAGTACTAGCCGGTATGACATATGTGTGCCCAAGATTAGCGGGAGTTACACTTCCGAATAGTACCTGCTACCATGACATAAACAGAAATAGTTGCCATGTGTGATTGTAACTCCCACTAATCTCAGACAGCCCAGAGACATGTATGTCTTAGTGCTGTCTATGTACGAATGTCCTCCCCTTAAACCCTCTATTATCTGAACACACTACACATCAAACTACAATATTAATTAACATTAACGGGTAAAAAAACCACACTGAGCTAACACTAAACAATAGCCACACCACTTACAGTAGCTTGACACTAACTATTAACATTACACTACCCTGACACTTACACTAACCCTAACCAAAAATATAATTTAATAAAACTGCACAAAATTCTAATAGGTGAAAATAATGCCATCATGGGGTTTTGGAGGCATTTATAAGCCACTCAACCTTTGGCCTATATGGTCCATAATGATTAACCCTTCTATACTATCCCCTTCGCCTTAAGTTATATATATGTATAAATATATAGACCAATAAGCTTGCAAAATCTTGTTTTTTCATGTTTAAAGAAATCAAGCAGATTTGACTTGTCTGTGGCTGCAAAGATAAGTGAAACTTAAAAAAACAATTCAGAAGCAGTGGCATTTTGGCTGAGCTATAGTATTAATCAAGAGAGGCAGCCTGTGTCACCCATCACTATGTACTGGTCCCAATCAGCTGTGAAATATTCCACCATTTTCTATTTTATCTGCACAGTCGGCTAAACAAAAAAAAAAAAAAAAAACGTATAAAAAATTACAGCACCGAGCAGAAAAATGAGAGAGAACGAGAGTCCTTTTTTTCCTCTTCTTCTCTCTCTATCATGTCAGAATAATAAGAATCTGTGATTTCAGCACTTACGGGGTCAAAGATGCACAATGTGTTACACTTTGCAGTGCATTTCCCGCTGACATTTTGGGAAATTGCATTTATGCATAGGACGTACGGCGCTTAAACGCTGCACTCCGATGGTGCCACTGAAACTGACAAGACAGTTTGATTTATGAGCCCAATTCCCTAAAACAGATGCTGAGAGTAGTAGAAGTGTATTTTTTTATATTCCTTCCTGCTTTTATCCATCCTGGCAGTGATCAAGTGATGGATTATGCTGCCTACCGTTGTCTAAGGTAGTTTTAAATTTAATCCCGCAAACAACAAACCAGAAATGCAAAATTTAACTCGTTAGATTGAGAAAAGTTGTATGACTTTTCATATTTAGATTTTAATGACATACCCAGAGGTCTTCTCTACATATCGACAGGACAGGTAGCCTGGGTTTGTTTTATTTTGATATATTTCATATAGGTTTGTTTTTAACTTATTGGCTCAAAAAATATTAATATATGTGTGCGCGTTTGTGTGCGTGTGTGCACGTTCGCACGCATACAGTGTATGCTCAGGTAATGACTTCAAACTTTCAGCTCATAGAAAAAGGTTGTGCCCATCACTCAAAAGAGTTTCATAGGACATTGCCCAATAAGATTAGCCCAGTGGATCTGTTGATGTAATAAAATAAAAAACTCCCATTTTAGTGAGTTACGTTTTGGATTTGAAATTATTTCCTTTGGAACTATATTCTACTGGACATCTAACCATAAATAAAGTTTATTTACTGTCATTTGGCATTTGTGACAGATATGCATGTAAGTGCCGCTTTAACCCCTTAAGGACCAAACTTCTGGAATAAAAGGGAATCATGACATGTCACACATGTCATGTGTCCTTAAGGGGTTAAAGGGACAAGATAGGCAGTTCCAGAGAGTGCCAGAGAGTGCAATGCACTAAGTATACCAGACAGCCACTAGAGGGTTTCCTGAATCAAAAATAACTGAATGGTATCTGAAGCTGGACGTCCTCACGCTCTGCATGAGGATCTCCAGCATCTGATTTTTCACTAGAGGAAAGCATTGACTCAATACTTTCCTTTGGGGAGGTCTAATGCGCGTGCAGCATTTTCCACGCATACGCATTACCAACCGCTGATCACGGGCCATCGGAGTGGGACAAGCCAGGACCCAGCGCCGAGAGACATCAGTGCCAGGAAAAGGTAAGTAAATAAAAGGTTTTGAACCCTTTATGTACCCGGGCGGGGGTGCAAGGGAGTGGGGAGGCAGAAAGAGCTATGGTGCCAGGAATGACATTAAAGTACCGCAATAGTTTGCCATATTTCGATACTATTACAATATGTTATGTATACAATAATGCTGAGCAGAATTGCCGGTGACTGTGATACACTTCATAAAGTCATATTAGGAAACAAGAACATTGCTTCTTCGCACATGTTGGGAAGAGCTTAGCCTGTTAACATTGTAATTGTTTAGTGAAGGACCTGATAATTAAAATTATAATTTACATACAGACAAATTTGCGTTTGAACATTAAATCAACACAAGGTATTTTCCTAAAAATCTAGGAGAATTAGTAGGTATATGTTTCTTATACTAATATACATAGTTTATGTAGATTATATGTTCATTCAGCTGATACTGCTAGCAGATGGTAAATGAGCTCCAAAATAATTAGACACACATAGAAATTTAACAGAATCCTATTATTATGCTATATAGTAAATTAGATAGTCTACTCCAGACAGATCCATAAGTTGGATCTGGCTAAAATGCAGCTTTGTATATAATTTTACTTTAATAAATAAATACATAGGCATCCATCTATATTTGTGGGGGAAAAAAATCAATGTTATTTTGTTTACAATATATTCTTTTATAATTATATAATTCTTCTACTGCTATAACTGTCATTAAAATAGTGGGGGGGGCGGGCCTAGCCGCCGATCAGACTGGTCGCACTAAACGTGGGCTCTGAGCAGAAACCCGCTTCCAAGCAACATTCCGCTGACAAATCAAGCTGAAAACCACTGAATTGATGCAGCAGAGCATCGGAGATACCCCGAGATCCAAACAGGTGGAATCCCGAGCTCAGAGAAGCATCTTGAGACTGCCCACGAGTTGTGGCCTACCCGCGGGTGCAAGCGTGGGAGAAGCGGCCGATCTCCCTGCAAGCAGTCCTGCGGGACCACGCTACGGTGCCTGGGACCTCCGTACCACCCCCCTGCCGGTGAGGGATATCCCGGCACAGCCAATCAACATATAAGCCTACTGTTAGGCAACTAGTGGAACCAGGAAACCCACCTGATCCTGAGCATCGTACGGTACCACGGCCTGAGCTAAAATGGCGACAGTATCGCTGACTACGACGACTCAAGGCCTGCTGGAAAGCTTCGACCAGCGGCTTGAAGCAATCTTTAACAACTTTTGGAGGAAGCTGTGGCATAGAGGAGCACAGGATGGGAGGAAGCGGCAGCAGACCGTCAGGTGCCGACCCTCGCCTCCCAGTCACCCACACCACGAGGCTGGCAGGCATCGGAGACCCGGATCAGCCCCCAGACCAAAGAGGCCAGGGAAGAAGAAGAGGGTATGCCCAAAAGCCACATCATGCCGGGTATTGCCCAACGCTCACCACCGCCTTCCAAGAACGAGAGCCCAAAAGGGGATAACCCGGATACTCAACCTGTACCCTCAGCGGGGACAACCACAAGCTCAAACGGTGACAGCATCTTACCGAGACCATGCCTACAGTGTTGTGAGAAACCAGAGCAGTGGGGATCGCACAGAGGCTTCTGAGATCACCCGGGGCTGGCGGAGCGGCCAAGTGTGGACTGTCCGGTACCTGTCTCCATACCCAACTCGGACAGACAGCAAAGGTGACAACCGGCCAGAGGGGTGTCTGGCACAAGCTACAGACTGGGCAATATAAGGCTTTAGGCTTCCCTCTTTCTTTACGGCAAAATGTCACTCTGGCTCCCACCAACCATTGACTCTAGATGTTATGTTGATGCCTGTCTTTCCTGCTCAATTTCTTTTATTTTACCTTACTATGCATATCTCGAGTTGAGTAGTTATACAGCAAAGCTAGCAAGCTATTTATTAGTTTCAAACTTACCAACGTGCTATATCTCTGCATTCCCGTCATACTTAAATCAAGCGTGTTCCATACACTCAACAAATTGTTATAACCAGCACACCCAGTTCTCAACGTTAACTACAGCCTAATACCTTTGCTAACCAATGTAAGATTATTCATAGCATCATAATGAGCCAAGTTATTAGTTTATCTTACCTGATTCATCCTAATGCTTAAATGATGTAAACTAGCTACAGCATGGATAACACTCTCGATTGCTAGCAAAGTTTTATTTACTTGAGCTAGCATGTTTATGTTCAGCAAGTAATGTCATAATCATTGACTTTTGAAGCGTGTACCTTAACCAGACATTCAGGGACCTAACCTAAGAAATGTTATTTGAATGTTCAGTCTAACATGCTAAACCATACTACCTTTATGTTTCTCTGCCTGTATTCTTCATGTTATATAAAAAAAAATGTGCTGTCTACACTGCAAAATGGAATAAAAAGCGTGCAGAAGCTGTTGTGGCTCTGCATGCCTGTTGTAAATCTGTGCACATGAAAAAAAAAAAAGAATTAAAATAGTGAAGGCAAAGCCTTTGGAAGGCTTTGTTTGCCGTCCGGTTACCCACTAGAAGGTGTTGATATATCATGAAGACAGCTTTTTCCAGGGTGGCTTCCCTTACGCAGAGATCCTCAAATGAGGTGAGTTCCCTATGTAAGATGTTTTTAAGTGGGATTGAATTGTAATAGTGGGCCATAGTGGTGTCCGTGGTCTGCCCTCCAGCATGGAGTCCAGGCTTCTTAGGATCCCGTACAGCCCTCTGGATAGATATGTACTCCCCTTCCCCTAAAAAGGACCAGGCTCTCAACGGTAGTCCTCCCCCTTCTTTTATAATTATATAATTCTTTTACTGCTATTACTGTCATTAAAATAGTGAAGGCAAAGCCTTTGGAAGGTTTTGTTTGCTGTCCGGTTACCCACTAGAAGGTGTTGATATATCATGAAGACAGCTTTTCCCAGGGTGGCTTCCCTTAATCGCTTTCGTCAATTACTGTAGAGAAGTTCTTGTAGTATCCTGCGAAAAAACTATCTGGATCTGGTGCCTTACTGGTTTTGGTGGATTTCAGAGCTATGGATAGTTCTTCCATACGTATTGGAGCGTCCAACACAGTCGCCCCTTCCGGGCTCCAATATGGGCATGGAGATATTTGGGGACTCGTGTGTGTTCCATTGGGGATGAGCCAATCCCCTCGGTTGTGGATACGTTGTATATTGTATGGTAGAATTGTCTAAATGTCGTTTGGGAATCAGGATGTAGTCCCGGTGGACAAGCGTAATTTGCACACTTGAGTGCGGGGGGTGATGCCCTTTAATAGTCGAGCCAGGAATTTGCATGTGCGTAGAAGAAACCTTGTGAATGTTGGAAGGAGCGAAGATACCTACGTGTGAGGAGTTCCTTCAGTTGTTGTCGGGCCTGCATGAGTTCCCCAGAGACAGCCATCCCCAGAGACAGCCATCTCCTGTAGGGCTGTCTTCTTTTTCTGAGAAGCAAGACGAATAATTGTGCCACGTATAACACTTTTATTGGCCTCCCAGATCACGATTGGTGAGATCTTTTTGTATTATTTTCCTGGAAATAAAGCTTCAGTGCTTGGGTCATATGGTTTTGAATCTCGGGGTCCATAATAGGGACTCATTGAGTCTCCACATCCAGGCTGAGGGCCGGAACATATAGGATTCAAGTTCTGCGTGGACTGATCCGTGGTCTGACCACATGGCGGGTTCAATCATGACTTTCAGTAATCGGGAGAGGCCTTCCTATTTAATAAAGAGATATTGGTCATGAAGTGCGGAATAGTGTGAAAAATCCTTAGTGGTGGGGTGGATATTTCAGCAATCCAACAGTCCCATATCTCCCAATAATATGCATATGGAGCCAATGCACCTCTGGGATATACAGCTGTGACCCGATAAGGGATTAAGGAGCGGGTCCAGTGGCTCGTTAAGATCTCCCCCCAGGATCAGTGCGCATTCCGAGAAGTCTTGCAGTTTAAGTGTTCCCCTGAGAAATTGTGCTTGTCTCTTGTTGGGAACATATAGGGACACAAAAGTGTACATATAGGCCCAGCGGGGATCCACCTCGACGTCGTCGCTTAGCCCGGTGCTGGCCAGACCTCGTCCCCAGAGGGTCTAGGACCCAGTTGGGGACCGAGATAGGTGGAAGGCCCAATTCCTCATCTTCGGGTTGGAGCACTCATCAGGCCTCGGAGGTAATGGCAGAGAGATTGTTATAAAGTGATACCTGAGCTTCATGGTAAGGCCACGTGGGTCTGTCTCAGGCTTTCTTCATGATGGCCTCTTTAAAGGACCACTATAGTGCCAGGAAAACAAACTCGTTTTTCCTCCTTCTCTCTACTAATCTCCACGCAATGTAAGTATTCATTATAGCTCCAACAGCAGAGACATGTTTGTTTTGTGCACCTTGCATGTTGCACACACATCAGAAGAAGAAGATTTAAATTTTATACCTGTCGTTATATTAATGATGAACAGTGAAATCATTCATGTGGATCACATCGCACTTCTACACCTCATTTGTTTTTATTCTTATTTTTCACAGCTACCTAATTCCAAACATCCTATGGTAATGACAGCTGCTGTAGTGCAGATACAGAGAATACATTTCTGCTACTTTCGTTCCTAGGTCTAAATGCAAGGGTTTCTTCTTAAAGGGCAAATCAAATTAAAATTCACGTTTTCTCAATATTTAGAAGACTCTTCATGCATTGGAAAAAGTGTGCAATTAAAGAAATGCATAAAAATACTAATTTCATGATCTGCTGCCTATGCAATAACACATCCTGGTTCTACAAAATCCAGTATGAGAAAGTTGCAATTTTCCTATAAGATATTACTTGCAGAGGTTTGTGGGGACAGACCATATATTTTGCTTTCCTCTACCCCTGGGATTTCTATTTGCCATACACAAGTTCTGTTCCCCTCTCATGGAAATCTATTGAAGAGCAATATATTTCTCACACTTATCTTGGATAAACAAAATCCATCTAGCATTATCCAAAACTTCTGAATCTTTTCTTTGACTGACTCTGTATGAACTGCAGTCCTCATGTTATATATAAGAATGAGAAATGTCAATAGACAGAATTGTGTTTAAAGTTAAAGTAAAGTGGGGGTTTCAGCACCATAACCACTACAGCCAATGGTCTCCTGGAAAGTAGTGAAAGCTTTTTCAAATGATTTGACGGCTATCCTGTGTCTCCAGTCTAAGCTCCTTTTCTTAGATCACTAACATTGAAGTTCACGCACTCCAATGTAACGAATTGTAATCAAATATGAACAAAATTGATTGCGAAAGGCAAACTTCTGCTTTCGATATATCAGAAACTGAGGCCAGACTAGGTGTACTTGAGGGTAATTGTCAAACAATTTAAAAATAATACAGCGGGTTGGCACTAAGGCACTCCAGGCATGATAACTGCTACAGGGGCCGTAGTGGGTATGGTGCTTAGACTATCTTTTAGTGTTAGCTAAGCTGATCGTTGCAGATTAATATGTTATAATGTGACATATCGATGCCCCTTTAGCCTCCTAAAAATGGCTGTGATCAGTGTTCATAGAAAACTTAGTATTTGTGTTGAGAGTTAATTTTCATCTGTTTATTTTATTGTAAAATGTTAAATCTTTTAATAAAAACTATTTGAAAGAGAGTTCATTTTAATCTAGTAAAATTGTAACTAGTACTTAAACTAGTATATTAATTTTTTTTTTTTTTATTGATTTACATTGATATAGTTTCACCTGAATGTCAGACTTACATTACGTCATTTCATTTATGACAAATAAGTGTGAATATCCCATGATTGCCATCTACTCCCAGGAAATTTAGCCAAAATCAGTGAAGAACGTATGAATATCTAGCATACAGGACTTTATTAACAGGCCAACTGAATTTCCAGCTTTTCATTAAATGTCCAAGGTCCATTTTTTAATTTTTTTTATTTCTTCCAAGCTCATCTTATACTATTGTCCACTACTCCCATTGACTTCACCTTCTCCCAACGCGTTTTAACCTTTACATTGCTTTCTTTTCAGCTTGTCATTGCTATACACTCCCTTCCATTCATTTCCAATAATCTCCTTTGCGATATATGATATATGGATACATATTTTGTAAAAGTTGTTTTCCATTTTCTAAGCTCTTTCCATCTCCTATTTTACCTACTTGGACACCTACCCATATATATATATATACATAGACAGGCTCCATTATTAATAAACACACACAATCACACTTACACAATCAAGCTCTGATATCTTCCCACGCACTATATACCACCTACTCTCTGACAAATACCTATTTTAACATCAACCTACTTACGTTGCCTCCTACCTGCATATATAAACTCATACTCTGACATCAGTTATTAATGTCTGTTTATCACAATATAAAGCAGCTGCTAATGAGGCTTCTGGAAGAATAGTTACATCTCTGACAGCAAAGTACTATATCTGTGTGTGTGCAGAGGTTCATATTGAAATCACTGTCATGGAGCTTGGAGTAACGTTTTAACCAGTGGTCATGGTGTTTTGAGTAAATCTTTAATAAATCTTAACAAAGCTAGTGTAGGGTTCGGGGCTTTGATAAAGCAATATGCACACTATCAAACACCTTTATACAGAAAAGCAAATATTCAGCAATTACAACGTGTGGTTTATTTAAAAAAAAGTAAAATGATGAATAATTAATTCAAAGATAACTGAGATTGAAACGGTAAAAAGTTTTAACCACAAATAAGAGACCTATATAAGACATATAAGAGACAATATCTGCTTTCTTTTAAACCCTCAGCATATGTGACATTATTTTCCTACATATCCTACCTACCGGGAATTTCACATTGTCCATAAGCATCTAAGGCATTTCCCAACGTACTGCAAGTTTTCACTAAGACTCCAGGGAATTATGTGATAAATCTTCAAAGTGTAATTTATGTTTCAAATGGCATTTAGCACAATTTATAATTAAAGCAAGAAAAAGTGCTGATGTATGAAAGCCCTTTTTTGTGGCATGTTGTATGTATAACATCACCAATGGCTTACTTGACTGACATTTTTTGACAATTTATATTCATTTTTAAGCCAGTCCTGTTTTAGCTTTGATTACTGTTCATGTTTTGCATTCTTCGAAGTAAGAAATCTCTGTGATCCTCGATTAGGACTAAGCATGTGAGGACATTAGGCACAAATTTGGGAAAATGTCAGGGACTTATTTAATTGTTCCAAAAGATCATGGGAAGCAAGTTATGTTGTATCAAATGCCTGGACCATGAGGAGCCAGGCTAGGCCAAGGCAGATCAGGAACATAAGAGAGTTGGGAGGGAGAGTATAGATATTGGGATAGAGGGGAAAGCGGAGGAGTAGGTAAAGGGGTGGAATCATATATATAGGAAGGCATATTCCCTAAGCCATCAGCCATCTTATAATTTCTGGCTTGGTAACAGCTTCCTGCCCTCCCTCCCCTGTGAGTGTTGTTCTTTCATTATACCATAATTCTCATTTCTTGTCGCAGCGGAAAAGGGTCCTTGCCAGCCAGGGTTGGACCAACAGTGGATGGAGGATTGGGGCTGATGCCTTACGAACCTCCAGTGTAAGGTATGGGTTAACGAATGTGACCATTGAGCCATAGGCCGGCTAGTGGTTAGCATTGTTAATGGAAGGCCAGTTTTGAGGCCATTTGGTGGTTAGGACGAAGGGGGAGGAGAGGCGCCCAGGTTAGTTGGGAAGTTGACAAGGCTGGTATTCAGTTGTAGTTGGTTATATATTATATTAATATGTTGAGTTGATGTTAATGACATCTATTGTTAATTTTACTAAAGCTGTGGCCTGTTTGTCACCAAACACGTCTGAGTCTTAATATTTAAAGGGGTGGGTAATATTGGGAGCAATGGTTCCCCCCTACACGGTCCCCACTAACCTCACACATGTCTATGCCTTTTCAAATAGAACTTCCGTCTATCCAATTCCCTCTATCATGTAAGCTCATTGAGCAGGGCCCTCAATCCCTCTATTCCTGTGCGTCCATTTGTCTGGTCACAATTACGTGCCTGTTAGTCCACCCATTGTACAGCGCTACGGAATTTGCTTGCATTATATAAATAATAAAATAATAATCTGTTCATCTATTTATCCTTCCATCCATCCATTTCTATATAGAAAAATTAGCTGTATGTAAAAACAATGAGAACTATGAATAAAATCTACATCTATTTCCTGGATTAACTCGTTTATTAAAGGACCACTCTAGGCACCCAGACCACTTCAGCTTAATGAAGTGGTCTGGGTGCCAGGTCCAGCTAGCTTTTACCCTTTTTTTTTATAAACATAGCAGTTTCAGAGAAACTGCTATGTTTATTCTGAGGGTTAAGCCAGCCTCCAGAGCCTCTAGTGGCTGTCTCACTGACAGCCGCTAGAGGCGCTTGCGTGCTTCTCACTGTGAAAATCACAGTGAGAGCACGCAAGCGTCCATAGGAAAGCATTATGAATGCTTTCCTATGCGACCGGCTGAATGCGAGCGCGGCTCCTGCCGCGCATGCGCATTCAGCCGATGACGTCGCGAGGAAGAAGAGGAGGAGGAGTAGAGCTCCCCGCCCGGCGCTGGAGAAAGAGGTAAGTTTAACCCCTTCCTCCCCCCAGAGCCCGGCGGGAGTGGGTCCCTGAGGGTGGGGGCACCCTCAGGGCACTCTAGTGCCAGGAAAACGAGTATGTTTTCCTGGCACTAGAGTGGTCCTTTAACACAAATACAATTTTCAGCATTTGAAGAAACGTAATATGTTTAGTTTTTTCATCTTTTTTTTCTCTCAGGACACATAATGTTTTGTAAGTGTTCCCATAATGCTCATTGGGTAGACCTGAAGCCATAAATAGCCAGCAGGTGTGCCCTATTAATAGCCAGTTTTCCTTCTGCACAGCGCCCATTAGTAGTTCACCTCTGTGAGACTCTTGTTTAGCTAATTTCTCTGATTTGTCCATTGTAAGCTGGCTTGACCAGAGCTTGTTTGCTGCCTACACTGACCATTTGTCTCATTATACATACTGTTTTATTCTCTGGTATTCTGACTTCAGCTAATACCTGTTTATATTTAGTGGGACTTTTTACAATGTATGCTGTCTACATGTTCAGTGATACCTGTTTGCCTTTGAACCTGACTGCCTCCAATGATTGGTAGTGTGACTGATATTTCTGAATAATGTGATTATTTCTGCATATAAGAATCTGACCAAGTTTGTATTAATTTTATTATTATTACTATTTTATTTATATA